>NC_138941.1:32612125-33812125 GCF_965226115.1 Aulonocara stuartgranti
TCACCGAGATCTCAAACCCCAGAACGTTTTGATTGGTAAGACACGGTTGAAATTCAAGAAAAAAACATTTTAATTTATGATTACCAGATATGATTTTATTTCACATAATTCTTCCTGCAGATGTTACTGGGAGGGCAAGATTAGCTGATTTTGGCATAAGCAGACACTTACTCAAAGGCCAAACAACTTTACGTACACGCAGTGCAGGAACCAAATGCTGGATGGCCCGAGAGACTTTAGCAGAAGAATCTGTCATATCATACAAGTCAAGCACAGACATCCAGGTAAAGTCTGAACACAAACTTGATTAACTGAAAGATGGCTTGTTAAACATATCTAACCTGATAATATGTGTTATTATTAAGGTGGCAGGCATGCTGATTTATTATATCCTCTCTGGAGGCCACCATCCATTTGGCAAATCCTTTGAAGGTGAGTTCAACATTTACTATGGGAAGTACAGTTTGGATCACGTTCAAGATGAGGTGGCAAAGGATCTCATCGAGTCAATGATCAACAAAGAGCCAAAGGACAGACCCAGAGTAGAAGAATGCTTAAACCATCTCTTCTTCTGGACTTCTGAAAAGTAAGGAAGTCATACAAACTTTTTTTTTTATGATTCCTGGTTTCTGTCAGTCAAGCAGGGATATAGATGTTCATGTTAGACCAAACTGAGCTACAGTTGATTGTCCAGGATCAACCTAGCTAACATTTGCTGCTAATGTTAAATCCTTTTGTTACACATTTGTTCTTAAATTTCTAAATGCTCATTAATTCTGCTTTTGTATATATTGATTTTGTACTTTAAAGCATAATTTATACTTTCTGTCTTTCCAGGAAAACTGAATACTTGAGAAAGATCGTAACAGGGACAAGGTAGCAAACTATCGAAACGCTGAACAGGAGCTGATTGATTCTCTAGAAAAATGTGCTGTGGACAGATCCTTTAAACTGTGGAAAAATCAGATGACTGCAACACCCCAGATTAAATGTCTATACTCCTAAAATCAAATTTAAGATTAATGTCTTTGTTGCAGTTTTCACAAGCTGTGGTTCAGAAGTTGGAAGGTAAAAAGCCCTACACTAAAAACACGTTGGGATTACTGCGCTTTATTCGCAATCTCCATGAGCATCAGTAAGTTAAACCAAATGAAAAGTGACTCTATCTATCTATCTAGAACCTTGCTTGTCTTATTTACCATACAGTAAACAAACTTTCCTTGTTCACAGTGCAAAGGAAGCAGCCCAAAATGATGTTCTGGCATTGTTTCCTGATCTCTTTGGGAGTATTTACACATTTGCAAAGAACCAAGGCTGGAATTTAGAGACACCGTTGAAGGAAATGTTTCAAAGAGAAGACAGCGAGGACATTAGCACAGTTTTCATGATGCCATCTAAAAGCATGGAGGAGTCCTTGGGTGTCCCCGTTCAAGAGTCTCAAACCAGTGAAGTGAAAGTTGATAGACTCTTGAACGACTGCAGAGTCTAACAACTAGTCGTAAAAAAATAAAATAATAACTGCTAGCAGAGATGTAGGTTTGCCTCCTGCTGCTCTGTTATTTCCCAAATGATCACCACAGAAGACAGTAAATTAAAGCTAGGTTTGTGCCTTCGTGGAGCCAGTACCAAGACCCTGAGACTAAAGAAACTAAACGACACAATGTATGATTTATACTGTCTTATGTGAAATAAGCGCCTGCTGTTTTGAAAAAGTACTTATTACTCTGACAGAAGTAGATTAGAAATGTAATTTTTTGAGTCTCTTTACTTTTTAATTTTAATTTTTTTATTCTGCTTTTGCTTTTCTGTTCTTTTTATGGTTGTAGAAACAATGTGGTGTACCTTAAGAACTGAACTTCTCAACCTGGTAAGATAGGTAGCAAATTGCGATCCAGTTTTTACTGTTAATACAGGTCGGAGATCGGTAGAGTTACAGAAAACAAACACTGAAATGTACACTACAATGGGAAAGTACAAGAGGAAAAAAGAGACCTCTACTCATGCTGGGCTCATGAGAACAGGAAACAAAAAAACTCCTCTGCACAAAAAAGCACATAATGTCCACAGCACAACATTATGGAACACGTGACAAGCCACAGGGTCGGGTGGGGGGTGAGGAGCAGAGATGGGCAGTAACGCGTTACTTGTAACGCGTTACTTGTAACGCGTTACTGTAATCTGATTACTTTTTTCAAGTAATGAGTAAAGTAAGGGATTACTATTGCAAAAATGGTAATTAGATTACCGTTACTTAGGAAGGCTGCGTTACTGCGTTACTAAAACTGTGATTTTTTTGCGAGAATGTCTCATGACAGTGACGTAAGCGAGTGCGACGTTCGTGACAACAGCTGTGTACAGATCAACAATGGATAATATATCAAGTGCGGGAGAGAGTATGAGCGTGCAGCGTTTAAAGCGTGGAAGTACTGACCTTAATTTAAGTTTGATTCCATAAAAAGTGACAAAAACATTAGTGTCCGTTGCAGGGCCGTGCAGAGAGGTTTAAAGGGGCGGGTGCTCAAAGTTAAAAGGGGCACATTGAACCAGGCTGAATAACAACAACATACATTCATCAAGAATCTAATATGGGAAGGGCAGGGCTGTGTTGATCTGAGACTGTAGACATTAAAAAGTCCATAGGAGAGATGGTAGCTGATTAAATGTCATGAGATAATAACAAAATGCAAAGATTGGTGACAGCGCTTGGAACCATAAGGCAACAAAAAACTGTGAGAAATAATTTAGGCTCTGCCTGTGAATCACTCTTTGCTTCTCTTCTTCCTTCCATCCCATCATTTCATATATCACTCTCCACTTGCTATGTGAGAACAAGGCACAACTTGCTATTGCAATAAACTATAATCTAATTATCCACACCTAACAACTCTTGCACTTAATCTATAATAAAATGATGACAGAAAAATGTTATAGCACTGCCTTTAGTAGCCTCACACAGCTCCTGCTGTTTCCTCCTCATGTCCTTACCAGGCTTGTCTGGACAATGTTATATCATGAGTAATATTTTTTTTAAAAATCCATCTAAATAAAACACACACATGCACGCGCACACAGTGACATTTTAGACCTTCTTCAGAATACTGTATATACTATGGGCATCATGGTGCTGATCCAGAATCCTTACATTATTATTTATTACTAGAGCTACAATAATAAAGCAATGAGGAGGGGGAAGTAATAAATATGAAATAATGTCATTATGATGATTCCATTTGTTTCACTATCCACTCTGTGCAGGGGCAAAGCTTATTACATTTTTAAACTGTAGAGATGAAATCATTTTACTGCTGTAAAATCCAAATTTTGTCTTATTTAAAATATAAATCTAATATAATCTGCTTCTTAATGTATGTTCTTTAAAATACAGCTTGTGTTTTTAAATATATTATAATTATAATAATTATTATGTGGACATGCATATTAGATCGTTTTTTAGTGAAATATAATCCCTCCAGAAAGGCAGGAAAAGCCTGGAAACTTGCTTTAAAACTAAATATGTTTCTAAATACTTTAAAACTAAATATGTTTCTAAATACTTTAAAACTAAATATGTTCCCAAAAACGGTGACAGAGCTACAGACCCATGACAGCCTTACACAGGTAGCCAGCAGCTATGACCAGCACTACTTGTGCAGTTAATAAAAGGACAGGTAATGTTTGTCGCGCTGTTGCACACACAGCACGCTCGTTTGTTTCAGTTCGTCAGTTGCCACAAGACAGCTTACCAACGTGTACGTAATAAGCTAATACTCCTGTGTGCTATCCACTATAGTGTGCGCTGTACACCTACTTACTGGTAATTTGTGTTTCTCCTACAGCTGGCTCGTAACCAGAGCGTTCTGCCGTCAAGGGCGATCATTGGTTAAATGTGATCATGTGACTGATGCAAGCCAGATCCTTTTATTTAGCAAAACTGTGATTAATAGTTAAATATTATTGTTGAGGGGCACAGACAGGACTCCGCACGCACACACACATTTAAAAAAAAAAAAATATATATATTTTTTAAAAGTTGCCTCAACAAAAGGGCACTTTGGGCACCCATCAGGAAAGGGACGGGTGCTCAAGCCCCTCTAGCCCCCCCCTCTGCACGTGCCTGGTCCGTTGTGCGTGGGAAGAAAACTTCTTTTTACAGCGAAAAAACCCCCTAAACAAGCACCGAGTGCGCAACGACGTAATGGGAAATTCACAGAGAAACTCATGGATTCTTCAACTGACCGCTGCGGCACACCTGCACCAGGGTAAACCTCCGCCTACCCCACTCCTAATTTACAGGTGAAAATAGAGCAAAAGGACCGCTAGTCTTTGACTTTATTTATTTTCTGCTGTGTTTTACTTGCATTTATTTGAAAGACTGAGTGTAAACACAAAAAATATTTTATTTTTATGTGCTGGAATGTGCAGAAAATAGCTTTAAATGTTAAACTAATTTATTCAAGTCAGAGAATGTTGCATATAAGTTAATTTTTGCTTGATGCATAAAATTAAAAGATTAAAACTAATAAAACAAGTTAAAAAAAAGAGACTTTTCCATTTGATTACATTTTGTATGATGGATTATGCAGAAAAAGTAGAACTGGGCTGAAAGATCTATCGCTTTATCACCTCTTCACGTTGTAAATCGTGTTTTTAAAAAGTAACTAAGTAACTATGTAATTAATTACTTTTGAAAATAAGTAATCAGTAAAGTAACAGGATTACTTTTTTGGGGAAGTAATCAGTAATTAGTTACTGATTACTTTTTTCAAGTAACTTGACCAACACTGGTGAGGAGTAATCCGAAGCAAACACAGCAGCCATCCTGCCCAGCGCTACCATTCCAGCGCGGGCTCAGACCCGCCGTGTACGGTCGATACCTACAGCCACGATTACCGACACTAACAAGCTGATCTACGATACGGCAGCAGTGATCAGTGAGATGCTTGGCTACAAGTTGAACAGCCACAAGGGGCAGTACCCTCCATGGAGAAGGAGGCTAGAGGTTAAGATCAAGGTAGCACGGAGGGAGGTTAGCCAACTATCAGTGGTAATCGGGTGCACTAGGTGCAGTGACTCCCAAGCTAGGTAGCCAAGCTATTTTTGGTAGAGCATGCTAGCGGGCGTCGTTATTACCGTGTTTTTTGGACACTCAAACTCAATCCTTTGATTTTTCTGAAAATCGACAGTGCCCCTTATAATCCCGTGTGCCTCATGTATGAATTCTGGTTGTGTTTACTGACCTCGAAAATATTTTATGTACACGGCGCTGGAAAATGTTTCAGTACGACTTTTCTAAGCTACAAAGCCACACCGCTTGATGGATTGTTGGAGCATTACAGGAGCCTCGCGGAGTGATACTGTGCTCCAACATAATATTACCGTATTGTGTGTGTATAACCTCTTTTTAAGTTTCGTGGATATTATACATGGTTATGCTGAGGATATGTCGGCCAGTTTCCACTGGAAATGTCTTTTGGTTAAACTGTCAGCAAGGATTTTGCACTGTTAAATTTTTATATAACTTTAATGCACATAAAAAACAGCTGGTTGTTTAAGTGAAAATCTGTTGATTTTTTTTTTTGCGCAAATAAAGTTGTGGAGTTTTAAAGTATTTTGTCTAGTGTCAATTATATGGCCAGTTATATCGTTATCGCAAATTTTCAAATGTATATCGTGATAAATATTTTTGTTCATATCGCCCTGCTCTATTGGTGATCTTGTAAATCTGGGGACAATTTTCTTGGTTGTTTTTCTAAATGGCGGCGCGTGTAGACGCAGCGACCTCACACTCTCCCGAAAATGCGATGTTTTGTTCGTCAAGTAAATGTCTTTCTGCAAGTATTTCTCGCCAGTCCACGTCGGAATATGTGTACAGTCGTCAGGCTCTCTTACACATTCGGAGAAGCAAGATTTGCCAAGTTTTGAACACTAACGTTGAGATGCTAAGGGAGATAGGACTTCTGCGACAGCCTGCTAGCTGGCCTAGCAACTCACCGGACTCGCCTGCTAACCCTCCCCGGGCAAGGAGGCGTCGAAACCGGTGCGCTAGGACAAGGAAGCGGGGCAAGCGCGGAGGTGTCCGAGTCAGGCTTGAGGCTAAGCCAACTCGCCCAGCCATACCATCGATCCTCTTAGCCAACGTACGATCTCTGGACAATAAAATGGACAACATACGACTTCTGAGATCAGCGAATCGCAAAGTAAGTGACTGTTGTGTGCTAGTTTTCACCGAGACATGGCTTAATGACAACATTCCGGACTCGGCCATACAACTGGAGCAGCTAGCATGCTACAGAGCCGACAGGGCTCTCGTAGACGGAGGTAAGACCCGAGGTGGCGGGGTCTGTGTTTACATCCGTGACGAGTGGTGTCGGGATGCCACTGTAGTACGCAAACACTGCTCATCACTGGCGGAGTTCATGATCGTGAAGTGTCGCCCTTTCTATTTGCCCAGGGAGGTAAGTTCGATCTTGTTGGTCGCTACCTATATACCTCCATCTAGCAACAACAGCGATAGAAATGCGGCGCTGAACGAACTGTATCAGGCCATCAGTGAGCAACAAACAGCACACCCAGACGGTTTCATCATCCTCGCAGGAGACTTTAATCATGCTGATCTTAAAACTGTTCTCCCAAAGTTTCATCAGCATGTACATTTTCCAACAAGGGGAGACAACATATTGGACTTGGTCTACACACAGGAAAAAGGAGCATACAAAGCCATCCCCCTCCCCCACATCGGCACCTCTGATCACCTCACTGTTATGCTAATGCCAGCATACAGACAGAGAGTGAAGGTCATCAAACCTGTTATGAAAGAGGTAAGAGTGTGGCCACAGGAGGCCACCTCTGCTCTTCAAGACTGCTTTGGGTCAACTGATTGGGACATATTCAAGGAAGCAGCCACCTACAATAACATCATAGACATCGAGGAGTACACAGACACGGTGAGCTCATACATCACCAAATGCATTGATGATGTAACACAGGTGAAAAGTATCACAACTCGAGCCAACCAGAAGCCATGGCTAACAGGAGATGTCCACAGGCTGCTGAAGGCCAGAGACAAGGCCTTCAGAGCTGGGGATGAAATAGGCCTGAGAACAGCGAGAGCCAACCTGTCCCGTGGCATCAGGAAAGCGAAACAGGACTACACACACAAGATAACCTCCCACTTCAATGATAGCAAGGATGCAAGAAGCCTATGGCAAGGCATCCAGGCTATTACAGACTACAAGCCTGTAGCGCGTAGCTGTGAGAGCGACACCACTCTGCTCAACAACCTGAACAGCTTCTTTGCACGATTTGAAGCACAGAACAACACACGCCCACAGAAAACACCACCACCTCCACACGACCAGCCTCTGTGCCTGTCTGCTGCCAGCGTGAAGAGGACACTCATCACCATCAACGCCCGGAAAGCAGCGGGTCCAGATAACAGTGTGCTGAAAGACTGCGCAGAGGAGCTGAAGAATGTCTTCACAGACATCTTTAACACCTCCCTGAGGCAAGCCACTGTCCCATCATGCTTCAAGACTGCCACCATCATACCTGTGCCAAAGAAACCATCCCCAGCCTGTTTCAATGACTACCGCCCCGTGGCACTGACACCCATTATTATGAAGTGCTTTGAACGACTAGTCATGTCACACATCAAATCCACCCTACCTCCCACCCTGGACCCACACCAGTTCGCATACAGAGCGAAACGATCCACAGAGGATGCAATCTGCTCTGCCCTCCACCCAGCCCTAACTCATCTGGACAAGAAAGACTCATATGTGAGAATGCTGTTCATAGACTTTAGCTCAGCATTCAACACCATAATACCACAACAACTCATCTGTAAACTGGACAGACTGGGCCTCAGCACCTCCCTCTGCAACTGGCTGCTGGATTTCCTCAGCCAGAGGCCTCAAGTGGTGCGTGTGGGCAACAAGGTCTCAAACAGCATCACCCTGAGCACGGGGGCTCCACAAGGCTGTGTGCTCAGTCCTCTGCTCTTCACCCTGTTGACACATGACTGCACACCAACCTACAGCTCCAACCACCTTGTGAAGTTTGTGGACGACACAACGCTGGTGGGTCTCATCACCAAGGGCGATGAGACCCACTACAGGAAAGAGGTTGAGCTCCTGACCACGTGGTGCAGAGACAACAACCTCCTGCTAAATGTCAGTAAGACCAAGGAGATTATTGTCAACTTCCAGAGAGGCCACACCTGTCACCCCCCATTGACCATCGACGGCGCTGCGGTGGAGAGGGTGAGCAGCACCAAGTTCCTGGGGGTGCACATCAGTGAGGACCTCTCTTGGACCACCAACACAGCATCACTGGCCAAGAAAGCACAACAGCGCCTCTACTTCCTGCGCAAACTCAAGCGGGCAAGTGCTCCACCACCCATCCTGACTACATTCTACAGAGGAACTATTGAAAGTATCCTCTCCAGCTGCATCACTGTGTGGGGCGGTAGCTGCACTGACTATAACAGAAAAGCTCTACAACGCATTGTGAGAACAGCTGAGAGGATAGTTGGTGTACCACTCCCCTCCCTGCAAGACATTTACACCACTCGCCTCACCCGCAAAGCCATCACAATTGTCAACGATGCAACCCACCCCGCGCACTGTCTGTTCAGCCTCCTGCCCTCTGGAAAGAGATACAGAAGTCTCCGCTCCCGCACTACCAGGCTCACCAACAGCTTCATCCACCAGGCTGTGAGACTGCTGAACTCTCTTCCCTCCCGGCTCCCAGCCAGCAGAATCACCAGATTGGCAGAAGTATAGTAGACAGATTGGACTCTACCCCCCCACACTCTCCAACAAGGAAACACTCTCTGAACCAAGAACTGAAAACATTCCTGACTTGCATTGCAATTGCACACACCTGCTGCTATATATATATTTTTAGTATTCTTTTAGCACTATTTATATTATTATATTACTATTTATTATCTTATTGTTAGGGCTGTTTTTGTTTTTGTTGTGCATCTGCACCTTATTGTTGTCAATGCCTACGCATGGGACAGTGTGAAACGTAATTTCAATTCCTTTGTATGGCAAGTACATTTGAAGAAATTGACAAATAAAAGTATTCTATTCTATTCTATTCTATTCTATGTTGTTGACCATTTCCTAATTCAGTGTACTCATCATCTGATGGCTGCTCCCAGCGGGAGAAAGTGCCATGTCACAAAGCTCAAAACATCTCAGACTCATTTCTTGAACATGACAGATCAATATGGCGTCAGTATGGACTAAAATCTCTAAGGAATGTTTCCAGCACCTTGTTGAGTTAATACCATGAAGAATTAAAGCAGTTCTAAAAGCAGAAATTAGTGTAATCCAATTCTAGTAAGGTGGGACTAATAAAGTGTCTAGTGAGTGTACATTATAATCTGTACTGCTCAAAACGTAAAGATCCCACATGTGATGTTGATGAATGAAATATTCAAATTTAAAATCTTTACAAAATCATGTAATAAGGGTCAGTAGAAACCCTGATTCTGTGGCTCCCTCCATACTAATGGAAAATGAAAAAAACAACAACGATAGCGATAGCACATATTATTTTTTAAATCAGCAACCCGAAATTACTAAAGAACAAGTGTTAGATAAACATAAAGCAAATATGATGTAGGCAGTGTAATAACACTGCATGCAATCTTAAAGCACTAAACAGATAAAGTAACCAGCAATAGTCAGCTGTATGATGACATAATGATTATGAGATTATTATGCCACGTCTTCCTGTAGTGGTGTTGCACTGAGCTGGTCACCCCAGGAAAGCTCAGCATTTTATTGTTTTGTTTACTCTTTCTGAAACCTTCATTTTTACCCATTGCCCACAATAAAAAAAGCTTTTAATACAAATTGAGAAAATAAACTTACGATGTATACAAACCTGAAAAGGACTCCATTCACTTCCCAGCAATAAATTTCTCTCATCTTAACCTTTGGATCCGAAATTTATGGCAATAAATGGGAGGACCCGGAAGAGACAGAGTGGCAAACTGATAAAAAATGCGACAACCTGAGCCCTTGACAGCGGTGGGCCTATAATCGGAACAGCAGACACACATCTTCAACACTGTAAGTACATTTCTTTACAATCCTCCAGTTTTACTTAAACTTTATTGTGAAATAAATATTCTGCCTGCTTTTGAAATTCACCCAGGTAGGTGCTTTGTTGACATTTGGCCAGAGTATCTTTTTGTTAGCCATAAATTCAACTGGTCAGATTTACTGAGGAAAAGAGCTTTACTATTCCTTTTTAGCCTCCTTTACTACAGGAAACAGCCAGTGCATGAACTATAGGCTAATCCATTTACAGTTGTTTGATTTGTCTAACTAGAACGGCAGCAGTAAGGAGAATTTCCTACTTTCATTGTTTAACAAATTTCCGCAATTAATGATTAGCTAATATATCATGACTGAGCACGGCAACTGGAGTTATGAGTGCTACAGGTACATATAGGGTGTGTAATGACTCATAGTCTATATATTTGGCTCAAAGTAGGGTTTTTTTTTTATTAATGTGTCTGACTGGTAGAAAGAGTTTATTTACCTTGAACATGGACTTGTAACACTGGCTTTGTTGACAGTAGTAAAATATCCAAGGTACACATTCCATGTAAAGTCATAATAAACTGGTCTGCATAAGTGAAATAAGAGAAATCTTTTTGTTAAATTAACCATAAAAATAGCAAATAAATAATTGAATATAGTTATATACAGTGTTGGGAAGGTTACTTTTAAAATGTTTTCCACTACAGATTACAGAATACATGCCCCAAATGTATTTTGTAACGTGTTCCATTACAAAATACAACGGAACACGTTGGGCCAGGACTCTGCAGTCTATTTACACCTGCAGGCCAGTGGGCACTCTTTCAATCATGAGGATGTACACATCCTGGACAGGGAGGAACGCTGGTTTGAGCACGGAGTCAAGGAGGCCATTTACGTGAAAAAGGGAAAGACCATCTCTGAATTGAGGAGGGGGCCCAATGGTACATCTTTCACCATCTTACAATGCTGTGATTGCAGCCATTCCTCAACTCTCTATGAATGGTACTCATGGCCATTGATCAGTGGTCTTTGATCAGTGGGTTTTGGTTGGATTGGGCTGGTTTCAGTCATTATGCAAATGTACTGTTTATAAGATTGGGGAAACCTGCAGTCAGCTGAGACTGAAGAAGTCACTTGGATGAGTGACGAAACGTTTCTCCCACAAAACGCTACGTCCAGATGAACAGAATCAACTTTTTGGAGATGTCCTTGATTATGTTTGCTGCTTTGCTGAGGCAGCGGGAGGAATAAATGTCCATCAGGGAGGGGCAAGGGCAGCCGATGATCTTTTGTGCTGTATTGACTACACTCTGAAGCCTCGCTCTATCCGCCTTAGTGCAGCTGCCGCACCATACCACGATGCAGTAAGTTAGCAGGCTCTCAATGGACGAGCGGTAGAAGGTCAGCAGCAGGTTGGAGTTCAGTTTGTACTTCCTGAGGACTCTCAGGAAGTGCAGCCGCTGTTGGGCCTTCTTGACGACCGCTGAGATGTTGTCTGTCCAGGAGATGTCAGCAGAGATGAGGACACCAAGGAACCGGAAGGCGTGGACCCTCTCCACACACTCCCCGTTGATGTAAAGGGGGGCTACGTTAGTGCTGTGTCTCCTGGAATCGACAATGAGTTCTTTGGTTTTCTTAGTGTTCAGTGCCAGGTTGTTTTCTGAACACCATGCTGCCAACTTCAAGTTCCTCTCTGTAGTCTGCCTCGTCTCCCTTCAAGATGAATCCGACTACCGTGGTGTCATCAGAAAACTTGATGATGAGATTGTTGTTGTGGGTTGAACTGCAGTTGTGGGTGTAGAGAGAATACAGGAGGGGGCTCAGCAAACAGCCCTGTGGGAAGCTGGTGCTCAGTGTGCGAATGGAGGAGAGATGAGGGCCGAGTCTTACAGTCTGGGGCCGGTTTGTGAGAACATGCATCTCTTAACCCAGTTAATGTGGGGGTTGTGTATTTCCAGCCAAGGAAACCCTAGAATTAAAGGAGTATAAGATGCAATGAATACGTAAAAGGTTGCCTGCTTGTGATGTTTATCTGAAACTATTAAATGCTCTGGCTAGGTCTGATGAGTTATAGTGGCTATTACCTGACCATTTTAAGCTCAAGCTGACAAAGAGTACTAGAAGCTAGGAAAGGAAACCTAGTTGCTTGGCAAAATTGCTTTCCTGCAAGTTTTGCTCCTCCCCTGAATCTACTAATACTTGAAAAGGAAAGGAACTTTAATAATCACAAAATTTCACAGGAAGGCTTAAACAAGGTAAGCCAGCCAGTCATGGCTGGCTTACAAGTATCCTCATAGCTACCGATGGGCCTGATTGTTTGGCCGCACAGGACAGGTGGCCAGGTAGTGTTTCGTATGAAGAAATAGCGACTGGTATGGATAGCAGGTAAGCCTCTGCCCATTTTAAAGACTTAACTTGTAAATAACCAGTCACAAAGGATACCTTAGCATCATATGGGAAGGAGCAAGAGGAGCAAGAAAAAGTGATTGCACTGGAGCAGAAATCCTCGAAAATTCAATGAACTTGGTTACATGGTCTAGCCGCTGAGTTCTGAAAAGGGAAGGACCATTTATCAATAGTCTTTAATCAATGGTCACTGATCAGTGGTTGTTGACTAATGGTCATGACAATTTGCATATTAATGATGAAAAAAACTGACCTCACAGCTCACTGTTTGTCAGTGGTGCTAGTAAAACTTAAAATTGCAATAAAATCTTTAGGAATAACCTATCATAACTTTGGAGTGCTGACTTTAAGTAAACAAGCAGCACTCCACTAGCATCATTGTTGACACATACAACATATCTGCAATGTGTGAAAATAAATTTGGCTAACGTTAGTGCTTTATCTCTTTCACAGGTAATCTGGAGCAAAGAAATGAATATTATTACTCAGGTCAAACTGACAACAGGCCCAACTGTCTCTCAGCCAACAGAAACACATCCTATAATCCAGTCCATAACTAACAATGACCTGAAGAAGGTCAAGAAATTGCTGAAGGACAATGTTAACAGAGTTTACCCCTGTAGAGAGTGGGGTGATTATGTAACCCCACTGATTGCTGCTGTTGCAAATCACAATAAAGAAATTTGTTCTTACCTTTTGCGTCAGGGTGCAGACCCAAATATGCCTTCTCAACATCTCTGGACACCTTTGCATTATGTCTCGTATTCCAAAGCACCTCTTTATTTTGCGGATCTATTACTTGAGGCAAAAGCTAATCCAGATGGATGGAGTCCTACTCCAATGCAACAGTTACTCACACCACTGCAAGTTGCAGCCATTGAAGACAGGGAGGATATCATAAAAAGGCTCATCTCTGCTGGTGCAGTGGTGACACTGTCGCCAATGAATGATCCTCAATCGGTTAGTAACAGTAAAAAAATATCTCAGATGATTAATCACCTTGCATCAAATGGAGATAGAGTGTGTTCCCAAATCAGACATTTTTTGGATATGGAAATTGCTGTTGTTGAAAAAACACCTGAAGATGTGTTCAGAAATTTTAACAGTCACATGCTGTTAGAAGATCCTAGGTCTCATTTGACCATGATTGAAATCCTCTTTACTCGTACTGGGAGATGGAAAGATAAATACTGCCAGGCTTGCATTAAATGGCTAAAGGAAACTGGAAATGTGAATATTTACATTGCAGGAGCAGCCAGTCGCTTTCCAAATATCCCTAGGACAGATATAGGGGCAGCAGTTGAAAGTTTGAATGCAGTTTTCTGCACAATGGATGAAATAACAAATGAGCATGCAGTAGCAATAATTCCACGACTACTGAAACTGCTTTGCTTAAAAGAGAGACCTGACATCTATGAATCAGTGCTACAAACACTGTATGTGATAACACAGAAAACAAGAGGCACAAAGGACTGGCACGTCAACTTTTTAGAGAACTTATGCAGAACAGTTTCCCTTTTCGTAAATGAGCAACACTCCACTAACATCAGGGTCTACACGTACGGTATATTTGGAAACCTGCTGTCAGTTGAACAGGCAGCTAACATTTTTACATCAGTGGGCATAAACTCCTTACCCGAGGACATACTGACATCAGCTGATATGAAAATGAATGAAAAACTGAAAGAAGTGCTGAGAAGTCTGAAAAATTATCTGAGCAAACCAAACTCTGAATGTGAGGGAAATGCAGCACCGTCTGTGCCCAAGAAGAAGAAGAAAAAGAAGAAGAAAAAGACAGCAAAGCAAGAGGACCCAAATGATGAAGTTTTGACAGCAGCAACTGATCCAATAACTAAAGTTCCTGTTTTAGAATCAACTTCAGATGTAAAGCCTTGTGATTACAGCACCAATGAAAAATCAGAAAAACTAAACTGGCTTCCAGTCAGCGAGAGGTGGAAGGACAAACTGGAGAAACTTGTTGGCTCAGATGACAGTAAAATATCCAGAATCAGAAGCATTATTTATGTGAATGATGCAAAATTCAGAATAGCGAAGGGAAGTGATGGTACTGAAGTCTTCTTGGGGCTGAGAGAGGACGGCACAGAAGTTGCCATCAAGAGAATGTCTAAAAGCAACTATGAAGTGCTGAAGAACGAAGAAGTAATTCTACGACATCCAGAACTCGATCATCCTTATATCGTACGATATGTTGATGCTGCAGAGGACGAGAACTTTGGATATCTTTGTCTGCAACTTTGTGAATACACCTTGGAAGAATATATCAAGAATAATGACCATGACCCACTGATGCTAAAGAAACTTGTCAAACAAATTCTTGAAAGTCTAAAGGTGCTTCACTGTCAAAATCCTAAAATTCTTCACCGAGATCTCAAACCCCAGAACGTTTTGATTGGTAAGTCACGTTTAAAATTCAGGGAAATAACAACATTTTAATCAATATTTTAGGGCTGCCACGATTAGTCGACTATCAAAATCGTCGACGACTAATTTTATAGTATAAGTCACTTAGATAACTTAAAAATGCAATTGTTTGGCTTTTTTTTAGTATTTTATTTGTTCCTGAGTAAATCGGTTTGACTGAGATTAAAGTTATAGTTTTTACACAGCTGAATAAACATCAAGCAGACAGCTGATTATCAGAAGTGTGAGATGCTCAAGAATTTACTCCGGTGTCCTGTTATATTTTAGATAGCAAGGAGTTTATTAAACTTCACCGAAACAATCTGCAAATTTCATTAAAATTTAATAAACTATCATCTTGTCTTTATTTTTAGTTAGCACATACCTTAAACACTTCAAGCTGTAAGCTAATGATAGTTATATAAGAGCAGATGCTGCTGGTGCAATAAGCTGTACGTTTTACGTCCAATGAATGCATGATCTGATTAGTCGACTAATCGCAAAAATAATCGGTGACTAGTCGACTATCAAAATAATCGTTTGTGGCAGCCCTACAATATTTACCAGGTAGGATTTTATTTCACATAATTCTTCCTGCAGATGTTACTGGGAGGGCAAGATTAGCTGATTTTGGCATAAGCAGACGCTTACTCAAAGGCCAAACAACTTTACGTACACGCAGTGCAGGAACCAAATGCTGGATGGCCCGAGAGACTTTAGCAGAAGAATCTGTCATATCATACAAGTCAAGCACAGACATCCAGGTAAAGTCTGAACACAAACTTAATTAACTGAAAAATGGCTTGTTAAACATATCTAACCTGATAATATGTGTTATTATTAAGGTTGCAGGCATGCTGGTTTATTATATCCTCTCTGGAGGCCACCATCCGTTTGGCAAATCCTTTGAATGCGAGTCCAACATTTACTATGGGAAGTACAGTTTGGATCATGTTCAAGATGTGGTGGCAAAGGATCTCATTGAGTGGATGATCAACAAAGACCCAAAGGACAGACCCAAAGTAGAAGAATGCTTAAACCATCCCTTCTTCTGGACTTCTGAAAAGTGAGGGAATTATTGACAATTAATAAAAAACATTTTTTTATGATTTCTGCCTGTCAAAGAGGGATACAGATGTTCATGTTAGAACAAAGTGAGCCACAGCTGATCATTCCAGATCAACCTAGTTAAGCATTAATGCTAAAATGTTCTGCTAATGCTAAATCCTTTTATTACACACTTCTCCTTAAAAATGTAAATGCTCATTAATGCTGCTTTTTTGTATTTATTTATTATTGTTTATATTTATTTTTAATAATTTCCTTTCCAGGAAAACTGAATACTTGAGAAAGATCGGTAACAGAGATGATGTCGCAAACTATAAAAAGGCTGAACAGGAGCTGATTGATTCTGTAGAAAAATGTGCCGTGGACGGATCCTTTAAGCAGTGGAAAAATAAGGTGACTGTAACATCAAATATCAAATGTCTAGATTCCTAAAATCCGCTTCATAACGAATGTTTTTGTTGCAGTTTCCACAAGAGCTGGTTCAGAAATTGGAAGGTAAAAAGCCCTACACTGAAAACACGTTGGGATTACTGCGCTTTATACGCAATCTCCATGAGCATTAGTGAGTTAAACTAATTTACAAGTGACTCTATCTATCTATCTATCTATCTATCTATCTATCTATCTATCTATCTATCTATCTACCTACCAACCAACCAACCAACCAACCAACCAACCAACCAGTAATAAAACCTTCCTTGTTCACAGTGCCAAGGAAGCAGCCCAAATTGATGTTCTGGAATTGTTTCCTAATCTCTTTGGGAGTATTCACACATTTGCAAAAAACCAAGGCTGGAATTTAGAGACACCATTAAAGGAAATGTTTCAAAGAGAAGACAGCGAGGATAGTAGCACAGTTTTGATGATGCCATCTAAAAGCACGGAGGAGTCCCTCGGTGTCCCCGTTCAAGAGTCTCAACCCAGTGAAGTGAAAGTTGTCAGCAGCCATAAAAAATAAAATAATAACTGCAAGTAGAGCAGAGATGTCATGTCGGTGTGCCTCCTGCTGCTCTGTTAGTTCTTAAGGCATCACGACAGAAGACACTGATCTGCTGTGGTGATCCACATGTTTGCACATAGTTGCTGTTCCTCACACAGCCCTACATTTTACCAGCACTAATAATGCACCAACTTGAAGTTAGATTTGTGCCTTCATGGATTGTCAATGGATTTTAGACACGGTGTATGATTTATACTGTCTTGTGTGAAACAAGTGCCTGATGTTTTGAAAAAGTAGTTATTGATTTTTAAAAGTATGAAAGAAATAGATTAGAATTACAATTGTCTGAGTCTCTTTATTTTAATTTTGTTTTTGTGAGGTTGTGTACTGTATTTACACACAGTTATGCTACTTTTGTTTTCTGTTCTCTTTTAGGTTGTAGTTTCTAATTCATTCATACATTCATTAAGAAACACAAGAAGACTTGGTAAGACGGTAGCAAACAGAGGTCTAGCTCTAGAAAAAAATACCATTATATTTTTATTCAGTTAATCTTCATTGTAATGTTAATGTAGCCAGGTGGAAGGTCGATATTATGGGACATGCCACTGGATGGCGCTGTTTCTTTGGGGGTCATGCACTGTATGTATTTGAGTTCACACTTGTATTATACTATCTCTGTGGGTAAGAGGGAAAATGTACCTTGTTAACTGTTTAATCTTGGCTCTGTATTTTAGCAGGAGAAGCCATGTTTGTTTTATTTCTGTATGCGTTTATATCAGACACAAAATGATGCTAGACGTCCTTGAGTTCCAGATGCTGATAAAGTTGGGGAAATAACCTGCAGTAGCAGTGGGTTACCAGTGCACAAAGCTGTTACTGGATAAGAACTGTCTGTAACAATTTTATTTCTTTATTTTTACAACCTTTCCTTATTTTCTTCTGAGCGCTTAGTTTATCATTCAGATTAAAAGAACCCCAAATATAATCTGTGTTCTGGGCTGGTTAATATAGCCAGGCTACATTAACTCATGTGTGTGTGTGTGGGGGGGGGGGGGGGGGGTTGAGGAACAGATATAGAGACATTTTTGATTTCTTCCACAAATACAAAGGTAATAAAGGAGCAGCAGTTTACACTATTATAGTTTTAAATACTTCTATTTCTGATTGCAGCCTTTCACAGATTATAAACAGAATAAATACGTTGGACATGCCTTTTGCTTTGTGGAAATTTCCTCGAGCCTATGACAGATTCAAACTGTACAAACATGTATGTCACATAGTAATTGAAAAAATCTTTGTACTTAATATTAAGAGCCACAAGTGGCTTTAGTAAATATTAAGAGTTTGAGATTTTAACCATGCAGGGTTATTTTTTCTAGTGAATGGTACTGCAAATTTGCAACACATATACATTACACATATTTAAGAAACATGATTTCGTATTTTGTTTCTCGTCATGTTTTCTAAAGCAAAATATAAAGTAAACAGTAGATTGATTCTTTCTGTGTAAAATCTGTAAAACTGACTGTAGGACGTGTCCCTTCATGTTTTTTTTTTTTTGTTGAATTTTAAATCTTTTCACCACAATACAAAGTAAAAGTAAAGCCTAGCTTTCTTTTGTTTTAGCTATTTTGCACTTTAAAGGTCTGAGAACTAAAATATAAACTACACTTTAAGTTTAATTATTATTACAAGATAGTTACAAGATAATGCAAACATGTTGAGGGATTGGCTGTGTTTGTTCAGTGAGAGAAAGAAAACAATTTTCACTTGGAGTTGAAAACTAATGTGTACGCTTATGCCTGCATTTTTATTTTGTTAAATACAAACAACATTGTAGCAAAAGTGCTGCCACGTGTCTGGCCAGAAAGAGCTGTTTATTTGGTAGTTCAATGAAACTACTGTACTACACTGCTGAGTGACTGTCTTCTGCTTGTCAAATACATTTCATTGCAATGTTGACCCTGTGCTAACTTGCATATGACTAATGAAACTGAAAGGCTTCAGATAGTTAAGTGGGAAAAAAATTGCGTTCATGTTTGCAATTTTGTCTTGTTACACAATATTTTGAATTAAATGGAACAAACAAAACACTACATTTTAGGAAATATTAATGGGTGTTTTTGTGTTTGTTTTTTGTACTACTTGGACACTAAAGTGGCCCTTCAATGAGATGATGGTGCCAGAAGTGGCCCGTAGCTCATTTGAGTTTGAGACCCCTGCTTTAGATTATATTACATACAGAAAAAAGTACTGGTTTATTATTTTAGTGGGCAAAAGAGTCAAGATTGGATCTAAAGGATGTAAATATGTCTGTGAAGGTTCTCAGTCATCCAGGTCATCGTAGTCAAAGGAGCTTGCAAAGAAAAGCGTCTGGACTTCTTTAAGTTACTTGAAGACGTTTCACCTCTCATCCGAGAAGCTTCTTCAGTTCTAAGGTCAAATGGTGGAGAGTCCCAGATATAAACCTAGTGGGAGTTTCCCCCCACAGAGGGACAAAAGGACCCCCTGATGATCCTCAGGCGATTTTCTTTGCAAGCTCCTTTGACTAAAGGATGTAAATGGAGAAGCACAGTGCATTTCTACTCAGTCTGAACACTCGACACAGCCTCATTCACACAGCTGCACACACATGATTAGGGGAAACTCAACGTTCATTATCTTCTTTTTTCATCAAAAGACTTTCTCTGTATCTCTGCTCTGTTTGTTTTTGACTTTAAACACTAAATAAAAGTTTTACTACACATCTGTCTCTATTGTTTAATCAGCAGCTGTAATACTAAACTGTCCAAAATGTAAAAGTCTACATTTAGTAGATTTAGAGATATTTATTTCACCATTTTTAGTTAATGATACTTTATAAACCTATTCTGCTGTTTAACAAAGACGGTATCATCATGTTTAAAGCACTTTTAAATCTGACAGCAGCACTCAGTTCTCCTGCACATGTGTGATCTTGGAGTGAACTGAAGGTTCAGATGCATCTCTCAGGTCCTGTGTGGAGACTGTGCTGGACTTTGTCTGTCTGTTAAAGATGTGATTTTCAGATGCTATTCAGCTGGTGTAGATAGTGGGGGTTTAGGTCTGAAACATCTTCTTTTGTCCTCCATTCATCCAGTTTCATGAGATAACTTTTTGGTACAAGGACTGGACTGAAAACGACTGAAAAGAAGAAACTTTGAAAGAGTTTTAGAAGCCTGGAGGAAAAGCAGTGCTTGTTTAATCAAATGTAATAATACACATTGTTTAAATATCCCAAAGTAAAGAGATCTCTCTGTGAACCTTTAATTCATCACCCTCTTGTGGCAGCAGCTGGCTACTGTTATTTGCACATGTCCATTGTGGTTTTTTATCCCATTATAATTTAATACAAAACCCTTTAATTAAATTAGTGAGTTAAAGTAATATGAGAAATATTAGTGAGCGATTAGAAAGCGAGCTGAAAACAAAGCTTGATAAAGCACTACAAAGAAATGACCAGATTCTTCAAGAAAAAGAACAACTGGAAATAAACCAGAGAGAAATGCGGTGCCAACTCCAAAGCATGGAGGAAAAATGCAGAGTCCTTGAAGTAAAACTTGATAAAACTGCAGTGCACAAGCAGAAATATCAAGAGCTGCTTCAAGAGAAAGAACAACAGGACATAAAGCAGAAAGAAGACAAACGTTTACTCCTGGACTTTGAGAGAGAAAACCAAAAGTTGCAAGAACTTTACAAGAAAATGAACTACAAAGCAACTGAGATGGAAAGAGAGAAGGAGAAACTGCAAAAACAGTGCTCAGTGATGCAGAGTCAGCTCAATGACATGCTGACAAAAAACACCGAACTCAAGGAACTTTCAAACACCTTGAAGTGCAAAAACACTGAGGTGCAGCTGCTAAAGCAGCAGCTCGAGAAAACAAATGAAGACCTGCAGTGCAAACTTCAAGAAACCGAGAGGAAAAGTCAGCAGTTAGAAGACACTCACAACAAATTACAAGAGCGTTACACAGAGATGCAGGAGGCAAAGGTAATGCAGGAGGAAACATCTAATGAGTTGAAAGAAAGGCTCAAAGACAAACAAGCCGAATTAGAAGAAGTGGAGAAAACATGCAGGAGACTTGAGAAGGAGAATACCGAAACAATCGATCAGCTGAGAACCCTGATCCTAGAGAAAAAGGTTCTCGTGGAAAAGCTCCTGGAAAAGAAGAAGAAACGCTTCTGCTTCTTCTGGAGGAAGGACACTCCTGCTTTTTCTACTCTTTCTACTTTTTCCACTGCTGATGTCACCTCGTCTTCCTCCACCTCTGTTCCATCGTAATTTTGACCTCCCCTCTCCCTCTCTCCTGACACCTTGACACCTCTCCCTCCCCTAGCTCCCTAGAACTCCTAACACCTGTCCCATCTCCCTCCCCCCTCTCTCTCTTTTCACCCTCACCCCCCAACCAGTCCCGACAGTTGACTGCCCCCTCTAGAGCCTGGTTCTGTCATAGGTTTCTTCCTTTACAGGGAGTTTTTCCTATCCACTGTCGCACCTAGTACTTGCTCAGAGGGGATTGTTGGGGTTTTCTCTCCTCTATCTCTTTCCTCCTTTCTATCCCTTTCTTTTACCCCCCCCCCCCCCCCCCCCCAACCACCTTTCTATTTCCTCAATAATTTAATAATAAACACAATTGGCTGCATTTTAAATGTGTCTGATCAATGTCTTCATTCAAGAATGAATTGTCTTTGTTACGAAGTCATGTGTATTTTGTGTTTTCCTTGGGCTGGTGATCCTCACGGTTGTTCAGCCAAGAATTCCAGATTAGCAGCAATACCTTCAATTCATTGACATTTGCAAGCATTCCTTTATACACAGCATTTCAGTCAGGTCGAGGTCTGGCCCTTCCAAACAAGCCATACTTGTTTGGTCTTTTTCTAATTAAACTGTCATGAACGTTAACATTTAACATGCTGTCTGAGACCTGTAGAGGCTCATTGCCTCATTGGCTAATGCACAAGTTTAATTCAAGGTAAGCAGAGTTTTATTGTCAACCCAACAACATGCACTCAAGTATACAGTGCGACGAAATATCATCGTCCTGGATCAAAGGTGCAAACTGTAAAAATAAAATGGGAAAATTCAAATATACATACATACTTACAACTATTCAGAAATAAGATAATCTAAGAGTAAGTACAACAGTATTGTACTTGAACAGTGATAAGATATAAGCTCTGTCTTGAGTGTTGTTGTTGACGTTCTCTATGCACTGTTCTTGAGCTAATATGAAGGCCACATGAAGTATGAGGCCCTTTCTCAATTCTAAGTACGCAAGTACGTGCTCGCGTTCTCGGCGAGACCGGACTTGCCGAGACCGCACAGGATTACGGATTTGCCGAGAACGCGAGCACGGACTCGCGATTTGTACAATTGGAACACCAGCGTACTTGATGATGTCACAGGTCCGGAGTTTTTACTGCCGTTCCGTCTTAATTTAACTGTGAGTAACATGTTATGAAGCTTAACTTTAATCACAGCCAAACCGGTTTAGCCAGGAACAAATAAAACACTGAATAAACCAAACATTAACATTTAGAAGTGATCTAAGTTACTTATATATAATGTTTAACCTCAGTAGCGAAATCTCTATTAATAAAAATAGTGTACATGTATGTCTTAATAAAAACAAGCAGGTGAGATGTAGAACGCCTTTATTTTTATTTTAGTACAATAGACAGCTACTGGGGTTTGTTTGGGTTTTTTTTAGTGTATAAATCTCTTTATTCAACAGCAATGGGGTGAACGTAGAAGGAGCAACACACAAGCAGGTGGTTGATCTGATCCGGGCCGGTGAGCGAGAGCTGGTGCTGACTGTGCTGTCCGTTTTGTAGTTGGACACAGCCAGTCACAACTCAAGGCTTATGCGATTGTTACATTCATGAGGTATTTATATTCAGGTCTGTGAGCAACCTAATGTTCTGGATATTATAAATACTATCTTGCTGACTAAAGATCACCGCCTTTTCATTTTCATTTTTCCACTTTAACTCTTCCAGGTGTATAATGTGTACATGGCAGGCAGACAGCTGTGCTCCAAGCGTTATCGGAAGTTTGTGATTCTACACCAAAACCTGAAGAGGGAGTTTGCTAACTTTACTTTCCCCAAGCTGCCTGGAAAAATGGCCTTTTTCCCTTTCAGAGCAACAGCTGGATGCACGATGCAGAGGCCTGGAGGAATATCTAGAGAAAGGTGAGGAAGAGAGAAGGACAATCAGGCTTTCTTCATAGGGCTAGCACACAAACAGTTCACTCACTTACAGTTGCCTTCCATATTGTTTGGAACAAAGATACAGCTTTGTAGTTTTGCTTCTGAACGCCACCACAGTTGATTGTAAATCAAACAAACAACACGTGATTATTCAAGGGGTTTTCCAAAACATTTGCATGACCTCTTTAAGGATTACACACATTTTTATAAACAGGACACCATTTTCAGAGGCTCAGAATTAATGTGACAATTGAATGCTAAGCAGTTTTATGGCCAGGTGGTGAAGTCGCAGATGTCATTGTATAATGACTTTTATTTCACTTACACACACACACACACACAAAAAAAAAAAAACTGTATCTAATATAATGTGTGTTTCATCTGCAGTGTGCTCTGTCCGAGTCATTGGAGAAAGTGACATCATGCAAGAGTTCCTGTCTGAATCAGATGAGGTAGAAAAATAAAAATAAACATGTTTTTTGCTCGTTCCCCGCCTGTGACTCACTACGCTGGGTTTGGGGTTTGTTTAACCTGAGTAGCGTAAAGACCGCTGGGGGGTTGAAAACGATGTGCCGGGAGTCCGCTGTTCTCGCGTGATCCTCGACCTCGCTGTCTGCTATGGAGCTGGCGGGTCACACACGTCTCCAAAAACGTCAGAGCACGTTTGGAAATATATGATATCTTGATAAATCGAGCAGATATTTGAAGTTTACACAGCTACATTCCTACTTGAAAATAACTTAAAAGTTTATTTTGTGACCCAGAAAGAGTAATATTTAAAAGTTTTCAGCCCCGCTCGTCCGCCATTGCCGCGTTTGAGTTTTGGACGAAATGCATTCTGGGATATTTAGCTGTACCAAGTACACACAAGTCACCACCGATGCATGCTCGATAAAACAGGCGGAGCGAGAACACATCCGGGACTTTTTCGCGTCCTCGGCTTGATGTGTACTTCGGATTGGAACAGTACTTGGTCTCTGACTGATGACGTTCACGAGTACACGAGAACGCAAGTACGCACAAGTACGCATATTGAGAAAGGGCCTGAATGTCTGTAACGCTCAAATCTGCATGTGGTTTATAAAAAAACTGTAGTTTCCTCATTCTGAAGAGGTGAATTCAGAATGTGTGTGCGTGTCAATCAGGCTGTGTAAAGTGACAGCACTAGGCCTTTGCCATTAGTGATGTGTCGGTCGCGAATGAAACGGCTCTTAGAGCCGGATCTTTGACGTGAACGAAGTGAGCCGGTTCCTTATTGCAAGCCGTGGGGTTTCTTCTTTCTTTCTCTCTCTCTCTCTCGCACACTTTTTTCCCGCTTCACTCCGCACGCGAGCCATGTGCTTTGCACTGGGAAGAGGGGGGAGGGGCGATAGTTACACTGGCAGTAGCACAGGAACAGAGCAGGAGAGAAGGAGAGAGAAAGAGAGCCAGGGACAACTATGGAACGCCAGGACTGCCATAATGAATTAATTAAATACACCATTAAATAATTAATTAAATGTGGCAATAATTAATTAAAATTGGAATTAATTAATTAAATAAATAGTTATGACACATGTAATTAATTAATTATTGACACATTTAATTAATTATTTATGTATTTCACATTTTAATTAATTATTGACACATTTAATTAATTATTGACACATTTAATTAATTATTTAATGATATATTTATTTATTTCATTTTGGCAGTCCTGGCGCCTGGCTCTCGTCATGAAATAATTTTATCTGTCAGCCTCACCCATCAAACTCAGGGGGCGGGGTTAACGCTGCCCATGCAGCTTCTCTAACATTTGATTGGTTGCCGTGCAAAGTAAGTCAAAACAGGTCGATCCTAGATAATCGATTGCTTGTGTAGACTTGGGGCAGCCAGTTATCCCAGAATGCAGATCAAATCACAAGCAGCAATGGTGGTGGTGTAGTTTTAAAATACCCCGTTTTTCTGTCACCAGCTACACTTTTAACAGTGTTTTAGCCGCGAATGTCGCGCCGTATGTCTGGTCAGGTTGTCAACATAGAACATGTTTGCAAAAGTGCTCAGATGTTTTCAGAGATTTCACTAGCTCTGCTAACAGTTAGCATGCAGAGTGCACCGAGGGGGTACATTAACCGGTTTGTTTACATATTCCACTCTCCGTGTTCCACATGTTGCATTCGCAGATTCTCATTTTCACCGAACGATCGTCTCTTTCCGCCTGGTCTTGTGTCTCTGTGCTTCTGTAACATAAAGAACGAGCTGACATTTTTCTCACGAAACCAGCGATCAGCTCAACAGACCCTCAGTTTACCTGCATGCATCCTCCTCCTCATCTGTCAGCTGTTTAACACCTGCTGCTAATTCAAGAAACACGCCTAGTTACCTGGTGATAGTCACAGTTTAACTGGGCAGCCGGTGCTCGATATAACGCAATGTCAGCGCATTTTTCTGCACAAGATAAGTAAATATAGTGTTTTCCCCGAGCGCAGAGCTGCTGGAGCTCGTTTCCTTACAGAGCACTTTATAGGCGAACAGCTTTATCAGCGACTGATGTCCAATCACCAGCACACAGCTTTCAAACCTCAGCTGAGTTTTAGCTCTCAGTGGTTAAACGCTGGACTTCATTCACTCAGGTTCTGTCCGTCGGGTCACGTTTACTTCGCTGTTTTATTTACAACTGAGCAAATCGGTTTGGCTGAGGTTAAAGTTACGTTTCATAACTGCATAGTTTCACAGACGTTTAATGGTTCACTGGCACATGTGTTAGACTGAACTATCATCTAAATATCATCTGTTTTTTAATAGTTATTCAACTGTATTCTAAGCACCAGCTGTCTGTTAGAATGTGATTTTTTTTCTCTCTCTGTTGGCAGAGGTATAAAAATGCGCAGGAAAATCTGACATGCATGGCGAACTTCACCGACGATATTTAGGGAGGAATAAACACAC
The DNA here is from genome assembly GCF_965226115.1 of Aulonocara stuartgranti. Taxonomy (NCBI): domain Eukaryota; kingdom Metazoa; phylum Chordata; class Actinopteri; order Cichliformes; family Cichlidae; genus Aulonocara; species Aulonocara stuartgranti. Next base: position 32,638,189 of record NC_138941.1, read on the forward strand.
ATCAAACATAAATGAACCATTTGCCTGTCTCCATAATTGAGAGCATTTTCTCTTCTTATGTCAACACTCTCTCTCTCTCTCTCTCTCTCTCTCTCTTTTTTTTTTTTTTCTTTTTTTTTTTTTTTCGGTCATGTTATGTTTACCTGTCAAAGGCTTGTTACAAACTATGAAACACATTGTGCAGACTTCTGGATGTTAGAAGAAAACTAATACTGCTCATGAATGAGACTAAAGGCAGGAAGGTGTCCTTTAAAACTAAAAATGTTAATAGGACCTCCCTGTTTATATCATAGTTTATGATATAGCACGTGTATTTCAGTAATAGCCTGCTGAGGCCACTATACGTGCTGGCCTCATATCAAATGTGAAGGCAGACTGAGTCTATGTTTGACGTTTTTTATATCTAATCTTCCTTTTCAAACATTTAAACAGCAGCGAGTCTGCAGCTGAGGGAATACAAATTCAAATTGTCGGAACAGGTTTGCTCGTTTCTTGGATTCATTTGGTGATTTATTAAATGTATAACTGTTATTCTAATCTGCTGCTGAGTCTCTTACACTTTTCTTTATGCTGTATATTTTCACGTCTCTGGAATAGTTGGCAGTTAGATAGTCAGCTGGGAAACTTTGTGTTAACTCATGGAGCTGAGGATATCGTGGATATGCTGACCTCGCTGCGTGGTGTACAGAGCGAGGTCAGCATGATTAATATTCACAATAAAAATATTAGCCGAACATCATGAAGTCTGTATGTGTTTCATAGTGTCGAACAACCTTTGTACAGTTAAAGCCAGCAGTTACTACATGACGGAAACACCAACGTTATCTCTTTTATGTGTTTATACACAGGTCACGCTGATTACTGAACAAAAACCCAAAGATCAGATGTTAAACAGATTTATTTGCTCTCTCTCCTCCTTAAACATGTTTTTAATGTTAGTTATAATTCAGAATTGGCGACTGAAACACGTAGGACACATAAGAACATCAGGAAATAAAACACCGATAAATATAACCTCAGTAAAAGAAGTCAGCGGGGGTTACTACAGCTGTGTACCGGGGCCTGCGCTTTGTCGGTGGGATTGCTTGCGAGGCGAGCGGGTCTATCCCACGCTTTGCCGTGAGACTGGGCAGACATCTCCGAAATCATCGAAACACTTTTGCAAAGAGGCTGTATCTTGACAAACCGACCAGACACATGAAGATTAAACCACTACATTCTCGGCTAAAAAAATATTAAAACGGTATTTGGTAACACACAAACAGGGTTTTTCAAAGCTCAGTTCTGTTAGCTTCCACATGCCGGTTGTTGTGTGCTAGAAACAATGGCCACCAGGCCAAAGCAATGGTTTTGACTCGATCAGCGTTAACCCCGCCCCCTGAGTTTGATGGGTGAGGCTGACAGATAAAATTATTTCATGATGAGAGCCAGGCGTCAGGACTGCCAAAATGAAATAAATAAATATATCATTAAATAATTAATTACATGTGTCAATAATTAATTACATGTGTCAATAATTAATTAAATGTGTCAATAATTAATTAAATGTGTCAATAATTAATTAAAACGTGAAATACATAAATAATTAATTAAATGTGTCAATAATTAATTAATTACATATATCATAACTATTTATTTAATTAATTAATTCCAATTTTAATTAATTATTGCCACATTTAATTAATTATTTAATGGTGTATTTAATTAATTCATTATGGCAGTCCTGGCGTTCCATAGACAACAGTGTCACATTAGAAAGGTATAGTAATCATCCACAACTATTTTCAGTTGCTGATGATAAAGGATTCAGAAAGTTTATTCATGCAGGTCCATATGACAGAGAATATGCATCTTCTTTTTGTTTTCATATTATAATTTATATTTAATTGTGTTGTGGTTTGAAGTGTTTTGTGTTGTTTCACTTTAAATTTGTGTAACGGAAAGCTGAAAATTTAAATAGTTAAAAGTTGAAATGTATTATATGATTTATTTATTACAGTTTATGTGGAGTGAATAAATAAAAGTATATTTACGGTGGCCCCTAGAGACAAAGCACGTACAAATACGAACTCCAAAAGACGTAAAAACTCCATCGCATGTACAAACCCCGAAGCACGTACAAAACACAACAGAAGTGCTCCAGGATGCTAGGGCGCAGTGTTGATGTTTTGTTACCTAGTGGCTACACAAGCCAGCAAGTACCAACGACTGAATTTGGTGTGTGGTAGTAACAGGTAAATGAATTTTTTTTTTAAATATATGAGTGCCTGTGTATAAATACACAAACAACACACATATGCTTTCAATTGTGTAATTTAAGTGATCTAGGTAGCTCTGTTTTGGAAGTTCAGTTAATGCTAGGAATGTGTTTTGGAGTTTGTATGTGCTTTGTCTCTAGGGGCCACCGCATATATTTATATATAAACATATATAAATAAAACCACTTTTTTTACATTAGTAATTCCTTTTGTGCATAATTTTATATTATTGTTAATAATAAATTAATTAAAGCAACAAAACAATCTGAAGAGCCGGTTTGGAGCCGAAAGAGCCGGCTCTTTTTAGTGAGCCGAACCGAAAGAGCCGGTTCTCTAAAAAGAGCCGGAAAGCCCATCACTATTTGCCAAATGGTGTAAGGCTGAAATTAAGTGCCTTTATAAGGTACTTGGCCACAGAGTGATTGGCAGAAAGCGATAACATTCCATCAAAGAACGGGTGTGCTGAAATGAGCGCCTGTGGGTTTTCAACCTGGTTTATTTCTTAGTGCTGCTGAACATCTTTTAAACAGATCAGTTCCTGTTTTACACAATGCTACCTTTGTTTTTACTAAAACTTGTTTATCCTCTTACTGTTCACCACTTAGGTGACACTATTCCCTTAAAAGTAAATACTGATACAGATTGAAGGCCGTGGCAGAGGTTTGCACTCTGAGTGCTTCTTGTTTGTTCTGAAATTGCTCACAGTCGTGCTTTTACGTTTCCTTTAACTTAACCTAATTTTTATTTTCTTTGGGGATTTTTTTGTTTCAATCATTGTTGTATTTATATAAAATTTTAATTCTTTATTCTTTTGATCCTCCTGCTGTAACACATTAATTTCTGTTGTGGGATCAATAAAGTATCTCTCTGTCTGTCTATAGAGTGATCCGTGGACGTTGTGGATTTATTATCAGGTCGGCTTCAGCTATTTTTCCAGCTGTTTAAACTTCCATACACTGAATGTTGCTTCTTTGTATTACCTTCTGGGTACTGCATCTTCTCATATATTAGCCTTCCTTGTTGGTATAGCAGCAAGTATCCCCACCGGTCGGTCCTGTGGTAGATCTTTATTTGATGCCTCGATGGTGAGATTTTTTTTGATTAGCATTCAAACATCTCAGTGAATACACAATAAAAATTACCACAAAGCAAGAAAGCATGAGACAAGGCTAATCAAAAGGTATTGTCTGAAGCATATGCTTATGACGCCAACCCTTTTAACAAAAGATCTTTTAGCATGCGGCTCCTGTACACAGGGCTCGAAGCAAAGAAAAAAACAAAGCAAAGCAACAAAACAAAAAAAACAAACAAAAAACAAAACAAAAAAATGTTCCACCTTCGATAAGTAACTACATCAAAGCAAAACAACCAAGAGTTTCAGTGTTATTATTATTGCTCTTTTCATTCTTGATTTATATATTTTTCTAATACTCTAGGGTTATCTTGGTTTTTTTTTTAAAGAAACATGTTCCCCTTGAGTCATATTGACTCTCTCTGACTTTAAAACAGCTTCTGAGTGCTGACGCAAAGCAAGTTATTTTGTGCTTTATACATTATCTGTGCAATTGTATAATCAAATAAATCATTAAATTTTAAGGGTATTCAGATTAATAAACAAAATGTTAGTTGGTTCTATATAGTTTGAAATAATCAGTCTCTTACTTAATTGCTAGGAAGGTACCATGTGGGTGTGCACACTGTGGGTAGCTTTTGAACCATCATATTGTGCCAGGGTTTTTCTACTTTTCCACTTTCACCACTGGTTAACTCACAGGGTTTACTGCTTAATGAGGGTTAATGCCAGTAGATACAGTGTAATCATTTTTCTATAAAATATATTACTATACTGTATAAGAGTATTAACTACATTACAAATGTATCCTCTGTCCTGTAGGGTAAAAGATGCAAAGCCCCAAACACCCACAACAGACATCATTATTCAGAGAGCTGTGATATTTGGGGCACCTTGGATGGAGCGTTCCCGTATTAATAGTGTTTGCTCAGGCTGTTAAGTTGCTCCAGCTTCAGGAGGGGATTCCACAGGAATGAACACTTGTCCTGTTAAAAACAAGAACATATTTATCATTTTAACAACTCTATTGGTCAGATTTACTACACTGTAAAAAAAAATCCTGAAAAAACAGTAATATTCCTGCAGCTGGGGCGCCAAAATAATACCATAAAAAAATAGAAAATAACTTTCTCATAAAAATACGGTTATTTTCAGTAATGACAATACAGTTTGTTGCCCTAATTTTACATGGGATTTACATGGGGAATCACAGTCTATTTGTGTAAATTTAATGCTATTCTAGAAGAACAGAACAAAACTGTAAAATACACAGTACAATACTTTTATATTAGGATTTTTATTACAGTGTATACAAGCAAAACTTAATGTTGTTGCAACCACAGAAAAGGCCCAATTTATGAACACAGCAATAGCAGCATACAAAAAAATGATGATGATGATGAGGCAACAGATCTACTTAATAATGATATGTGCTGTAGTAAGAATAGGAATAGTTTTTTTTTTTTAGGATTCTCTTGAAAACAGAAAAGAGACGAAGTCAAGAAAGTTACTGAGTACTGGGCACACCGAGGCTTTCAGTCTTAGATCAGAATATGTTATATTATGTACACTTCTAACAAACTCCTTACTTTGACACACAGTGATGTAGTAGATGATTCCAGATATTGCAATAACAAATCCAATCACCAGTCCACACAGTCCAACAGCTATCTGAGTTTGTTGTTCCACTGGGAGGGAGGGGTCTGAAACAGTGAGATAAAAGTGAAACTTGTAATTATGCAGCTTCAGTTTTATCTCTCTGACTTTAATTGGCATCACAGCAGCAAACTTACCCCAGACCACAAACATCGGCTCGGAGAGACCAAGGTGTTCGACCATGCAGGCAATTTTTTCTGCTGAAGTTGGGATGTACTTCAGGTGAGAATGAGTCTGGTAGCACCAGTCACCATTTGGCATCACGTCAGAGTAATTGACATCTGTGGTCACCTCCTTGCCGTTCCTCATCCACCTCATTCTGATTTGTTTTGGATAAAAGTTGTAGGCACTGCACACAAGCGTAGATGCGTGCTCGCCATTAGGCCTTTTCAAGGATTTTAGTTTGACGGTGGGTATAGTTGTCAGATTATCTGTGAAAAAATAAGTTTCATGCTTCTGATTAAGAAAAATACATTACTGCACCTTCTCTGTTCACAGATGTATTCCTCAAATGTACATAATGTAATGTATCGTGGCTATGTTGTCAATTATGGCATACTTGGGGTGGCTGTAGCTCAGGTGGCAGAGCAGGTCAGCCACTAATCAGATGGTCGGTGGTTCGATCCAGGGCTGCCTCCTGGCTGCATGCCAAATATCCTTGGGCAAGATACTAACCCCGTGTTTGCCTACTGGTGGTGGTCAGAGGGCCCGGTGGCGCCAGCCTCGCCTCTGTCAGTGCGCCCCAGTGCAGCTGTGGCTACAATGTAGCTTGCCAGTGTGTGAATAGGTGAATGACTGAATGTAGTGTAAAGCGCTTTGGGGTCCTTAGGGACTGAGTAAAGCGCTATACAAATGCAGACCATTTACCATTTACTTGGAAATCAACTGTAATGTCATGCAACTGAGCAAAACTCATAAAGCACTATTGTTATTTACAGTAAAACAAATATAATAATCTTATGTCATCAAAAATGATCATAAAAATATTTGATGTAAAAGGTTCACAGCATCAAAACCCTATTTAACATTTGATTTAAAACATTATTAAGAAACAAATCTCTTACCTACGGATTGGATGGCATCTAACATGTCCGTACACAACAGTTTCCTTTCGATCTTTCTTGTTAGTGCATCAAAGGGATCCCTGTTCCACCATTTTGCTGCTTCAATTGAATACGCTGTGAATCCCGTCCAGTTGCCTCTTGTGCTGTTGTACTCCATCATCAAGTTCTTATTAAAAAAACTAGTTAATATGTACTCGGTTTCTTCAAAGTGTGACCCTTTGAATGTACAGCATGCTCTTACTTGGTAAAAGTCTTCATCTGTGAGAACTGAAATAAAAAGAAAGAAATGTTCTGATGTTAAAAATAATAATTACTTTAAAATTTCACTGATTTGTTCAAAGAGAAGATTTTTGCAGCTCACCTGGACTTAAAAGAGAGAAAGCCACACACAGGACAAACTTATGAGTGTTCATGTTTCGCGTGTGTTGTACGATGATTCAGGAAGAAGACTTAATCTGCAGCATTTATATGTTCACCAAAACAAGGAAATGAAAGCAGATAGGCTGATATAACAGCGAAACATTTAGTGGAAACTCCCTCTATCCATTACATTTATGACAATAACTGCTAATAATTACAACTTTGCTCCTTTGTTCAGCTAGCACTTGTTTGTGCACTAATACTAGGTGAAGTGACTTATGTGGACAATCAAACTGTTGTTTGACAATCAGAAACAGTAGAGAGACGTGGGAGCATTTTGTGTTGAGACTATAAAGAAGAATGTTTTAAACTGTAGATCAAATCTGCATAAATCATAAAGATTTGACAAGTTGGTTAATTTCCTCACCAAGTTTTACTTCATGTTACAGGCTAATGTTTTCTGGCTTTCGTTCTTCGGCTGTTCTGGACCTTTGGCTAAAATTTCACCTCATTGTTGTTCTGTTAGATTTTCTAAATAGATGAAAAATTCATATAAAGAGACCGATATTAACCTGACTCTAGCAGCAAATGAATGTTTAGAGGTTAAAATAGATTACAGAATTCAGCCTACAGAAAACGATATGCTTTCACTTTTCTTACAGCTCTTGTGAAAAACATTACTGAAGTTTTCTTTTCAGTAAAGTGAACTGTATCACAAAACCTCATATTCTGTTGCGAAAAAAAATCTCTGCAACTAACTACAAACTTCTTACAAACTATTATTTCATTTCTAGTAATTTTCCAGAATGTATTCACTTGTATCGATTTATTTACATGTTTTTTTTAAACTTAGTTTTCACATCCTTGTTAATAATAGTGGAGTAAGTAATAATACTTATGAAGTGTAATGACTAACAATCAGGTAGACGTCTCAGCAACAATGTGTTTAATATGTTTATGGATACATTATTTTTTTCTAGTCTGGTTTTTACTTTATTTCAGTTGAAAGAAAAACAGCATAGTTTTTTTCAAGTTTCATTCTACTTGACATAATGCACCTAATATGATTTTAGAGTGATGGATTATTAATAAGGCATATTTCAATGCTAGAATACCAGTAATGCAGACTTCAAGCTCTGCACTAATGCTACGAACCAAAAATGTGCAGCAGCGCGTCACGTCTGAAAATGTCTGTGGGAAAAGTGCTGATATCACCGTTCAGCTTTATTGCACAGTATGAAAGCGAAAGGTTTATTATAGAAACACTGACATATCAGCCAAAGAACGATGGTTTTATTTTTAACAGCATATGAGCCGTTAATGCCATTACACAGGTGATGCAAATACGAGACAGTTCAGGTCTGTCAGTAACCACAGATGAAAGTTATGCCTGCTGGAAACAAACGAAGGATTATGCAGCTCTATACAATATGTAGTATACATCTCAAGCAGTGGGACCAGAGCGCACTGCTTTAAAAAAAAAGCAGGTTCCTATGAAAATTCCAAGCAATCCAAGACTCAGGCCAAGTCCACAGAAGACAGCTGGACCATTGCTGATCTCCTCTGTTTCAACCATCTCTAGAGAACAGCAGAAAGAAATGATGAATTCTAAACATTAAATCGTATTATATGTGCTAAAATATCTGAAGCTTCTTTGTTCTCACCCCAAAACTTGGTCTGAGGCTCATCCATTGCTTCATGTTCCACAGTGCAACTGTAGATGTCTCCTTTCTCTGGCACAAAGTTGAGGTAGGACAAAACATAAGCAGTTCCATCAGGATTGGACAAAGTTTTGATGAAAGGGTCTTCCATTGTTACTTCTACATCATTCTTGGTCCACTTAATGTTGATCAAAGGAGGAAAAAAGTGGTTGATGAAACAGATGAGGGTATTATCTTCCCCTGTTATCACTTCATTTCTGGAGTAGATGATGAATTCTGGTGGCTCTAAATTAAATGAACACATGATTTGCTTAAATTCAACTTTCTCGTTTAAAAAAAAAAGATCTAAAAAAACTTGCAGCATAAACAGTGAAAACTGAACAGGAAACATAACAGTTTGAGTTTCACTGACCTTTTTTCTTTATTACAGACTTGTCTGGCTTCCATCTGTACATGTCATTTTTGCACATGCTTCGATATAATACTGCATATTTGTAAGCGTCAGGTGAACGAAAACTTGTGGGAATTTTGGTCTCCCAAATCAGAAGATCTTTTTTAAAGTCTGCATAGTATATTTCATCACCATCAAATGCTGTACAGATTTGAGTATCACTAGAGTCAAAACATCCATAGATGTGACAAAGTGTATGACTTCCTAGGATCAAGTGACAACACAGTTAAAAACACAGTGTTAAAATACTCTAAATTACAAACAAATAAATCATAAATAAATCTTACACGATGAAAGTTATAGATGAACCAGTAATGGGGAAATAATGATACCTACCTTCAGCCTCGACACAGGCTGCTGTAGACAAAATAAATATAATTTTAAAGAACATGTTCAGTCTGTACTTCGCGGTGTTCTGCCTTGTGTCTGTCGTCTTATATCAAAGTTGACGGTGATACAGGACAACTTCCTCATTGTTAAACAAATCATATAAATGTTGCTGGGCAGAACAGGAGGAGGGGAGGAGTCAAATAGAATTTGCTGAACAACTTAAACTAAGATAAATACAGTTTATGGAGCAAAAAAACAAATCCAGATAAATCCATTCACTGTGGTTACATTGAGAATTGAATTTTTTTTAAATTGTCATTTGTGCTTAGGAACATATAATAATTTATGCTTAGAAATATTTAATCATTTGTATGCTGATAAAAATCACATTCTTATTAGGTCTGATTAGATTCTGTGTGCACTTGTGCACCATGAGATGAGAGGAAGCAGCCTCGACATTATAATTTCCATTATAGCTTTAGGAACTAGATTGTTCTGTTTCTTAGAGGTGCAAGACTTCCCACCTTCAAATGTGCATTTGAGATATGACCTATTGCAAGTTCCTGTTTTTATAGTTTAGCAAGACGCTTACTTTTGCTTTTCTGCATACCTCAAACACACAGTTTAAGTTCATTGAAAGGTCGAATGTCTATGTATAGTATGGCCGGAAACACATACACACATGCACCTACACACGCACAGGATACAGACACTGGTGTTGTTCAGATATGTCTGCTTAAGACTGTCATGTGTATTTGAAATTGCATATTCATGAATGATTGCTTGCTGACAAGCAACAACTGTTGAGGCTGCAGTGAGTGCAAAGGTGGAAGTCCTCCTAAGACCACAGAAAGAGAAAAATTAAAAAGAAGAGGGGCGCTTACAAGGTAATGTATACTATCTCTCTGAAAACACCTGTATGAAACTGTTGCAGTTTTTGAGCCATGGGCCCCGCCCTGTAATGGTGACGAAATTATGTCAATACATTACCTTTAAAGACAGAGAATCAGAGAAAAACAGTGTATACTTTACTATGTTATTAACACTGAATTTGCAGTGGCCCTTGTTTGTTTGTTGTTTTCCACTTTTTACAGTGAAAACGCCTGGTTTGAGAGTTCACAGCAAGATTTCCATAACAGTTTGCCTCTCAACAAGCGCCTGGCTTTATAAGATAGCATGAGAGCTGATATCTCACATTTGCAAGGGGTAGCTGATCAGTATGAAGTTGGTTAAAGGGGGGGCAGGGCTAAACATCTTAATTAGTCTGTACTAAATTTACTATATAAACTGCCTAGGCTACATGGAGTAGCAACAGCTTCTGGAAATGACTTTTATAACGCTCAGTTGCTTACAAATTATGCACATCACATATCCTCCTCTGGAAATGACCACTACAGACCCTTATATTGCCTTTGTCACCACTGTTTACAAACTGTACATGGTCTATAGAGATAAAGTAAATAGTGCATTTTCCCCATATAATTTATATTATTTAAGCGTTTTGCTCACTTTTCTCCAAAAAGTGCTAAAAGTGAGAGTGACTGGCAGGGGCTAGTCAGCGAGGTAAGTGAGGGGGAGAGACCGTAAACAGCTGCAGACACTGATCGGTTTTATAGATGTTTCCCGGTGTCCATATGGAAACGAGCCTCGGTCTCTTAGCTTTCATACACCTGGACGTTCATTAATACACGCATGACCTCAACGTTGTTTTGACACCAGTGGGCTCTTCATTGATGGGGTCTGCTAGCTATATAATATAAAATATCTATACAGATAAAGTAATTTATGAAATATTTTTCATGCATTATTTTTCAAGAAAAACACACACAGTAATGTTTATATATAATTTTATTGTATTGTTTATTGATATTTGAGCAGGCTGAGCCAGCCTGGTCATGTTAGGCTGACCTGTAACATCATCAATTACACTGGTGTTCCAATTGTACACAAATCGCGCTACCTTCTCGCATTTCTCCAGAATGCCATGTGAACTACGAAGTCGCAAAGAAGCGAGAATATGAGTACGGACTCGTGTACTTAAGAACTGAGAAATGGCCAATGTCTAAAGCAACTACGAAGTGCTGAAGAAAGAAGAAGAAATCCCACGACTCCCTGAACTCCATCGTCCTTATATCATACAATATGTTGATTTTCAGGGACGAGATATCTTTGTCTGCAACTTTATGAATACACTCTGGAAGAATATATCAATAATAAAAACCATGACACACTGGTGTTAAAGAAACTTGTCAAACAGATTCTTGAAAGTCTAAAGGTGCTTCATTGTCAAAATCATTTGAATGGGAGTCCAACATTTAATATGTACAGTTTGGATCATGTTCAAGATGTGTACAGATTCTCTGTGAATGGTACTCATGGCCATTGATCAGTGGTCTTTGATCAGTGGGTTTTGGTCAGTGGTTGTTGATCAATGGTCATGAGAATTTGCATAATTAAGATTAAGGAACTGACCTCCCAGCCCATTGTTCCTCAGTGGGCTGGTTTCAGTCATTATGCAAATGTACTGTTTATAGGATTGGGGAAACCTGCAGTCAGCTGAGACTGAAGAAGTCACTTGGATGAGTGACGAAACCTTTCTCCCACAAAACTCTACGTCCAGATGAACAGAATCAACTTTTAGAGATTATGCATGGTATTTATCTCATTTTAAGGGGATAATTGCTTTGTTTAACATTGTATTTTATATACTAATCTTTTTTCCACATTTTCTCTCTATTTCTCTCAGATCTAGTGTCAGTGTTTTTATGTTACCTCCATTGAAATTATTTCTTCTTTTCCACCTGTTGATTCAGCTCAGGATAGTCATTCCACCTCTTGACTTTATGACCTGTTGAATATCAACTCCTTCATAGTTTTCTTAAATTAGTAACATTTCTCAGTCACCTCTTAAACATGGGCTCTCAGTCATCTCAGGCACTTCCGTTACACAAGTACTACTTCTATTCTCCTGAAAATATAGCTAGCATTCATAAAAGTGAAAAAAAAACCAGTACTGTGATTTAATCTATTTGGATTTATCGTTTTTAGTTAAGTATTTCTATTCCTTCAACATCTTACAATGCTGTGACTGCAGCCATTCCCCAACTCTTGCCTTATGAGCACTGGGGTCTGTAGTTTGATGGTTCCACAGTGCCTCCCTCTGGCTGTGATGAAATACCACACCCCTCTGCTCTTTCCATTACTGATAGAGTCTAACAAGCAGTCCGACGGGAAACAAAAGACACAAGCAATTCGTAGCAGTAGACATGTTATTGAAAGCATTAAGGGACTTTGTTCTGTTTGAATAGTTGTTTGAAAAGTTTTGCATGTGTTTATAGTAATCATTTTCCAAATGCTGGTAGGATGAGATATATTATTTTCAGGGAGTTTGTAGTAGTAGGAACTTTATTTTTAATAAATATTAATAACAGCACTTTTTAAAAACAATTTTATGATTAATTGTATTATAGCACTGTTTCACCATATTATTAGGCAATTCATTGTTTTCACATATGTAAATCACTTTTATTTAACATAAAAAGTATAAAAAGGTACATAAGATTTAATGTAAATTTAAATCTACAAACTTTATCTTAATTTATTGTCTCATACAAATACTGAAATTTTCTGTATTTTAGTCACAGAGCATTTCTCTTTTTTTTCTTTACAAGACTCATTTTTTTCTGCTGCCCCACCTGCTGGACTGTTATATGTGTTTGTTTCTTTGCTGATATTTAATTTATTAAATAAGTGTGTACTTCATAATTCTGTGTCATTTGTAAAAATGTTGTCTATGAGAATTCCACAATGTGACGTGATCCTGGTAGGTCTAGTAATTCTGGGGAGGAGGTTCATACAGTACATTGTGTTAATAAATGGATCTTTCATATTTCAAGTCCTGTGTATTGTGATCCATATAGTTAAATGTTTTCTGTTCTAGTTGATCATATTCTGCAACTGTCTGACTGATGCAACTGTTTATTCCAGATGTAGCTGAGTTTATTCTTTGAGTGTGCATCATGAGTGTGTGGTTGTTTGTTACGTTGTTTATAGTCCAGGTCATTTTGCTCATTGATATTTTTCGAGAGCCACCATGTTTTTAATGGTCAGTACTTAAGCTTCCTCTGGTGATCTGTTTAGTTTAATGAATGTTTTGTGAAGTACTTTGAATTTTCCCCAGTTCCTTAAGGTATCACACTTTTTTGGCTATTTAAGAGATATGATTAGTATATATTATAACATAATAATATTATGTATTATGTTTGTAATTTATAAAAGAAAAAAACACAGACACTTTGCCTACTACATTTCATTTTGAAATTTCAAGTCTATTTGTGTCATGTAAACAGTATCACGAGGATGCTTTGTAAATTGTATTGTAAATCCTGATTTTATTTTGTCTTGATTTGTTTTTTTCTCTGTTTTGGTTGAATTAGTGAGTAGAAGCTGACTGCCCCAATTAGTCTTCCTAACCTAATCCCAAATTCAGATTAAGGGGAGTCTGATTCAACTGCCAAACTCAGAGACTCAGGCAAGAAGGTTGCAGTTTCTCCTTCACTGTGAGAGAATTGCAACGACTGCTGATACACTAACAGTAGTAACAGCATTGGGTAAGGTCAGACACCATGGCATGCTGATCTCCTCAGAACCTAACAGCAGGAGAAAAAGAAGAAAATGAACAAAGAGCTCTGCATGGTAACCATAACAATCCAAGCTACAGCCAACCTAATACAAGGACACACCTGTGCATCCTCCATTACAGCTCCTTCTGCAGTGCTGATGCATTTTAGAAATAAGGACATAGTTCAACATGAAACACTGAGACTGATTTTTTTTTTCTTTTACAACCATATTGTTGGGGTTTTTTTATAAACCACATCTAAACCACATCTATCTAAATCTGAAAGCTGTTATCGTCATTTTCTTTGATAATATATCTGTTTTTTTTATCCAAAGTTATTTTTTGTATGTTTTTATTAAACCTAGAGACCTGATAGCTCCCCCAGCCCAAAAACATTCAAGAGTAGCAATCTCTCCAAAAATTTCATAGTAACTACAGACTTCATTACACTGCTGAAACCGGAAGACCCGTAAAAGAGGAAGAACCGCTTCGAGAAGCAGGAAGATATCGCTCAGATGCAGAATTGCTCACCTTTGGCACGGTAAGTTATTTCTCTTACAGTTTTTTTTATAACGGTATTGCAAAATAATCCTTATGTTAGCGTAAAAACAGCACACATTGTAGACTTACTGTTTTAACTCAACGTCAAAGGATTTCAAGTTTACTTAAGTCTCGGATAAGTCTGAATTCTTCAACGCGTACGTGTTGCTCCGAAGTTTTACCGCCTTAAGTGTTCTCAGCCTGTATTTCCCGTTGCGCATCCTCCTGAGATTTAAAGTTAAGATTCCTATTCAGTCATATTAAGCCGAATGTTTTGGCAAGTGTGCATATGCCTAGTGTATAATCATACACATATTTGTCTTTACATTAAAAAAACATTCAACAGGAAATGTGAAGGAAGAATAACATCTCTGAATCCCAACAGTAAATTTCTCTAGTCTCATTCTGTATTGAGAGATCATAGCTTAAACAGCAGACACCAAAAGTAAAATTTCTTACAATCCAACAACAGTTTTCTTAAAATTTGTCATGTAGCCTATAGATAACTGAAAGAGAACTTACTTATTGACTGAACTACCCATACATACTTTAGACACGTGTAAAGAGTTTAGATGCAGTTTGTTTTAAAAGCAACTGTTTTGCACTGTAACAAGATGTTGTGAATCTTCTCTCCAGATACTGTATGTCATAACACAAAAATCCAAAGTCACAAAGGAATGGAGAGAAGAAAAGGTCCTGTTATACATGCAAAACACTTTAAAACACAGTTAAATGCTTTCAAAATATTATTTTTGCATGCACAAATACTCCATTTGTAGTCTAAATAGAATCTTAGGATTCTGTAGACATTTATAAACAACTATTAAAAAATCAAAATAAACATCCTTTAAACTCCAGTTTTAAGGATTTTAGGATTTTTTAGGTATTTTAGGTAAAGCTGGTTTTATATTACTTGGTTAATGACAGTGCTTTCTCGTTCGCAGGCAATGTGAAGCAAAACAATGAATATCATCTCTCAGCTACATCTGGCAGTATCCCCACCAACAGAGACACATCCTATAATCCAGTGCATAACTAACAATGACCTCAGAAAGCTCAAGAAATTACTGAAGGACAATAATGTTAATGGAGTTTACCCTTGTAGCAAATGGGGTGATTATATAACCCCACTGATCTCCGCTGTTGTAAATCACAACACAGATACCTGTTCTTACCTTGTGCGTCAGGGTGCGGACACAAATATACCTTCTCAACTCCAGTGGACACCTTTGCATTATGTCTCATATTCTAAAGCACCACTTCATTTTGTGGCTCTGTTGCTCGAGGCAAAAGCTAGCCCAGATGGAAGGAGTGCTCCAGTGCAACAAGAGATACCCACACCACTGCAAGTTGCAGCCTTTGAAGACAGGGAGGATATCATGAAAAGACTCATCTCTGCTGGCGCTTTGGTGACACTGCCACCCATAAATGATCCTCAGTGGCTTATTAACAGTAAAAAAATATCTCAGATGATTAATCACTTTGCATCAAATGGAGATAGAGTGTGTTCCCAAATTAGGCATTTTTTGGATATGGAAATTGCTGTTTTTGAAAAAACACCTGACGAAGTTTTTAAAATGTTCAACAGTCACATGTTGTTAGAGCATCCTAGGTCTCATCTGACCATGATTGAAATCCTTTTTACTGTTACTGGGAGATGGAAAGATAAATACTGCCAGGCATGTATTAAATGGCTAAAGAAAAATGGAAATGTGAATACTTACATTGTAGGTGCAGCCAGCCGCTTTCCAAACATCCCTAAGACACATGTAGGGAGGGCAGTTGAAAGTTTGAGTGCAGTTTTCTGCACAATGGATCAAATAACAGATGAGCATGCAGTAGCTATAGTTCCACGACTACTGAAACTGCTTTGCTTAAAAGAGAGACCTGACATCTGTGAATCAGTGCTACAAACACTGTATGTGATAACACAGAAAACAAAAGGCACAAAGGACTGGCACGTCAACTTTTTACAGAACTTATGCAAAACAGTTTTCCCTTTTGTAAATGAGCAACACTCCACTAAGATCAGGGTCTACACATACGGTATATTCGCCAACCTGCTGTCAGCTGAAAAGGCAGCTAACATTTTTAAATCAGTGGCCATAACTTCAGTGCCCGAGGACATACTGACATCTGTAGAAATGGAATTGAATGAAAAACTGAAAGAGGTGCTGAGGAGTCTGAAAGAATATCTGAGTAAACCAAACTCAGAATGTGAGGGAAACACAGCCTCAACTTTAGTCAGGAAGAAGAAAAAGAAAAGGAAAAAGAAGGAAAAGACCCCAAAGCAAGAAGACCCAAATGCTGAAGTTTCCACTGCAGCAACTGATCAAACAACAAAGGTTTCTGTTGTAGAATCAACTTCAAATTTAAAGCCTTTTGACTACAGCACCAATGGAAAATCAGAAAAACAAAAATGGCTTCCAATCAGCAACAGGTGGAAGGAGAAAACTGGAGAAACTTGTTTGCACAGATGACAGTAAAATATCCAGAATCAGAAGCATTATTTATGTGAATGATGCAGAATTCAGAAAAGCAACTACGACGTGCTGAAGAACGAAGAAGGAATCCTACGACTTCCTGAACTCGATCATCCTTATATCGTACGATATGTTGATGCTGCAGAGGACGAGAACTTTGGATATCTTTGTCTGCAACTTTGTGAATACACCCTGGAAGAATATATCAAGAATGATGACCATGACCCACTGATGCTAAAGAAACTTGTCAAACAAATTCTTGAAAGTCTAAAGGTGCTTCACTGTGGAAATCCTAAAATTCTTCACCGAGATCTCAAACCCCAGAACGTTTTGATTGGTGAGACATGTTTGAAATTCAGGGAAAAACTAAACAAAACAGATGTCAGGTAAATATAAATTAATGATTTAGTTTCATGAGTTTTGTATGTTATTCCTCCTGCAGATGTTACTGGGAGGGCAAGATTAGCTGATTTTGGCATAAGCAGACGCTTACTCAAAGGCCAAACAACTTTACGTACACGCAGTGCAGGAACCAGATGCTGGATGGCCCGAGAGACTTTAGCAGAAGAATCTGTGATATCATACAAGTCAAGCACTGACATCCAGGTAATACAGGTCCATTAAACTTGATTAACTGAAAGATGCCTTGGTAAAAATATCTAAACTGATGTGTTATTGTTAAGGTGGCAGGCATGCTGATTTATTATATCCTCTCTGGAGGCAACCATCCATTTGGCAAATCCTTTAAATGTGAGTCAAACATTTATGATGGAAAGTACAGTTTGGATTATGTTCAAGATGTGGTGGCAAAGGATCTCATCGAGTGGATGATCAACAAAGAGCCAAAGGACAGACCCAAAGTAGAAGAATGCTTAAACCATCCCTTCTTCTGGACTCCGAAAGAGTAAGGAAGTCATGCTGTAACAGAATCTGCGATTTCTAGTTTAACTTTAGTAAAGCAAGAATAGATTTGCTCATGAGAGCCTAAACTGTGAAGGATTTTCAATCATTTTCCCACACATGGGGGAAAGTTTTCAGTCTGTTACTTGGCTTAATCCATATGTTGGGAAAATGAGGTCAAACCGTCTTGTACTCAGACAGGCACGTTAACATTGGCAGCAAATACTAAATTTGTTTCATACATTTCTATTCTCGTATTTTTAAGCATGACTCTTTTGTGCTGCTCCTGTTATTATTCAAGATTTTCCTCTTAGTTTTATGTTGTTGTTGTACTTATAAAGCATAATTTAAACTTTATTTCCAGGCAGTTTGAATATTTGAGAGAGACTGGGAACAGGGAGGAGGTGGCAAATTGTCGAAATGCCGATGAAAAGCTGATTGGTTCACTAGAAGCATGTGCTAATGGATCCTTCAAACTGTGGAAAAATAAGGTGACTTACAGATGAGAGGTCAAACTTATGTATTCCTAAAGTCCAGTTCATGACCACCATGTTTTGTTGTTGCAGTTTCCCCAAGAGCTGGTTCAGAAGATGGATGGCAGAAAGCCGTACCCTGAAACCACACTGGGGTTACTGCGCTTTATACGCAATTTCAATGAGCATGAGTAAGTTAAACTAAATGAAAAGTGATGTAATTCATGAACACACATATTTATATGTGTATATATGTTAATTTCTTGTAACTATATGAACAAATCACAAATATTTCTGATACTATGACAGATTTGGAAGCTTACTTCTCTTGTTACTACTCATTAATAAAACTTTCCTTGTTCACAGGCTCAAGAATTTTCCTCACATTGATGGAATGATGTTATTTCCTGATCTCTTTGGGTGTGTTTACAAGTTTACCAAGGATAAAGGCTGGAATTTAGAAGGAAAGAAGGAAATGTTTCAAAAAGAAGAAACAAAGGACATTTGTACCGCCTTTACAATAATGTCTACAAGTACGGACGACCCTCTGAGTTTCCCAGTTCAGGAATCTCAATAGTGACTTTAAACAAAGTTGAATTCAGTAAGGACGAAGGCTGTCATTAAGGCCTGTACAGTATGACAACCATTCAGAGAAAATGTATATAAGCAAATACTATTATTAGAAGTACAGATGTTAATGAAAGCTTTGAAGGATATTTTGTTCAAGTGTGTATATATAAGCACACCACAGAAACCAAACTAGCAAAATCAAAATGTGTTCTGCACAATAAGCCAAAGTTTTGCACCTGTTGTTCATTGTGACCACTTTCCAAATCCTGATAGAAGGAGAGATGGTATTTTAAGGGACCTACTAGTACTAGATGTCAGTAATGTTATTTGTATAGTTTTATAGTTAGTAGTTAATTTAAAATGTGCTATTATGGTGGCTGTATTTGCAAATGTTAGTGATAAAAATCTTTTTGAACCAAAAGAAATGGTAACACTGGCAGTACTTAAGGATAAGTTCTCCCAATTCATTTTTTTTTTAATTACATACAGACAGACATTTTTTCAGTTTTATTCCAAATAGGAAAATGATTAACCTACTTTTTCAATACATTTTAGTTTTGTTGTTCAAAAATACATGCTTAAGTATGCATTTTGATTTTTGAAAACTTATATGTATCCTGTCAACTGTATACTAGAACTATGTACTATGCCAACTTTTCTGTACATGTATTTTGAATTAAAAGTGAATGTCATTACAAATTTACCAAATATATTGGAATTTGTATGTTTTATTAAAGATTTTTTTTCTCATTTTCATATTGTAAATTACTTGGAGCAAATTAATCAGTGAAGGTGTCAGGATATGTTGATGTGTGATGTAAATGGTAGCATGGCTCAGTGGTAGCATGGTAGCATGGCCCAAGCATGGCTCAGTGTTTGATATTGAGTAAAAAGTCAATTACAGCTGTTCTACTTTTGTGTAAATTTCACAATGTTCAAGATATAGGGGTAATGATAACAGTTTTATTAAGTTTTTATTCACATTAAAATGTTTTTTTTACCATATAATCCATTAATAACTGTCAACTAGTTAAACACAAAATTTCCATGATTTGTATTGATTTGTATTTACATCAGAGCTCTCTTATAAAAAGTTCAGTGAAGCTGCTGAATATCTTTGTCAGGTTCATTTTAAACATGACTTACTATTGTGTGTAATGTGTGAGTGTATAAAACGTTTATACACTCATTGGTTGCAACATAGATCAGATGGTGTTGCCACCATGAGGTGAAAAGAGAAATTACACTTTAATAATTCTGTTTATGGTGGTGAGCCATGAATTATAAATTTTAAGGTAGGAGTGAAGGGCCTGACCTGGGACCGTGTTTGGCTGCCTGGCTGGACTTTGGTGTAAGACAATGTTTAGTCCACATTGAGTCATGAGTTGTATATATTCTGGACAAACCCATCGATGCCATCACTGGGTTTGTCCAGAATATATACAAATATAAAAGAAAAAGAAAAAAACCCCAGAACATAAAGTAAAATTAAAGATTTAAGAAGGAATTTTGCACTGTGACTCTTTCTTGTTTTGTTTAAGAAGCTCACTTTCCAAACCCTGGTCAATGATGCACTCAGAGATTAAACCGCTTTTATTTGTAGTTGACTCGGACGACATCTTCCAAAGATCCAAAGAACGCCAAAGTCCCGACCATTTAGTTCTACATTTCTACAACCATACAGTTTTTTTTCTAGTGAATGGTATTGTAAACTTGTAAAACATATAAATTACACATATTTAATAAACATTATTTCATATTCATAAAACTAAACGCAAAGTAAACTGCAGATTGATTCTTTCCTGTGTAAATAAATGTATAAAACTGTGACTGTAGGACGTGTCCCTTCATTATTTTCAGATTAATGTTAAAAATACAAAGCGACAAGTGAAACCTAGTTTTTTTGTTTTTTGCACTTGTGTGTGTGAACTAAATGTTAAAATAATATCAAATATAAACTACATTTTCAGTGTAATTTGATTTTAAATTGTTATTTAATTTAAATGTTTGTCTTATTATTCCATAACAGTGTGCTGTAAACGGTGACATATTTAATGATGGACTTTGTCCTTTATTATAAAACTAACTTTGTGTCTTCTTCACTTCTGCTGTTTGCAGGCTGTTTGTGGACATCAAATTGAGCCGCTTCAGAAACGACAGCTGGCACAAAAGCTCCGTCCTGACTGCCTTTAATAAAGACACGGTTGCTGCGTCTCATCCAGAGTTTGACGATGACGATCAGAAAGTAAGCAGCTGTCTTTTTGCACTACGCAGCACACTCATCTCTGCTTTAGTTTGTACATTTGCACCTGGACCTGTGTTTTGTTCTGTGTGTGTCTGTGTGCAGGATGCCCACGAGTTCCTCGTCTGTGCTCTGGACGTGCTCCAGTGTGAGTTCTCTAAGCTGCAGACAGAAGCAGCTGCCTTGGAGAAGCCTTACATCTGTCCAGTTAGAGCTCACAATGGCTTCAAGATATTGAGCACAAAGAGCTGCAACAGGTAGAAACAAAGTAAACTTTAAGTGTTTTCATGATGCTGCTGATATTTCTTCAGTGTGAGTCTGTAATCTTTGAAATGATGTGATTCAGCAGATGTGGTGTGCAGTTCTTTGGGTGGGAGGACTACCTCCACCTCTCCCTGGACGTGGTACATCGAGGCTCAGTGAGACTCCATTCTGTGAGCAGCCTTCCACAAATATGTAATTCATCTGTGAAAGAGTTCAACTCTAATGCACCTGTTCCTCTTGCTCCCTGCTGCAGTTGCTCATAGTTGGACTCATAGTTGGACTATGAGTGCCAGTGTGGAACTAAGAAGATCGAAGAGGAGCTGTCGTTCTTGAACCTCAGATCGGTCCCCAAAGGCCTCAAACCACCACGGTTCAGTCGGTGTCGGGCTAACAGTTTCTTTCATGTCATGTCCTCCTATTGTGTGAAGTTGCACTGGGTTGGGACTGGTTGTGTGTGTCACATTTGCGGTGAACCAATGGCTGTAATGGGGTTGGATGAATTGGAGGCAGGTGTAATGGACTGCACTGATACACTAGTCAACTTATAGCCCACACTACAAACACTGCTGTGTTATTTTGTCTCTCTGTGCAGGTATGTAATGTGATGAAACCTCGGATGACCTGATATGTTTGGGATGGGTGGGTTGTGCGCTGTGAATTATATAGTGAATCGTGTTATTTTGTCTCTCTGTGCAGGCCAGGGCCTGTAATATGCCGCAGCCTAAAGACAGCTGAGTTGCAGAGGCCAGTGATCACTGGCTATCTACTTACGGGGTGGTGGGTCTCAGAGGACAACTGCTACCCCTGTGGAAGTGAACAACGTGTGGAGTGCAACTGGCTTTGTGGCATAGCTGGCTCTGGCCTTGGACTGTGTGTTTTTACTTTGTACACAAATAGGACACTGGACTGTTTTATCTTTTATTTTTTGATCATTGTGTTAATACATTACCTTTAAGAATTTTACTGTTGACTGTCATGTTTTTGCCCACGGTCAGACCTAGAATCGTTTTGTGAGTGTGTTACAGACCTGTTAGCCATGTAGACAAATTGGTGAGCATCAAAGGTGGGAGGGATGAAAATTGCTATCAATATTACTGATTATTCATCTATGATCAATGGCGTGTCCAGTGGGGTGGCCTGGGGGGGCACAGGCCACCCCCCCAACCAGACTGGCCACCCCAGGTGCCACCCCGAAGATAAAACAATAAAATCTAATGAAATATCAAATGCACGATTATGGTTTCACAGTGAAGCTCAGATATCCGAGTGTAAGTGAATGCAGCATCGGCTTCTGCACTATGCGCATCATGTTAGCAAAGGTAGGAGAGCCAAGCACGAAAGACAGCACGGCAGAAAACATTTTTTCGGCGAAAGATTAACAAGTTAACATAGCTGGACTAGCCATCGGACGTTTGCATGGTGGGCTGATGACTTATTTATGAGAGGTGGTGGATTGGCCAGATGCTGGCCGATGTGTAAAAATAACTCAGTTGTTTGGTGGTGGCTATGGCGGAGCTTCCACAGAGGCAACAGGTGGATGAGGGAGGGAAGGTGAGGCAGGAGGAGGAGAGACCCGAGGCGGCCGCCAGTCCGAGTGTCAGGTGAACTGAACTTCAGATAAGAAGTTATGACCTGCAGTCTATCTGGGTCAGATATAAACCAAGTTTAGGTGCAGTTTATTTTCGCTGTGCTGACTTTTTACAGTCAGTTACAATACCTCATACTGCGTGAGCTAGCATGACAGTTTATACAGCTGTTCAGTTGCTATGATGTTACTGATAGTGAACTTTATTTTATTCATAAGGTTAGTTAGTAGAGTTGCCAACAGCTCCTTAAAAACATGGGATGGTCCCTCATTCAGAGAAAATATTACGCGTTTCGTATTGAGCTGAGAAGAGACGCAGTTTGTCCCGGACTTCAGCTAGGATGGAAAAAGACACAAAGCTGGAGTTATTCTGTCTTTACAGCTGCCTCTTCTATTGCTACTTCAATCATGAAACTGATCAATGATCAGCTGATCGTCTCTCTTGTTTGTTTATCACTCACTTTGCGCCAGAAAGAGGAAACCAGCAGATGTCGCGCTAAACAACAGCAGCACGTTTAAGCTTGATCAGCTGTTGTTAGAATTTATTTAATATTAATTTCTACTATCAGCTGATGTTTGCTGGAGCCACAGCTGTAAAGCTGCTGGTCATGATGTCGGTTTGGATATGTGGTGAGAGGGAAACATGAAGATGAAACCAGGAGACGTCCTTACTGAATCATCAGAGCTGTGATGGAGAAACAGGTTTACCTTTTAGGTGACATGAATGAGTTGAAGGGAAGTTATGAACTGTTTCTGAGAGACTAATAACACCAGGATCCTTTTCTAAGTAGCTGACAGCTGGTAACTGTGCAGGGGCGGGTCTAGCAAAGTGTTTCCAGGGGGCCAGGTAGGGCATTAACAGGGAGAGGGGGGCACAAAGAAATACTTTTCTTTTTTATTCTCATTTAAAATATCTAGCTTTTATTAAATAATTATCTGAATCTTGCGAACAAAGTTTTTATCTGACGTAAAATGTATAGAAATCATACATATACCAAAAAGACAGCGTACATCACTGTCACAACAGCATTTGTTTTCATTCAAAGGCTTTATGGCTTTAATACCTGGTGGGCCGGTCTGTAATCAAAATGCCCAATTTTTTGTCCCAGTCCAGCCCTGCAGGTTAATACTGGCAGTGTCACCATGCCAGCTGACTGTATTTCATCATCAGCCAGTGTTGTTCTTTATCAATATTACCAAAGTTTACCATAAGGCAGCATAGAAAGTATTTACTTGCTTTCAGGTTTTATTCAAATGTTAGTCTTTTCAGTTGTTTCTCCACTTTTTTCCTGTTTCAAAATCAAACACCAGTTTGTGAGAAGATTATCTTCTTTTTTTTTAACAGGCATTGGTTTTGCTTTGGCTAATTTGCCAGTTGTTTGTTAAAAATGTTCGTATTTTAATATTCAAAAATGTTTTTGCCCAAAACATATGTGCACTACATGTCAGTAAAAATACTATGCAAATATTGATGTCCTTGAATGCTGAGTAAACACTGACTGATTGTATCTCTTGTACTTTATCAACGCAGTATCTAAAAACTTTGCACCGTAGTGGTTAAAATCTCATTCTAATAAGGTTACGGTTATTAGGTTTATAGGATTATTGAATTATGGTTAACAGTTGGTAGAATTGTTTTTAACATTATCTGCCAATTACATCTGCCACCCTTCTCCAAATCTGTGCCCCTACCTGGCCCCCCCAACAAAAATTTTCTAGACACGCCACTGTCTATGATGTTATCGTGTGTGCGTGTGTGAGAGAGAGAGAGAGAGAGAACAAGAGTGAAATTCAAATTTTATTTGTCACACACACAGAACCATACACAGTATGACATGGGGGTGAAATGCTTGTAGCTGTACAATGCCCGACCATTAAATGACATTACATAGAATATGAGAAGCTGTGTTTGCTCCAGCATAACATGACAGTAAAGGCATAAAAATTGTTTCTCAATGGCATATAACAGGAACATAATGCAGTTGTTACACCTATTTCCTGACATTTCCTGTTGTTTATCCGCTGGTCTCCTCTTTCTAGCGCAAAGTGGGCGATAAACAAACAAGAAAGACGGGACTTGCGGCAGAAAAGCTGATCATTGATCAGTTTCATGTTTGAAGTAATAACAGGAGAGGGAGGGGAGAGAATGAGAGAAGTAGATGCAACTGCGTAGCAAAAACACTGAATAACTCCAGCTTTGTGTCTATTTGCTGAAGCTGAAGTACGGGACAAATCGCTTCCTTTTCACCTCAGTATGGAACTCAGATGGCCAGTCCAGCTGTGGCTCAATATATCAGTTGTTAAGCTTAACGTGGAAATACTATGCAAACATTCAGGGATGAACTTACACACTTGCTTTACTTCTCTGGGATAGTTTTCGCCGAGATGAAATGCCGCGGTTAGGAAGCATGTAGCGAGGCTCCAAATGCTCCACCAGACCGCCACAGGTCTTGGAGACAACAGCCGCTCTATCACGTGACACATACTGCTCCGACGCGCCGAGCTGGGTTACGCCAATTAGCGCGTTTTGTGAGGTGATTTTTTGATCGGATTACATATTTTATTTCTCTCAGATATCCGATCCAGTAATTTAGGTCAGTATCGGACCGATACCAATACGTAATATCGGATCGGTCCATCTCTAGTACTAAGTCACCATAAGAAGTGTTTCTGAACTAAAACAGCCCAGTGCGCGCTCCTGACGCAGGGCAAACCAATTCTGTCGGGGATAGACAAAATTCCAAGGATCCCCTGAAGTAGACTGTGATCTGTAAGCCGCCAAAAAAACACGAAGACATCCCACAAACCTGAGATGGACTCGACTCACCTCCCAGCAATACATTTCTCTGGCCTGAATCGGTCCAACAACTTTGGAATGTATTCCCGGAAATGGGAGAAACCGGAAGAGACAGCGTGGCACAGTGAAGAAAGTGCAGTAACCTGACAGGTGTGGGCCTCATCAGAACAACAGACACCGCTCTTAGAAACTGTAAGTAAATTTTCTGACAATCCTCCACCAGTTATCTTAAAACTTCATCGTAAAATAATCTTTTTGCTTTCTTTATGAAATCACCCATGTGAAAGCGTGCGCTTTGAGCCCTCTTCGGAATATTTTTAACTCTTTGGTCACACCCTATGTTCATTGGCGTCGAGGGTTGCGTTTTGTTGCGGAGATTCCAAAAATATCTTCATATCAGCCATAATATCAGCTGGTCAGAGTTACTCAGGAAAAGAGCTTCACCGCTGCCCTTCCTTTTCCACAGTGTGGGAGTCACAGTATGGGCCAATCTATTCACAATTGTAAGAGTTCCTGCTTTGTCCAACTCGTGCACTGATGATTAGCTAAAACGCCATGACTGGGCGCAGTCGCTGGAGTTAAAGTGAGTGTTTTAGGTACATACATAGGCTGTGTAATAACTCGTAGTCTATATGTCTGCATCAAAGGTTTTTTTTGTTTATTTGTTTTTTACTAAATTCCACCAGTGATTACTCTGGCTGGTAGAAAGAGTTTGGTTACCAAACCATCCCAAATAAAGTCATAAAAAATTAGTCTGCATAAATGAAATATAAATTGACCCTGATAAAACAAAACAAATGGTTTAATGTACATTTATAGGAGATCTACACAGGCCTACATACCGATTTATTCAAAATTAGCTGGCAGAAAGTGACAAATATTATTGTATAACATTGTATTGTATTTTTATTTCAGACATATACAGAAAAAAAACAATATATACACAAGTACACATACTTGCATTTACAAATACGAATATATATGTAAATACACACACGTGTGTGCTCAGATAAAACAAAAAAATAAAATAAAAAAATAGAGTCTAAATGACATGAACTCATAAACTAAGTGTTTAGTTTATGAGATGAATCATCGTCAATTTGCAAATTCTGACATTTTGATGGTTTGGAGGAAGTAATTACTGAAGCTAACTGAGAAAGATCAATTGAAGAAAAAGAGTCCAAATAAATAATTATCAATGGTGCTG
Organism: Aulonocara stuartgranti; assembly: GCF_965226115.1. Classification (NCBI taxonomy): domain Eukaryota; kingdom Metazoa; phylum Chordata; class Actinopteri; order Cichliformes; family Cichlidae; genus Aulonocara; species Aulonocara stuartgranti. Next base: position 32,664,723 of record NC_138941.1, read on the forward strand.
AAAGTAGCTATGCATAATGTTACGTTGGTGAGATTTTTATAGGCAATTTTTTTCTCTAATGGTTAAAATTGTAAATGGCCTATATTTGTAAAGTGCTTTTCTAGTCCCTAAGGACCCCAAAGTGCTTTACATATCCAGTCATCCACCCATTCACACACTGGTGATGGCAAGCTACATTGTAGCCACAGCCACACTGGGGCGCACTGACAGAGGCGAGGCTGCCGGACACTGGCGCCACCGAGCCCTCTGACCACCACCAGTAGGCAACGGGTGAAGTGTCTTGCCCAAGGACACGACGACCGAGACTGTCCAAGCCGGGGCTCGAACCGGCAACCTTCCGATTACAAGGCGAACTCCCAACTCTTGAACCACGATCGCCCGTGTATTTATTGTCTTTATTTGTAAGTCATTACTAGTTAATGTTAAAGTAATAGTTGGCTCTACAGAACTCTGACTGTTTGTCAGTCTCGCACAGTGGTGAAAAGAAACTGCAGGTTGTTCTTATTTTCTTCAGTCAGTGATGAACAGTAAGATGTTCTAGCTTTACAGAGGGCTTTTTTAAAAATAAAGCTGCAAACTATTTCTCCAGGCTAGATGATGACACCATTTCCTCTGCAGCTAACAAGTTATCTGCTTTAAGGTGCACATTTAAACATTATACAAGAGAGTCAAGTATTTTGGTTTTGAGTCTTCTTTGTCAGAAGAGCTACAGTAGCCAGAGTTGTATGGAAGAAGTAAAATTATTAACAAGATGATCGAGCTCTGTGGGAATTGTGTTACTCTGCACTATGTTAGTACAAGGCATTAAAGAAGATAACAGTGGGTGAATTACAACCTTAAATTTAGTTACAGCACTTTACTGTAATGAAAATCTATTTCCTGCTGTGTAATCCATTATTGTAAATGGAAACGATGAGACAAAAGAGAGCAGTACCTTAAAACACTGAAAGCTGCAGAGGTTTTGTCTCTATTGAACATCAAACAAGAAGTGTTGATCTGAAATCTGGTCAGAATGAATCCAAGTGCACCTTTCAGCCATTAATCTGGTTGGACTGTCACACTGACAGCGTAGCATAGGTGGGCTAACATCCACTCTGAGTACAGATAACAAAGTGTGTACAGTAGTTGTAGTGCTGACCATCCTCGTCCACATCACAGAAAGGCGTGTGATAATAATAATAACAGCAGCAAGAACATTAGACAAACATTTTAATGTTGGTGAAATTACAGACACAATGATTTCCTGTTTATCTGTAGCGCGTCATGCAAGGCAAATCTATGACACATCTGTTTAACCAACACATTGAATCTAAAACATCGGAGACTGCCACTGCAACCATAAACAAGACATACGATAATGTATTAATTAGCTTGTCTTGTTTTCTTTATAACTCTTCTTCAATTGTACTGCTGCAGCCCTCACTGTTCAAACCTTTACTTTATTCTCTGTAATGCATAGAATAAAATTGTAGATAAACACACATGTTACTAATTAAAATAATAAGTTTTCTTTGGGTAAAGAAATTTTATTAACATGATTAGAACACCAGTAGAAACAGTGGGCTCTGTATGCTTGATTGAGAAAACCACACCGATGTTATTGTTTAATCACAGCAACAAAAATGTTGTGATATATGTGAGCTGGGTCATCATCAACCATCTCTGAGCTACATAAAAATGTTATGGTAGAAAATGGGAACATTATAATGATTGCTGTGAAATATAAGCTTGATATGTCAACTACCTTTGAAGATGCATTTATTTTAACAATGGTCTGTTGACACACTTTCAGACCTTTCTTTTAAACATTTAACTCTGTGGCAATGTTTGGACATGTACATCTTTCTATAAAAATAAACCAGGATCTGTAATTTGGAACATATACGTCAAAAAATGTCTACATTTTTCCTAATTATAACATGGAGAAAACGTTGGCTTGAGCAAGTTGTACCACAAAAACAAAAATATCAGTAAACTATCCTTCTAACTTTTAGAATATTTTGTGCTCTGCCATCTCCGAATTTATGGTCCGAAGTTTGAATATACAGTATACAATGGGGTGGCTGTAGTTCAGGTGGCAGAGCAGGTCAGCCACTAATCAGAAGGTTGGTGGTTCGATCCCAGGCTGCCTCCTGGCTGCATGCCAAATGTCCTTGGGCAAGATACTAACCCCGTGTTTGCCTACTGGTGGTGGTCAGAGGGCCCGGTGGCGCCAGTGTCCGGCAGCCTCGCCTCTGTCAGTGCACCCCAGGGCAGCTGTGGCTACAACGTAGCTGCCATTGCCTGTGTGTGAATGACTGAATGTAGTGTGAAGCGCTTTGGGGTCCTTAGGGACTGAGTAAAGCGCTGTACAAATGCAGGCCATTTATACAATGACTGCTGTTAATTTTATCTTTGTACATATCTTTGTTTTTTGTTTTTAAAAAAGGCCCACCAAACCACTTTCAAGCCATTTTTATTCCACTTTGTAATTTGAGCAAACATTTGATCATGACTGTCTCAAAAACTACAAAAGAAAAATGCAGAAATATTCATATTCTACATATTTGCTTAATTCAGTTTGAAAGTAAAATGAAAGTAGCGTTTTCTTCATTTTGTGCCAAAAGTGTCTTACTTACTGGGATAAGTTTATGGCTAGATGTAACACAAGCAAAAGTAATGAAATTGATGAATTCTAACTAAGGGTGTTGGTGTTTTCAGGTGAATATTATTTTATGCATGAATTTTCCAGTGTGGTAGCCAATTATTCACTTCTAAAAATCTTTGCAAAGTTTTAATATTGTTTAAACTCAAACTTAATTTTCTTTTCGCTTTTCTAAGGATTAAACTGTAACCAAATTTTTGAATACTTGGCTAATTTCAGTAATTTTTCTTTCACAGGTAATCTGAAGGAAAACTATGAATATTTTCACTCAAGTACATCTGGCAGCCCCCTTACCAACAGAAACACATCCTATAATCCAGTGTATAACTATCAATGACCTCAAAGAGCTCAAGAAATTACTGAAGGACAATAATGTTAACAGAGTTTACCCCTGTAGAGAGTGGGGTGATTATGTAACCCCACTGATTGCTGCTGTTGCAAATCACAATAGAGAAATTTGTTCTTACCTTTTGCGTCAGGGTGCAGACCCAAATATACCTTCTCAACTCTGCTGGACACCTTTGCATTATGTCACACGCTCCAATGCACTACCTGATTTTGTGGATCTGTTGCTTGTGGCAAAAGCTAATCCAGATGGATGGAGTCCTACTCCTCTGCAACGACAAAATTTCACACCACTGCAACTTGCAGCTATTGAAAACAGGGAGGATATCGTGAAAAGACTCGTCTCTGCTGGTGCTCTGGTGACACTGCCGTCCATTAATGAACCTCAGTGGCTTATTAACAGTAAAAAAATATCTCAGATGATTAATCACTTTGCATCAAATGGAGATGAAGTGTGTTTCCAAATCAAACATTTTTTGGATATGGAAATTGCTGTTGTTGAAAAAACACCTGACAAAGTGTTTAAAGTGTTTAGCAGTCAGATGCTGTTAGAGGATCCTCGGCTCCATCTGACCATGATTGAAATCCTTTTTACTGTTACTGGGAGGTGGAAAGATAAATATAGTCAGATGTGTATTAAATGGCTAAAGGAAACTGGAAATGTGAATACTTACATTGCAGGAGCAGCCAGTCGCTTTCCAAAAATCCCTAAGACACATGTAGGGAGGGCAGTTGAAAGTTTAAATGCAGTCTTCTGCACAATGGATGAAATAACAAATGAGCATGCAGTAGCTATAGTTCAACAACTACTGAAACTGCTTTCCCTAAAAGAGAGACCTGACATCTGTGCATCAGTGCTACAAACACTGTATGTGATAACACAGAAAACAAAAGGCACAAAGGACTGGCACGTCAACCTTTTAGAGAACTTATGCAGAAGAGTTGCCCCTTTTGTAAATGAGCAACACTCCACTAAGATCAGGATTTACACGTACGCTATATTTGCAAACCTGGTGTCAGTTGAACAGACAGCTAATATTTTTACATCAGTGGGCATAACTTCAGTGCCCGAGGACATACTGACATCTGTAGAAATGGAAATGGATGACAGGCTGAAAAAGGTGGTGAGAGGTCTGAAAGAATATCTGAGCAAACCAAACTCAGAATGTGAGGGAAACACAGCCTCAACTTTAGGGAGGAAGAAGAAAAGGAAGAAGAAAAAGAAGGAAAAGACAGAAGACCCAAATGCTGAAGTTTCCACTGCAGCAACTGAACCAACAACAAAAGTTTCTGTTGTAGAATCAACTTCAAATTTAAAGCCTTTTGACTACAGCACCATTGAAAAATCAGAAAAACAAAACTGGCTTTCAATCAGCAACAGGTGGAAGGAGAAACTGGAGAAACTTGCTGGCACAGATGAAAGTAAAATATCCAGAATCAGAAGCATTATTTATGTGAATGATGCAGAATTCAGAATAGCGAAGGGAAGTGATGGTACTGAAGTCTTCTTGGGGCTGAGAGAGGACGGCACAGAAGTTGTCATCAAGAGAATGTCTAAAAGCAACTATGAAGTGCTGAAGAATGAAGAAGGAATCCTGCGACTTCCTGAACTCGATCATCCTTATATCGTACGATATGTTGATGCCGCAGAGGACGAGAACTTTGGATATCTTTGTCTGCAACTTTGTGAATACACCTTGGAAGAATATATCAAGAATGAACATGACCCACAGATGTTAAAGAAACTTGTCAGACAAATTCTTGAAAGTCTAAAGGTGCTTCACTGCGGAAATCATAAAATTCTTCACCGAGATCTTAAACCCCAGAACGTTTTGATTGGTAAGACATGTTTGAAATTCAGGGGAAAACAAAAAAATAAACATGTGTCAGGTAAATATAAATTAATGATTTATTTTCATGTTTTGTACTTTATTCCTCCTGCAGATGTTACTGGGAGGGCAAGATTAGCTGATTTTGGCATAAGCAGACGCTTACTCAAAGGCCAAACAACTCTACATACAAGCAGTGCAGGAACCAGATGCTGGATGGCCCGAGAGACTTTAGCAGAAGAAGCGGAAGAATCTGTCATATCATACAAGTCAAGCACTGACATCCAGGTAATACAGGTCCATTAAACTTGATTAACTGAAAGATGCCTTGGTAAAAATACCTAAACTGATGTGTTATTATTAAGGTGGCAGGCATGCTGATTTATTATATCCTCTCTGGAGGCCACCATCCATTTGGCAAATCCTTTAAATGTGAGTCAAACATTTATGACGGGAAGTACAGTTTGGATCATGTTCAAGATGTGGTGGCAAAGGATCTCATCGAGTCGATGATCAACAAAGAGCCAAAGGACAGACCCAAAGTAGAAGAATGCTTAAACCATCCCTTCTTCTGGAAATCTGAAGAGTAAGGAAGTCATGCTGTAACAGAATCTGTGATTTCTGGTTTCACTTTAGTAAAGCAAGAATAGATTTGCTCATGAGAGCCTAAACTGGGGGGGGGGGGGATTTTCAGTCTGTTACTTGGCTTAATCCATGGGAAATGAGGTCAAACTGTCTTGTACTCAGACAGGCACGTTAACATTGGCAGCAAATACTAAATTTTTGGGTGGCTGTAGCGCAGGTGGCAGAGCAGGTCAGCCACTAATCAGAAGGTCGGTGGTTCGATCCCAGGTTGCTTCCTGGCTGCATGCCAAATATCCTTGGGCAAGATAGTAACCCCATGTTTGCCTACTGGTGGTGGCGCCTGTGTCCGGCAGCCTCGCCTCTGTCAGTGCGTCCCAGGGCAGCTGTGGCTACAATGTAGCTTGCTATCGCCAGTGTGTGAATGTGTGTGTGAATGGGTGAATGACTGAATGTAGTGTAAAGCGCTTTGGGGTCCTTAAGGACTAGAAAAGCACTATACAAATGCAGGCCATTTAAATTTGTTTCCTACATTTTTGTTCTTGTCATTTTAAGCAAGACTCTTTTGTGCTGCTCCTATTATTATTCAAGATATACCTCATAGTTTTTTTGTTGTTATTGTACTCATAAAGCATAATTTCAACTTTTTTTCCAGGCAGTTTCAATATTTGAGAGAGACCGGCAACAGGGAGGAGGTGGCAAACTGTCGAAATGCTGATGAAAAGCTGATTGGTTCACTAGAAGCATGTGCTAATGGATCCTTCAAACTGTGGAAAAATAAGGTGACTTACAGATGAGAGGTCAAACTTATGTATTCCTAAAGTCCAGTTCATGACCACCATGTTTTGTTGTTGCAGTTTCCTGAAGAGCTGGTTCGGAAGATGGATGGCAGAAAGCCGTACCCTGAAACCACACTGGGATTACTGCGCTTTATACGCAATTTCCATGAGCATAAGTAAGTTAAACTAAATGAAAAGTGATGTAATTCATGAACACACATATTTATATGTGTATATATGTTAATTTCTTGTAACTATATGAACAAATCACAAATATTTCTGATACTATGACAGATTTGGAAGCTTACTTCTCTGTTACTACTCATTAATAAAACTTTCCTTGTTCACAGTCGTGAGGACGCTCCTCACATTGACGTATTGGTGTTATTTCCTGATCTCTTTGGGTGTGTTTACAAGTTTACCAAGGATAAAGGCTGGAATTTAGAAGGAAAGAAGGAAATGTTTGAAAAAGAAGAAACAAAGGACATTTGTACCGCCTTTACAATAATGTCTACAAGTACGGACGACCCTCTGAGTTTCCCAGTTCAGGAGTCTCAATAGTGACTTTAAACAAAGTTGAATTCAGTAAGGATGAAGGCTGTCATTAAGGCCTGTACAGTATGACAACCATTCAGAGAAAATGTATATAAGCAAATACTATTATTAGAAGTACAGATGTTAATGAAAGCTTTGAAGGATATTTTGTTCAAGCGTGTGTATATATAAGCACACCACAGAAACCAAACTAGCAAAATCAAAATGTGTTCTACACAATAATCCAAAGTTTTGCACCTGTTGTTCATTGTGACCACTTTCCAAATCCTGATAGAAGGAGAGATGGTATTTTAAGGGAGCTACTAGTACTAGATGTCAGTAATGTTATTTGTATGGTTTTATATTTAGTAGTTAATTTAAAATGTGCTATTATGGTGGCTGTATTTGCAAATGTTAGTGATAAAAATCTTTTTGAACCAAAAGAAATGGTAACACTGGCAGTACTTAAGGATAAGTTCTCCCAATTCATTTTTTTTTTAATTACATACAGACAGACATTTTTTCAGTTTTATTCCAAATAGGAAAATGATTAACCTACTTTGTCAATACATTTTAGTTTTGTTGTTCAAAAATACATGCTTAAGTATGCATTTTGATTTTTGAAAACTTATATGTATCCTGTCAACTGTATACTAGAACTATGTACTATGCCAACTTTTCTGTACATGTATTTTGAATTAAAAGTGAATGTCATTACAAATTTACCAAATATATTGGAATTTGTATGTTTTATTAAAGATTTTTTTTCTCATTTTCATATTGTAAATTACTTGGAGCAAATTAATCAGTGAAGGTGTCAGGATATGTTGATGTGTGATGTAAATGGTAGCATGGCTCAGTGGTAGCATGGTAGCATGGCCCAAGCATGGCTCAGTGTTTGATATTGAGTAAAAAGTCAATTACAGCTGTTCTACTTTTGTGTAAATTTCACAATGTTCAAGATATAGGGGTAATGATAACAGTTTTATTAAGTTTTTATTCACATTAAAATGTTTTTTACCATATAATCCATTAATAACTGTCAACTAGTTAAACACAAAATTTCCATGATTTGTATTGATTTGTATTTACATCAGAGCTCTCTTATAAAAAGTTCAGTGAAGCTGCTGAATATCATTATGTCAGGTTCATTTTAAACATGACTTACTATTGTGTGTAATGTGTGAGTGTATAAAACGTTGGTTGCAACATAGATCAGATGGTGTTGCCACCATGAGGTGAAAAGAGAAATTACACTTTAATAATTCTGTTTATGGTGGTGAGCCATGAATTATACATTTTAAGGTAGGAGTGAAGGGCCTGACCTGGGACCGTGTTTGGCTGCCTGGCTGGACTTTGGTGTAAGACAATGTTTAGTCCACATTGAGTCATGAGTTGTATATATTCTGGACAAACCCATCGATGCCATCACTCTTATAAAAGAAAAAGAAAAAAACCCCAGAACATAAAGTAAAACTAAAGATTTAAGAAGGAATTTTGCACTGTGACTCTTTCTTGTTTTGTTTAAGAAGCTCACTTTCCAAACCCTGGTCAATGATGCACTCAGAGATTAAACCGCTTTTATTTGTAGTTGACTCGGACGACATCTTCCAAAGATCCAAAGAACGCCAAAGTCCCGACCATTTAGTTCTACATTTGTACAACCATACAGTTTTTTTTCTAGTCAATGGTATTGTAAACTTGTAAAACATATAAATTACACATATTTAATAAACATTATTTCATATTCATAAAACTAAACGCAAAGTAAACTGCAGATTGATTCTTTCCTGTGTAAATAAATGTATAAAACTGTGACTGTAGGACGTGTCCCTTCATTATTTTCAGATTAATGTTAAAAATACAAAGCGACAAGTGAAACCTAGTTTTTTTGTTTGTTTGTCTTTTGCACTTGTGTGTGTGAACTAAATGTTAAAATAATATCAAATATAAACTACATTTTCAGTGTAATTTGATTTTAAATTGTTATTTAATTTAAATGTTTGTCTTATTATTCCATAACAGTGTGCTGTAAACGGTGACATATTTAATGATGGACTTTGTCCTTTATTATAAAACTAACTTTGTGTCTTCTTCACTTCTGCTGTTTGCAGGCTGTTTGTGGACATCAAATTGAGCCGCTTCAGAAACGACAGCTGGCACAAAAGCTCCGTCCAGCTGCCTTTAAAGACACGGTTGCTGCGTCTCATCCAGAGTTTGACGATGACGATCAGAAAGTAAGCAGCTGTGTTTTTGCACTACGCAGCACACTCATCTCTGCTATAGTTTGTACATTTGCACCTGGACCTGTGTTTTGTTCTGTGTGTGTCTGTGTGCAGGATGCCCACGAGTTCCTCGTCTGTGCTCTGGACGTGCTCCAGTGTGAGTTCTCTAAGCTGCAGACAGAAGCAGCTGCCTTGGAGAAGCCTTACATCTGTCCAGTTAGAGCTCACATTGGCTTCAAGATGTTGAGCACAAAGAGCTGCAAAAAGTAGGAACACAGTAAACTTTGAATGTTTTCATGATGCTGCTGATATTTCTTCACTGTGAGTCTGTAATCTTTGAAATGATGTGATGTGTTGTATGTGGTTTGCAGTTCTTTGGGCGGGAGGACTACCTCCACCTCTCCCTGGACCTGGTACATCGAGGCTCAGTGAGACTCCATTCTGTGAGCAGCCTTCCACAAATATGTAATTCATCTGTGAAAGAGTTCAACTCTAATGCACCTGTTCCTCTTGCTCCCTGCTGCAGTTGCTCATAGTTGGACTCATAGTTGGACTATGAGTGCCAGTGTGGAACTAAGAAGATCGAAGAGGAGCTGTCGTTCTTGAACCTCAGATCGGTCCCCAAAGGCCTCAAACCACCACGGTTCAGTCGGTGTCGGGCTAACAGTTTCTTTCATGTCATGTCCTCCTATTGTGTGAAGTTGCACTGGGTTGGGACTGGTTGTTGTTTTATCAAAATGTTCATGTTTTTGCTTCAGATTGCCTATGAAAGAGAAAGCACTGACATTAACCAAGGTAGACAGCAGTCCCCCCACCAACAGAAACAATTAATTTCTAAACAATTAATTTAAATAATAAATGAATGCTTCTTTTCTTATGTCTAATTTTTACTTTTTGAACTCATGAAGCATATTTATCTTTTTTGTATTTTAGTTTCTTTGGGGCTTTTTTGTTTCTTTGTTTTTTGCAATATAAAGGTCACTAATATATTTAGTGACATACTTTCTTCCGTTATTGTAAAGGAGGGTTTTTTCCAAGTTCCACTAGCTCCAGTATTTGTTTCAAAATTAATTCTAACATTCAACATGTTAGAATGTAGGATTTTTTTTCCACTTCTTGACTTTTTGACCTGATGAATATCAGCTCCTTAATTACAATGGGAAAGATGAGTTTGCCACATACTTTGTGTCCACATACCTGGTGGTCTTTTGTTTGATGGTTCCACAGTGCCTCCCTCTGGCAGTGATGAAGTACTACACCCCCCTGCTCTTTCCATTACAGGGAATGTCTAGAAAGCACAAACCTTTAATTATCATAGCTGACATCATAAACTGTAGTTATCCTTCCTTCCTTTCCTTCTTCCTTCCTCTTAAGCACTTACGGGTTGCTGGAGAGGGGGCTGAAGACTATGCCAGCTGTCACGAGGTAAAAGATTTGCAGATTCCCACTGCTTCTAACTTCTATTGAACTCCTAGAGCTAACGTCCGTAGAACTTCGGTGTATGCGTTATTTATATTCTAAATGTTGTTGTGGACGTGTTTTCAATGCCAAACTTAGATTCATTTTGGACATTGTTTTTATACTGATTCTACATGTAAAGGCTCTGTAGTCACATGTTTTCAGAAGGTAGAGGGCATGTTTTCTGCACAGACACAGTTATGTGCGAAGGAATGCACAGTGATCAGCCAACATCTCCAAAATGGTGAGCTGGTGAGATAAAACAAAAGTGAGCAGCTGTATGGTGGATTTCGAGCAGAAATGTCCCCAGCTTCTCACAGTCAGTTTGTATGCGCAAACTGTAAGACCACCAAGCAGACCACCTGCTACTGATTACAACCACATTCACTTCTTTTTTAAACTCTGCTTTTTTAAACTTATAAAACACATTCCTATCCTTTTAAATTGACTTCATTTTTTTCTAAATATTGTAACTGTTATTATTTCAGATTTAAACATGGATTTCAATGTTTTTAATATTTCAAGACATTTTAATATATTAGTTTATTACACGTGCTCTCCTCTCAGGACATTACGTTTGCGATTGGGTTCATCAGATCACCGAAAAATACGACGTCACAGACAGCTGGCTCACGTACGATGACGAGTTTGTGCCAGGCCACATGTGAGTCTGTGTGTGAGCAGCGGCAGAGAACAGCTTACCTGGTATTCTATGAGAAACAGGTGACGTCTCCCAGCAAACAGTCAGCATGTCTGCGCAAATACTTAGTGTAACTTGTAGAAAAACACTCACACTCAGTTTATTTGTATTTTCTTTGCAGCACTAAAAAGGCTGCAGAGTCTGGACTCAGATCTGCAGCAACACTTTTATTGTTTTATTATTATTAGTAGTAGTAGTAGTAGTAGTAATGGTTTGGTTTTTATTATTATTGTTAATATCATTAGTAGTAGTAGTATTAGTAATAGTTATATTATTATTATTATTATCATAATCAAATTATTACACACGTCACTTGTTTGTATAGAAAGGCCAAAGTCTTGATGCTTTTTTAATTGTGGAGCTTCAGGTGAATAAACACTACAAACATGTATTTGTTCTTTTAATCTTCTTGATGACAAAGTTAGGATTTCGTTTAAGGAATGGCTGATTGCAGATTCCTGTTAGAAAATAACTGTGTTGCATTTGTGCAGTGGTTACAGTGGTGGCACTTACGGGACTCTGTAGGCTGCTGTGGTGACAAATTTCTTTATTTTATGTACTGATCACATGTCTTAACAATATTACCTCTTTGGTGCATAACTGGGATATCATGGGATAGCATCGCGTGTGTCATTTGTTATTTTTCATATAGTGAGGCATTGTAAGTCAGACTGACACATGCAGGAGCCTAGGGGACTAGGCAGACAGCGAGACCTCTCTCTGATCCCTAGAAGAAGGAAGAGGCCTCTCTTGGAGAACTGGGAATGTGATTATCACGAGTGACAGTTAAATAGAGGATAACTTTGTCTCTGGGTGAGGGGGTTTAAGGATGAGCTGAACTGGAAGTATAGATTCACATCCTGTGTTGATGAATTCTCTTTGTCTGTGAGTTGGGTCGAGGCATTTACAAGACATGAGCGGACCGCGGTTGTTTTCAGAGACCATTTCGGTGAATAACCTGAGTGCTCTCTCGACTGCAGTGTTAATAAACTCCACCTCAAAAACGCTCACCAGGTGTTTGCAGTTTATTTGAAACCACCACAATGATGTGCACCAGTTTTTCGGGGTCCTTTAGGTGCAAATGCTGCTGTAAATGTGACACCATCACAGAAAAAGTTTATTAAATCAGAAGAAGAAAGAGAACTCTAACATGATGGCTGCACACCAGCTAGACCATTATAATAAGATCACATCACATGAGGAACTTCAACATGATATATATAAAATGCAGCAGGAGCCCTGCCAGCTAACGTTATGGTTACATTGATGTGTTTATAATTTCTTTTTCTCTCTTAGCTTTTCAGCTCCACATTTTTGCCACTTCTTCCACACTAAACTCTTTTCTACAAGGTCACGGCCACCTCTCAGATCAGTAACCTGCAAATCAAGCAGCTTCTCCCCACCAGTTTCAACCAGTCGGATAGATGCATATTCTCGTATGAAACTATGAAGAGCTAAAAGAGGACACCCGTCTTGAAGCTGGCCGCAACTGATTGCTCGCAGACTGCAGTTTCCTGAATAAATGGGGGTACATGTACATGCTAAGTTTTAAACATTATTTTTGATCATTTTGATCAATCCTTTAATAAATTATAATAATAAACAAAGAGTTTCAACTGGTGATTCCTCAAGGTGGATAAACAAACATGATAGCAAGCACATCACCAAATTTCTACTTCCATATTCTGGATTGTGGTCTCCAATAAAGCTAGGTAAATCATTTTTAAGTAGACAGTATTTTTTAGCAAAATGTTCTTGCACATGTCTGTATTATGCTAATCTTTCAAATCTAAAGATGACCTTGGACGACATGGCACCGGGAAACCGTATTGTCAGTACCAAAACAAATACAATGTCTTAAAAAATTATCAAGAGACAAGTAAGACATTTTTTTCTTAGTAAGTTTACATAAGGGTTTATTAAATATCCACATTAAAGTATTTCATACTTTGTTTTTCAAAATATTACTGAGAATAATAACACCCAGGGGATAATGGAGAAGAGCCAGTGGGATATGAAACACATCCCTGTAGGTTCTGGAAAGGTCACCAGACTGGATGACTTTGTTGTCCTGTATGAGATCACTCACACTGCTCTGCTGAAAGAGTATGAAGACTGTAAAAGAACCCTTGAAAGAAAAGTTTGCCAAATGAATGACTGATGTCCATCAAGTTTGTGTAGTTTCAAAGTGGAAAATTCATCATGAAGTCTTCTCTTCTGTTTACGTCATTCTCTACTTTTTCGCCCATTCTTTTCTCTTTTTGTGCCCCCCGAATTCTTCTGCTTTCTTCTCTTATCTTTCAGAAATCTGGCCTTCAACCCCTGTCTGCTCCAGCAAACCAACCACATGGCAAAGGATTGTATCATCCCCCCATTGTCACATAACACTGAGTGAAAACCTCACAGAACAAAACTACAAAAACAGGTCAGATCATTTGACTTGGTGGGGCATAACCCACGCAAGGCTGTGTTCTCAGCAACCTACTGTACACCCTGCACACCTTTGACGGTGAGTGAAGGAGGTGTACAGTCAAAGGTTATGCTGGGGCCACTACTAAGAACAGGAAGGCTGCGCAAAGAGTAATTAACACCATCCAAAAAAGTCATTGGCTGCCCCGTGCCAACCCTGGAGGCCATCGCCAGGTTCTCTTGTGTCATTTTGTCAGGAAAACCAGGCCCCTCGCAGGTGACCTCTTGCGCACCACGCACCACCTGTTTGATCTGCTACACTCTGGCCAATCACTCAGGTCAACCAGGTCCCACACCTCCAAACACACTAAAAGCTTCTTCCCCTGGGCCATTCACACTGTTAACAAACACTATTCCCCCTCCTTAGCCCAGCCCTGCCCACCCACTTCACCAAACTAAGCCATGGTCACACACGGACTTATATTTTATTCATGCACAGTCAGTGTGGAGCACCCACAATTTTGTTGTACAAGTACAATGACAATAAAGGGCTATTGTATTAAAATGTATAGAATAGTATTGTATTCTATTTGTTCTTTTTAAAGTTTTAAGCTATACTTAATACTTTATAAATAGCTGTAAAATATTCAGCTTAGCCCAGAGTGGAATCAAACAAAGTTCCATATTGGGATTTGTGTTTTGCTTATTGTGCAGACAGCTCATCCAAAAATTGTTAATGAAGGAAAATATTGGGATGGCACCACTGTATTGATTTGTGCATCAGTGTTTAACTGTTGTTTTGGGTTTGTCCTTTGTTTGTTTTTTTAATAGATACAATGTGACACATGTAAAAGGTGGTACCACGAACAGACCCTTGACATGAATAACAATGACCTTGTAAAAACAAAGGAAGAAGTATGGAAGTTTGTCCTGTGCTGTTAAACCTCAATCATGTGTGAAGTTTACATCCTTAACTTTGAAGATGTGCTCTTTTGTATCCTCCAACAAACGACTTTAAACAGCATGGCACATTCTATGGCGTTATCTGTACTGCATATTTACATGACATGTGCATTTAGCCTTTGTGTACCTTTATTGTTATCAACACTGTCCTTTTGGGACAAAATTAGATAAAGTTTTGAAAGGTTTGTGTCTTGACTCTTTTAAGACAACAGTAATATTTTGGGAAATTGTGATTGCCAAAATCAGACTGACTTTATATTGACATGGTATCCCTGTGAGGGTGTATACTGTCGATATAGACTGCAATTTTCCTGTGGAAACAGAAACTTTCCTTTTAAGAGCATTCTGAAGTTATTGAAAGAGTAGTTCAAAATGAAAATTCAGAGGGCTTTTACTTTGAAATCCAAAAGAAGCCCCCCTTGATAATGACGGGGTACTACTAGAGTATGAGGGTGTGTCAACTGGATCTAATGTTAGAGTGTGAAAACAAGACTTAATGATATTTGTTATTATGCACTTAACCTGTCTGTTAACGTTAAAGCTAAATTCACTTGATGTTGGCTTTTATTTTGAAATCAGATTTCAAAGGCTTTTATTTTGCAATCAGGTTTCGACGTGGTGGAGGCTGGCAAAACTACTTCTCGAAATTTCAGTATTAAGTCACCATAAGAACTAAAAATCTAGAACGAGGGATACTGTTTGTTCATCATGATTTTGCAAATATTCCAACCAACAATGGTGACACAAGATCACAGGTGAAATTGGATGATGACTTGTTGGTTCATGACTGTATGTGAAGCACATGTGTGACTGCATGTATTTGGATTGTCTCACTGTTATTCATCAGGTGACAGAGGCAGCTCTGCCATGTTGTAGCTCAGAGGTGAAGAGGCGAGATCACAGGTGACTGACTGATGATTTGGTGCTATAGATTAACTAGTATTTATTATCATGACAGTTGTTAGCCTGCTGATGTAAATTGTTTCATTAGTGTATATTTGACAAAGAATCTGAATTGACACATCTCACTTTTTATATGGCACGAATCAATGTGTTATTTTATCAGGTGGCAATATGTCCTAGTGCAGTCAGAGGGGAAGAGCCAGGGCCAAAGGTGAGGCACATCAAGCACAGAATAATAATTGTAATCTGAGGATAAAACGCAGGTACTGAGGCTGAAAGAAGCTTCAGTGCTCTCAGAAGACTAAAAAGATGGCTAAGGTTAACAATGACTCAAATGAGATTAAACAATGCTGCTGTATGTCCACCAGGAAAGACTGGACAGTATAGATGTAAAACCAATATGCCAGCAGTTTATCTCAGTTAACGAGAGGAGAAGGCATGCGTTTGGCTCCTTCACATAGTGGACATTGAGTTGTTGTGTGGGACACCAGTAGTCCATGTCTGTTGCTGTAACAGTAGTTCATGTTTAGAATAAAAAAAATCCCAGCTCACTGATCTGATAGAGGGCAGTAGTGCCTAAAATGTTGCATAATTTTGCTGAGAGATCTTTTACTTTGTGGTAATCTTAGATAGGGATGGGTATCGAAAACCGGTTCTTGTTGAAAACCGGTTCCCACTGTTTCAATTCCTTGGAATTGTTTGCCATTTTTGCAAACGATTCCCTTATCGATTCCAGTCGCCCCGAATGACGTCACCACGTTGCGGAGCGTCATTTACCTGGCAGGAAACACGGCGCCTAAGCAGCTCAAACGCTCAAAAGTTTGGTTATACTTTACGAGAACGGATGACAACAGGGCAACTTGCAATACTTGCAAAGTAGATCTTTAATTTAAGGGAGGAAACACTACGAATATGCAAAAGCATTTGCTCACAAAACACGCGATGACCTTAAATGAATGTCGTGTTTTTAATTCCGCTCCGGACTCGTGAATCTTAACCCAGCAGCAGCGGTAACGTTTGCACGTCCTCTCCCGTTAATGTGGCAGGTAAATAATCAACTAACAGTGCATATTATGTTAGCGCGATCTGCCTCATTACAAAACCTGCCATTACTGTGCATTTAGGTGATCATGATGAGAGAGACAGAGTCTGGCTCAGATGCTGGCAGCTCTCGCTGCAGTCTACCGTTAGCGTCTCCTTTCAGGCCAGGATAGACGAATGTCACCGAGCAGTGACTAAGTTTGTGGTAAAAGGTTTGCACCCATTTGCCACAGCAGATGCCCCCGATTTTGAGTGAATGTGTTTAATTGTAGGCAGGGACATTACTGGATATTCTTGTGTAATTGCTACAGAATGATTTATGTTATACTTTGTTATACTACAGAAGAATATTTATTTTCTTATTTTACATTTACAATATTTTTTCCTGGGGCCCCTTTGACACCCCATTGAAGAGCCGTAGGCTGTGGATCTCTTAAGATCTCACTTTTGGGTTTGTAAGGCCATGTTACTCCTAAATTTCTATCTTGTTCAAAGAGAAGATATAAAACAAAGTTCTAAGCTAATCGACCTTAGTGTTCTCCTTTTTTAAAGAGAATCGATAAGAGAATCGATAAAGAATCGAATCGTTAAACAGAATCGAAAATGGAATCGGAATCGTGAAAATCTTATCAATACCCATCCCTAATCTTAGATGAGTAGTTTTATGGACAAAAGCCACCAGGTCATTCAGTGTTCCCTTAGTGCTAATGTATAAGAGATGTTGGTGTACTATAACTCAAGTAATGTTGTTAAGTCCTTAAAGTCATATTCTTTTATTGTCATGACTGTATTTGAAGCTATGTTTATGTTTGTATGATACCTGATTTATATGAAATATGGCTGAAGTAACCTAAACTCTAAAATACTTAGTCAGTCATTTGTTTAATAGTAATTTAACATTATATAATTCACATGTAATACTATGAATTGTAATTTTAAATGGTTTAAAAGCATGTAGAATAGCATATGTAGGCAAGTATATTTCTCCTTTTTTATCAAGAAGCAAAGACAAAAAGGGGGAAAAAAAGAAACAGGGCAGGGTTCGGTGGTTGAATCATCCGTCCCCACCAATGCCAAAACCAAATCTACGCCCTTGCCATGATGCATTGAGTTTTTCCTTTCAGTCACCTTTCTCACTCAGTATGTGTTAATAGACCTCTCTGCATTGAATCATATCTGTTATTAACCTCTGTCTCTCTTCCACAGCATGTCTTTCATCCTGTCTTCCTTCTCTCATCCCAAGCGGTCACAGCAGATGGCCCCGCCCCTCCCTGAGCCTGGTTCTGCCGGAGGTTTCTTCCTGTTAAAAGGGAGTTTTTCCTTCCCACTGTCGCCAAAGTGCTTGCTCATAGGGGGTCATATGATTGTTGTGTTTTTCTCTGTACCTATGAAGCGCCTTGAGGCGACTTTTATTGTGATTTGGCGCTATATAAATAAAATTGAATTGAATGTCTTGTGTCTTGGATTTTATGACTTGATGTTTATGTCATAATTCTAAATACCTGTGTGATCAATGAGTGATCAAAAGGTAGTTTCTGCTTCTTCTCTTTACCAAGCTGACCTTATTGAATGAAAAGCACCATAGACACCATATTCTGTCCACGTGTCATCTATCATATGTTGTTGTATGAGCTATCTTTTGCACACAATGTTCTAACTCTATTCTCTGGCCATGGCAGATCACTTGTCATGATAAATATTCTAGGTTACACCCCGTCTTTCTCAGAAATACATGTAGACTGTGATAATGTTCTTTGTATGGACCTTTTCAAAGGTAACAAAACTAATAAAGACTACCCGGTTGTTTGCACTTTAATTTATTCCAGATTTCTACTGAAAGTACTTAAATAGTGCTACACCTCTAAGTATAAATGAGCAGTCACACAACTGTATGTTTTCTTTAAAAAAAAAAATACACCTCAGTGTATTTGTCTAACATTCAGACACACTCAAACTTACTACTTAATACTGGGAGCAGTATCTTGCTGAAGAATATGTTGCTTGTAGCCTTGAACAGCCAGGGATCAAACCACTAACCTCCTGATTAATAGAACACCTGCTACCTGCTCTAGCTACACTAAAGCCAACCTAAGGATACGCCTGTGCATCCTTGATTACAGTTCCTTCTGAAGTCCTGATGCATTTTAGAAATCGGGGCATCGTTCAACATGAAACACTAAGACAGATTTTTTTCCTTTTACCACCATACCTAGTGATTTTTTTTTCTACAATACTGAGCATAACTAAACCAAATCTATGTCAATCTGAAATCTGTTCCCGTCATTTTCTTTGATAATATGAGATATCTTTGTTGTTTTATCAAAATGTACTTTCGTATGTTGTGATTAAACCGAGAGACCTGATAGCTCCCCCACCCCAAAAAACATTCAAGAGTAAAACCAAATTAATGTAACAACACAAACAATCTCCCAGCAGTCTGTCCAACAACAGCAAGTACAGACTTCATTGCACGGCTTAAACCAGACGACCCGGAAGAGAGGAGGAGAGGAGTAACAGCGTCGAGAAGCAGGAAGGAAATGCTGATATGACGCGTTTGAATTCCTCACCTTTGGCGCGGTAAGTTATTTCTCTTACCGTTTTCTTCTGACGGCATTGCAAAATAATCTTTATGTTCGCGTAAAAACAGCACACATTGTAGACCTACTTTTTTTTCTTAACATCACAGGATTTCAAGCTTACTTGAGACCAGGATAAGTCTGAATTCTTCAAAGTGTACGTGTTGCGCCGAAGTTTTACCGCCTTCAGTGTTCTCAGCCTGTATTTCCCGTTGCGCATCCTCCTGAGATTTAAAGTAAGGATTCTTATTCAGTTATAGTAATCCGAATGTTTTAGCAAAATATGATAATTTCTCTGTGTTTTCTATGTGTAATACGTTTACTTATATTGGTAAACAGGCTGTAGTGAACAGGATTTAAAGAAATGACCTTTTTACAAGTATCTATAACTCTTTTTTTTCGTAGCTACATTATAATCAATTCATTCCGTTTTGACGTAAAATCTGATAATACTGAAGTTAGCGGTAATAGTCGGCTGTCCTGTGTGTCTGTGATCGTCATAGCTGAGGCTCCCTGTAATAATATTTGACTGCGTTGGTATTTTTGTTTTGTTTGTTCTTCCTTTTGAATCGTTCTTGAGGCCCCCTGCTTACCCACAACCCAAGTTAACAGGCCTACTCCCGTTTGTACTGTTTTCTACGATAATGATCACATACCAAATCACTTTGTTTAAATTTCTAAATTATTGAAATACTAATGTCATAAAAACCTTCAACAGGAAATGTGAAGGGGGAATAACGTCTCTAAATCCCAACAGTAAATTTCTCTATTCTCATTGTGTAATGAGAGATCATGCCTTAAACAGTAGACACCCACACTGACACCAAAAGTAAAGTTTCTTACAGTCCTACAACAGTTAAACACTTAAAATCTGTCATCTAGCCTATGGATAACTGAAAGAGACCTTAATTATTGACTGAACTACCCATACATACTTCAGGCCCGTGTAAAGAGTGTGGCATTTGATAGTTTAGATGCAGTTTGTTTTAATGCAACTGTTTTGCACTGTAACAAGATGTTGTGCATCTTCTCTCCAGGTACTGTATGTCATAACACAAAAAACCATAGTCACAAAGGAATGGAGAGAAGACAAGGTCCTGTGTAAACGCTTTAAAACACAGTTAAAGGCTGCATGTACAAAACCTCCATTTGGAGTCTAAATAGAATCTTAGGCTTCGATAGACATTTATAAACATCTATTAAAAAAACAAAATGAACATCCTTTAAACTACAGTTTTAATGATTTTAATGCCAGTGCTTTCTCTTTCACAGGTAATCTGAAGCAAAAACATGAATATTATCACTGAGGTACAACTGACAGTCTCCCCACCAACTGAAACACATCCTATAATCCAGTGCATAACTAACAATGACCTCAAAGAGCTCAAGAAATTACTGAAGGACAATAATGTTAATGGAGTTTACCATTGTAGCAAGTGTAGTGATTATATAACCCCACTGATCTCTGCTGTTGTAAATCACAACACAGATATCTGTTCTTACCTTTTGAGTCAGGGTGCAGACCCAAATGTACCTTCTCAACACCTATGGGCACCTTTGCATTATGTCTCACTGTCTGAAGCACCTCTTTATTTCATGGATCTGTTGCTT
Organism: Aulonocara stuartgranti; assembly: GCF_965226115.1. Classification (NCBI taxonomy): domain Eukaryota; kingdom Metazoa; phylum Chordata; class Actinopteri; order Cichliformes; family Cichlidae; genus Aulonocara; species Aulonocara stuartgranti. Next base: position 32,685,322 of record NC_138941.1, read on the forward strand.
GAGGCAAAAGCTAGCCTAGATGGATGGAGTGCTCCAGTGCAACAACAAAAATTCACACCAATGCAAATTGCAGCCATTAAAGACAGGGAGGATATCATGAAAAGGCTCATCTCTGCTGGTGCTCTGGTGACACTGCCATTCCAAAAAGATGCTCAGTGGCTTATTAACAGTAAAAAAATATCTCACATGATTAATCACTTTGCATCAAATGGAGATAAAGTGTGTTCCCAAAACAGACATTTTTTGGATGTGGAAATTGCTATTAATGAAAAAACATCTGACGAAGTTTTTAAAATGTTCAACAGTCACATGTTGTTAGAGCATCCTAGGTCTCATCTGACCATGATTGAAATCCTTTTTACTCGTACTGGGAGATGGAAAGATAAATACTGCCAGGCTTGCATTAAATGGCTAAAGGAAACTGGAAATGTGAATACTTATATTGTAGGTGCAGCCAGTCGCTTTCCAAACATCCCCAAGACACATGTAGAGGCGGCAGTTGAAAGTTTGAGTGCAGTTTTCTGCACAATGGAAAACATATCAAATGAGCATGCAGTAGCTATAGTTCCACAACTACTGAAACTGCTTTGCTTAAAAGAGAGACCTGACATCTGTGAATCAGTGCTACAAACACTGTATGTGATAACACAGAAAACAAAAGGCACAAAGGACTGGCACGTCAACTTTTTAGAGAACCTATGCAGAACAGTTGCCCCTTTTGTAAATGAGCAACACTCCACTAAGATCAGGATTTACACGTACGCTATATTCGCAAACCTGGTGTCAGTTGAACAGACAGCAAATATTTTAAAATCAGTGGGCATAACTTCAGTGCCCGAGGACATACTGACATCTGTAGAAATGGAAATAAATGAAAAACTGAAAGAGGTGCTGAGGAGTCTGAAAAAGTATTTCAGCAGGTCAAGCTCAGAATGTGAGGGAAATGCAGTCTCAACTTTAGTCAGGAAGAAGAAAAAGAAGAAGAAAAAGAAGGAAAAGGCCCAAAAGCAAGAAGACCCAAATGATGAAGTTTCCACTGCAGCAACTGAACCAACAACAGAAGTTTCTGCTATGGAATCAACTTCAAATTTAAAGCCTTTTAAATACAGCACCAATAAAAATGCAGAAAAACAAAAATGGCTTCCAATCAGCAACAGGTGGAAGGACAAACTGGAGATGCTTGCTGGCTCAGATGACAGTAAAATATCCAGAATCAGAAGCATTATTTATGTGAATGATGCAGAATTCAGAATAGCGAAGGGAAGTGATGGTACTGAAGTCTTCTTGGGGCTGAGAGAGGACGGCACAGAAGTTGCCATTAAGAGAATGTCTAAAAGCAACTATGAAGTGCTGAAGAACGAAGAAGGAATCCTGCGACTTCCTGAACTCGATCATCCTTATATCGTACGATATGTTGATGCTGCAGAGGACGAGAACTTTGGATATCTTTGTCTGCAACTTTGTGAATACACCTTGGAAGAACATATCAAGAATGATGACCATGACCCACAGATGTTAAAGAAACTTGTCAGACAAATTCTTGAAAGTCTAAAGGTGCTTCACTGTGGAAATCCTAAAATTCTTCACCGAGATCTTAAACCCCAGAACGTTTTGATTGGTAAGACATGTTTGAAATTCAGAGAAAAACAAAACAAAACAGATGTCATGAATTAATGATTTATTTTCATGAGTTTTGTACTTTATGCCTCCTGCAGATGTTACTGGGAGGGCAAGATTAGCTGATTTTGGCATAAGCAGACGCTTACTCAAAGGCCAAACAACTCTACATACAAGCAGTGCAGGAACCAGATGCTGGATGGCCCGAGAGACTTTAGCAGAAGAAGCAGAAGAATCTGTCATATCATACAAGTCAAGCACTGACATCCAGGTAATACAGGTCCATTAAACTTGATTAACTGAAAGATGCCTTGGTAAAAATACCTAAACTGATGTGTTATTATTAAGGTGGCAGGCATGCTGATTTATTATATCCTCTCTGGAGGCAACCATCCATTTGGCAAATCCTTTAAATGTGAGTCAAACATTTATGATGGAAAGTACAGTTTGGATCATGTTCAAGATGTGGTGGCAAAGGATCTCATCGAGTCGATGATCAACAAAGAGCCAAAGGACAGACCCAAAGTAGAAGAATGCTTAAACCATCCCTTCTTCTGGACTCCGAAAGAGTAAGGAAGTCATGCTGTAACAGAATCTGCGATTTCTAGTTTAACTTTAGTAAAGCTAGAATAGATTTGCTAATGAGAGCCTAAACTGTGAAGGATTTTCAATCATTTTCCCACACATGGTGGAAAGTTTTCAGTCTGTTACTTGGCTTAATCCATATGTTGGGAAAATGAGGTCAAACCGTCTTGTACTCAGACAGGCACGTTAACATTGGCAGCAAATACTAAATTTGTTTCATACATTTCTGTTCTTGTCTTTTTAAGCATGACTCTTTTTTGCTGCTCCTGTTATTATTCAAGATTTTCCTCTTAGTTTTATGTTGTTACTTATAAAGCGTAATTTAAGCTTTATTTCCAGGCAGTTTGAATATTTGAGGAAGACCGGCAACAGGGAGGAGGTGGCAAACTGTCGAAATGCCGATGAAAAGCTGATTGGTTCACTAGAAGCATGTGCTAATGGATCCTTCAAACTGTGGAAAAATAAGGTGACTTACAGATGAGAGGTCAAACTTATGTATTCCTAAAGTCCAGTTCATGACCACCATGTTTTGTTGTTGCAGTTTCCCGAAGAGCTGGTTCAGAAGATGGATGGCAGAAAGCCGTACCCTGAAACCACACTGGGATTACTGCGCTTTATACGCAATTTCCATGAGCATAAGTAAGTTAAACTAAATGAAAAACATTATTTCATGAACACATATTCATATGTGTATATATATATGAATTTCTTGTAACTATATGCACATATCACAAATATTTCTGATACTATGACAGATTTGGAAGCTTACTTCTCTGTTACTACTCATTAATAAAACTTTCCTTGTTCACAGTCGTGAGGACGCTCCTCACATTGACGTATTGGTGTTATTTCCTGATCTCTTTGGGTGTGTTTACAAGTTTACCAAAGATAAAGGCTGGAATTTAGAAGGAAAGAAGGAAATGTTTGAAAAAGAAGAAACAAAGGACATTTGTACCGCCTTTACAATGATGTCTACAAGTACGGACGACCCTCTGAGTTTCCCAGTACAAGAGTCTCAATAGTGACTTTAAACAAAGTTGAATTCAGTAAGGATGAAGGCTGTCATAAAGGCCTGTACAGTATGACAACCATTCAGAGAAAATGTATATAAGCAAATACTAGAAGTACAGATGTTAATGAAAGCTTTGAAGGATGCTTTATTTTGTTCAAACATAAGAACACCACAGAAACCAAACTAGCAAAATTTGTTCTGCACAATAAGCCAAAGTTTTGCACCTGTTGTTCATTGTGACCACTTTCCAAATCCTGATAGAAGGAGAGATGGTATTTTAAGGGACCTACTAGTACTAGATGTCAGTAATGTTATTTGTATGGTTTTATATTTAGTAGTTAATTTAAAATGTGCTATTATGGTGGCTGTATTTGCAAATGTTAGTGATAAAAATTCTTTGTTACTTTCAGCTTTAGTAGATAGATCAGTGGAAAAACGACAGGAAAGCAGGGGCAGAGAGAGAAGGGGGAAGACATGAGGCAAAGGACCGCGGGTCAGACTAAAACCTGGGCCGGCCCTTCTCGGCCATATGACATGTGGGCGTCTGCACAACGCGCTGAGCTAAACTGGCGCCCAATAAAAATAAAAATACACTGGCGATACTTAAGAATAAATTCTTCCACTTCTGTTTTTATAGACAGTGTTATTCCAGATAGGAAAATGATAAACCTACTTTTTCCTTTTTTAATGTATTTTATTTTGGTTGTGTGAAGCAAATACATAGCTTAAGTATGCATTTTCATTTTTGAAAATTTATATATAACATGTCAACTGTATACTAGTACTATGCACTATGCCAACTTTTCTATTCATGTATTTTGAATTAAAGTGAATGTCATTGAGAATTTACCAAATATATTAGAATTTGTATGTTTTATTAAAGATTTTATCTCATGTTCATATTGTAAAAAAACTGCAAATTTAATGTTTAGTAGCTAAATAAATTCCTTTTTTTTTTTTTTTTAAAAAGTTGAAAGATGTGCTTCTTCCGTTCGCCAGCATAGTTGAAATCAGGCTTCAGAATGTGGAAATGCTGAATTTCATTTAATTACATTCAATTAAAAACATAGTAGCTTGCAGATCTGAAACCAAAACTGAAATGTCTTGAACCTGGGTGCTTTCTCAAGGCCAAGGGTGAGAAACTTGACTGGCTTTGAAAATATGTCCAGTTGTACAGGGGCAAAATAACCCCTCAGCACTCTTGTGCATGATCTCAAAAATATTTTTCATGAGTTCATGACCTGCAGTCAATTGTTTTAAGTATAACTGAATACTAATCTGTAATGGTGGCTATATAGTGCCAATACATTCCATTTACAGCACATGCTTTACTATGTTATTAACACTGAATGAGCAGTGGCCCTTGTTTGTTTGTTTGTTTGTTTGTTTGTTTCAGGCTTTTTAGAGTGAAAACGCCTGGCCTGATGGTTCTCAGCAAGGTTTTCTATAACAGGTCGCCTTTCAACAAGCTCCTGCCTTTATAAGCTGATATCTGGTGTTTGCGAGGGGTATCTGATTGGTATAAAGTTGGTTAAAAGGGGGGCAGGGCTAAACACCTTAATCAGTCTGTATTAAATTTACTATATAAACTGCCTAGGGTCCCTGGATTAGCAACAGCTTCTGGAAATGATGTATAATTTCACACAATGTGTATAATTTCTTGCAAATTATACACATTACCAAATGATCACTATAGACCTTATAGTCAAAGGAGCTTGCAAAGAAAAGCATCTGGACTTCTTTAAGTTGCTTGAAGACGTTTCACCTCTCATCCGAGAAGCTTCTTCAGTTCTAAGGTGAAATGGTGGGGAGCCCAGATTTAAACCTAGTGGGAGTATCCCTCCCCAAAGTATATTAATAAGACTGATTTATCTAATTATTAAGTTTCTAAAGAAACCTGACGTTACTGGAACCCCCTATAGACCTTATAGTGCCCAGGCCATCACTGTTTACAAACTTTACAGGGTCTATAGACATAAAGAAAACGGTGCATTTCCCCCATATAATTTGTATTATTTAAGCGTTTTGCTCGTTTCTCTCCAAAAAGTGCTGAAACGGAATTTTTTTTAGTGGAAGACTTTCTGCTTTTATTATGAAGGAACCCATTTCCGCTTTATTGTCAGCTTCACTGATTCCCCACTATTTATCTCAAATCTCTTATATATATATATAACTCAAATCGTTCTTATAAAATCGTTTAGAACTTCATTGTATAAAATTGTCCAAAACTGAATTTCTTCAAATATAATATTATTTTCACATACGTACCGGAAGTCGTTTCCATGTTTTGTCTTTCTGCGTAACTTGACAGCGGAGGCTAAGAAAGTGACGTTGCAGGATAAACAAACGGATGAGGAGAGGGGGGCTGGTGTGTCGTGACATTTTTGCAAAATATTACGAATAATGCAGTCTTCCAAGAGGAGTGAGAGTGACTGGCAGGGGCTCGTCAGCGAGGTGAGTGAGGGGGAGAGACCGTAAACAGCTGCAGACACGGACCGGTTTTATAGATGTTTCCCGGTGTCCATATGGAAACGAGCCTCGGTCTCTTAGCTTTCATACACCTGGACGTTCATTAATAGACGCACGAGCTCAACGTTTTTTGACACCGGTGGGCTCTTCATTGATGGCTTCTGCTAGCTATTCCGTTAAGCTGATAGCATACGACTGTGTTGGTGCAAATACACCAACCCACCCCTATATGATGATGCTACTGTGTAGAGATAGGGTAGACCCACCTGTGGGCTCGCGTTTAACCTGTTAAGGGTATTACCGAGTAAGCTATTTGTATATATGAAGGTAAGCGTGTGTATATTTTGGCGCTAATGCAGTAATTTAAGCTTGTAGGCTAATTTAATTAGCACTATATGCCGCAAATATCGAATAACCTGCACCTTTATAACATTTGACAGACCATAGAAATAAGAAAATAATTAGCATTTAACGCAGTAATGGAAAAAAAAATGTTTGTTTGTTTTGATTTATTTTACTGTAACTGAAAGACATGGCAAGCACTGAACTTAACAAAACTACTACAGCACACCGTGCTGCATGATAGGAGCTGCTATTTGGTTATAAGCTGGTCTGACTGCTATCGGTCTCCACTGTTCATTATTGTGGGCCTTATCTGTACGTCAAACACTTCACTCCAGTGTGTTTTTCCACCTGTGGGAAACAGGTTAGGGTTGGTTTTGTTTGCACAATTAATGTAACCGTTCCCATCACAGAATAAGATAAACATAAAGATACATGATAAAACCAAGAACAAGCTTAATACAGATGTTACATGTCCAGCTGTGGTCCCTGAAATAAACATTACTGCCAATTCAGTCAACAGTAATAGATCTCATAGCACCATGGCTCTCGTGCATTGTTTGCTTAAGTTCTTGGTGTGTAAGCGGAAGTTGGAGAGTAAGAAGGAAGCCCTCCTCATCCTGTCCAAAGAGCTGGACACCTGTCAGCAGGAAAGAGACCAGTACAAGCTGATGGCCAACCAGCTGAGAGAACGCCACCAGGGACTCAAGAAGAAGTACAGGGAACTCATTGTGAGTGGTTCAGCCTTCAAGGTGGTACTTTTTTGTGACCACCCTTTAGCATGAAGTATTTTACAGCCATGAGCAAAATTAATCGACAGTCCGCTCCAAGATGTTGAAATTCATTTTCACACTCGTGGTATTTTTTGTCATGTTAACAGGATCATTACTTTGCTTAATGTTGCAGATCCTGATCTGATTTTGTCTTTATGTATTTTCTAGATTTCTTGAAGGAATATCCATTTTTTTTGTGTAATTCTGATAGAGTTTCTCTATTCAAGCCCACCCCAAAGAAAGAAAATATTTTAAATTTTTTGGCAGCAGCTAAACGTAGATATTCAGTTTTCCATTTACACGCTGCTACAGTTTATAGTATTTGCTGTATTATTGCAGCTGATGATAGAAGTCTTTTTTTCATGTTTCAGGATGGTGACCCCTCTTTGCCACCTGAAAAACGCAATCAAGTAAGTTTTAATTTTATTAATACATATGCTAATAGGTACAGTTAAATGAGGTAATGTCTATTAAAAATGTGTGTAATTCATAAACAGTTAATCCAATGCTTATGTTAAATTCACAGCTTGGTTGTTTATTTGAAATTCTTCGTGCTGGCATACAGAGGCCATTTCTTTTGTGCTGCAGGATAAATATCAGGGTGTAGGTTAATCAGACTCCTCTCTCTCTCCTTATTGAATGCACTTAAGTAGGTGAGAATTCCAGACTATTGTTGTTCTAGGGTGGGTGTGTCTTCTACAAGTCCTGAGGCCTGCACTATGAAGCAGGATTTTGTCTTTTCCAGGTAACTCCCTGGTTAAACCTGACTTTTCTGTACTGCAAAGGTGGCTCACTCCTTATCAGTGTACATCGCCATGGTAACATATGCTGTGAACCTAACCTGCTATGGAACAGGATGTTTCCCAGATTAGAGATCAGCAGGCATGAAATCCTCATCTACTGACTGCTCAGTTTTCTGGAAAATAGTGGCACTATCCATGGGACCTCTGTGCACGGGACAGAAGGACAGAATAGGAGCATCTAAAGTTTTTTTTTAATGGCATCTGAAGTCTTTGTCTTTCCTTGATCAACATCAGTGATAAATCTGGATTCTTAGATGCAACTTTGTTCCATGATTTGTTTTCTGTTAGCTTCACTTCCACCACTAGATCTATAGCTGAGAAAGTAAAAAGTGAAACTGCTCTCTAAACTTAATGATAGAGTCGTGATATTGACAAGTTTGTTAATATAGAGAGTTTGCATCTTCAAATAGCCTAAACCTTATTAATATTGTAAGCCTTTTCCTGTCTTACTGCCCAAAGCTCTGAAAGTGCTCACACATTCATTCAACACTAAACTGCTGTACAGTGCTTTTCCTGTCATGCTGCTGTGTTATCTGAGGCACTTGTGTTGGTTTTAGTCTGTATTATGTTTTTTTAACCTCTTCATATTTTTCGTACAGTATAGTTTTATTTTCCTATGCAAGATGACCTACTCTGATGCCAGTAAACCCATCGATAATTGCTATTTCTAAATGTTGCCAATGCCAACCCTTTCATGTGAACGCGCAGGGGAAACCTTGGATTAACTTAGTGCCTTGATAGCCAGCTTTGTGTGACTGCTTATCCTGACTGCCAGTGTTAGGTTAAGTGAATCCAGATAACAGAAAGATGTTCTGCTGAACTTGCTTTGTAACATAGGGCCCTGCATGACTCTGTCTTATTGTGCTTTCAGGGACATGGTGACACTGAACAGTTGCTGGTTGAATAGCACTACAAAATACAATGAAATAGTAACAAAACACCAGTGAAATGAAAAAGGAAATACTAATGTGTACACTAGATGGCACTAAATAATTGTCTCTTTCATTAGAACAGGATTGTGGACTGGCTTTGTTTTTATCTCTGAAATTTTGTGGATGTTAAGATAGGCATTTTTTTTTTCTTGAGTTGAAGAAGGAAAATGTTTGATGCTGATTAAATGTGATTTCCTGGGGTATTTGAACCTTGTCTGGCCTGGCACAAGCTGTTGTGCATTCACTCTTCTCCTCCTCCTGCTCCGCAGGTGAACCTGGCTCAGCTGCTGAGGGACTCAAGGGAACGAACAAAACAGCTTGCCGAGGAGGTGAAGGAGCTCACTCAGAGGCTTGCAGAGGCCCAGGGGGATAACAAGGTGAAGTAACCAGGGGTACTCGCACAAACGTACATGGAGATTAACTATTTAAGAGAAGTAAAAAGTTGAACTTCTCTTTTCTGCAGCTCCTGAGGATGACCATTACTCGACAGAGGCTGGGGGATGAAGAGGTCGGGGTGCGTCACTTCCCCGCCCATGAGCGTGAGGATCTGGTTTGCAAGCTAGAGAGAGCTGGGCTACAGGTGGACGTATTTCTTACCTTAAAGCACTTTGATGCGTTTGGCAATTAATCCTCCATTTTCAGGTCCATTTCTTCTTTTGTGGAATATTCATTAGGATGTTGCTACAGGATTAAGGAAAAGGAGGGAACTCCGTCCAGGGACATGTCATTTACAAATTTAATCCAAAAGAAAGAGTGTTTTTAAAAAAAAAAGTCTAAATCACTACCTAGGACGTTAATTATTGTTAAAGTCCTAAGATCGCTTTGTAACATATTAGCAGTTGCACAGTACTGTCAAATAATACAAATAAAAGCATTTTCTATGTGGGGTGGTGGAGCTTGGTTTGAGCTGTTTAACCAGATGCTTAAAGTCCTGTTTTCTGACATATAACTCCATCAGTAATTTCCATCCACTGTTCACTTTTGCTGTCATAGGGAGTGCTCCAGTGACACTGACGATTGATGGAATAGTGAAACATGTTTGTAGTTTCCACATTTAGCAGGAACTTTTTTGTTGCATATCTTACAAAGCCTTGTGCTTAGTTGGAGATTATTGAAGTAGCTCCCTTTTTAGGCACTAAATCGTTCCAACATATACTTGGTCTTATGTCATTTTTTTTTATCACATGAAACTTTATGCCGGTGTTTTTGCAGATGACATGATATGGCACAGCTCTAGTTATCCCTGTCACTTCACAACAATGATCTAGGTTTGAATCTTTTGTCCATTCAGGGTTTGAAAATGTGTGTGTCATTAGGTAAATGAATGTAGGATGAACAGGGTGAGTGTAAATGGCAATTAAGTCCAGTAGTAAAAAAAGTCGTGACAATTTCTATTGAAAACCAGTAACTGGTGCAGATTGTAACTACTTTAGAGTGTTCTTTTCTGCTTTTCATAGTCTTGGTTGATTGGGTATTGTCGTAACCCTGATGGGTCGATGTTGACATGCAAGTTATTGAATTTGATAACTCGAGGATGAAGCAATGTAGGAATTTTAAATCTATTCCATTGGTGTATCTACTTCATGACCTCGGCTCAAGGTCAGGAGTCAAAGGTCAAGTGTTCATTACACTCATTCAAAGGTTAAGTTGTCCTACAGTTTATGTAGAGAACAATGTAGTGACTTGTATCATTTTTAACTACATATTAATAAGACTGATTTATCTAATTATTAAGTTTCTAAAGAAACCTGACGTTTCTGGAACTGTTCGTTTCTAGTCAGGGCCTCATGACAGACATTTATTATAGATTTCCTCAGTAGACGTAAGCTCAGTAATTCATTCATTTTGTTTAAAACTTTCCATAGTGAATCACACTTTTTGCTTGGAAATACACTCGGCGCATTACTGTCCATGTGCTTTGAATTTAATTTCAGAGTAGAACATTTTATTATTGGCAGAATCCTCTCTGCACATTAAACACAGTAAATGTATTAGACTGATAAACAATACTTCCTCCTCTTTGAAACCCGCAGTGGAGCCACTTAACTGTTATCTACTAGAGTGGAAGCTGCTCACTTTAAAACAGCAGGGGAGCTCCTGAGTTGCTGAATGCTAAAAACAGTGTATGCAGCCTCAGCAAACTCTACTTTAATGAGCAAAAGCTTTGAAATATCCATCACGTGAACGTTTCCGTGGCTTCCCTCACAAACAGTTCTGCCTGTATGCCTTTTTCTAGATGGAGGAGATGGAGAACAACATGAAAGCACTGACAGACGAGCTCCAGGACGTGAAGGCTGAACGCACTGTGTTCAGAGAGAAGGCGGAGCGACTAAATATGGAGCTGAATCATATTTTGGGGAACCACGAGGCTCGTATCATTGATGTGGACGCCCTGTGCATGGAAAACAAGTGAGTTAGAGATGTGCCAGACAGAAGTGTCATCATTTGACACTTTTTAAAATACATTTTTCAGTCTCAATACTATCTTCTAAAACATCAAAACTATTTAATACCAAACTTCGAATTTACCTAATAAACGTAATTAGTGTAAACCAACTAAAAGGTATGTTAAATCTTGAAAGTAGACATCTTTGACTTCAGTATTAACTTCATAAACTCCTGGCATTTTCTCAGCTACCTTTCATCATCACCTTTTTCAGCAGTCTTGAAGGAGTTCTCACACGCTGAGCACCTCCTGGCTGTTCTTCCTTACTCTGTGGTGCATCTCATCCAAAAACCTTTTCAACAGTGGTTAGGTTTGGATGTCTGTGGATGCCAGGTGTTCCTGATTCTGAACACCATCCTTTTTTTGAGAGAGGGGCTTTAATGTTCCCCTATTGTGCAATAATAATAGAAGTCAGAAATTGCTGCAGGATGAATTCTGAGTAAATCATCAGCAGTGTCACTAGCAGATGTCCTCACAGTATCACACCATCTTTGCCATAACTAACAATGAGAGACACGTGCATGTCCATTTCTTGTTTCTTAGATGATAAAGGTGTGATTTGCACAGTGTCCTCCAAACAGCTCCTGCTGAGATGTGTTTGGTTCCTATCAAACTTGAGGGCTCTAATCTGAAGTGCCAATGATTGACTTGTGAGGCTGTAATCCTGATAAACTTCTCTCTTGGTCTTCCTGTCTGGAGGCAATTGTCATGAAAGACAGTTGATAGATTTTGAGATGGCACTTGGGGAAACTGAATGAACTGACTGACCTCCTTTTTTTTGAAATAATATAAACTTGTTTCTCTCTTTATTTAGATGGCCATTTCTTGTTGCTTAACTAAGCAGTACTGGACATGTTCTTCCTTACTGTACATGCGCTTCAGTGTTTTTACCGACGTCTTATGTGGTAGTCATGTTTAATCGGGGTGGACGTTAGCTAACGAAAGATCAAAAAAGCATGGATGAAGAGAATGCTTGGTTTCATTTCCATATGAATGCATTTTTTATGTTGTGACTTCTGTGTTCTACATGGCAGAGGGTGAGCTAAATGACAAACAGCAAGACAAACATAAACCAGAGTCATTCACGTTACCAAATGCTCTTTTTGACACTGCCTCCTGCTCACAGTGCACAGCGATTATACATGTAATGTGGAACTCCTCTGTCTGTCATGTGTGTTTTGACTTTGCTAGGTGTCTTTCTAATCATTGTTCCTGTAGGTATTTACATGACCGTTTAAATCAACTGCAAGAGGAGGTGAACCTGCTGAAGTCAAACATCATGAAGTACAAGGTACAGATTGAATGCTGCAGTTAAAATGTGACACAGACATTGCCTGACTCGGTGCATTTAATTTCTTTACATGTGTATGCAAACCATACATGTGTATGGTTTGCATTAAGAACGTTTTGTGAACGTTCTTAATGCAAAGGAAGTGGCTTTTTACTAAAATGTTCGTGTGAATCAGCAGGGTGAGCTTTATTCTCTTGTTTTTCTGTCCCTGCAGACAGCCCTGGAGAGGAGGAAAAACTCCAGCACATATGGGAAATCAAATAACAGTCCTCTTACTGGAGTCCTCTCAGCCAAACAAGGTGAAAACACAACCTGTTCAGCTCACTTTGAGTTCTTTAAACTCAGACATAAATAGATGTAGTATTAGCTGATCTGGAAACTGCAGAAAGGCACTAATGCGAATGTTCTCAGGCCAAATAAACTCTACAACTGATGGCGTGTCTTCAGTATAACAACCACTTCCTTTGTTTCTGCCCGTGTCTCAATGGATTATTTAATAACTTCTCTTTTTGCCGATCCTCCGAGCCACTGCCGGACACCAGCTGGGTTACTAATTGTATTCTGAGTGGTAAAGAGCACCACTGGCAGGGAAATGAGCCTGCCATGATGACTGACAGTTGCTGGCAGAAGCAGCACAGTGGGCTCTGGAGTTAAAGTTAGGAGAGTGTCACCTAGAAGACATCTGTTTCTAACTCTCCATCTCTGTCTTACTCTTATCATGCTGTGTTCCCTGTCTCTTGTTATATCACCCTGCTTTCTTTGTTACCTATTTTTAACTTTTGTGTAAGTTTTATTGGGGGATTATTGGCATTTCTCTTCCCTCCATTTGTGGCTCTCTGTCCCTTTCTCTTCCCATCCTGATTTTTTCCCCCTTTCCCTCCTTTTTAGTTCAAGAGATGCTTCTGGAAGAGCAGGGCTGCAGTCTACCAGCCACGCCTCAGTCAATCGCTGACCTCAAGTCTCTCGCCACTGCTCTCCTGGAGACGATCCATGAGAAGAATTTGGTCATCCAGCACCAGAGACACAGCAACAGGTATTAAGAGTTCCTGCTTTGCTGCTGATGGCATCATAATGGTAATATTTCACCTTTAACCCCCTAACACAGTTACATTGTTTGTCTAGCTGTTACAAGAATTCTCCTCCTATAAAGCAAACACTGGAATATGACATAAGTGTGCGCACACACACACACTGACCCTTCTTCTCACCTGGCCTGCAGGATCTTGGGAAATAGAGTTGCAGATTTGGAAAGGAAGCTGAAGACCTTGGAGGTTTCAGGATTATGGAGTCTTCCAGGTGGGTCTTTGAACACCTAAGCTGTTCCACCATCAAACCTTTTATGAATCCATTAAAAACTAAAAGTAGTTCAGCAATGTTTATTTTGAGACACTTTTGTGCTTTTGGAAAAATGATCACATATGATGAGTAAAACTAATGAATCATATTAATGTATCGTTTGAAGACTACCGCTGAGAACATGTAATCTTTCCCACATCATTAGAAAACATAAATGTGTGTGTGTGTGTGTAGCCAATAAAACATTAAGATAAGCAAAAGATCAGACGTTGGCTGGTGTCAGATAGCTTTGTCTTTGCTCTGCTCTGCCTTGAAGACCAGCATCCCGGCATCGCCTTTTCACTCTTGACAATGAGACTGGTGTTATGCTTGTAACATTTAATGAAGCTGCCAGCTGAGGACCTGCGAGGCGTCTGTTTCTCAAACTCGAGACTCTGATGTCTTCTTGCTCAGTTGTGCACTGGGCCTCCCACTTCTCTTTCTGCTCTGGTTAGAGCCAGTTTGCTCTGTTCTTTGAAGAGAAGTGCACACTGTTGTACTTCATTTTTATTTAATTTTTTTGGGGATTTTTCCTCATGGAATATCTTTCACGTCTAAGAACAAGAAAACTGAAAAACTGGAAAGTTGACTTGTTTTTTCTGTCTGTTTAAATCCACACAGGCTGAAGCTCCAGACACGCGACTACTTAAACTTTAAGCTAATCAGCTAAAACAGCTTTTAATAATCTTCTGTTACTATCATAGTCATCATCTACTACATAGATATTCCATTAAAATCAAGAAAAAGATAACAATGACTTTAAAGTTATTTTGATTTAAACAAATTAGGACCTCTTTTATTTTAAAGGTCTATGTAAAATCTCCTAAAATCATGGATACAGTATTGAAGTGCATCCATATAATAAATATGATTTTCAATTTAAGTTAAAATCATTTAATAATTGTCTCAGTGTTGTCCATCTGATGCATTTAAAGGTTGTTTAAATGACCCGGAGATCTTTGCTGGGATCGTTCTAGCTGGCCTGCTGGTTTAAATTCATTTCCTCTCCTGTCTTTTTCATTAATGAGCTTTTCTGTTCATAACACTGTGCCTTTCTCTCCTCTCTGGCTGCGTCTCAGGCTTGACCTACCACGTATCTGTGGGAATTGGGAGTATGTATTCCTTCTGCCCCGCTTAGTTCATCCATGCCCTCCACTATGTCATGCCAGGACAAATCTGGGCAGACGCCCAGAAAACATGTCACCTCATGCCCACCGTTTACAATGTGTTGACTCCATTGACCACCAGCTCATGTGTCTGTTCATGATACCGCTGACTGAATCAGGCCGACGGAGTGCCACACACTGATGCTCTCGGTCCAGTGGACCTGTCTTAAATTTTACTCACAAGAGAAACCAAAAAAAAAAAAAAAGCGCTTTCTTTGAGTGATGCAGTTGGGCTTCTTTTAAGGGCAGCACAGTACTGTTGAGTAGTAGTAGTAGAAGGATTCGAGGCTCTCATAATACAGATGAGAGCCTTGTTGAAGACAGTTTGTCATATACAGTTTTGGTATATGAGGGTGTAAAGTCAAAGTTCTTATTATTTTATCAGAAAGTGAATTTTTGCACCACTTTTTAACCCTTGATCCTATATTTGTATTTAAAATTGAAGTATAAAAAATGCTGTATCGGCTGTCAGATTTTCCTCAAAGACACAGCTCGTGACTTTTCCTGTCCTGCAAAGACGTCCGACTCTCAGTAGAGCAAAACCAGTCCAAAAATATAAAACTATTTACCAAACGTAATCGAAAAACATTTGCGGCCTGAAACAAGGGGACCGTGCTTGCTCACTTAGAAAGCAGTTCCCCTTTATCTCCACTGGAGGGAGATGTTGTGCCGTCTATGAAGCAGACTGAACGGTGGAGGGGCTGCGGCTGGATGGAGGTGCCCTGTCATGAGACCGTCATTCTCTCCGCCATAAAACTGACAAGCATCCATTACTGAAAATGATTGCCCACATTACAAACACATTTAGGGGAATGTGCCGTTATTAGGGAATTTGTAGACGAGGGCCCAGAGTGCCTGACGACCACGCTGTCCACCACAGTTAGGGAGACAGAGATATAGAGAGAGATGTGAGCGTCTGTGGCCTTGATGCGAGATGAAGTTGGGCTGATTGATATTAAAGGCAAACGGGATAGGATGGAGGGCCTTGGCTGCCTACCTGAGTCCCGGAAAACACTAGAGGTGACTACATTGTCTACGGATGAGAGAGAGCCAAAAACAATAACAGTGACATCGATGCGGTGAGTCAGATAAAGTTGTGATTGATAGCTTCCCCCACCCCAGTCCTCCAGTTCAGCGCCCCCACCTCCTGTGCTGAATGAGTGTGAGCTGAAATGTAACACTGCGAGTGAAAACCTGTCAGAGTGCATCAGAGATTGAAAAGACAGGGTGGATACAGAATGCACCCTGTTTTGGTCAACTGACAGACTTTTTCCAGTTAAGAGGAAGGCATTTCCTGTCAATGTCGAGCTAGACAGCACTGCATAGTGTAAGCTCCTGTGACTAGCTGACAGCTATGTATACTTCTCCCGTTTGTGATATAGTGTTTAATATCCAGTATGATCTGGTGTCACATAATATGGAATAGTCCTTTTTTATGCGCATAAACACACATATATATTTGCGTGTTTGTTAGATGTGTTTCAAAGAGGTGTAGAGGTGGTTAGATGACGATACAGGCAGCTGTCAGTAAGGGTTCAAAGCAAACCACTGGTGCCTCCTATCTCTGAGTTCTGCACGCCTCATGGAGACACAGCTGCTGTGCTCAGTCTGGGTCTTCGTCTGCATATCCAGTAACCAGCATCGCTTTATTACTGGCTTCAAAAGGCAGTCTGGTGAAGTTTTCCTCGACTGTTCTCCTAAAAATAAATCTAAACTGTCCTAACACAATTGCAAGTTTAGATGCAGTTTCACACACTACTGGCCAGTCTTACCTATGTGATGTCGATATATTGCTCAGCATTCTAGCATCTTCCTAAATGGCACTTTTATGTCTGCCCAAAATGGCCCATATCTGCATATCTTTGGCCTTGAATGATGGCAGTGGCTCAGGGTTGGTCTGTTTGCTTAGACTCAGCTGCTGCACCACCTTATATGGATCTGATGTTACGTGTGGGATTAGATTTGACAATACTTGCCATAAAACATCATCAGGCTCAGTTTTCTGACTTGTGGGTCAAGTCTTTTTCACACAGCAGTTGTTATTAGTGCCAAAAATAGACCAGATCAAGCTCAAAGTGTATCTGGGTGAAAATATAAAAGCCTCCACAGATCATCAGTCTGTGTTGTACTGGGTTGTTGCAGTTTGCAAGAGAATAATCACAAATGATTTGTGGAAATATTGTATTGATTTTTTATGCTTTATTTAGCAGATATTTGGCTAATCGGGCTGTTTTTAGTCAAAAACAATCATAAAATTGATCTTGGTTTTGTTTTATGACAGTTTATTATTTTTAAATATCTTAGTAGTGGCCTATTGAAGTAACCAAAAGGAATGCAGTTTAACAGCCTAACAGCATATTAATGGCTAAACACAGTCTCACAGTTAAATAATTAGAGGAACTTTCTAGACAACATGACTTTTTTGTTTTTGCTTCTTTTGATTTACCCAGCTGGTACGACGAATTCTAACAGTCTCTCCCTCGCTCGCTGTTCCCATGTCAGTGTAAACATTGAGCATCCATAACAATATGGACTGTTTTCATAACAATATGGTGTCCGTTCACCATTCATGATTCTCATGCATTGTGTCTTCCAGTCATCCATTTTCTCGTTCTCCTGTTTGTTTTCTTGTCGCACACTTGAACGGTCGGAGACACACGCAAAGGTTCGCCTGTTCACAGGCTACGTGCGACGGCAGAGGCTGCTAACTTCCAGCCGAGTGTCTGTGCATATAGTTTTGTGTGTATACTCGTGACGTCTGGTTTATAGTGCACAGTCTCTTTTGAGTAGCATATGGTGTCAGCCTAAGAGGCGTGCAGCCATCACTAATGAAGACAGATGAGAGGGAGCTGGAGCCTCTTCCTGTGAGCACTGCAATGCATACGTGCGCCTGTGTTTGCATGCACCATCGTACATGTGCTCCATCCAATCTAACACTCCTCCACCCTCCAAAAAACCCTCTACATATCACTTGTTTGTTGTTCTCATTTGGACCAGAGAGTAACTGGGAGCGTTTTCTCCTTGGCGCTGATGTTACAGGGACAAGAGACAGTATCACACTAAATGAGAACCTTCAGCCAGAGCTCCGTCCTACACGTGTCACGTCTCAGCCAAACATGCAGCCCAGAGTGCATCCACCCAAAGGTGAGTGTGTAATTGCGAGTGACTGGCTTCTCCAGTCAATGATAAGAACTCCTACCGCTAATGGCGTAAACACTGCAATTAGGCATTGCATGCTAAACACTCCTTTCTACCTTCCGTGTTTAACCCAAGTCCTTTCCCTTCCCGCCTCCACTTCTCCCTGCTCCTCATTGGTGCAAGATGCCCAAATGCCATGGCATTTTGGAAATGTGAGGCAAATTCTCGCCCACTGACATTCAGAAACTTCTGCCATGTTCTCTTTGAAAGAGGGTGGGGGGATCAGGGTGGGAGGACTATAAATATGGATGCCACTTCAAGTAATGTTGCTTTCTTCTTGCGTGTTTTTGCGTGTCTGTGTGTGCGTGGGGGTGGGGGGACTCTATGTGTGCAGTCTTTAACCTTTTTGCCTGCACATCCACAAATATGGGTCAGTAATCCCCAAAGTGAGAGCATATTTTGGCGAAGAAGCAGAACTAAGCTGTTGCTATTGCTGAGATGCAGGGCGTCACACTTGTCTTGCGTCCCCTTGTCTGGGGCACCGCTGCTATATTTAGCCTGTTGCCATGGAAGCACTTCAGTCACATAAGTAATTGAAATAAGTTTCTACATTGACACTGTGATCCAACTCTGAGAGAGGAAAGTTTTTCTAGCAGAATCAATACGGGCTTTTTCATTTGTGGCTGCTGTTTCGGTTTTTTCATGCATTTTAAACTCTTGTCTAATGCAATTTTTGTTATATTGTTTCGTGTGTGTGGTTTTTGGGTTGGTTTTTTTTATTACTGTTATCAGTTATGACAATAATTATTGTCTCTAGCTACTCATTAGAAAGTTTTCCTTTTTTCTTTTTCTTTAAAAAACTTTTTTGGCTCCAGCTTCAGATCAAGTGAGCGATTAAAATGACCAGTCATCTCATCTTCCTTTTCCCAGTTCTTTTAGACGACAGAAGTTCACATGAATCATCTTGGGAGTGCCACACCGCTGGCGCTGACCTTGGCACAGATGGTGTCAGCAGGGAAGACGCACCTGCACTGCACAGCAGCCTGGAGACTCTTGACAGGGTGGAGACGAATGGGATTGACAGAAGGGGGGGGAGCTGGTGACCCTTACAGAAGATGCAGGCGTAGAGCTGGAGGAGGGGCGGAGCCCTGTGGAAGAGGCAGGGCATGAGATAGAAGGAGTTGATGATGATGATGAAGAGCTGGGTTCCACAGTGGAGGAAGGAGAGGAAGCAGCTCTGGCGCTGGATGTCCCACAAACTGAATCAGACCTTCAGTGGCTTTCAATTAAACAAGCTTCTGTCAGTCATTCGGAGGTGGGTCAGCGGCCCTGTGAATCCCAGAACAGTGAGTCCGATAATGTACCTGAACATGAAGAAGCCTCTGTGTCAGCTCCAGAGAGCCAGGCTGCAGAGGTGTCGAGTACAAGAGAGTGGGACGTTCAGTGTCCCTCTGCACAGAGTGACTCCTGTCATAGTGACAACTTGGCATGATCCAACCGAGAAGCTTATTTAAATCCTCGTCCTTGTCGTCGTTATTGATGATTGCATTAATCATCCACTGTTGCATTCCCACAACACAGCCAGTGCTCACGAGCTGTCTTCTCCACCGCTTTAGTCAATAAAAGAGAGAGAAAGCACTTTTTCAGCCACCACTGACAAAGCTCGAAGTGCACTTTGTATCCAGACAAGCTTGTTGCTGCACAGGAACAGAAAATCTTCAAATCGATGGAGTTGCAAACTTCATGCCCTGCAGGAAGAATTTACAGTGGGGCAAAAAAGTATTTAGTCAGCCACCGATTGTGCAAGTTCCCCCACTTAAAATGATGACAGAGGTCAGTAATTTGCACCAGAGGTACACTTCAACTGTGAGAGACAGAATGTGAAAAAAAATCCATGAATTCACATGGTAGGATTTGTAAAGAATTTATTCGTAAATCAGGGTGGAAAATAAGTATTTGGTCACCTCAAACAAGGAAAATCTCTGGCTCTCACAGACCTGTAACATCTTCTGTAAGAAGCTTTTCTGTCCCCCACTCGTTACCTGTATGAATGGCACCTGTGTGAACTCATCATCTGTATAAAAGACACCTGTCCACAGCCTCAAACAGTCAGACTCCAAACTCCGCCATGGCCAAGACCAAAGAGCTTTCGAAGGACACCAGGAAAAGTATTGTAGACCTGCACCAGACTGGGAAGAGTGAATCTACAATAGGCAAGCAGCTTGGTGTGAAAAAATCAACTGTGGGAGCAATCATCAGAAAATGGAAGACATACAAGACCACTGATAATCTCCCTCGATCTGGGGCTCCACGCAAGATCTCATCCCGTGGGGTCAAAATGATCATGAGAACGGTGAGCAAAGATCCCAGAACCACACGGGGGGGACCTGGTGAATGACCTGCAGAGAGCTGGGACCAAAGTAACAAAGGTCACCATCAGTAACACACTACAACGGCAGGGAATCAAATCCCGCAGTGCCAGACGTGTTCCGCTGCTGAAGCCAGTGCATGTCCAGGCCCGTCTGAAGTTTGCCAGAGAGCACATGGATGATACAGCAGAGGATTGGGAGAATGTCATGTGGTCAGATGAAACCAAAGTAGAACTTTTTGGTATAAACTCAACTCGTCGTGTTTGGAGGAAGAAGAATACTGAGTTGCATCCCAAGAACACCATACCTACTGTGAAGCATGGGGGTGGAAACATCATGCTATGGGGCTGTTTTTCTGCCAAGGGGACAGGACGACTGATCCGTGTTAAGGACAGAATGAATGGGGCCATGTATCGTGAGATTTTGAGCCAAAACCTCCTTCCATCAGTGAGAACTTTGAAGATGAAACGAGGCTGGGTCTTCCAACATGACAATGATCCAAAACACACCGCCCGGGCAACAAAGGAGTGGCTCCGTAAGAAGCATTTGAAAGTCCTGGAGTGGCCTAGCCAGTCTCCAGACCTCAACCCCATAGAAAATCTGTGGCGGGAATTGAAAGTCCGTGTTGCTCGGCGACAGCCCCAAAACATCACTGCTCCCGAGAAGATCTGCATGGAGGAATGGGCCAAAATACCAGCTACTGTGTGTGCAAACCTGGTAAAGACCTATAGTAAACGTTTGACCTCTGTTATTGCCAACAAAGGTTATGTTACAAAGTATTGAGTTGTATTTTTGTTATTGACCAAATACTTATTTTCCACCCTGATTTACGAATAAATTCTTTACAAATCCTACCATGTGGATTCATGGATTTTTTTTTCACATTCTGTCTCTCACAGTTGAAGTGTACCTCTGGTGCAAATTACTGACCTCTGTCATCATTTTAGGTGAGGGAACTTGCACAATCGGTGGCTGACTAAATACTTTTTTGCCCCACTGTAGCTAGGAAAATAACAAATATGGCAACATGCGTTCCTATGCCCCATATTTCCTTTCCCCTGCGATAAGATAATCCCACTTGTTTGCTTTCTTCTTCCTAAGGGATGTTAATAAACTGAATGCTGCATTTTTTGTCACTCTTAGATGAGTTCAAATTTTCATACCAAAACTTGTAATGAATGTGCACATAATTGTGAATTATTTAATCTTAATACCGGAGATTCTATTGATGTCTGTTCAGCATTATGGGTGAATCTTATTAATGAGTCCATTTTTATTTTTCCATATTTAACAGTTGATTTTTGAACTACACTACATGTGCCTTATATGTGGAACTCGCTGATATTTATAAATGTATAAACCTGCAGCATTGGTGGTTGTCACTTTTCTTTTCACAGATTAAGCTAATACAGACTTTCAGTCATGTGAAAAAGAAAGTTTTCATAGGAATCTGTGCACTCTTATAAATACATACACCTCATAATTGAGTAGCTTCTAGAGCCACATTTAGCAGTAATAACTTTACATAATTATTTTTTTATATGATTTTATGAGTGTCTCACAGTCTCATCATTTATTCTGTTGTAGACTTTCACGCACAGCAGAAATTCAGACCAAGCTTTAGCTTTCAGACAGATGGCCTCATATTTGACTGAGAATATTTTGGTATGCGGCGTTCATGGTTGACTCAATGACTCAAAGGTCTTCAGGTCCTGTGGCTCCAAAACAACGCTAAATCGTCGTCCCTCCACCGCCATGCTTGAAAGTTGGTATGAGGTGTTTGTGCTGATATACTGTTTGGTTTCCACTGAATGTGTTGCAGTGCATTATGGAAATATGGAAATCTCTACTTTGGTCTCATTTTTCCAAAGGAAATTGTTCCAAAAGTCTAGTGGTTTGTTGTCATGCAACTTTACAAACCTAAGCCCTGCTACGATTCTCTTCTGAGAAAGAAGAAGCTTTCTCCAGGCACTTCTTACAAACAAGCCATACTTCAGCTTTTTGTAATTGTATTGTTCTGAACTTTAACATTTAACCTAACTGAGGCCCGTAGAGTCTACGTTGTAGATCTTAGGTTTTTGCAGCTTTTCTGAGAATTGCCGGTTTGCCTTTCAACTGAATTTGCTGGGTTGTTCTTTCCTGGGACGATGGTGGCATTATGTCAACACACAACAACGCCAGAGCAGCAAACTGTCCAAACTTCTCCTTTTATAGAGGTGCTCACACCTGCTGATGATCAGCTATTCAAGTGCATTTAATTAGCAGCACCTGGCTGCTATTTCCCTGACAATGCCAGTGGAAGTATCAAGGGTGTACTTGGTTTTTCCACATGACCGTATCTTTATTGGTCCTTTATATCCTGCAGACACACACACACACACACACATCAAAAGTAGAACTTATTATTTTAAAAAGAAAGAAAAATGTTTATTTTATGTAGGCGGTAAACAGCGAGACCAAACCATTAAAATAGTTGAACTAGTTAGCCTAAAGTCATAAATGCAGGCTTTCTGCAAACATAATACCAAGCCTTCTAGCTCTACAGAATGAAAATAGTAGGTGGTGAAAAGTACATTTTTGTGCCGTGATTGATGAACATCCAGCTTCTACCAAGTGTTAGTAGCACAAACACAAAGTAGACCCAACCAGCTCCTGTACAAGAATATGACTACTACAATATTCACTTATTTTGTTAAGACTTAAAAAGAACATCTGGCTTACCATCAATTGAAATGTTTGGAACGTGATGGGCTGTGTCAAAGGAGTACTTCAGCTTATCTGACAGGGCTTTTGATATATAAGTGAAAGGTTGCGAACCAGTGGTCTTGTGGGATTTAAAGTTGGATGTTTGTAGCAGCTCTTAAGCTAGAAACCACCCAGGCAGAAATTTTATCTGATCAAAACTTCAGCCGACGGAGGCTGACTTTGTGAACCTGGTGTAATAGCTGTTTGAGCTTCCACACACACACACATTAAGGTTTGATAGTGATGTTCTGGACCAGAAAATGAAATTTGTTCCAACGAAGTGTTCACAAGGTTGGTGTCTCATTAATTCTAAATGGAGCAGCTTCAGTCCTTTACTGAGTGACAGATTTGAAGTGCTTAACTTGATTCTCTATTTAGAGCCTCACGTGTTCAAAGACAGTGTGATGAAGAAACATTTAGCAATTATTTATAATGATAATTTCACAGTTTCTCTGGATAAAAGCGAGAAAACATATGAAAAAAAATCAATTAAACTAAAAATATTGATACTGGCATTAGCTATGGGTCAAAAGTGGATGCTTGTATGTCAGTAATTTATTTGCTGCATGCCTTTCTAAAATCAACATCGTCAACCACATGCACATTTTGCTCAGTGTGATTGTTTATCTTCAACATAAACAAAGTTATAAACACCAGAAGTTGTCCTGCAATATAAAGTGGATGTGCAAACACACCCGTTTTGTCTTACAGCCAAAGTCCAGAGCCCAGTGTCTATAGAGAATCAGTGGCGAGGCCTACTCTGCCTGCATGCAGGTGACAGCTGGCCTCTCCAGGCAAACGCAGCGTCAAAGCCAGAATCTATGAACTGCTTATTCTGCAGAAGGCCACTTGCTATTTTTAATCTCTGACACAAAATAGAGGCGAGGAGAGGGAAAGAATTCAAGCTAGGAAGCCGTGGTGCGCACCCAGCGTCGGCCCCATGCCAGGCAGCTGATTTGGCACACTGCAGCAGGTTTAAGTTTATAAACCAGATGGAAACTGAACTAATCAGTTTGCAAGATGATACCAGCTTGCGATTCCTTTCCTCATAAAGTCATTGACCAATTTTTGATTGTGTGCAAGCGTGTGAATCGCTTAAGGAAATTAGTCAGCTTTGCATATGTTAGAGAAGAAGTAATGTGTTGGGAGAGGCGGGTGACTGTGGAAGAATGAGCCACATCGGGTGCTCTTGTGGGCTGACTCCATGTTGCGTGTTTTTTGGGGGAGGTTTTGTCATATTTCTAACCATGAACTTAAAACAAGATTCTGAAGTATTATCAGAAACCAGGCCCATACATCTGCCATACATTTGTTTACTATATGTCTATACTGGTATAAATTATGGGCCACTAATCAAAAATAAGGTCCATTAGAGAATTAAAAGAATATCCACCTCTCCAACACCACCTTTAGAGAGTCCAACTCCATTCCCATGACATTACTGGCCTTGCACATACAGTAAGTTTACTGAGTCTGTTGGCCTCATAGAAAATCACGAGTACTCACAGATGTTAAAAGATCTCAGCCGCCTCAGAAAATACAGACGACTTTGGCCCTTCCTGTAGAGTGCAGTGGTGTTTTTAACCCAGTCCACTTTATTGTCAGTGTGTACTCTGAGGTATTTATAGTCCTCCACTATGTCCACATCGACCCCTTGGATTAAAGCAGGGGTCGCTGGTTTCCTGGTCCTCCTAAAGTCCACAATCAATTCCTTGGTCTTTGTCACGCTGAGCTGCTGATGATTCTGCTCGCACCATGAGACAAAGGAGTCCACCACAGCCCGCTACTCCATCTCATCACCCTAGCTGGTGCATTCAACCATCGCAGAGTCATCAGGAAACTTCTGAAGATGGCAGGTCTCTGTGTTGAGGGTGAAGTGGAAAGGGGCGAGAACGGTCAAACAACAAAGAACCAATTTTGAATTGTATGTTCAAGCATTTTGTGACCAGCACCTGCCATTTGTTCCCCTTTCTTTAGCTGAATCCAAGTCTTGTCAAAACGGATGGAATTATGAGTGCAGAAAAGGAGCATAGGTTTTTTTTGATTCACCATGCCATAAAATCAGCATGACAAACATGTTGCTAAGTCCAGTAGAAGCATAACTGGATAGTAAAAACACACAATTGAACACTTTCAGTCATGGATTGGCCTCCCAAGAGTTCCTACCTCAACATTATTGGAGCGGTGTGGGATCATCTTCACAGAGAACAGAACAAAACGTAGCCAACGTCCAAAGAAGAGCTTTGAATGTCCTCCAGGAACCCTCAGGAACTATTCCTGAATATTACTAAAAGACATGACAAGAAAGCTTATCTCAGAGAGTTCAGGCTGTGTTGAAGACTAAAGATTGTCAAAGATTGTGATTTTGAAGCTCATTAGATTCTACAAACTCTATTTATGCTTTATACGCTTCTTTTCTATGTATGTTTGCAAATGTTTCATCGCTGCACCTATTTCCCATTTCCTAGCTTTATATAAAGAAACTGTTTAATACTTGATTTTTTTGTTTTACAGTAATCTACCAAACACTGAGGTCAGTACATCCTCCAGAAATCCTGCATTAACCATGTTATGCCAGAAATACTCCAAAATGTTTTCTCAGTGAAGATGAGTTAAGTGTCGGGATCTGCTATTGAAGATAAAATACTTATCACTAAGATTAACCTTGTATGATGTTATAATATGAGTTTATACTTGCTTAGGATTCAGCAGAGACGCTGCCTCTTTAACTGTTACCCGTCAGAATTTCATTGGTGGGTGTTTGGTCTTGTCACCAAGCTGAAAGATTAAGCCCCCCCCCCCAGAGAGCAAAAGAAAATTGCTGAGAGCTGTTGTAGCCAATCATCACCACGACAGATAAAAATGAGGCTACAGAAGTAGCCCATGCCAAAAAGTAATCTTAGCCCCTTATCTTTGACAGCGACATCCCTCACTGTATTGCGAGTAAAAAATGTGCTGAAATCACGTAGGTGTGCGTTTGCATCTGTATATTTGTGTTAAAAGATATCAAGACAAGAATAATTCCTCTGTGTGCGTATGGCCATTCTGTGATTTCTGTCTCTTTGTGCTCATCTGATACCCTTACATGTTTAAGATGTTCAAATGCCTTGTGTAGTATTGTATATATTATATATAGGCTTGTCAGTATTAACTCGCTTTGTTCTGTTCCCTGGCCGCCCATTTATCGCACTCTGGAGCATGAAAAGTGGGAGACACTGGCCAGGTCACAGCAGTGCTCACTGGCTCTAATAAGTGTGAGCAGGGTGCCAGGTGGATGTAGGAGATTTTGACACCCCATCATCTGTGGGTCTTCTGCAACTTCGAGGGATGGGGGCGTTTGAAGTCAGCAGTTTCCAGGCCAACCATTCAGCAGGGTTAATTACTATACCAACCAGGTGCCCCCTACCAGTAATGATCAGCGCCCTTACGATCCATTCACCATTCACTCACCTTGCTTTTTTACGCTTACCTGAGTTTTATATCATGTAGTCCCTTTGAGACACTAGAGTTCACAGAGCCATGCAGGTTTGCTCTCGGGGTGCTGCAATTTGAGGACTTTCTGCTCTGTTGCTGACAAGGCTGTTAATATCTGAGACAATAGAA
Organism: Aulonocara stuartgranti; assembly: GCF_965226115.1. Classification (NCBI taxonomy): domain Eukaryota; kingdom Metazoa; phylum Chordata; class Actinopteri; order Cichliformes; family Cichlidae; genus Aulonocara; species Aulonocara stuartgranti. The sequence goes on from NC_138941.1 coordinate 32,711,948, forward strand.
GAAGAAGAAACACAAGATACATGTGTCAGTCATCTTTTCTGTACTTGTTAGGATGGAGTTTCTAAAGTATCAACGATGCACTCTGCATAATTGCCCCTTTTATATAAGCTGTTGCTGCAATGAGTGTGTTTATTTTGTATTTGTTAAAGTGGACTGTTTATCCTTTTCTTTACCATCTGTGTTACAGCTATACTGGCTGAATTCTTATTATGATGCCCACATTAAATATTGCCAAAGTTTGATATAATGATGTCAGCATATGTGCATGTAATCCCGATGGGTCACAGCCCTGGTTTTTGCTACTGTTTAAGCTATATGATGCCAAAAAGAAGAGATGTAGTGCTTGAAAGATTAGTTGTAAAACAGCTGGTTGATCATCTGCAGAGGAAAGGTTTATTTGAAGACTTATAGTCGGGATTCAGAATTCATCGCAGTACAGAAACAACATTAGTGAAGGTCACAAATGATCTTCTTATGGCCTCTGACAGTGGACTTACTTCCTGACATCTGGTTTGTCCTGCCAGATGTTAGTGCAGTGTCCGACATGACAAGTTTGGTGGTGGGTCAGTGATGGTCTCGGGACGCATATCCATGGAGGGATGTACAGTTCACTACAGACTAGGCAGTAGAATGATGAAATTCTTGGAGCCATTGTCACTCTACGCTGGTGCAGTGGGTCCTGGGTTCCTCCTGTTGCACAACAGTGCAGGCGTGATGAGGTGAGAGTATGCAATGCTCTGCAATGACATTCCAGGAAAACAGACTAACCTCCTGCTTCATTTTGATTTTTGGGCTGTCTTTGCAGGTTGATCATTTTCCTTTCCATCAAACGATGTGGCATCCCTGCATTTCTAACACATTAACCAGTCTGCATCAGTATAGATATCCAGTGTTCCTGTAATTTATCTGAGCAGTGTACGGTACTGTGCAAAAGTTTTAGGTAGGTGTGGAAAAAATGCTGTAAACAAAGAATGCTTTCAGAAATATAAATGATTGTTTATTGGCCCCAAATGTATTCTGCAGCAGGACAACAACCCCAAACATACAGTCAAGTGACCATATATTAAAATAAAGTCTAAAGCTAAGCTAACTTGAGCAGGCTGGACCCTTGTACGTATGAAGGTCATTATCACCCAGCGCTTAAGCTGCAACATAAAAAGGAGGCTAACAGAGTTTATTGAATATGTAAGATGAAATATAAAATATATAAACCTATATAATAATGAAAAATAAAGATACATCCTCGCAAGACAACTTAGGCATTCCTTCAAGCCTTATGCTGCCATCTGAACTTCTGACCTTAGAGCCCAGGCAAAGGCCAGTACCAATTACCAAAAATGGCATCAGTCATAGTAATAGAGAAGTTTCATCACAAAGTACTGTCTGCCCAACTCCTGAAAGTTCTTTGCAACCTGCAATGTATTCAGTTTCCAAATGTCTTAGTGGAAAGACTGAAACTGACAACACTAACAACAACATGGCTCCCGGGACCCTGCTGGGAAGCAAGGAAAGCAAACTCTGAATGTTGGAGGCACGAGAACTTGTGGACAGCCGATAAGCAAAAAGGCCACACGGAGGGTCAGCACGTAGTCACACCATACAGTCAGATCTCTATTAAGATAGGAGATGGTGGGCCAGTGTGATAAGAGCTGACAGGACCTGCTGATGTGATAACAGTGATGGGGCACCAGCTGCAGATGTCACTGTCCCTAACCAACAGGGGAATTGGACTGAACTTTTTCTGGATGAGAGCGAGGTAGTCCTCAATTATGCTCAGATTTCATAGAACTTTGGTAATTACAGGATACTGCTAATGCGGAAACATTTTCATATTTAATGGTACAGTGGGTCATTTTTTTAGTACATTTAAAAGAGAGAGAAAAATAATGCTGTATTGATTATTTTTGCTTCCTTATCTCAAGCCTCTTAACACTCAAAAACAACATAAAAGTTAAGGATATATTAAACAACTCACCTCTGTATCGCTGTCATTGGTCAGAAGTGACTCATCGACTTCTGTTGGGTTCCTCTCACAAGGTTTTATAGCTTCCTCCACAGTAAATGGACATAGACACATATTAACAGCAGAGTTAAATAGTGGACTGACAGGGTACGCTCACTACAGCAGCCAAATCAGAAACAAGGCTATAGGACTGTTTTTAAAGCTTTACACTCCCTGGAGCACAATGGCCTCATTAATCGCAAAACTGGGGAGGTTTGGATCCACCAAGAATCCTGGGATATGACCATCTGGCCAAACTGAGTAACCAAGCAAGAAGGGCCCCTGCAGAGATGGCAGAATGTGCCAGAAGGAGAACCATCGCAGCAGCACTCCATCAGTCAGGTTTTTATGAAGCTAGACCGAAAGAAGGAAACTTGCATGAAGGACTTCTGATAGTCTGCTTGGAGTTTACCACAGTGTGGCCATTTTAAAAGTGAAATGAGGAGCAATGCCTAATATTTGCCAGACATAGTTGTCATTCTACTGAGGGGGGGGGAAGGGGGTGCTTCTCAGCAGCGGGGACAAGGGGGGGCCAGTCTACGCTGAAGGGAGAGTGAATGCTGCCAAAGCTTGCAGCCAAGACAACACTGGGTTGGAGTCGTGAAGCCAAGACACTTGTCCTTGGCATCAGGACAAGCGTCTGACTGTCCTTAAAGCCCAGACTTAATCCTCCATACAAAATGGCATCCAGTGTGATGAAGCTTGACAGCATCTTCCAGGAAGAATGAGATAGCCTGCCCAAATCGAGGTGTACAAAGCCTGCATAGACCTAAGAGTCTCTTCACCGAGTCCTGCATGACAATGATATAACAGCTCCTTCTGTATTGTAAGCCCTGTGGTTTAAAAAAGACGGAACAACCAGCAGCTTCCTTCAAGTTTGTCTTAACTTTTCACTTTCGAATGAGCTGGACTTGTTTTCCCACTCCACTTCTCCGTCATGCATCCTCACTACTTCGTTACATCCTCCTCATTCCCACAACCTGCAGCGTGCTTACATAGATTCCTGCTCATTTGTAGACATCAAAACCCGAATCATTTTTTCAGTTTGTAATTGCCTAAATAAGTGACTTTTGCAGTTAAGCTAATTCTATATACAGCATTCTGAACGTTTGGGAAATGATTAGCATATTTCCCTGCAACGCCAGCTGCCTACGTGCTAAGCACACTGAATTTACCGTTGTTCAGCATTTCAAAACGCCTGATCCTTATGATATTTCATTGGTTGCCACAAGGCTTGTTAAAACTTCTTGTTAATACGGTATTGGTTTATTATGCAAAGCCACAAACTGCTTTGAAGTATGTGTAGCTAACATGGATACACGCTGATAAGATGGAAATACATGACCTAAGTAGCACAGCAAGTTCAAGTTAACTTAAATATTACAGAATTATTACTTATACTACAAATTACTCAGGCTAATTCACTGTGCCCCTCTCTCAAACTAAAAAAAGGAATCATAAAACAACTACAATGTCATTTTGCATCTCTCTGTAGTTTTGTTTTGTGTGTCTGTGATAATTTGCCATCTCTTTGTGCTGGCTTTGCATAACTTTGTAGTCTTTTGTTGTCATTTTCTGTCTCTTTTTAGCTGCACTGTCTCTTCAGGTTGGGCTTCCCACTGTGTATTTCTTTTGTAGTACGGTTGTGCATCCATCTCTTTGTAGCTGCTTTAGCTTTGAGTCTCTTTGTGGTCATTCTGTGCTTCAGGTTCTGAAATGTTACTTTAGGTGATATAAAGGAAAGTTTCAACAAAAGTCCTGGATTTGATTTGGATTGAAGCGAGATATGTTAGCATTCACTTAAAACAAAGGCTGATGAGGACCTCATGACCCCTGTGATCCCTGGCGCTGGCCATCCTTTCTCCATATGTTCTATCCTAGACAGATTTAAGATACTGCCTGGCTATGTTGATTTGCCCCCCATCCATGCTCTCACTGCCAGATATGTTTGCCAGAGCTATTTCATACACAATTGCACTGATATTTAATAGCCTGTGAAAGAGAGGCAGACAGCAAGGTAGAAAATTGCCCAGTATTTTAAATTATCCTTAACTTTTATACCAATATTACTTTATAGCTGTAGCGTTGACTTCTCTTTAACCATCACCATCAATCCATCAGCTATAAGCAATGAACCATCTGCTATTATACAGCTTGTTAGCAAAGTCCAGGCTGAGTAATTACCTGTGTCAAAAGCGATGATTGTCTTCTGTGACGGATTATTCATCACTTTATAACTGCAGAGACTGAAAGAGGGATTTTGAAGTCATTCTAACAGAGCCTGCGAGTATTTTCCACAGTTGTCTGCTTAATTCACACAGACACACACATACAGCATGAATTATTGATAAGAGCCCTCAAACTTATTGGGTTAGTTTTAGACAAGTGGTACATGTGTATGAAACTGAAGATAATAATTAGGCTAATGCACCCATTAATGAAAAACTGAGTGCATGACAATACATATCCTGATGGAGGCAGCCAAAAAAGGGTTTTCAAAGAGTGTTAATTAAGAGGGCTTTAAATGGATACGAGGACCCTGCGACGGACCGGCGACCTGTGAAGGGTGGATGGATGAATGAATTGATCCACTCACCTCTTTTCAATCTAGATGTGTTTATACACCACTCTAAATTTAGTCATTAGTTATTATTAACTTCTGGAACTCTTCCACATTGAGTCGTTTGTCCTGTCTCCCTCCCCTCACCTCCAACTAGTCAGGGCAGATGGCTGCCCTTCCCTGAGTCTGGTCCTGCTGGAGGGTTCTTCCTGTTAAAAGGGAGTTTTTCCTTCCCGCTGCCGCCAAGTGCTTGTTTACTTTGTTTTTATTGTCTTTAACTTACAATAAAAAGTGGCTTGAGGTGACTGTTGTTGTGATTTGGCGCTATATAAATAAAATTGAAATTAACCGATGGATATAAGCTCATTACTTAAATCAAACTGCAAATTGTTTTGCATGTGTTATTTGTTATTTGTGAAGTCAGTGTTTGCCTTAAGTTAACTGAAAATAACAGAATATATGAACATGCACAAACAGAGGCTTTTGAAGTTTATTAGGCACGTAGAAAAGCAACTTTGCAGTGGCATGTGAACCGGCAGCTCTGCTCTGGTTATGTGAAAAATATTAAGTAGATACAAATGTGTAAATTTAAAGGTTAAAATACAGCCTTGAGTCCCCGCAGAGGCTTTAAGGGTCCCCACCAGTTTTACTCCCCAGAACAAATGTTTGCATTCTGATGTGTTCATATAGATTTTTTAAATGTATGCACATTAAAAATATTTCCAGATGATTTGATCTTTTGTTGACACAAAGCTCTGAACTGAAGGGGGCGAGCCTGAAGTAGTGCCCGTGTCTGTATGTGTGCGTATGATGTTGTTTGGCGGGCACATCATCCCGACTCTCCTCGAGAGAAGCAGCGGACCTCCTGCATCCTCCCCCACATCCCAAACCCGCTGCACTGTATCTGCGGGCACCGCGATAACCTTCATGGACCGCATTATGCGCACGAGTCAGTAAAGTCGGGACGATTTTGTTTGGGTTTTTTCTTTTTACAGCGTGCTTAGCGGGTCTCACAGTAAAATCGCGGCTTTCGAGTCATTTTTGTCAAGGATAATGATGATGAGGTAAGAGCTTCCGGTCGCCATTTTGCCGGTGTGTAACGGTTTGGGCAGAATCTGAATGGAATAATTAGCCGCTGTTTGGACTGATACCAGTGGGAGATGTCTAAGCGACATCGTTTAGATCTGGGTGACGATCATTCGTCGAGTAAAAAGAGGTCCTCCGATGGGTATGTGACGGTAGTCCTCATATTTTAGCGTTAAGCCGTTGTGCTGTTTTTAAACCTCTGCAGCCTGATTGTTGTTGCTCTGACGCTAACTAGCTATGCTAGCACGTATGCTAAACACGGTCAGCTAACAATTTAACTCCAGCAGGTAACAAAGTGTTCAGTTATTCTACTGATGGGGTCACATATGGAGGTGAAATCTAGCAATGGTTCTCCACCAAAGCACTTAGCACACAGTCGTTCAGCCATCGGCCTGGTCCTTTCTGCACGTGGCTAACGTCCCATGCTAACCGGTGCTAAGTGTTTCTTTAGTGCTAAGGTCAAAATTTTCGTCACACAAACTCAGCAGGTGATGTTGAGTTCTCGGCTGGTATGGCGTGCAGCGCTTAGTAAAAATCGCACAAGGAAAGTTTCTTATGAGTTGTACACGGGACACCATGCTGGCTGGGTCAGCGTACAAAAGAAGACCCCTGACAGTCGCTGTCATACCCCGGGCTGCTTTGGTACCTTGTCTGCAAGGGTCCGCAGTGTGGATAGGCACCTGCCGGGCCTGGAGCAAGTTGAGGAGGACTCTTGCAGATTCAGCCTCAGGGTCATTGCTGTGCATCTCCCATCGCGTTTGACCTTAGGCGACAGAGAAATAAAACAAACACACGGCAGGAGGCGTTGAGATAAAACAACCCGTTATGTGACCTATAAGAAGTTCAGTGCCATTACTAACGTAAATAAGTGTAAATGAACATGAAGGAGCTATGCGTGTATATTGCAGCACTCCCACAGTCAAGGACGTGAATGCTAAGAGATGCTTACTAGCACACACAAAAAGTCTTGCCACCCCCTCTTCTGACAGTCATGTTTGGCCTCGTTGTCAGTGAATCTCTAGAGTTGTGTAGAGCTGAGAAGTTTTTAGTAGTTAAAATTTAGTTGCATTTGTATTACATATTTGATTAAATTCGCAGCTGAGCGTTTAAGGCTGCCCTGCCATACTGGGCACCACCTTGTGTATCAGAGGTACTAATGTGTCACGTGTTATATAAGCACAGCATCTGATGCATCTGGCCTGTGTGTGTACCCAGCATCACTGTCTAATAATGTCTAGTTATGACACCTCAAAGCTTTTTGCAGCTGATGCGACAGTGTTTATGGTTCTCGTGTGATCTTAAGGCATTTAATATATCCTTTTGCAAAAGAAGCAAAAATACCGTGGACGATTAGTTTATCTGTGACCTTTGCATGCTACACTTGATTAGATTGCTTTTTGCAGTGGGTAAGCCACCGTGAATAAGAATGTGCAGTAACCTTTTCATGGGATTTTTTTTTTTTTAAAAGAAAAGCTCTTGACGTGGCCTAACATTTGAGCAATGTTTGTCCCGAGTTGGGCCTCTTGTGTCTAATTATGTGCGTATCTTTGTTTAATGATGTGTTGTTGTGTCGCAAAAAAATCTGTTGGTTCGTGTGGCAGTGCTTCATGAAATCTTAAACTCATGCATCTCGCCCTCACAGGCGCGACAGAGACCGTGACGAGAGGTCGCGGGACCGCGATCGAGACCGTGACAAGGACAGAGATGTGAAGCCGTCCGGGGTGCCTACCAACCCAGCTGCAGGCATCGCCGGCTTCCTTAAGCAACCCGGTATACAGCAGCAGATCAACCCCTTCACTAACCTGCCCCACACGCCACGCTACTATGAGATCCTCAACAAGCGGCTGCAGCTTCCCGTGTGGGAGTACAGAGAGCGCTTCACTGAGATCCTGATGCGGAACCAGTCTTTTGTGCTGGTGGGAGAGACAGGCTCTGGAAAGACTACACAGGTAGAAAAGCAAAATATGCAGCAGTTTTATTTCTATAATTTTCCATTAGCCTCCTCCAATATATATATATTTTTTAATCTTTTGATGAAACTGTGTCACATTAAATGAAAGCTAGAAATTCTGCGACTAAAATTGGTATAATTATATCTTTAAAAACAGGGTGGAATGAACAGATGATGCATTTTAAACAGTTCCGTTGCTGAGCTGATTCCCAGTTTGCGGTTGTTAAGTTTATTTTAAGTTCTTGAAAGAGCTGGGTTGTCTGTTTTTTATATTAACATGAGAGAAAATTAGAGTAAATCACTGGCTGAGCTGTGGCCTCCTCCTGAGGTGAATATAAAGTATCTTCCAAACACTTGTTAAAATGAAAACGTGTAATCTTGTCAGTGCTTTCTGCTTTGGCAATGGTATAAAATATGTGTTCCTCACAGTCACTGTGAATTTTAAAACCCAGCAGAAAAGCGGTCTCATATAGATGCAACCATAGTAAAGGACCACCAAAGTAAAAGTTGTTTTTAATGTGCGCTAAATGATTGTCATCTTATCACTTTAATAGTGATAAATCATTCAATTAAATCATTGTTAGTGGGTATGTGTGGAGATGATTGTCCAGCTCAAGGTTGCAGAGGAAGTGGAGGCCATCACAACTGTCATAAGGCAGAAGGCAAGATGCATCCTGAACCGGTTGCCAGTCTGTCACAAATCCAACAGTTGAAGCTAACATGCATACCTTTGAACTGTGGGAGGAAGCTGGAGTACCCAGAGAACCCACACAGAAAGGCCTTGGCTGCCGTTTGAAGGAACCCTCTTGCTGTGAGGCTGCAGTACTAGCTGCTGTAACACTATAGCTCACTGCAGATCTTTTATTTGCAATGTACTCTGTGACTATTGAATGATTCTGCTGCGTCTCAAGTGAGTTTCTTGTCCTGCACATGAACTCCAGCATCTTATACTTGTGCGACAGCGGTCCTTGTTCTGCTTTGCAGCCTCGGCAAGCTTGATGTTGCGGATAGCAAGTCAGTTCCTGCTGAAGAAGACAGTGAACTGGGAGAGAATGGATGACTCTAAAAAATATCTTATGTAGCTCCTTTTGTTTTTAGCAGCATATCTGCAGTAAATGTTTTGACTTTAATCAGTAAAGGCTTTGCAGGACCCAGCAGGTTGTATTAATGAACGCAGTATTGCTCTCTGTGGTTTTAATCAGACATCTGCATTTGACCTTCACATCCAGCGCCCTGCTTTTATCTGACCTGCAGTCCTGCTCTTGTTTCTCGCACATCTATAAACACTCTTTGGTTCAAACAAAAGCCGACTTGTCCGCTGTGTTCCAGATCCCCCAGTGGTGCGTAGACATGGTCCGGTCATTGCCGGGACCAAAGAGAGCCGTAGCCTGCACCCAGCCCAGGAGGGTAGCGGCCATGAGCGTTGCCCAGAGGGTTGCAGATGAGATGGATGTCATGCTGGGCCAGGAGGTGGGCTACTCCATCAGGTTTGAGGACTGCAGCTCTGCCAAGACCGTCCTCAAGTAAGAAGGATGTTTTTCAAATCAAAGCCTACAGCTGTATTGAAACTGATAATTGCAGAAAACTGGCAAGAATAACAATAGCAGTTTGCTGGTTGCAGTTTCATTCAGTAGCCCGAGTAAATAAATAAGCTGTAATAAAGTAGTCAGGTATAATGTATTAACACAGTTCTGCCCAGAGCACTTTCAAAGGGGAGGATGTCCCTTTGGGATCCCCACTTGCTTCTATTTGAAGCAGGTTTTATTCAGATAATGCGGTTTTACGTAATGATAGAGGGTGAATATATGATCAGGCTTCACAAACCGTGTTTACTGCATGGATGCTGTTCTCCCAGGTACATGACAGATGGAATGCTGCTGCGGGAGGCCATGAACGATCCCCTGCTGGAGCGCTATGGTGTCATCATTCTGGACGAGGCCCACGAACGCACATTAGCTACAGACATCCTCATGGGGGTCCTCAAGGAGGTGGTCCGCCAGAGGCCTGACCTAAAGGTAAAAAAACAGCTTTCAGAAATACACTCAGTTCACTCAATGTTTTTGTTCCTATTGCCTTAATTTCATCATTAGTTACTGCAGTGCTTTTGGGCAGCTGATACATTGATTTTAAGGAGCGAGCTTCCACATGTTCCGGTTTTATCTGTCAATCGTTGTTTTGCATTATTTGCAAAAATGTGTTCCTCTTACGGTTTCTAAAACGCTGCTGGAGACGTACATAATACTTGCCCTAAGGATACATTCGCTCGCAGCCGGTGTTTATGTCCCTCTTCTGTAACTCGTCTCTTTTGTCACATTTGTTGACAGTGTCCTCATGCCTGACAGCTGTGTATCTGCTGAGGGAACGGGGGGAGGAAACAATCCTGTTAGCTTCAGAAATGCAGAAATGTGTTCTGCACTGCAGCAACGGTGGAGATTGCCTCTCAGAGACGTAGGGCTGTTTTTAAACCAGCTAACCAGTAGCAGAACAGCAAACGTGTCGGTGTGGATGGGAGCACAGAAGCAGGCAGGAGTTTTATAGGGTAGAGCGTGCCAGGCATAATTCTCATAAAGCAGATGGATAATGACTGGTTGTTTGTCAGCGTGGAATCAAAGGTTAGATTGTTGTTCGCAGACTGTTAAATGAGGTCTAGGTTATTGGGAATGATCATCCACCCACACCCCTCTATCTCCTTCATCCCTATCGCCTACCGAATTTGAAAGTTTAATTTGCCTTGATTAAGAGCAATTATGATGTCTCGCAGAGCGTAAAGTGAAATGCAGAGACGCTGGCCCCTGAAAATGTTTGAGATTGAAAATGGGAGACGCGTTTCCCATCAGAATCCTAATGCACTCTATCTAATGGATCTGGAGAGAACATTGTGTATCCAACATCAGGAACAAGGACTGTCATAGCTCTGTGTAGGTCACTGACTTGGATTGTAATGCCAAGTACCACATTATAGACGCCATCTTGAGTTTGTGCTTCAACCTAAATTCACAGCGTTATCCATCCCGTCCTCATCTATCCTTTAATTGCTCACACGTGTGTCTACTTAATATATGTCCTCATCCTCCAATCATCATCAAGCTATTTAAAATGTTAAATGATTCCTCATTCGAGTGCTCGCTGCCATGGTGATGTACACTCTGCTGTCTTTACGTTTTCTTTAACCGCTTTCACGAGCACGTTGAGCCTCACAGACGCGTTAACACGTCGCTCTCTCGATTTCCCGTGTCCTTCTCGGTTCAGGTCATCGTCATGAGCGCCACACTCGACGCCGGTAAGTTCCAGGTGTACTTTGACAACTGCCCACTGCTAACCATCCCGGGACGCACGCACCCCGTGGAGATTTTCTACACACCGGAGCCAGAGCGGGACTATCTGGAGGCGGCCATCCGCACCGTGATCCAGATCCACATGTGTGAGGAGGATGAGGGGGACGCTTTGCTCTTCCTCACTGGACAAGAGGTAAACTGCCTTGCAGATTCTCCAGATGTTACTGGTGTCATGTTCTAAACAGTAGAACTGAGTTTATTAATTTATAATTTTATGTCATATGGCCAATCCCAGTTTATTTATTTATTCATTTAGTTTTCAGACTAACAGTCCTAAACACAAATATCGTTAATCTGCTATGAAATAAAAGGTTTAAGCAGCTGGAACTCGTGACTGTGTGCTATCTGTGCTTCATAGAAATTGAAACCATTAAATCAATTTCATCTTTAAGTTAAGCATCTGCATATTAATTAATCATATTAATCTAATTACATAGATCAGTCGCTCGCATAAACTGTTTGGAGCGCACGCACACACAGGCGCGTACTCTCTGCACAGGAAATTAATAATTCTCAGATTGATAGATGCGTTTTTGGAAACCTCCAGGATTTGTACAGCGGCTGGAGGGAGGAGGAAAAAAGAAAACCAAAAAAAAGAAAAGCGAGAAGTGACCCAGATTCTGCCCTTTCCACAAATCTCAAAAATTAAGTCATTTATTATTTTTTTTTTCCCCTCCCTGCAAATGTTGTCCACTGATGTGTAATGGAGGGCAGGGTCCATGCCCAAAGTGATGAATTTGGTCACAGCTGGGTGAACACACACACACACACGCAGACACACACACACAGAAAAGCAGCAACAAATGTTTCAATCTCCTGATCACTAGACAGGAGAAGCCTGACAGATCCAGCAGCGGCCGTGCTGGTGTGAATATCCTCTCAGCATTTTGACAAAATGGTGCTGAGATCATGTGATTAGTGGTGGATGTAAAGGAGGATGTAAGTTTACAATGACGCGTCCCCATCTTTCCTGCAACGTACTAGTTTGGTTGTTGTGGGTTTCTCATTTCCATGGGACAGTGAGGTGTTTATTAGCAGTAATTATTTGTCAGTCGACACCTACTTGGCTGTTGTAGTACACCTACGTCGGTTTCATTTGTCAAAGCAGGATCAATATGCAGCTTGTTACAAACAGGATAAAGTCATTGGGGTGGCATGGTGTTTGAAGTGGTCTCCTTTGAGGAGCGCTAATTGATTTTTAGATTTAGTGGCATCCCAGCTGCTCCGATGAGTGAGAAGAAAGGTCTGGGATATTGAGAGGCTGTGCTTTTTTTTTTTTTTTTTTTTCTCCTTTGTTTTTTAAGTTTAGATGTAATTTGTTGATTTAAAGTCCAGCCCCCCACACACCCACACCCACACGCTGTGTCAAGCTAAGGTATTACTGACCGCACTCCCATGGTGAGTTCATTATCACCCTCCCCTAATTGGGTTAAAGAAGTTAATGTGTGTTAGGTCTGGCAGAGATGGTTGTTCAAAGGGTGCAGCAGCACGCCCCTCAAGCGCTTCTTAACCTCTTCAGTCTCCCAGCAACTTTGATGTAGACTAATGATTGGGAGGCAGATCCACAGCAAAGCCATAGACTCTTTTTATCTGACTGTTTAATTTATAACAGACGGAGAGGAAATGCACACAACTCCCATCCTCTCTCTTCCGCAGTTTATTTTTCTTCTCTGAGATATTTAGCTTCCATAAACAAATAGAACTGAAGCACCAACTCCAAACAAGAAAGTCGAAACTTATCACAGCTGTCGAGCAAAGATAAGTCCTAATATTTAAGCTTCCCCCTCAGCAGCTAACATCAAAACATGATTGGCGGCGGGGGTTGTTTGCTAGTCAAGAGGAGTTCCTAAATGTGTCGGTTATTAGCTTGGCTGTAGATTGTTGCTTCTGGGGTCACAGGGAGAGCTGGTGGACAGGTTCCCGACACTGGCCAAGTGCCCCTGTGTGTGGACAGACACACGCAGGGGGACACGAACACACATACTTTGTCTCCATGTCCCTAAGGGACTAGACAGCCAGCTTGCTTCCAGCATTTTGGCAAAGAGGTCCACTTTTTTTCCCCTCCATGGCAGCTGCTGCTTCCAGAGGCTTGATAGGCTATTAATACTGAGGCTAATTTTACCAATCCATTCAGATTTACCGTTTTCCACTTGTCACTGTGTTGATTAAGAAGCACATGGCCATCAGCGGGGTTTGACTTAATGCGATGAACAAGGGGACAAACAGAGCTAGTAACACATTCGCAGTCCAGAAGAAAAACAGGGAGGGAGGGGCTTCACAGTGGTCTTTTCTCATATCAAGGCGAGTGTGGCTTCACACGGCGGCTCCAAATGAAGTCAGTTTTAGTCACGCTTAAACTCAACAAAAGCACAGTATGTTTTAAAGGAGGATGAAAAATCCCCGAGAAGTTCAGAATGCATATTTTATTTACGGACTTGGGGATGAAAAGGGTGTGTAGAGACCTCTGATGTGGCCCATTTTTATCTCTGTGAGCGCCACTAGAATAAGTTTGGAATCAAAGGGCATGCTCGTCAGTGCCTCCGCTGCTGCATTGCTCCCACGGGCCTGCAGGTGGTGCAACAGCATCAGCAGTAAAGTGACACCCGTAGCACTAATAATACTGCGGCTTCATGAGATTAAACGATTGGTGTTAAAGGAAGTAAGAGAATGTTTCTCAACGGTGGGAGCTATTCAGAAATGTTCTTTGGGGCCATGCAAGAAACTTCTTAAAACTTTCAGAGATGTTAAAGACATGAAAGTATATCTGTGGGAAGAGTGATAGTGATAATCATATTCCAGGGCTCTGGAATATTTAAGCATATTTAGTAGATTTAAAATGATGTTGTCATATTCTTTGGAGAACAGGCCCTAACCCAGTGTTCACTATGGTGCTTTCCTCATTCCTAGTGCAACTCAGGCCTGCTGTCTGTCTGCCAGCCCACCGGCTCTGGAACGTTCAGCTTCACTAAACTGATCTGCCATGATTTGCCGCTGGTTATGCATCAGCGCTGCAGTCTCATATCACATTCCCCCTCTACAATACTGCACTGTGGAATAATGAACCCTGTTTGAGTCTGTCTGGCTCTGTGCGTGTGCCTTCAGAGCATGCGCGTCCATGTTTTCCATGATTGCTGCATTTGACAACAGAGCCACAGGGAGCTCAGCAAAGCATACTGCAGTCCAGGTTTAATTTCCTCCGTGAGATGGAGCGATAGTTAGAACAAATGTACTGTAGCAGGGAATCACGCTTTCCCCCGGCCGCCGCTGCCTCCTCCTCCTCCTCCTCTTGCCTTCCCTCTGTCATCCGGATTCACCGCCATTGTTTATCCAGGTGTTGTTCGCATCCGGCTCAATTTATTTATTTCTTTTGGCGTTTGCATACACAAGCAGCACCTGGATTAATTGTCGTGCTCCCAATCTTTCAGGAAATCGACGAAGCCTGCAAGCGAATTAAGAGGGAGGTTGACGACCTGGGGCCCGAAGTCGGAGATATCAAAATCATCCCGCTGTACTCGACGCTGCCTCCACAGCAGCAGCAGAGGATCTTTGAGCCACCCCCGCCCAATAAACCAAATGGCGCCATCGGAAGAAAGGTATAGCTGCCCTGTTGCTATAAAAACACACAGAGGGGGAGGTAGAAACGGGGAGATGGGCGGGAGGGGTGGAGGCTAAGTGAAGAGAAATTGAGTGTGGTTGGTGTAGAAAGGCCAGATGGGGAATAAGGTGGGTAAAGTGAGAGAGCTGGAAGGAAGGAAGGGACTGAAACTTTTTTCCCTTTCTCAGCTTTAGCACAGAACTGACTCACACAACATATGCTGCTTTTGTCAGCATGCAATTCTCTGCTCTAAATTATAACTGGGGTATTACTCATGCCCTCCGAGCCTGAGGAAAGTACTGCATTCTCAGTCGTTTTTATCTTTCCTCTACATTTACACAGAGCCTGCTGGTACTGGGGGGAAAAAAAACAGGCCTCAGACCTCTGCTTTATAAAACCGTGTAAAAGATGCACTTTATATGGGATGACCGAAAACAGGACTCTTCTTGCCGTACACCGTACAATCTTCCTTCAGTCACTTGATCGCAGAGGAGTGGATGATCCTTCTATTGATACAGACACGAAAGAGTTCCTCTCTTTTGTGTGACAGTTTCTATTCACAGGGGCTCATAACCACAGCAGCAGCAGCAGCAGCACCACCTGCACCGTCACACTGTTGGCTAGGGATCTGACAGAATATCCGAATCTCATAGCTGCCAGCAAATGAGTAAACACTCATCCCAACATCTGATAGGGGACGGTGTTGATGAATGACTCATTGCTACAACCCCTCTAATTGAGGCAGATCAGGCTGACATATGAGCAGCGAAAATATTTATGGGCTGTCAAAGTTAAATATGTCACATTAAGCAGGTCGGCCATCAAGTTTGTATTTCTTATAGGCTTGTGTGGTATCTTTTTTTTTCCCCTAACTTACTGACATTTTGCCAGGGTTTATGGCATATGATGGTATTTATGTTTAATAATGAATAAAACCAAGAAAAAAACTGCCATTACACTCCGGCGAAGAGCAGTTTATTACATGACATGTTTCCTTACAAAAAAGAGAAACCTAAGAAATTGCAGATACATGTTTTCGTTACAAAAAGGACAGATTTTTAACTTTCCAACAATCCTCGAACTAACCAGGTGTGATATACGTTTCCTTCAGGAAAAACGACCACATATAAGCAATTTATTCAATGTGTCTCATTTAAAAAATGATCCTAAATTAAACTGCTGTAGATGATTTATAGAGGAGTGTGTAAAACACTTATTTGTAGCAGTTCTGAAAAAGAAAAATGGAAATGCATAACTGGTGGCCCGGTTATTATTTTTTCTTCCTGTGACTATGTTGTATACACTGATTCCAGTACTTTATAAATGTTTTAAAATCAACAAGAAATTAGAAAAAAAGTCCTTTAAATTCTTCATCTATATTGTTTTGTTTCTTATGGAGGCACAGGACTTTGGGGAATATAATACGTGAATGCCATACTATGTAACAGTGGTTACTATATACAGCTGGAGCACTGCATAGACACGTCCAGTGCAGGTTAATACTGTAGACACTATGACTTGTAGAAAGAAAGCTGCTAGTGCTAGCTCTGCAGCATTTAACAGCAGTGTTTTGTCACGTTTAGATGAGTTAGATTAGATTAGTAGCTAACTGCCTCTTTCCTTAGATACTTGTCAAACGGTCCTGTGACTCTGCTGCTGCAGGCACAGACAAAGTGGGCTGAATAGACACGATCCACCAGTGGTGTTGTCAAACTGGCATTTTAAAGAGTTACGCTCTTTAGCCACCTGTCTGTGGAGGGAAACAGTTGTAATTTCAACTGGCTCTTCACGAGCACATACTTCCTTCTTTTTGCTTTGTGTTTTTGTTCACTTCCAAACATCTGTGTTATTTTAACAGAAAGAGGAAAAGCTGTGATATTTATTTTAAACACTATCGAAAATCATACTGTTGGGATGTATAATACCCTGATGTACCAGCGCACTGCCCAAGCCTAACTTCCAGCAAGGCCCACACAGAGGTCCTCCCCTCGTGGTGTAGATCATACATTTGGGCACAAATCCCTCCTCCAATTACTGTCCTGAGCCTTGAAATTTCTTCAGGCTTTCTGTTTAAATGAGCTGCATGTGTGCTGCAGAGGCTTAAGTGGCCCAGTATTGGATAAGATCTTTTTCATAAGTTCAGATATCATTGCCAGTATTTTCTTTTGCTGTTCAAGGGGATGTTGATGTGAAGTATGGCCAGTGTTGCTTAGGGGAAGCCTTTTAATATTACTTTGCTCTGGCAGTGGTTAGGGTGTTGCGGTTGTATATGGACATTTGTCTGATGTGCTAGAGCTCACCCCACTGGGACTGCACCACTTAAATAACAGTGATGTTGTTACCTTGCTCTTCTCTTGGTGGATAAATTTCGTCGATGTCTTCACGATACCCATGTGTTCAGTTCATACATGAAATAAAGTGAATTTGCTGGTCCTCACTGTTGAGCCGGCGAGCACTTTGAGCTTCAGAGCAGCAGTTTGTCCTTCCCCCCACCCCCCCCCCCCCACCCCCCATTTGTCACGTGCCTGTTGAATTGGTGGAGGTGGCATCTAAAGTTGCCACGCTTGAAGTAAATGTGCTTCTCCTCAGTGACTGACTGAGCGACTCATCAAGTGAAAAATGCAGAGATGTCATCTAAGCCAGCCCAAGAGAAAGTAGTGAAGAAGAATTAAGGTTCGCCACATCTGCCACTATGCATGCTAACGACTGCATTAGGCACCCCTCAATTAACATAAAGCACTAGCTCGTCATTGCGCTATTTCTCCAGGAAAGCCACTGATCTTCCATTCTGAGCAGTTTTATCATTTAAAATCAAGTCAGAAATTGAATAATTGCCAATAAAGACCATAATCTCGCTTTGCTTTCCAGCATCTCACAGATTGTCTCTAATAAGTGTGCTATGATGAGTGTTAGGATTGTTTTTTAGCATTGTCACGTTTGAAATATTTCCTCCAAATGTCACTTTTCTATTCTGTTTCAATGAGCTTTGAGTGTGGGTGCAGCGACTCTGCACGTTCTGCTTCCCTCGGTCAGGGGAAGGCTTTATTTGTCAACAAGCACGCGTTCCTCAGCAGGGGATGTGAAAGATGGCCCGAGTTAGCTATAGTACTTGCTCTCTTGCAGGTAATAACCCAGACATAACATGCAGAGATGATGTTCTAATGATATTACTGATGAAGAGGCCAGGGTTATCCAGTGCAGCAGCAGACTGGAAGGAGCAAGCCTGCGTTCAGTGTAATGGGCCTGGCCTGGATAATCCTTCAGAATCAATGCAGTCAATGAGGTCTCACCCATATGATCATGAAATGTGAGAGGGTGTCATGTGAGGCATCTGCTAGAGCAACTGACTGCATCCCAACACGCAGGAGGGTGGCAACCTTCACTAGGCTTTCTTTTTTTTTTAACTGGACTTTGAAGCTTTCCATGCCTTTGATTGCTCGCTGAGATGTTGGCCGCTGACATATCTGTCCGATCGCCTGATCTCGTCCCTTTTTTTGGCCGGCTACTTTAATCCCAGACTGCTGCTGCGGGTAATTGGTCTCCCAGTCATGTGGCTGTTTTCAAACTTTAGGTCACCAACAGCCCTTCAAGCTATTACCTGTCGTTGGGATCGTTTTTAGGTACCTTGTGATTCTTTGCTTTGTAGTTCAGAGCCTGGGATTGTATTTTTTTATATATACTTAAAAGGAAAAGGTGTCCTTCTTTTACATTTACATAAAACCTGTCTCCAGTAGCTTAGAGACCTTTTAAGAAGACGTTTCCACTACATGCATTGACTCAAGTATGTTTCACTTTGTTTGTTTTCCACTGTGATAAAATGCAAGAAATGCCCAACGTAGTTAGCACAAGGAAAGGATGAGCCATTACTGACCTGGATGGGGTATTATTATTACGCTCTTTATTATGTGGTTATATTGTCTTGTTAACTATGCAGAATATTTTTCACTACACTTCTTGGCCGTATGCTACACCCTCCATTTCTTTGACTTCACGTGAACAGTTTTGTTCGGAGCCATTCTCACTCCAGCTGTCTGTAAACAGCCTTGTTACAGTTGACCTCTTACGAGCGTTTTCATCTCCATTCTGTGCCACGAGATGACCATACCCTTGTTTCTGTAGATCAGGGGTGTTCAATTAAAATTTAATGAGGTCTAGTTAGAGAACATTTCCTCACACAAAGCTCTGCAATATCATAAAGTATTAATATACAGTCAACAGTTGGCTGTCAAGTAAAAGGAAGTTAAATTCAGCATTATTTCAGTAATGTTTATTATTCATTTTCACAATAAAATAATAAATGTTCTTTTCTTATTTCAAGTAAAATAAGGTTTGTGTTCATAAATTAAAAAAAAAAAAAGCAGTTCAGGTTTTCCCTTCTTTTTTTTCATCAACTACATTTTCCATGTAAACTAAAATCTATTTTCTCTCTGATTCCCGGACTTACTGCTCTTACAGCTTGTGTCTCCTCACTTAGTTTTCCTTTTTCACACGCGCTCTGAATAAATCTTTTAATTGGCTGAGAAGCATCATGCGGGATAAATTACAATGCACACACATTGATTACCTTGAAGAAAAAGGAAAAGGCGGCGCAGATTCAAAGTAATCTTACGGCAAATATGAGCAAAGTTGTGCAGAGTAAAATCGAAGCGGTAATAAATTAAGGTCTAGTCGTGGCTTTGGGTTCTTGAAGAATAGCATCTTGGTCTGGAGCGAGGCTCATCCCAAGTTTAAACTGAGCATTTAGAGCAGTCTGAAGGTTTGAGTCAGGGGGATTTTTATTAATATGAGCATACTCTATTGTAATGACATGAAAAGCCTTTTTCATTCTGTCTTCTTTGTTTCAAACCTCCGAAATTACCTGAAACTTTGATATTTTTTTTGCAGACTTAGTTTCAGGAAGTTGTTTGCAAAGTGTGTGAGAAACACTGGGAATAAACATTTTAATCTTTGACAGTGGTTTTATATTACTACCACAGATTCGCAGCCTATTGCTGTGGCAGTAGGCCATGATTGTACTTTTAGCTTTTGAACCGTTTGGCCTGTTATTTATAAAGCCTCTAGTACTTTCATTTAAATCGAAATTAAAATAGCCAGGAACTCCTTGTATAAAAGCCAGCCATTTGGCAGATAGTGCCATGTGATCAGTTTCATACCAGCATTTGCCATCTCTCTATTTGCGGGCTTGAATGCTAAGGGGAATGTGGTTTCGACAGGTGAATTACTCGAGGTCAAGGGCTGAAAGAGGGAAAAAAGAAGCCCTCTCTGGCATTAATAACTAAATAGTCAGGCATTCTGTGGCTGAAGTAAAATCCTCGCTTAAAAGGTGGGATTTAAAAGTCTCCAAGGCTCACAGCTTGAAGACAGCTGAAGAGGCACAGCTACAAAGGAAGTGTGTCAAGTGTGCAAAATTGGTTCTGTGGACCTGTATCAGCAAAGACCACAGAGACCTGTTTGGTTTTGTGCTTGGCATTTTATTATGAAGACTAACCAAGAAGCGCGGACAGCTACCACCAAATTGCTCCTCAGGTCAGCCTGCAGCTTGTTCCTGACCTGGTAAATGTTGAGCTGGCCAGAAGGCGGGGGCTAAGTGTGGAGGCATCTTTATTTTATTTTTTTCACCCCAGAAACCCTCAAATTTTAAACTGGCAGCTGCCAGCAGAGTGGGCTGTGACACTGCCCCCACCGCCTTGATGAGTTAAAAAGGTTTCTGTGTCCGGTCAGTTTCCAGCGTTATATAAGCAGAACTGAGCCTGGCAGCGGTCAAGGTTTGCGTGAGTGTAGCTGTAGATCTGCCTGCCTGCTACTTTCCCTCTGTTTGTGTTTATGCTGACAGTGAGAGACCCATAGTTACATGTGACTCATTCAATGCACATCTTTTTTATTTGCTTCGATTCAGCTGTCATTTGTCATTGACATCTTTGCTGTTTGGGATCATTCATCATCTCATAAACCAAGCAGCTAATTTTCACTTATATTCTTATTTCCTTTCCCGTTTTTTCTCTTCCTTAAACTATTTTTAATCCATCAGCTCATAACTCCTGAATGCCTGGAATGAAAATAATTCTGCAGATTTATTCAGTTGCTTTTTTTATTAAGCGATATAAGTAACTACTATTTTCTTACAGCTCTTGCAATGATCGGGGATAACATTATGACTGCAGTGAATAACCCTGATTATCTCTTCATCGTGGCACCTGTTAGTGGGTGGGATATATCAGGGAGGAAGTGAATATTTTGTGCTCAAAGTTGATGTTTGAAGCAGGAATAATGGGCACGTGTGTGGCTTTGATGGGAGACTAACACAATGTTAGGCAGTTGGTTATAATGGTACGCCTGATTGGTGTACATATATTGTGTAGCAAAACTTTGATTGACACAGTCTTCCAGAATATTTAGAACTAAATTAAATGTGAGATATTTTCAGTGTTATTTGCCTCTGGTTGTGTTGCAAGTGTGGCTTTGAAGGAGCCGGCATTGCAGCGTTGAGGGGTAAGTTGGCATGTCTGCAGACAGCGGTGTCGCACATATCAAGAGACGCGTTTTCGGTTCACATGAGAGATTTGCAGCAGCCCTCAATTAGAGGGGAGGAAAAAGATGTTTTTGATGAAAGTGCTAACCACTGTTGCACACCATGTTTTAAAAAGCAGGCCACCTAACAGAACCCATTAAATTAAGACTGCTCTGTGGGTTTGAAAAGCTTTCCAAAAGAGGGAAGCTGACATCCCAACAAACCCAGCGACATGCCGGAGATAGAGACTCCAGCCACACACACACACGTGTGCACACAAAACTCGAGTAATTTTCATTCGATGAGACACCGAGCACCAAGCCAGCACTGTGCACAAATCTGTTGATAGCACTAGATTCCAGAAACTGTTGTGGTGTCGCTTTGTTGGGCTCGCTCGGCAGCCTGCAAACATTGATCTCTGCAGACTCGTTGAGCTGGCTCACATCAGAGCAGACGCTGATATCCACGTTTGTTTTTCTCTCTAATGTTTAAGGATCACTGATTTCTCAGCACTTTGTATGAGGTTATCTGAACCTTTCTTACCAGAGGAACTTCTTTCTGATAGGTATAATGATGTTTTTGTATTTATGCTATGTTTTTTATGCATCTTAATGGTTTGCTCAAACTATTTTCATGCAGTTTTATGTATCAAATTGTAGCAGACCAGTCTCGGGTCTCATCAGTCCCTTCAAAGTCCCCGGGCGGATCATTTCTTAACTCGCGTCTTCTCGTTTTCACAGGTCGTCGTGTCAACAAACATCGCCGAGACGTCCCTGACCATCGATGGGGTGGTGTTTGTAATTGATCCCGGATTTGCCAAGCAAAAGGTTAGCTTCCCTTTTCTCCCTGCCACCATCCCCCCCCCACACATCTTCTCCCACCACTCTTTATCTGCCGCGATCATCTGCTTCTGTTGCCTGAGAATCCCCAGATAAACACAGCAGTGCACACCTGACAGCAGCAAAGATGGAAAAGCCTGTTATTTATTCCTCTGACATTTCACCAGCCTAGAGCCAAGTCATACACATGGCACAAAAAGAGATTATATATGCTCCAAGGTGGATTGTGCGCGCGTGTGTATTGTACGTCTTCTTTTTGTTTGCTGCTTGTATATATAGTAGATTGTAGGTGGGTTTAAAAAAAAAATGAATAAAAAATACTAGCTATTTATTTATTTTTTTTTACTCTACCCTAGTTTTTATTCAGATGAAATGACTCATTGACCTCGTTTCCCTCTCAGGTGTATAACCCACGAATCCGAGTGGAATCCCTTTTGGTCACAGCCATCAGCAAGGCCTCAGCCCAGCAGAGGGCAGGCCGTGCCGGACGTACACGCCCGGGAAAGTGTTTCCGGCTTTACACAGAGAAAGCTTACAAGACAGAAATGCAGGTAAGAAGCAAAGCAGTTTGAAAACCATTAAAATTGTACAAGTTGTAAACACATGATTGATTCTCATATCTCACATTCTGCAGTGCCACAAGCACTTTGTATTCCCCCAGAGCAGCCTTCTAGCTGGAAAAGCTTTCTATTATGCAATATTTGCTCTTAGAACTCCTCGATTCCCAGTTCAAGCGAATTATCATTCCAGGAGCCCGGTGCTAAAACGCACCTTTTTTCCACCCTTCCTCATAACCCCCGTTAATGACACGGCCACCTTGTGACAAATGGACCCGTGGGGGCCCAGTTCTCCACTTTAACAAGCTAATTCTTTCACATCACGCCGAGTGGCAAAGGGAATTTTTTTAAACAAGTTAAATAGCCCTTTGAATGCCCCCGGTCTCTGTTCAAGTTGACATATGAGTGATGCATGAGTAGATAATAAGCAGGCCTGACGAATTCATTTTGAATTGTTCCTCGGGCTTCTTTTGTACCTCTTTACTGGCACAGGACAACACGTATCCAGAAATCCTGAGGTCTAATCTGGGCTCTGTGGTGCTGCAGCTCAAGAAACTGGGCATTGATGACCTGGTGCATTTCGACTTCATGGACCCACCAGGTTAGTGTAACACAAATGTTACTCTAAAACCTCCGGGTATGATCGGCTTCATATTGGATCCAAAACAAATATCGGAACCATTCCTAAACGCAAACGGATACATCACTTATGCTTCTGCTTTTTAAATAACAATTCCAACACCATGTTATTTTTTTCTTAAGTAGCTTTGCATGATTAAAGTTTGAAATGATCCTTGTTTATCTCACGGTGGGCTATGTCCATCCACAGTCTGAAACAAGCAGTTTCAGCTCCCCTTTAAGCCTACCTCCTTCTGTTTGCATGGTTTAGCACAATAGCTCTTCTTTATTGTTCGATTTCATGTAGATTTATATTACTTTGCAGCTGACAGCGACCACAGGTGTCAGTTAACCAAAGAATCAAAGAATATTGAGATCTTGAATTTGATTAGCGCTCTCTGAATCAGGATGAATACACTTACAAACTGTTATGAAATCGAGCAACATTTAGTCGAGCTGCAGTTGCTTTGATGTACGATATCAAATCTGGGTTGGCAGCGTCACTTGGGAAAAACAACAAAGCAAAGAAGGGATCTTGGCAGACATCAAATAAAACATAGTGAATGTTTGGAGATCTGAGGATATGTGTTGTGATAGACATGGACTACACACTAGTATCTTGCAGTTTTTATGAGGAATCCGCTCTAAATTTCTATTATTGCTGTTCAGACTGAGAAATGACTGATGTGTGCAGTTAGTATTCTGGCTGATCACTTAGTTTATGCACCGCCTGTCACTGTTGCTTGAATTATATCCGAATCCTGCTCGATCTGTGCCAAAACACAGACCTCTTCTCCCTCGAGGTGCTAAGTTATGGCATTCACCAGGAGTGTGTGTGTGTGTGTGTGTGTGTGTGCGTGTGTGTGTGTGTGTGTGTTCCCACGTCTTCTGGAGGAGACCACCCCTCCTTTCCCTCTCCTTAACCACCTCCTCTTCCCTCCACCCTTTTTCTCACCATAATATAGTTTTCATCTCACCTCTGAGATTAAACCCATCTCTCCCCGTCCACTGTGGCAAACGCCATTTTGAGAATGAAATTGGTTACATCAATAGCAGTGCTATCACCTTGGCTATTGCCTTCCCTTTATATTCCTCCAGAGAAACGTGACTGACCTCCACCACCACCACTCCCACGTTTCTCGCAAAAACGCAAGGGTATACATCAACATACGAGGACCGGCCGAGTCTAACCGGGAACAGTCGGGCAAAAGAGAGGGGGGAGGATCACCTTTTTATTGATTTGAGCCACTCTCTGCAGAAGGTTTCTCCTAAATAGCTCCTGAGCAGGCTGGAAGCTGCAGCTAGTTGGGTGCAACAAATGAAGTCTGCTTTTAAGTCTGAGGAGTTCCCAGAGAGGGTTTTATAACGGCTATTTACAGCGGATCAATTGTGATATGCCGTGTCAGAGGCCTGCCTCGGAGAAAATACAGGTCAGTGTAGTGTCTCTGGGCAGTCGGGAAATACAGTGAGACAATAGTCTCGTGATAGAATGTTTTTTTCTTTGTTTTTTTGGCCATTGAACCCCTTTAATCATGTTTTTGGCTTAAAGGTGTTCGTTTCAAATTGGCAACTTTCTGAGGCAACTGTAATTATTGTTCGGATACAAGGTCGACATACATTTTTTATTATTTCCACGCATATTGGATTTGAGTCCAGGCCTTTTCCCCAGCGATGATCAGCCTCCAAACCCAAAGTAGTTTTTTGTGTTTGCTTGTCTGTAATGTGAATTGGAACCTTAATCCTCCCCCCTTACCGTGAAATGCTCAAGTACGTAGGTTATTTCTTCCTTTGTCCACCCCGCTTCCTGCTCGCTAAACACAGGAGCGACAGTGCGAGCCAGACAACCAAATGGAAAATCCAAAAAGAAATCAGTAGCGATTTACACAAGGACTTGGCTGGGTGTGATTCATTTTCCTCGTGACATTTCCAAAGAAGTACCTTTCAAAGCCAATGTGGTTTAATGTACCTTTAGCCTTTCGCCTCATTGATTTGGCCCTTGGTTAATATATCGGATTCTTGTGTGTTGAGACAGTCAATACTTACTTTCTGATGAGTCGCGTTGGGTATAGATTGAATTTCCACTCGGGTTCTTAACGCTAGCGGTACTTGGAAATCAGATTTTCACCTTTTGTGCAGGCCCACACAAGCTACTGTTGTTGCTAAGTAATGTGACCGGCACTCACTTTGTGTATAGAAAGGAAAAAAAGTAGCGTTGATGCCCCAAATCAATATTTGTTAATCATAAAAAAACACCTCCCTGCTTTTTGAAATTGAATTTTTTTTGGGGGGGTGGGGGATAGCACTTGAGAGAAACGAAAGAGAGCGAGCGCCGCAGCCCGCGCTTGAGCTAATTTTCAGTTAACATGCAACTGGTCATTAGGCTTCAGCTCTCGGGAGCCAAAGGTCAATAATTGCATCTGGAGGAAAAATCTTTTAACCAAACAGTGGAAGCCTTTTGTGTTGAAGCATTAAGTAGAAAGTTCCCCTGTAATTGCATTAGTTGTTTAGGATTGCCTGAGCGGAGGATGAAAAATGAGCTCTGCCATGATTACGTCTGGTGTAATTCTGGCCGTCACATAGTGAAACTTCAGAGCGCAGCAGGTGATGGAAACGCTACCTTTTCTTCCTTTTCTTTGGGTTTTTAACTTCTTTTAATGTGCTGGTTGATCTAATTTATGACTGATTCCATGGACTGTGCTTCTCTTTTCCAGGTCTTAGTAAGTCCTTGAATAAGGAAATCGCTTTTAGTCAGTACATTTTAACTCGTGACCCAGCTGTTTCCCCACATTTAAAGAGTGAAGTTTTGAAATGCAGTAGCTTGATTGTGATTGATTTTCTTTATGTACTACTTAAATTAACAGCTGTAAATTTAATCTGACCGTGAAGACACAAACAGGAAACCCTAGCGTGTCGGACTGCTCCTCAATTGCTCTGAATATTTTCGTCCAGTTGGCATTGATTAAGTAGATTAATTTATTAGGTGTGCAAATCAAAATAGGATGTTAATTAATATTGTTTGCTATAATCGAATCTGCAGATTAGGCGCTTTCTGCCAGGCCATTGCCAAGTGGATTTTATTTTACTTGTTTTTATATTCTAGATTTGCATTAGTTAATGCATCATTTCAGACTAATGTTACCAGCAACTATTTTTACAAATAAAAAAATGTTGCTGCAGATTTTTCAGCTGTGCATTCATAATGTGAATCTCCTGTTCCACCAACATCCCAAAGGTGCTCTAGTGGATTTCGATCAGGTGTCTGTGGAGGCCAATCATGGCTGTCGTATTTAAGAAACCTGTTTGTATGATTTTAGCTTTGTGACATGGTTTGTTATCCTGCTTGAAGTATACCTACAGTGTTCATCATCTTACATTGCTCAAGCAGGATGGAGCTGTGCTTTCATTGTCGATCCCAAACTCTGAGCCTGCCATCTGAATGTTGGAGCAGAAATTAAAGCTCATGAGAGCAGACAATCTTCTGTTGCTCAGTTTTCATAAGCCTGTGTACTGTAGCGCCTGTTTCCTTTCCTAGCTGAGAGGAGTGGGGCCCAGACTTCTGCGGCTGCAGCCCATCTCCTTTGCATTTTGCGTGTTCAGAGATGCTCTTCTGCACCTTTTTTCTCTTGTTATGTTGTTTCATTTAAAGTTCAGTGGTCCATCTTTACCAAGTGTATGTTTCTATGTGCCCAAGTGCATCAAGTTGCTGCCATGAGATTGTCTGATTAAATCAGACAATCTGTGGCCGCCACACTTTTGCAGTCAGTGAAATAGCAGCAGTACATTAATAAAATTAATGAAACCTTCACACACTCCTCCTTCCTGTTGCAGCTCCAGGATCAAATGACTTCTCTTGGCAGGAACCGTGTCTCAGATGTTTTAGCTCACTGTCATATGAAACCCACAAAGCTGCGACTAGCACATTTAGCACATTTAGCTAAATTAGCTAAACGGTTAACTTGACCTCTTATCTCACTTCTAAATGTGAGCATGGAGTACGGCAGTATTAATCAATTCTGACATAATTGTGTGTGAATGAGTCCCAAACTGTCCTCCTCAAGTGTTGCTGCAATGAAAGAATGACAGTTCTGCAAATTGTCTGTTTCAGCCATCTGTGTGTGTTTTGCCCATGGGCTTGGAGCATTTTAATGGCCCATCTCTCCCGCTCTGTCTCCTCCAGCTCCAGAGACCCTGATGCGAGCCCTGGAGTTGCTGAACTACCTGGCAGCGCTCAACGACGACGGTGACCTGACCGAGCTGGGCTCCATGATGGCAGAGTTCCCCCTGGACCCCCAGCTGGCCAAGATGGTCATCGCCAGCTGTGAATTCAACTGTTCCAATGAGATCCTCTCCATCACTGCCATGTTGTCAGGTAATGCTCAGGGCTGGCCCCGCTGCTTGGGTCTGATCTGCTACTCTTTCCATTTCCTGTGCTCATTGGCCATTCCTCCCAAATGACCAGTGAGCTGTAAGGAAATTTACAGAGCAGCTTCTTTATCTTCTAAGAGCCCTTTATTCATTCTTTGACCCTTCTTGTTGGTTTAGTAGTGGTGACACAAGGATTTAAATGGGTCTATTTGATGCATACCAAAGCCCTGACTGGTTTCAGGTTTTGTGTGCGGTTATTAAAATATCAGCAGTCCAGAAGTTGAGGTCTCCTTAGTATTGGCGTAATGTGTACCTACTGAACTTCAGTACAGGAAAAGCAGTTGATAAAGTCAATGGTGTCAGCTGTTATTTGCGAGGAAGGGGAGGGGGGAAAAAAAACTACATGTCTGTACAAAATGTATAGGTGTAGCTGGAGCAGCACCAGCATGCTACAGCAGTAATTGCACTTTGGGCTTGCCAAAGCAGAATGCTGCTCATTGAGATGAATCTTGACGCCTTTGAAGGGAGCGTGAGGGTCTTTGAGAGCGGGGAAATGGATTTAACTAGGTGCTCGGACGTGGTGCGCACTTAAAGCAGGTGTTTCAGGATGGCAGGTTTTTGCTGAGTTCATTAAAGTAAGCAGCAAAAGTACACCTGAGAGCGGTGCCGCCACAGCAACCAACCATGAGGCTCAATAAACACAGCTTTTACCCATTAAAGCTACAATCAAGCAGGTTTGGCGTTAAGCAATTCAGAGCGAGTTCGTGCAGGGGGAGAGGGCAGAACAAAGAGTCCGGGGGAAGTCCACATCACTGTCAGGTGTAGGGTGGGAGGGGCTGTTTTGACTGGCTGTAGCCAGAGTGTAGCAGATCAGGACAGAGAAACCCATCCTCCTTCCCTTCTCTTTGGACCCTCCTTTCCTTTTTCCACCGTAATCACTTGGCAATGCAGTGTGCCCTGTGAAGTGCTCTGTGCCTCTCTTGAGCTGAGGCCTTGTTCCTCTCTGTGGGATTTGCTTAACTTATCCCTATGGGCGGCTGTGTTGGGGCCTATACCAACCTTGTTTAGTCCCACAGTGCTTTGTGCGACCCACGGAGGCCAAGAAGGTGGCTGACGAGGCCAAGATGCGCTTCGCCCACATCGACGGAGACCACCTAACGTTGCTCAACGTCTACCATGCCTTTAAACAGAGTGAGCGGCCTGTTTCCCCACACGTTTCACTGATTAGATTCATTTTTTTCCTTTTTTAAATGCTCCTTAACCCTAAGTTGCTCTCTTCCCACACAGACCACGAGTCCACTCAGTGGTGCTATGACAACTTTGTCAACTACCGCTCGCTGATGTCAGCAGATAACGTACGGCAGCAGCTGTCCAGGATCATGGACCGCTTCAGCCTACCGCGAAGGAGCACTGAGTTCAGCAGCAGAGACTACTACATCAACATCCGCCGAGCACTGGTCACGGGCTTTTTCATGCAGGTCAGTGTGAATCTGGGACTTTTTTGTTTCTTAAGTTTTGTAAGGTTCGATGTGCTGTTTAGTCTCTCATCGTGTTGCCAGTGTCATTATTTTGCTTTCCTTTATTTATTTATTTGTTGTTGTTGTTTTGTGACATTTCATATTTGAGCAAACGCTGTCTGTATACAGCTCCTCTGCTAATCTGATGCTCATTGAAGTATTTTTGTGCCAAACATTTGTACAAACTGCAAATGCAGCCGAGAGCTGCCTGTTTTTCTTCTTCTTCTCCTTCTTCTTCTTCTACCCCAAGCAAACACGCGCACTCGTGCACACGCACCAGCGAGCTGCTTGTTTTAAGCACATAACAAGAAATGAAATCAATTTGTTTCTCGCTCAGGAAAACAAATGGCAGTTTTGCAAAAAGCCATTTTCAGGGCTACCTGAAACAAGCAACCTGACAAGTTGAATTATGGCGTTAATATTTAAATATTTGTCAACATTAACCTTTATCTCGGAGACAAATTTGCAGCTCGTGTTCAGGCGTTCGCACTGTTTGAGATCATGTCTTTGTTTGGAAAGGCCTTTATTGAGACTGATTGCCTTGGTTAATCACAGCCGCCAATGCAGCTCGACCACAGCACACACAAAAAAAAACCTCACTCGCTACGAATTAGCCTCAAATGTCTTGCTACTTTTTTTTTTAATCAAAGCATTAATAATTTACTTCTTAGATTGTAATGGGACTGCATGATCAACACACACGCGCACACACACACACACCAGTAAAAGATGTGTGTGTGTGTGTGTACTTGTTTTGACTTTTTCTGGATTTCATGGGGTTTTCCGTCTTGCTGCGGTTTGAACAGATTGCTCACCTGGAGCGCACAGGCCACTACCTGACCGTGAAGGACAACCAAGTCGTACAGCTGCACCCCTCCACCGTGCTGGACCACAAACCGGAGTGGGTGCTTTACAACGAGTTTGTGCTCACCACCAAGAATTACATCCGCACATGCACAGACATCAAACCCGAGTGGTGAGTTTCAGCAGTTTCATTCTGAGTAAGGGGCACTTTAATTTATCAACCTGCACTACCTTTGTGCATTTCTGCCTCAAATGAGTGGTGCTGGTGCACGATAAACTACTGGTCACAAACATATCCCAATTGTGGCCTGCTTCTCAAAGGCAAATTGTGTCCGCCATAAACATCACAATTCCTGCCAGTAACATTGGTGCACTTTAAATGTTTACCAAGACTCTTCACCAGCACAGGCAATCACGTTGATGGTTATGAGGAACTAACGTTGTGCGTAAAAATGACCCTGCTACACGTGAAAGTCTTTAAATGTTTTTAATTCTCAAGTTTTCATTTCAGCTATGAGTCACTGCAGCACACAGCCACTATCGGTTAATCTAGCAATTATTTTCACAATCAGCTAATTGTTTGCTCCATAAAAATGTTATCAAATGATAAAAAAAAGGCCTCCTATCACACATTCCCAAAGCTAATTGTGATATCTTGTTCTTTGCGACCAGCTGGAGCCACTGAAATGTTGTGATTTTTATGGTTATAAAAAGGCTGACAAAAGCAATTATGACAAGGATCTAATAAAAATAAGATTGCAGTCATACCAGCGTCGACTTATGAGCATCGTTGCGCTAGCAGCAAAACCGCAACAAACCTCGTATGCACGTTTCCCTCCTCCCCCTGTGACCTCGTCCAATTAAGGATCAAATTGTCGAACCCGCACCAGTAGTCGGAGTGTGAATATGGAAGAACGACACTCTCCCACAAGTAAACACCGAAGACAATTTTTGTGACTAATGTTTACTTGCTTTCTTTTCTAGGCTGGTGAAAATTGCCCCGCAGTACTACGAGATGAGTAACTTCCCCCAGTGTGAAGCTAAGAGACAGTTGGAGCGTATCATTGCAAAACTCTCATCCAAGGAATACACTCAGTACTAAGAAGGTTTGCATGTGCCGCTGCAGGAGCCGCGTCCTCGCCCGCCTGTACAAAATGAAGACGCTCTTTAGGTTTTCTGTATATTTTATTTGTTTTATTTTCATCGTTCTGAACTCTATTTTTGCTCCTGTGTATTGAATGCGTAATGGTTTTAAAATCAATGATGAATTGACCTTCGACGGCCACTTTGTTTTCTTTAAGCCAACATGGTTAGAGCACTACAAGAAAAAAGGACTACAGATGATGAGTGGTTATCAGGAGTTTAGTCATTAGTCATTTACACCTGAAGCATGTTGTTTCATGTGAATTTCAACATTCCTCTTAAAAAAAAAACACCCAAAATAACAAATCCCACCTTGGGATTCTTGGCTGTTGTTTTGCTTTGTTATGATGATCAAATGTAATTTATACTGCATTTTGATGCAGGTGAAATGTAATGTTCTCTTGTCATGGAGATAATTAATTTCCTGTCACATTTCCTGTCATCTGTTCAACTTAATAAAATGGCTTTTGTAATAAGATGTTTCTTCCTCTGTCTGCGTTAAAATAACAGGATAATCTGTACATAAACTTTCTGTCTTCACCCTCACGTGCGCACACGTCCTGACTTGCCAAATCCAGCTCGTTTCCCGGCTCTTGAGGGAAGTTAAATCTTCTTACTGGGATATTGATAGCTTCAGAAACAGTTGGGGAGAGGGGGATGTTAATTGCAAATGTTTCGGAGCAAGATCAGTGTGAAATCCCTGCTGCGCTGGAGCCTGTTCTGGCTGTACTGCTTTGTGTCACTGCCTCTCTAATGTTGAAGGTAAACCTTGCGGTTGGGAGAAGTGTGCCTTGCTAGATTAAACTTAGAAACTAGAAGTGATTCCTTATAAACGAAGTTGGTTGAGCTCTGACAAACTTTCTTGAGAAGCTTTTCCCCTCTCATTCTGTGGGTCAGCAGCTTAGTCTAGACAAGCTCTGTGTGGCTGGCGATGCATGAATACCATGAGGAGTATGAACAGCAGGACTCTTGAACAAGACTAAAGGGGAAAAAGATTCTGCTGTACCACCCTTGATGCCTCATCATCACAGCTTTGCAGGTGGCAGTTTAGTGCACAACAAGTTTCTGTCCTTTTAACATATAATCAAAGTGCTGTCTGAGCTGGAGAGTGAAAGCACGTAGCTCCTCGTTTTACCCTTTAATCTATAAACTGGCTTCCAGTGAAGCACTCCCAAATTATATTGGGAGTGCTTGTGTATATTTTAATCCGAAAGATATTTCAAATGTCACTTAAGTCAGCTTCACTGGCTCAGTAGTGCAGTGGTATACACATACACTTAACAGACAATTTAATCCAGGGAGGGGATACACGATCTTGGGAAGGGCATCTGGTGTAAAAACCTGCCAAATCAAATATGTGGCGCCACCTGCTGTGATGGTCCCTTGTGAATAAGGGAGTAACCAGAACTAGCTTACTTAGGTTAGCTTACATGCTGCCACAGAGAGCATGTAAGAGATGGATGGATTTTAACATCGTAGCTGTCACTGTCTTTATTTACTTGATATGGTGTGTGTGGACTCTTACTTGGTCACACTATAATCTTGGTTACCGAGCTGCATCCATAGATAGATAACTTTAACCAGGGAAGAAAGAATTGCACGTGGTGGCCTGCAAACACATTATAAATGATGTAATATGAAATGTGTGTAGAAGTGTGTACATATGAATACATAAATCTAAAATCCCACAGTTACACGAGTCAAGAACAAGCAGACATGTTAAGAAACACTGTTTGTGAATAACATCTAACAGAAACTTGAATGTTGTGCAGCAGCATACTGCAGTGATGACGACTTACACCAAACCATTCTAAATAAAGATTGTGTGCATCACACAGACACGGGTACAAGCTAATAGATTCTTAGTTAACATATGAACAATACTACAATCATTCATACTAGAATATGCCTGAAAGGCAGGAATTGAGGGATCCAGTTCAATGGTAAATGGTAAATGGCCTGTATTTATATAGCGCTTTTCTAGTCCCTAAGGACCCCAAAGCGCTTTACATATCCAGTCATCCACCCATTCACACACTGGTGATGGCAAGCTACATTGTAGCTACAGCCACCCTGGGGCGCACTGACAGAGGCGAGGCTGCCGGACACTGGCGCCACCGGGCCCTCTGACCACCACCAGTAGGCAACGGGTGAAGTGTCTTGCCCAAGGACACAACGACCGAGACTGTCTGAGCCGGGGCTCGAACCGGCAACCTTCCGATTACAAGGCGAACTCCCAACTCTTGAGCCACGATCGCCCCCGACTTAAAGTAGCTGAGGTGAAGCTTCCTGCTGGCTCCCACCTGGCTGTAATTAACAATGCATCATTTTAAGACACTTCAAATGGGTGTTAAGAAGAAATCTGATGTCTTTAAGACTTCACAATGGAGTAAGCAAAGCAAACGGACATTACACTGTGGGCAAAGAAGGCACCATACTTTTTACTCGATTAAAAGAATTAATCCGTTATCAGAACGAGTGAATGTGCAAACAAACGCAATGTATTTAACCGCTTCTCTGCACCTTTCTTCTCCTGCAGGTGGACTGTCGACCGTATCACCATAACCTTCCTTTTGTCTCTTCTGCATCTCAACTTTACATCAATTGTAAGGAAATATACTTAAGCCTCAACTAAAGATAGAGGCAAAAAATGAACCAGTAAGCATTTTCACAATCTCTGTAGTGTCTGGATGTAGGCAGGCAGAGATAGTAGACCTGCTACTAAGGGAGTTTTAAATTAAGCCTGCAGATTGTGTAATATGCTAAGTCAGGAAATTAGCATGCGCGCTTCAATATTTTTGGACTTTTGGGAGACGAGTTTTTAAGTGGATGGCCTTTTGCTTGGAAACATCCACAGAAACCACAAAATGGTACCAGAGAGATTAGTCTTTCTCCGAAGTGAAGCCAATAGAAAACCCATTAGTTTGAGCTGATCTGGAAATTATATGGAATTGATCCTGGGGTAAGAACAGTTTTTCATGCTCAATACTTCCCATTGATTCACCCTGCCATAATTACAAATGAAAATCATTACGTCTCCAAGTTGTATTTTGTTAGTGTCTGATGTGAGGCTACACGAGGAGAGCAAGCGGTCTTATTTTCTTGCTCTTACTCTTGCGTCTGCACGGGGATGGATGTTCATACATATGAATACGCGTCTCTGTATTATTAACAGTGAAATCTGGACCGAGGTGGGATGCGGTTCATCCTTTGTTTGGCTATTAAAAGTTGAAGCCAAGGGCTTGCGGAGCACCGCATGAGAGTCGTCTCTGCATTTAATCCCACAGCTGTTACGCATCCATCCTTACACTTTGTGCTGATGTCGTGTGTGGAGTGGGCGGAGGACATTTATGTGGCTTTTTGACAGTAACTCACCAAAAAGTAGCAACCGCAAACAAATTCCAGACAGGTATTGTTCACTGTTTCCAAACAGTGTGAATCACCAGCTTGCTACAGCTCAATCTCCTACCACCCACAGAGTCCTGGATGGTGCCTCATCATCATTTGAGTCCGTGGGTAGGGAAGTTTATTGCAGAACACCTCAGCGTTTCAGGAAATCCATCCGCCCACCCAGTCCTCCCATCCCACGCCGGTCCTTCCCCCCACCAGCACCGAGACAGGTGTCTTATCTCCATCGCGCAGCACAAGCACAGCCAATCTTCCAGGAAGATGGCGACCGCAATGTGACAAATCCATCTGTCCTGGTTTGAATTTGTATGCTAATTTGAAGTAATAGCCCCTCTGGTGACAGTGCAAGGGAACAATTCAATCACGCCATCTATGACAGTTGCTTTCCAAGCCTTCTCTGTGATACAGGGAGTATATGCACGTACCGCCGGGTTAGGGCTTGATAGATTGGTTATGTAGGGGAGACGTGGCATGTAGACTGCATGTTTAAAAATGGCCTGCCAGTTTCGGACCACTCACGCAACTACCGAAGGCACCTGTGCAGAAACGTGCAGCCGCCACCTGTGGGCAGAGGGGGAGTGGGGGAGGCGACAAAATTTAACCTCATTTATTCCCCCACAACGCTGGTTGCCGCCCTGAACTTTCACCCAGTTTTGCTGCCGCAGCCTCTGTGAGAGATGTGTGAATGATAGAAGTATCCCCACATAAGATCACACCAACACAATTGTTACATTGTCACACTGAATTATCGCAGACTGCTGATCTGATTCAGTGAAAAGCTTTTATGTGTCACTGGGCAAGACGAAGAAACAAGTTGAAAGAACACAGAGGATCGAGGCACAAGTATAGGAACAAACCGAGCTGCGCCTCACTCTCAGAGGGAAGCCGGATGCTATTTGTGATTTCTCTCGTGTTGCGGCACTCCACCACACCATACGAATGTATAGGGCTCCATAATCTTTAAATTAATCTACAGCACAGGACAGATTATGGCTGATGGTGACAGATAAGGCTAAAGAACAAGCTGCCATTTGTTTTGCTTGCATCATTCTTTTTCTTTGCCTCCAGATCAGAGACTGCTTTCCTTCGAGACACCGAGTTGGTTTGCCAGAATCCCGCCCATTCCAACCCCCGACTTCAGCGCAAGTGTCACGGAAAGATCAAAATCTTGCTAAATTCTTTATTTTAAGTTTTTTTTTCCCGAACACAGAGGATTGTAATGTGTTTTATCATAATGTATGATGTTGACACCACTCGCAAGCCTCACGGCAATGAGCTAGATGAAACGCGAAGGCTG
Source organism: Aulonocara stuartgranti (assembly GCF_965226115.1). Taxonomy (NCBI): domain Eukaryota; kingdom Metazoa; phylum Chordata; class Actinopteri; order Cichliformes; family Cichlidae; genus Aulonocara; species Aulonocara stuartgranti. The sequence continues at coordinate 32,747,533 of NC_138941.1, forward strand.
GGTTACGGCCAGTCACTGTAGCAAACATTCGCTGTCTTTCTCCCACTCTCTGCCGCAGTGAATTCTTGACAATTTCTGCATAGGAAAGAGAATATGCAACACTGTGCCAATTGACCATACTTCAAAAGGGTGCAGATCACGCATCTTGATCAAACGAAGAGGCCGGCGAAGAAGACTGACGCTCGAAAGGCCCGTCTGACTGCATGGGTCTCATATCACAATAAATGGTGTGCTAAAAGACAGTTCTTCAAATGAGCCCTGTTAGCAGCAAAATGAGAGATTGTCCGTGCTCAGCATGGCTGCACGCGGGTAACACTTATTCCGTGGCACAATGTTGTACTGGTTTGGCTTCTAAGGGCTTGTTTTCCCCACAATGCTGTACAATTATTCTGATGGTTTGATGTGCAGTTGGGAATTTAGTCTAAAGCTGTAATTTCACTTTAATTGGGAGGCCTTTAATCAGTCATAATGGGCTTGATTCAGTCTGACGCCTCTATCTGTGACTTACAAAATGATAAAGCACATTGAAGAACACATGGAGAGCAGGGTTGTGAAGATTGAAATGCAGAAAAAAAGGGTTTTTAAAACAGAAATTTTAATATCTCAATCCACCTACACTAATCTTAGTCATGAAAGACAAGTGATGTGTCTAGAGTTGTTTAGCAGGTTTACATAAAGGAACACTTACTTCCCCCTTGTTGCATTGTCTAGATATATTGTGTAGCCCCATGGAGGCTCTGGAGTTATGAGTCAACCCTCCAGGATTTTCAAAGGAACATAAACTATTTTGAGGTGTAGTAACACCAGCAGCAACGTCATGATTTCACTTTAAACTTTAGTAAGACAGTATAAACACTACAGTGAGTTAATAAATCTTAAGATGTTCAGTAAAAACCTACAATTTTCCTTTAAAATGTCAAATTACATTTTTTGCTTTGTAAGTATGTGTATTATGTATGTAAATGTAAGTAGTTTAGCCATATTTTTTGTATAAGTTGACAAATTATTAAATATGTGGAGTAATTGCATGTGTATTTTGATTACAAGGCAATTCAAGCACTCATTATCTCATGATCTGGGAATAAATGAATTAATCTGCGGTTATATGTTCATCTGGTGCCATGTGCTGTTACATTTTGTACATAAGTTCTGTGAGACAAATATGGTGTACAGATGCTTTCAAGAGTTGACAGAAAGCTTCAGCAAGAACTTACTTTTGTTTACAGTAAAGGCCCATTTTACCTCTGCAGTTGTTTTGGCTTATTCCGAATGATTAAACCTCTGCCAAGGCTGGAGCTAGGCCAAGCTACGCCGGAAAATGGGAACTATGTGCTGTCAGCAGTCTTTGTGAATATATAGGACAAATAGTAAAGGTGGAGGTTGCCTCACACTAACAGGCACAAGAAAACTAACAGGAGAGCGAGAGAGATGTCAATCAACTCAGTACACAGGCCCACACAGATCTGAGGAGACACACGGTACACTCAAACACCTGTGTGGGTGCACTGTGGGTTTGAAAGTTTGCATGCCTTTTACATTTTAGCATTAGTTAGAACACAGAATCGAAAAAGAAAAAGCCCCATTTTGGATACATATTTTGGACAGAATGTAAGCTGGTGTTTTGTGGGATGAAATATCTTTAGTCAAGATAAATCCCAAATAGAGATCAGGATACATGTAGGTCAAGGCTAAGTACTGAACTCGTGTATTATGTCCTACAATATTTGTGCACCTTTTGACAGAACTGAGTCTGTTTTAAAAGAAGCAAAGGCGACAGTGACTTCTACGTGTTTCTTTCATGCACTGCCTACATCACCCCCCTATATTTTATGCAAAAAAGTCTGCTATTTTTGGATACATTTAAAGTATATGAAACACTGAGAAAAATCCATTTTGCACACAGACATTCATCTTTGGGTTTGGGGGACTAGTTGTGCTAGTACAGTAGGCTATGTTACAGTCAAAAAAAAAAAAAGTCCTTCTAATTTTAAGAAAGAAGTAAACAAATTCATCAAAAAACTGGACTTCATGCTACCCCTGCCACACAGCCTGGAATGTGCTCCAAGGTTTCATCCATCCCTAAACTGGCTGGATGGATGTAAGTTTGTGCACACCGGACAGGTCAGGTAACTGGACAAGCCAACACAGAGACAGCCAATCACTCACCCAATTTAGAATCCCCAATTACCGGTAACTTAATCCCACTAACTGTATGTTTAGACTGTGGGGGGAAGCCAGTGTATCTGAAGAGAACATGCAAACGCCACACAGAAAAGGCCCAGTCAGACAGTGGATTCAAACCCAGTATCTTCTTGCTATTAGGCAGCAGCGCTAACCACTGCACAACTGTGCTGACCTGAGTGGCACAAAGTTACCAAAGTTAATCAAATCTGATAGTCAGCACATGTGCTTTTTGTGTTTACAAGTTTCCAAATTGTCTGTATAAGACTACAAATTGTTAAACCCATTAGAGACTAAATCACAGACAGCTCAGTTAAACTGGGAGAGAAGAGAAGTTATCAATACTTTTAAATGTACAAGATATTTATAGTGTGGTGATACCAATGTTACAACAAGGAGTGACTATGTATTTTACACTTAAATGTATTTCAAGACGTGGACAAGTTTCTGCATTTATTTTCATTATTTACATTTATTTTCAGTCAAATAAAATTACAAATACAATGAATTGCACGGCTGTTCACTGGTAATGGTCAGGAATCCGGTTGTTCAGTCTGACGTCACTAGCCGTGTCTGGGCCTAAACTCCGCTGCAGGTCCATATATCAAACGATCACTATGGCATTACTGAGAGTTGAAAAACTGTCTAAAGTCTTTCATCTTTAATAAAATGATCAGCGTTCTGCTCTACCAGGTGTAACAATTGAGTTTAACATCCAGGCATCCATGAAAACGGAATTTATGACATTTAACGGAGTTAGAAGTTAGCAGGAAGTTAGCTCGCTAGCTTCTATCTAAATACAATATAGCATGTCCTGACTGCAGGGTTTTGGAAACAAATTAAAACGTACAGCTTTGTTATCACTTCCAACATAAATGAAGACAGAAAACTAAACAGCAGTGACGTTTGTAGGGTTACTGAAGTTTGGTTAGCTGGTTTAAAATGATGTGCTACGTGACCGCTAGCGACACAGCTATGTTAGCATAATATGAACAAGCTAACTTTTTTTCCACTCGATAAAAGTTACCGTGAGTGTTCTCTGTGGTCAGGAACAAATGTAATCGCATGGCAGGATGCTGTAAAAGGACCAAACTTCAGCCAGGAGAACAACTGAGATAATCCATCCACAATACGAGGTTAGTCATTCATATACTGCTGCATGGGCTGGGCTGTAGTTACATCCTAAGGTTTTAAAAACTGAGCTTAAATAAATGATTAGCGGCAATAAAAGCCGAGGGAGGTCAACAGGGATCACTGACTGTTTTAGGAGCTTTTTGAGATCAAATAGAAGAAAATACATAACATTAAACATGTTAACAACACAAAAGCCATATTAAACGCAGACTACTTTTTTTTTTTTTTTTTTGGAATACGTTTTATTGACAAAGCACAAAATACAGATATACAAATACAAAATAGCAAACACAATGTCAGGGGGTTCGTATAAAAAAGCAAAATAGACAGTCTATTATAGAATCACATGATATTGAACAGGGAACATAGGTTTATGGTTTTGACAGCTTTTTGACTTTGAGAATGTTGTATGGTTTTAACATATTGTTTGGTTTCATTTAAAAAGCACCGAAAGGATGGTTTTGCGTTAGAAAATTTCGACTTATGTATATGAAATTTAGCCAATAATATCAATAAATTAATCAAATAAAATTCGTTTGCCCTGTGCATGGGGTACTTAAAGAAACCAAACAATATTTTCTCGTAACAAAGAGAGAACTCAGAAAAGATAAAGGAAACAACAAAAACACAAAATTCTTGCCAGAAAAGATTCGTGTATAAGCATGACCAAAATAAATGAGAAATATCTTCCTTCACACAATTACAAAATGTACAGTTAACATCAATGTCCTTTTTATAACGTACAAGAAAAGACCTAGTTGGGTAAAAACGATGAATAACTTTAAAAGATATTTCCTTTACTTTGTTATTTAATAGAAATTTCGATGGTAAGGTCCAAATCTTCTCCCATTCCAGGTCCTGGTATAAGTTATTCCAGTAGGCGACAGCTGTTGGGACACAAATTCTGTCTTTTTGAAACAGAGTTCGTATTTCACGGTTGTTTTTCCTCCTTACAGAGGGGAAACACACCTGACCGATATAAGTAACAGCAGGATCCAGTGGTAAAGGGGTCAAATTAAACGCAGACTACTTTAGGCCCGGAAGTAGGATTTGTCGCGTCATCACTGAACAACCGGATAGGGGGTTCATGAGATGTGGTTGCTGGTAGATAGCAACTATCATATAAACATAAACCTGTGGGGTCTGGAGGTGGACACATGAAAGTTTTATATGTAAAACTTTATATTTAGCAATGTATTTTAAATATAACACAGGATTCTGTGTCAGTTACTACAAAAATAGCCCTTTGAAATCAGATGACTTTGCTTATACATGCCATACACCCCACCCTTATTCTTGGTACCCCATTTGTAAAAATCCTGGAAAAACCCTTGTACAGGTGCTAGCTTTTTGGCATACATATTAAGTGTTCACGAGGACATAAAAACTATTTAAAAGTTTTCTAATTCTTCAAACTTCCCTAAAGTGTTTTTTCTACCGGCATGTTTACCGTTTTCATGTCACTGTTTTCATAATGCCCCGGGTTTCATTAGCTGGGAAAGGAATTTTTGTTTAAAAAAAAAAAGACGTAAAAACAAAAAGCAGTTTTCTTATTTTGCTCACCGTGACCGAAAGAGAAACAGCTAACGACCACACTCCAGGCATCCAGTCGTTTCTCTGCCTTGTTATTTAAAGTATTTTTCATCGCTTTCGTCGGTAGCCACCGTTGACCCTGACACCTGAAGGCGGTGGGATGCACCCCGACACATCCCACTTTGGTTTTTTGGAGACGACGGCCACGTGACCGAGGTAACGGCAGCATCCGCGCGCACACCGCCGCTGTTCGTTTGATAGCATCCACGGCGCCGGACGGAGAAGAGAGCGGGACAGAGAGAGAGAGAGAGAAAGAGAGGGAGATAGGAAGAAGCAGTCGTCGAGGGAAGACTTGAACAAAATCTCCGTCTTGCTGACTCCTTCACCAGACGCGGCGGGCACACCATGGACGGCTATGGCCGGACCGAAGATGAGCTGTTCTCCTCCTGCCTCGTGAACCTCACCTGGGAGACGTGCTACGAGCAGGTAGGACAGGTCCCTCTCCGCGGGAGAGAACAGCGTCGTTGTTTCCGCTGCTGTGATTTAAAATGGCACAAATATATATATAGAGAGATATGTAAGTGTTTAAAGGGGGAGTTTAAAGGGCTGGTTTTTAATGACTGACTCAGCACGTGAGGTGAGAGCAGGTACAACTTCACAAACTTGGGGTTTTTGTGTTTTGCCAGCAGGGTCACACGAATACTTTCCTCAACTTCCCTTAAGCTTTCTGTTACTCAAACATTCTGCCTTTAAAATCAATAATGGATGAACCTAGTAGACAAAATAAATCTTATGCCGGGAATGTTATCAATAAATTAGAGGTAAACACACACACACACGCCATTATTCCTTTGAAGTATCTGAGAGACACTATCTTTTTGGTGTTATGAGTGAAGCTTTTTCAAACAGAGATCATAAGACACCGGCTTCTTACTAAAGATACCTGTGTACCTGAGACCCGTGGGTTGCCATGTGTGTCTGGAAATCAGGTAAGGCAGACTGAGATTGGAGTGAGTGTTGTTGTTGTTGCTGATGCTGAGCACTTTGATCCTGGAGTGTCGGGCCTGTTTCTCACACAGCAGAGAAGCACTTGTGTCTGTTTGGAGATAATTACCTAATTCATCCTCCCTCTTCCCTCAAGCTCAATCAGTTTTGCTTTTTAAAAACACACTTATCGTGCTATATGAAATCCCTCTTAATTCTCACATTCTAATTTGAGGGAGGAATGCGTGCGGCTAAAGTCATCTGCCACAAGAATGCCAATGAAATCATTCTCTATGAATGCTAAGAGGGCTCCCAGCTATTTAGCAGTTTATGCTCAATGATTGATGCCAAAATATTTGTACAGTGATTTTTATGGTAATTTACTTGAATGCCACCGTGAGAGCTCGGGATATATACGCGGGGAATTTATTTTTCTGTTATCAGTATCCAGGTTGCAATACAGAAGAGGAGGACACTTAAACAATCAATCTCCTGTGGTTTAGTGGGCTAGCATTTTGAATTACAAGTAATCGCAAATTAAAGAGGATTAGGCTCTTAAAGCCTGAGCTCCTGATTGGCCGTGCCGAGAGTCATATTGTAACAGTTATTTAGGCACAAGAAACAAAAGCCACCCCAAAAACATGACTCAGAAGTGCAAAGTCACTGTGAATGGCATTTTAAATGTGCAACAATTAAGCCTCGGCTGCAAAGTGGATTTCGGCACATCAGTCGAATGCAAGCGCATTTACAAATTTAAGACACTGAAATCCACAGCAGAGAACTGACTTAGCGTTGTAGACTTCTGCTGCATTTGCATCAGTCTTCAGGGTTGGAAAGTTTAGAACTTTACGTCGCTGTTGTTCAAGGCTGAAACTGCAGACTGAAGGTAGTTCAGCTGAAAATATCGAGAGAAAAAAAGGCCATTACCTAGGTTTATTTTTCTTACACCTGCTAAAACGAACAGTTGATAAACTGATCAGCAGAAAATTAGTTTTTAAGTCTTTTTTTGTAATCAGTTCATCTTTCAAACACTGTCGCTCAGTCGATCGTTTTTACTTTTACACGTCACTTCAGATTTGCTGTCTTTGGGGGTTTGGAAATCTGGTCTGAAAATATAAGAAATCTAAGTTCACTTGGATGGATTCTTGTTTTTCTAGAGTGGGTGGTTCTGCTGTGTGGCTTAGGAGGTAGAGCAGGTCATCTACCAGACACATGGTTGGTGGTTTGATCCCTGGCTGTTCCTGTCTTAGGCAAGATACTGAACCCTAAGCTCCTCCTGATACCAGAGTAGAAAAGCACTATATAAGCCTAACCCATGTATCAGTCTGCATATCCTATTGGTCAGTAGTGGCCTGTACATTGGTATATGCTTATATTTTTTTAATATAATCTTTATATTTACAGAAAATCAAGATGTAGTCAGTACTTTTGGCTGTTTTTACACCAGCCATCCTTCCTGACAGGACCCTCCCGTTTTATCCAGGGTTGGGATCCGGACTAGGTGTACACTTGTGCCCCCAGTGCATCTGCTCCCCACTCTTGAACTGGGGATCTTTTGCACACAAGGGAAAAGTGTTAACCTCTGCAAAGCAGAGCTGCTATAATACTGGAAAAGGTGCTGGGGTATTTCAGAAATCATTTCATAATTTTCCCAGCCTGGCAGCATGTGTAGCAGAGTAGCATCACAGCTGAGCGGACGATGGTTCGAGATCTAATTTGGCAAATATATTGTTGATGAGTTAAACAATGTCTCCATCATTTTCTGTTTTTAATTGATCTGACATCCAGCGGGTAGCGCTGAGTATTTGATTTGGCAGATTTTTACGCTGGATGCCCAGCCTCATGCAACCCCTGGGGGATTTGTGCCTCCTCCTGGGATCAAACCAGGGGTCTTGCTTGTTAGGCCAATATGAAAACCACTACACTATGGAGATCTGTAATGAGCATATTTCTCCTTTCAGACTGGCTGATATTAGATTAACAGACAACACAACTGAAGCTTTAATCCACAGCGAAAAGGTTGGACTATTAGCCCTACATTCCCGTTCCTATATGAAGAGTTAACATAAAATGGTCTTCCTCAAATGCTTTCACATATTTTCCCAAATCAGCCTGGCACAGTCTGTATGCTTCCCATGAAAAATCTTTAATAAGTATCTTCCTGGAAGCAGGTCATCTGCTCAGCCACCACGTTGTTAGCCATGCACATATATCCTCTCTCGCCCTCCCCAAGTCCTAGGGCGGGTGGGTAAATAAATAAATAAGGCAGTAAAGGGAAATGTTGACACAGCCTGTCCTTGTGGCCAGATTATCCACTCATGCTTGAGCGCTGGGTAAAGGCCCTGCATTATTCAGCCTAAGACACAGAGACAGGGGAAAACCGTGGAAAAGCTGGGTCTTGCCGCAGGAGTGTGTGCGTATGTGTGCGTGCGTGCGCTCTTTGGGGTGAGTGCTTCCACTTTTAAAAGAGCAGACATGGGGGATAGCTGAAACGCAAGCGGTGGGGAATATGCTGTCTTCGCTTAATTATCAAATGAACTTATTGCCTCTCCCTCCACTCCATCGCCTTCTTTTTCCCCACTCTCCACAACCCCCTCGCCAACACCTCCCCCTCTTAATCATCAGGCTTCTTGAGAGCTGCTGTCCGTGGTGCTGAAAGTTTCATCACACATTTTGTGCATGTCTTTTTGGAGTTCCAGGCTCCGGTCCCTTCCCAGGCTCCGTCGCTCTTCAAAAGCAATGTATTCAGTTTGTCTCGACAAAAAGCGTGCCAGCGCTTGGCAGTCCGACTCAAAAGGGTGAACTCTATCATTCAAGACGTTTCAAAAAAGCTGCAGGTAACACAGCGTGCGCTCAGAAGCAGTAAGAACTAATGCGTTTTTTTTATGTGTCTGCTTCTGCCTACAGCATGTTTCATCACAGCGAGGCTCAAGCTCCGTTACTACTCACTCAGTGGCTTGGTTAAATGAAACCTCCTTTGTGTGCGCTCTTATGTACAGTATTTGATCCACGTGAGTCCCTTTTTTTTCCGTGTAATGAGACAGTAGCTTCACTGTTTTGCTTTTTGTGGGTGGAGGCACTTTACAGCAAGGAAGGAATTAAAAACTGTTTAAACAGGGTTGTATTTGGAGAGCCTTTTGAGAGATCACAGACTCAGCAGAGAGCGAGAATGTGTTCCTTTCTTTGAGTTTACAGTATTGTACTCCACTTTTGGCAGGGGAAAGGGTAGAATTTCAAATATATTTAGTGTTCATAGCTAAGTATAAGAAAAATTGATTGTAAGCTGTCAGGATGCCTATGTGGCACTTGGGTTAATAAAAGCTCTCATTCAGAGCGGAAACAAACTCATCATCATTAGTCAGTCGATGGAATAGTAATTGGCAGCTGTTTGGTATCAATCAATTCATTATTTGCTTTTTTTTTCCAGTTCCAGCTTTTCTGTTTTTATAGCATTGAAACCAATTTTCTCAGTTTTATTATTCAAATGACTAATCGGTAAGAAAATTTGCAGGCTGGAGTCCTGCACATCTCTTGGCCTCTCTCTTTTTCAAATGATGGAATCCTTTTTAAGCCAGGATTTCCTCATTGTTAATCCAGTGTCTGCAACTGTCTGTACAAGAACTAGTCAAGCTAGTCTCCCCTACTGTCATGTACCACTTCCAGTTCTCGTACTACATCAGGATTATTCCTTGAAAGTTCTGTTCCAGTGACTTGTTGGCTTGCATTTGGGCTTTTCTGTCACTGTATTTTAAAAAAAAGATGAAAGAAGGAGGTTGCAGGGGGCCAGATATGGTGAAAAGGGCAAGCACGGAGCGCTGTTTGTATGGGCATGGCAAAGAAATCTTGTATTCTGTCACTGTGCAGATTTTTTTCTACTTATTTGTTCTCTTCTCAGATATCTCAGGCCTTTATTCTGTGGTGATGGTGAACTCTTGTGTCCTGTGGTTAAATTAAAAAAGAGAGGCTCCTCCTTATCTGGTGCACTTCCCCTCGCTGTGGAAGGCAAAGTTATGAGGGCTTGAACAAGGAAACTACCATGAAGGGGATAAAAGCCATATTTATTTAGGGTAGTTTGTGAAATTTTTCACCAATTGCAATGTGACGGTGGTAGCGGAAATTTATGGATTATTTCTTCAGGTAAAAGTAACAACACACTATAAAATAATGTAGTAAAAGTCACGCAATCAAAACTTTCATGGGACTGAAATGCTAGCGGCTAAATGATTAAAAGTAGAACTACACACGTGTGTAAAAGAGCTGATTTTTATACAGCTATACAATGGTCGTTTTTACTTTTTAAAAAAATCATCTGATATATTGATATTGTAGAAAGATATATCATGATAGGTATGTTTGTTATTATGGATGAGCTCATATAAAAGTTCCCATTTGAAACAACACATGGGTTTAATTCAGAAATTGTGTCAGGTGCACAGGGTACGCATCACTGCTGAGAATTTGACGGCGCTGTGCCGACTGGTAAAATAAATTGCTGAAAGATGAAACACTGTACAACTCTAACATAGTGCATGTGTGTAAATCTGAGTACGATGTCTAAAAAAAATATGGGCTGGTATGTTGATAACATCATCACCCTTAAAAATCAGTGCTCTACTTAAATATTTTATTTGTATCTACAGAAAACTAAAGCTTATGTTTTCCAGGCTGTACATATGTTTGATGTTTATATGTGAACTTGAAATGGAGCTATTCATTACGCCTGTTGAATTAAGGCAGCGCACTAGAATGCCAAAACATTGTAAAATGGATATATCAGTGTACAAGTACCTCAAAATTGTCCTCAAGTGCCTACGCTTATTTGCACTGATCAGTGGAGACCTCTTGTCCCTTTAACAGTGCAATGCGTCACTGACAACAATATGAGATGGAGCGCTTATTCCAAATAGAGCGAGAATGGCTAAAAGCAGGGGAGCTAAAGGTAAATTTTTAAATAGCCTCATTACCCGTTCCAGATTCCAGGAACTCACTTATTGTTTGTCATGCTTTCAGTCCGTGATATGCTCCGTGTACCTACCACCTCTCACAACCAACCCTGAAGGGGTATATCTAATTTTCACATTGGCACATCTTATTTCTTTTTCTTTTCTTTTTTCTTTTTTAATCAACAAGTGCGTGCCTGCTGAACACCTTGCTTTTGATAGCAACCCACAGATGCAGGGCCTGTCAGCGGTGTAATGAGAAGCGCGTTGTTCCCTTGCAACATATTGCCAAGATATGGATGGATAATTATCTAATCAAGACTGTGAAAGTGCCACCCCTTACTCACTGCTGACCTGCTAACCGTCTGCCAGAGCCTTTTTGCCAAGATGTATACTGCTAAATGATCATAGGGTACGTTTCAGTATTGGTGACAGTGTTGGTATATTTTAAGGCTAAAAAGGGGCATCGATTTAGAGGACTTTAAATTACTTAAACAGCAACTCTATTGGGTGTTATCTTGTTGTCAGTAGTTGTTGATCTGTGGTCATTTTGTTAATATTTAACAGTGAAGTTGGTGCTTAAAGTCGCAAAGAAACACCAGACCAGCTTATGTCGTTATTTATGAGGCATAAATCTACGCTAGGTGACACTTCATTTCATTTCCAGAGAGAAACGTGAACTACCAGAGAGAGCAACAAGCTTTGATTCCTGGTGGAACTATAAAATCTGTCATGCAGAACATCTAATTATTTGCAGCAGGAGAAGCCTTTTAACTACACCAGTGCATAATATGTACAGTTAATTGGTTAGCTGCGAAAAAACCCCAACTTTTATGCTCTTCTAGTCTCTCTGAGGTTCACAGCTAATTTAATGTAATCAAAATATTAGTTTCCAGTGATATTAATCTTGTTTTGTAGCTTTCTCGCGCTGCGCCGTCTGAATTGACGTCTAAGCGGGGTGAGTGCAGACTACATTCTTTGATTATGTGTGGGAAAAATGTCTTCCTCACCATTGACAATCTGTTGATACCTTGCAAAATCTGAGATGAAAGGAAATGCAGCTTAGACTGTGAAAAATCCTTGCCTTCTCACCGGGAGGTAAAAGTACTCTCACAAACATTGAATTGTACATCTGAAGTGTTATCAATTCCACCTGAAACGGAGGGCCCCGGTGGCAGAGCTGAACCCCTGCGCTTTTGATCGCACCAGCAGTGCCTGTAAACAAGTATTTTCCCATCTTCCTCTCCTCTGTCTGTCTCTCCGTTTCTCTGCTCTCCCTCTCCCCCACCAAGGTGTCTGGAGGGGGAGGTTCCTTTGATTATCTCTGCTGCCGATTAATTGCTTTTCTTAACCTCTGCACAGACGTGCTCCTACACCGCCCCAGAGCCTGCCGCACGCGCCCAGATGGACCCCTGCCAGGAGAAAAACAAACCGCGCCATGCTTCTTCCTCCCCACCTTCTCCCAATTACTGACCTTCATCCTTTCATTTTGCCTCGGATGTTATCGTCGGCATTATCAGGCGTATTTACTTTGTTTGTTTAGCTAGTGGCTTGGTGCACTGCAGCATTCTTAGCTACATTTTTATGGCACGCTGAGCATGTGTGATACATGCATTCATATATATATTTTTTTTTTTTTTTTTGAGGGAAGAGTTACAGGACCGGATGAGAGGAGTTTATGACATACAATACATTTACCTGACAACACAAAGTGTCTGTGTGTGACCAAGTGAAGCGGCAGGGCATGAATATTATACTGTCTTTTTTTTTCTATTTCCAAACTGTCCTTATTCTATGATTAAATAGATTTTGGCCTTGAGTTGTGCTGGCCAAGCAATTTGAGTTCCTTTTTTTTCCTCCAACACTGAGTGCTCTTTTCCATCTCACTTTGCCTTTGAGACATGCATGTGCATCACATCTCTGAAAAGGTCCCAGCCCTTGCCTCCAAATGCTGTCATATAGCAATGAACTCCCTCCTTCAGACCTTGGCCTGCTTTTTTTTTCTCCCACCCTTCCTTTAGGACATCCTGAAAGCTCGTCCAGAGGCCATCTCTCAATGATTAATGCGTTTCATCTCGCATGCAGACCACCTACTATACCTTTACAGTTTGGACAACGCTGTGCTAAAATGTTCTCAGGATGACCCAGCGGTTGGTTTGCCACGGGAGAAAGAAAGCTTTAATCAATTTTTTTTTTCAGTTGTTGCTGATTTATTTCCTGACTTTTTAGCACAGACTTGATAGGTCAAAATATAGACATGAAAGTTTCTTTTTTTAGCCTCAAGATGCTGGCAGAAAAGTGTTGGAATATAACCTTTCGAGTTCTCTAATCCATAACACTGACTTTTTAGTCTTGGTCTCCCTCCAGTTCATCATTTTCTGCATCCAGAGAAACTTCTCTTACAGCTTAAGTTTTGCGTGACTGTTTATGACATTACTGTACTTTGCTTTAGGGATTTTTTTTTGATTTTCTTTTAAGCGAATGTAGCCTAATTGGTTCAGGTGTTTGATACAGAGAGCACTGTGGGGCTCTAGTCTAAGAGGAGAGGAGACAGCCCACACATAACCACGCTCTGGATGCACAAATGCAAAAATCTGCATGTGAGGCATGAGCAGACACATAATGTGCACACTGACTCACTCATTCACTCACTAACAGGCTAGACTCTGAGGACTGTATGGCACAGTGTGGTGTTGCTGATTTTTTTTCCTTTTTCCCCCATCAGCAGAAAGCCGGGATGAGCTGAGCTAATTGAGCTGGGAGGCCCGGCGGGGGAACGTGGCCCATTCTCACACCAGCTCGTCACTTCCTTTCTTTACCCATCCACCCTTGCGTCTATAGTCCCATACCTCCAAACCACTCAGTGCTGCTTACAAGAATGATTTTACTTCATCACCCAGTGTTTGATTAGTGCTAGACTCATATTGATACGAGTTACAGGTGGATGAAATGCATCGCAAAGCCGCAGTTTGTAGAAAATGATAGCAGTTGCTCTGTCGACATAGTCGAAGCACATGTTGAAGTACCGGTTTGAATAATGTCAATGTGACGTGCATTAGTTTCGGACTGCTGTGTTGCATCGTACACTTTACACATTACAAGCTAAAACAGACAAACTGCGCTGTCTGAACCAGAGCAGACAAGGCGACAACAAAAGCAGATTACCTGTTCTATTTGAGGGATATTAAGACATTATATGCCATTCAATGGGCCCTGGGAGGCCCGTCATAAAAGCCACAGCAAGCTGTCGAGACGGAGACTCAGAGTTGTTTCCACCCTTTAGCTGCGTTTGGGGACTGATTATGGTCAGGCAAACAGCCCTTACCTGGAAAGTCACTTTCACTTTCTCGTCCACCATTTGTTAGTATGGCTAATGTCTCATTAAGTCTCACAGAGGGGAAATGATGTGCTCTTTGGGTGAAGGTTAGGCTCTCGGCTTATCATGAGACAAAAAGAGAGACTGATTATCACAACACAGGCGTGCCTTAGCCTGTGTCTTTCACTACAAGTCCTATTTGTGTTACTGCTCGAGCTGCTTCATTACCCATAATCTATTAGCCCTCCCTCCACCTCCCCCAAGTAAAAGTTAAAACATTTGGACTAAATGATGAATGCTTGATCACTTTCTGCACCGGTGTTCTATGGAGAGGAGTGAACGGAAAGGGGTGGGGGGTAAATTTTACATTATCAAGGAGATAATTACAAAGCAATCATAAGCAGTTTCCAGTAAAGTAGTAAACAAGCCAAGGGCTTGTGCTCTTTTCCCAAGAATAATTAAAAGTTGCTTTGCATTCTATGCATCAGTGTCCTTTCCTCTGCTGAGTGGCCACCTCTTGGCATAATAAAGCTGGCTGAAGCATGGGGGGGGGGAGTCCTTCACTCAAAGGTGATCGGGCGTTTTTTAGACCTTTTCCTGTCTCGTAATCTTCCCCATGATCTGCCATGGGAAACTCATTTTGAATTTATAGTTCATTTCCTTTTTTTTAAATCTTTTTTCCCCCCCAGTCAACAGTCAGTTCTGAACAGCTGTGGACTGCTGTGTCACAAAGTGGGAACACTTCCAGAAATGGACTTCTACTTCTCCATGGCTTTTCCTTTAATGCCTCAGTAACGAGTTCATTCATTGATTGGTCTAGACTCAAGAGCACGGTGACTTGCCGACGAAGGTGTATAGGAATATTAGATGAGAAGGCCATCCTTTCTAGCTGAATTCTCAACCTTAAAAATGCTAATTAACTTTTAGGCCAAGTGACTCTAAAAACAGGTATTTTACTTGATATGGACAGTGGATCTTAGGCACAGCTTCATACTTTCAAATATCTTATTTTATTATGAAAGTATATCAATTTTATAGCTTGTGTTACTATTTATTTTTACTACCCCCTTCGTAATTGCTTTTAATAAGTGAATTGTTAGAACATCTTGCCCCAGTTTCAACCCTTTTAACAGAATCCAAAGCTGTCAGAACAGTGCAGCAGCTCAGGACAGGCTCCTTTGCACTTGATCAACTTCCTGTCTCAGTTTCCTGGTCTTCCTTAGAGCTTAAGATGCCTGCAGGCTGTGTCCCTTCGCAGCGCTGATGCGCAGTTGTTACTCAACTTCAAACAACACTAGAATCAGTCAATTATCCGTAGAATCGATCAACATAATGCCGCTCTCGCTCATTTAAAAGAGCCAATCAATCTGCATGAGCCTTTTTTTTCCTTGACGCAGTACTGCATTCATTTGTGTGCATGTGTTAGACGCTCATGATGGATCTACTCCAGTGACGGCTTACCTTCTGATTTATGATTATTTATCCCAGGAGTAAGACTGAAAGTTGACCTCTCATCTAGGCGTCTGCCTTCCCCGATGCCTGTAAAAACTGCATGTGGAGTCGCACAATAACATCTTGCTTGCTTAAAACTCCTAATGCACAGGAGGCAAAATTCGCTGCTTCTCTAAAAGCTCTTAATTTCAACTCGCTTGCACCTGTGTTAGCACGTGCTAGCTGCACTCACCAGCTCCTCTGTGACTTCATTACTAAATGAAGCAACCCATAATTCCACATCCCACCACAAATAAATGCTGTAGCGGCAGTCTGCGATGTGCCGAGGGTGGGGCTGGGAAAGGGGGACACCTCGTCCTCCATACCTGATGACATGCAAGGTTTATCACGTTGAGCAGAGACATGGTCACCTTACCCCGGGCCTCATTGTGACAGCCAGCAAGTCACTTGAGAGCACCATTGGAAATCAATATTCCTCCACTCTTTAATTGTTAGGAAAAAAACCTCCCCTGTTTACAGCATCCCATCATCAGTCAGGACAGTCTGACTTTCATTTATTTTTGCCTTTTCCTCTCTTCTTTCTGTCTCTTCCTCCTTCTTCTCTGTGGTGCGTGCTGGCTGGCTGAGTTTTTGCTAGATTACGTAACGGGAACTGGCTGGATTTCATTTCGGGGGACCTACTTTATATGCACACAAACGCTTTTCTGGGTAACTTCAGGGTCTTAAATCTGCTTAATCCTACTGACCACACACCCAAGAGGTCATTTTTTTCTTCACGTGTTTTTTTTTTAATCATTTGAAATTTTTATGACTTTGTCCATCAAGTTGTTTCTAATAACGCTAAATGATTGTTTTCTATTTCTGCTTTGATTGGTGTTTTTGAAAATATAAATGTTTTGGGCTCCCAGTGGATCCCAGTCTGTACAGCTTTAATATATGGAACTATTTATTCACTCTTTTGCAGCGAGTCCTAAGTTAAAGTAACACAAGATATCCAGGTAATACTGGGGCACTCTGTTATTTTAAAGGAAGAAAGACTCAAATGCAATCACTGCCTACATCATCTGGATGGGGAACTTCCCAGACTGGAAGCTATCAGAA
This sequence comes from Aulonocara stuartgranti, assembly GCF_965226115.1. Classification (NCBI taxonomy): domain Eukaryota; kingdom Metazoa; phylum Chordata; class Actinopteri; order Cichliformes; family Cichlidae; genus Aulonocara; species Aulonocara stuartgranti. The sequence goes on from NC_138941.1 coordinate 32,764,174, forward strand.
TGCTGGAGATGTAGCTGGATCTATTGTACCTGAGACAGCCGGGGCATGGCCTGGTCATGCCATAAATGACAAGGAGAGCTGTTACTGCTACATTACAAACCTCAATCTTAGGAGCTATGAACCTCCTAAGGGTGAGGAAAACTCCACCTGCTGATGTGACTATCCAACACTCACCTCAACAGGAAGGCATCAACTGTTTGCTTCTGCTGTGACATGCCAGCATGGCAGGAAGCAAATTGTGTCTGTCTGTTGTGTGTTCTTAGCTTTAGCTGTTTTTAGTCCTTTCTGCTCTGGTTCCTGTATAACCATGGTGAGAGTCAAGTTAAGATTGCCAGCAATAAGTAAGACTGAGAAGACAAAGTTTTTCTTTGTTACATATTCTGTTCATAATAGTTATGGACAGAAGTTCTAGGCACAGCCAATTTGTGGATGGTGAAGGGTTTGGTGGTCTTGTCCCTGCTGGAGATGATGGCTTTATTGGGCCATGACCTCCAGGTCACACTAGGGTAGTTTGCAGATGAGTGTCAAGCACCTCCAGGTTTGAATCCATGGCTCTCAGTTGAAAAGAGTGGAGTGCCAACTCCAGGTCAGGGATGAGTACCTGATCTGGAGTGGGAGTTCAACTATTTTGGGGTCTTGTTCGTGAGTGAGGGCAGAGTGCAGCAGGAGATAGACAGAAAGATTGGCTTAATGTCTGCAGTAATGTTATACTGGTCTGCTGTGGTGAAGGGAGAGTGGATCCCAAAACTGCCACATTAACTATGATCACAAAAGTTGCAGGTTGTGATGAAAAGAAAGTGATTGTAGATGCAAGGATCTCTAAGCCCAGGACATTTGGGAAAGACTCAGGGTAAAGTTGCTATGCCAGATGAGGTGGTACAGCCATCTGACCAAGAGACCTCCTCGGTCAAGTGTTTCAGGCATTTAATGGAGGCCTCGGGGCAGAGCCAGGACATGCTGGAAAAGTCTCTGGGCTGGTTGTGTGTTTATTGGAATTATTTTATATTGGCGTCCAAATGATCCATCGTGGTTTCATCATGTATATACAACTCAAATAATATTTACATGAAATTACTGAAAACCGATTAATACCAGAATCCAAAAATGGTACATGAGCTTTTAATTAATAATGTGAATGTGCTTTGGTGTAGGTTTGTGTTTTACAAAATATGCTAATTCATTGTAAATTTTTTTTTTTTTTTAGATGACATTAATTACATAGCTAATAGTACTTGAAGCAGAGATAAGTTTTACTATTATTATTATTTTTCTGTTCTGATTGATTGTCACAGTAAAGTGTACTTGGTGTCCCGGGGGTCTTTAACCTCTTAAGACCCGAACTCTTCCATGACATGCATTTTGAATTTCTCTTTGATATTTGGGCATATTGGGACCCGATGAATGTAAAAATTAATTTACCAGATTTTTTTTACCTTATTTTTGTTTTTAGGAAAAATAAGAGCCTCATATGAGGATATTTGTTTAAAATTTTGATAGAACAGTAGCAGTATAATGTCCTCGTAAGTGGATATCAGGCCCATGTAGAGCAAAATTGAGTATTTTGGCCTAAATAACCCAAAATGTGATGTCCACATATGTGGACGCCAGGTCCTAGGAGGTTAATTCATGTATGTAAAATGTCTTTGGGATGAAGTTTGAGAGTGCACGTCCTCTATTGTCTTGAGCAAACACGACATGCTGGATTCATGGCCAAATAACTTCAGGATGCAACTGCTTCACAGTCCTTGTTGTTTACTGATTTCATCGCCTTTACCTCTACAGTCCTCCTACTTATTCACAACTGTTATATTATGACCATTAAGAGCTAAGAAGTTCCTAGAAACAGACAATAAATAAATAAATATATTTATTAATATATATATATTTTCATGTTAAACTTTGTCAACGTTAAATGCTACCCATGACAAATGCCACAGTATTGCAAAGAAATAATAATAATTTGTTTAAAAAAAATGTAATCTTTATGGTTGATTATTCTTTTGTGAAATGCATGTGTGGCACCTGTCTTTTGCTTTCAGTTAAGGAAGCTGTATAACCACCAGGATCTACTTTTATGTGTGAAACATGTCAAAATATGGAAGTTTACAAGTGCAGCTCTAGGGGACATCCCACTGGTATGTCTTGGAGGAGAAAAGTAAAGATGTGAGAAAGCTGGAGCAGATAACATTTGGCAGTAATGTGTCCCTACATCCTGTGTGTTGTGTGTTGTTTGTACCACTTGCAGTACTTTGTAACTTCTGTTTTTAATAGGAATGTCTTTATTTAGTTGTCATGCAAGTAAAAGGCATACATGAGGCGGGTGCTTGTTGATAGTTGATGCTAAGGGATGAAAACAGTCGCTGTGATGTCACCCACTGGTTTGTCCTCGACTTTAATTTTATGGCCAATGCCAGCTTGGATTGCTGGAGCATAGCAAAGTGACCATATATAGATGATATATAAGGGTGAATCATACAGATGCAGATACCTACTAATCCGGTCTTTAAGTCTGACGTCATTAGCAATTTCCGACAGTTATAAACGGTCTAAATTCTTTCATCCTTAATAAAATGATCAGTGTGGCTGCTCTACCAGGTGTAACAATTAAGTTTAACATCCACGCATCCATGAAAACAGAGTTTATTAAATTTAATTCAATTTCAATTCAATGCAATTCAATTTTATTTATATAGCGCCAAATCACAACAAAAGTCGCCTCAAGGCGCTTAATGGAGTTCAAAGTTAGCAGCAAGTTAGCTTGCTAGTTTCCACCTAAACATGATATACCATGTTCTGGGATTTCTCAAAAAATTAAAACGTACAGCTCTGCTATCACTTCAAACATAAATGAACACAGAAAACTAAACAGCAGTGACGTTTGTAGGGTTACTGAGTTTGGACTAGCAGGTATATAATGATGTGCTACATGATCACTAGCGACACAGCTATGTTAGCATAAAACAAACACAGTTAAGCTGGAGGATGAACGCTAACCTTTTCCACTCGATAAAAGTTAACGTGAGGGTTCCCGATGGTTAGGGACAAATGTATGTGCATGGCAGGATGCTGTAAACGGACCAAACTTAAGTCAGGAGAGCAACTGAGATAATCCAACCACAACACGAGGTTAGTCATAAATATACTGCTGCATGGGCTGGGTTGTAGTTACATATAAGGTCTTAAAAACTTTAAAATGAATAGTGGTCATAAAAACTTGCCTTTTTTAGGGGCTTGTTCAGATTAAAAAGAACAAGATATAAAGCATTAAAACATGTTAAAAACACTACAGCCATAATAAACGCAGAGTAGTTTGGACCCAGAAGCAGGGTTTATAGGTCATCACTTAAAGACTGGATTAGAGCCATGTAGCATACAAATAAAATGCTACGATCAAAAATGACCATGAAGAGGTCCAGCTGACTGACTCTGTAAAGGACTGATGGGATAGAAAGGGGTAGGACTAGATGTTTTAGCAGCAGCTGAATTTTCAAAATATGGGCAAGGAGATTGTCTTTTGTCTGTTTTGGATGGTGCTGCAAAATGACCTGAAGCACCTGAAGGTTTTAAGGTTTTAGCATTGGTATAGTGAGCAGCACTAATTGTAACTTGGTTTACAAGAAAGTTCCACAGGCAGTTTTTAATCATCTTGTGTCCTGGCTGATTTGTCTTTCAACTCAGTGGGTATTTGAACCATCAGGTGGTGAACTACTGCCTCATGTGGAACAACTTTATTAAAAAAAACAAAAAACAAATTAAAGCTGACCAAATTCAAAAGTTATCTCTTTTAACACAGGTCAGCGCAGTCATGCCTTTCTTATGAGAAGCCCAAAGCCAATAGTTACCTTGTTTCCACTTCTCCACAAGCTTCTCCTATTAGTGTGTCACCTGGGGAGGACCACGGCTCCAAAACTGTGATTAGGCCCTCTCTGGCTAATTAACTGCTCGGGCCACAGTTGGTCATTTTCCGCCTTTAATGGAGGGATGATGCCGCAGCTGTCCTTCGTCTGTCATTCATCTGACTTGTGCCCTTTATGCCACAATTTGTGCCATAAAATTTCTAAATAGCCAAAGCTAGCATAGCATTTTTCACTCTCATTAAAGTGAGGGAGAGGTTGGTGTATTTAAGCAGCAGCAGCAGCAAAGGCTGTATTTTCAGTATGAGACATTGAATGTAAAAGTCTTCTCTCTTTGCAGAAGAGATTCCTGGTGATTCCCAGAGACGAGGTCTTATTATGACAATGTTGTGTTGCTTTAAAATGCTGCAAGCAGTGCTTATCGCTGTTAATTTTCCTCCATCCTCCCTCTTCTCCTTGGTTTCCTGCTATTCAGGGCAACAGGGTTCTTAATTATTTATACCTATCCATTACAGTGGGAAAATTGGGAGGACACTAACACATATTCAACACATGGAACATAATATTACTCATAATGTGTCTCGTTTAGAGTTTAAATCTCTACTGATCCTTCATCCTGTTTAGTGGGAATCTTAGCAGAGGTGGGACCAAGTCATTGTTTTGCAAGTCTCAAGTAAGTCTCAAGTCTTTATCCTCAAGTCTCAAGTCAAGTCTCAAGTAATGTCAGGCAAGTCAGAGTCGAGTCTCAAGTCACTGGTGTAAAAGTCCGAGTCAAGTCACAAGTCTGAAACTTTGAATTTCAAGTCCTTTCGAGTCTTTAAAAAAAAAAAAACAACGAAAAAAGCATGTTGCAGTTATGCTAAATGTAAATATTAGACCATGTAATTTTAAAATCTGTGTTTTTCTCAACACATGACAAAATAGTTAACTTAGAAAATATACACAAATTGTGAAATTGCACCTCTTTAAAATGCAGCTCAATTAAACCTAGCTCCAAGAATAGTTTTCACCGACAGTTCTGAGATAAGCTGCATGTTATTCTTGGATGCGGTTGTAGGACCGGCTTTAAAATCGCATGACAAAAATATCATACACATTAAAAAAACTGTATCACCAACGTAGCCTGGACAACATTTGCTAGTTAGATGAAGTCAGCTATCTCATCGTAGCATATTTATATGCATATTTATAATCATACGGTTCTTGGAGTGAGTGCATACACTCATGAAATTTAGTAGCTTCAGGTCACTGCAACAAGCCCAGGTACAGTTTACCGACGGATGGGTACAGGACCTTGAAATGCACCGTGTAGAAAGTAAAGACCATCGTACGTATCATAAGTTTACCAGTCTCACAAATCGTCGTCATAAATACACATTCGTTAACCGTTTATTAATATAACCTTTGAGCTCAACGGTAATTAATTAGTAGTGGAAATAATTTCTGGTAGCATCACAGAAATGTAGCAGTGACAATAATACTGTATGCTGTAATCGTACTGGGCAATTAGTGATACAAAAAACCTGTTTTATCCTGTGAATAAAAGTATATGTTTTTGTCAATGTACCATAATAACAGAGGCGAAACGCAATATTGTGTCAGGACAATTCACTATTTATGCACAATAAATAAAGGAGCATAGCGCGACAATTTCTGTTCAGCACCAGACTTGCTTGTAACCTATATCACCAGTTATGTTATGAAAGTGACGTATTAACTACTAAAAAACACTGACCTTTGTGTAAATGCTTGGAGCAGACTAACCTGTGAGCTGGAGTGTTCTGGGACGTTATATTTGACCTTTGAATGGCTGCAATCCAGGCCACCCGTCGCCTCTTTGTTACTTCGGAAACATGGCTCGAACAATTTCTCTTCAACGAGGTAATCCGATAACAACCGATCTCTTTACCCGTCGGCTTCCCGTGGCTGTCATGCGACCGGCTATTGCAGTTAATAATACAACGGCTTCTTGTGTTTCTTTTTATCGCTGTATAACTGATTTTAATTGAAAGCCTGCGTGCGCTAGTACCGCTTGCCACGAGTTCCCAGAATCCTTTGCGGTTCTACCCGTGAATGACGTCACATTTTCAATCTCTATATAATATGCATGTTAAATTTTATATTTGGGGTAAAATATCAAGTCTTTTCAAGTAAACCGGTTCAAGTCCAATTCAAGTCCCAAGTCATTGGTGTAAAAGTCCAAGTCAAGTCACAAGTCTTAGAACATTTTTTCAAGTCAAGTCTAAAGTCATAAAATTAATGACTCGAGTCTGACTCGAGTCCAAGTCATGTGACTCGAGTCCACACCTCTGAATCTTAGCAGCTGAATCCAGTACCATGTAATGTGTTTTTTTATCTGCGTGTACGGATGCACCAACATGATCATACTCAATAAAGAGAACACAGTATAAAATCACTCTGTTATCTCTGTTACCCACTTAGTCACAAATGCCACTGGTACCACTGTGTCATCCAGTTGTGTGTTCATTAGACAGCTTGTGTTTGCCCACTCTGCCCTCTTGTGTGCATATTTTTTTCTTTTAACTCGTGCTGGTGGATTCTTTTAAAATGGTTTGATTTTATTCCTGTTTAGGACCATTTTTTTAAATGCAGCAATTTAATAAAATGGGACTAATAGTGATTTTTTGAAATTGTTTTTTAAAGGAAATATTGGTAGATATTGTTCATATACTCTCACACTGCGTTTCTGCAGCTTAGTCGGCTGTACATCCACGATGCAAATTTCCAGCCCCACCACATCCCAAAGGTCCTCTGTTAGATTGAGATCTGGTGACTTTGAGTACCGTGAGTACTCACTGTCACATTCAAGATACCAGTTTTAGGTGATTTGAGCTTTGTGACATCATTATAGAGCTGGAAGCAGAAGAAGAAGAAGAAGATGAGTGCACTGTGGTCATGAAGTGCTGGACAAACAATCCCCAGTTGGAACTAAGGGGATTGTTTGAAGAAAATACTCCCCACACCACTGCACCAGTATGAATTGTTGATACAAGGGAAGATGAAGCCATGCTTTCATGTTGTTTATGCCAACTTCAGACCCTACCATCTGATTGTTGTGGCAGAAATCAAGACTGGTCAGACCAGGCAGCATTTTTCCATTCTTCTATTGTCCAGTTTTGGTGAGCCAGTTAATGGTAGACTTGGTTTTCTATTCTAAGCTGATGAGGTAAATGAGATAATAAAGGTATTCAGCAGTACTCAATACATTGCAACCAGTGTTGGGCAAGTTACTTTGAAAAAGTAATTAGAGTTACAAGATTCTAAAAGTAATTAATTACTTGAAAAGTAACTATTGCGTTACTTTAAAAAAATTTTTTTTTAACCCTCTGGGGTCCAGGGTATAATTGGCCATTTTTAACTACTTGTGATTTTCCCTCCACATTTTACCTTTAAAAACTGTTTATTTGCCTTATTTGGTACCATTGTTTTCAGCACAACCTAACGTGTCTGAATTTACAGTTTTCATTTACTGTAACAACCACAAACATGTTTAATGAATCATATTTCATAAATTTAATTCAAATATAAATTGTAAATTTTAAAATCCTATGCACAAGTTTTGCAAACAACAAAGTTATTTGTAGCCATTTACCTTTTATCCTTTTTAAATAACCATTGCAAACTATTTACAGAATAATCAGCTGTTCTGCATTCGATAAGATGCCTCACAAATTATTTGTGCCACTCCAAATATTTCTGTCCATTATAAAGGAGAACATCACAGCCTGATACCTGCAGGTCTGACAGCAGCAGGTGTATCACTCCTGTTTCTACCTGGAGACAGCAGTCGCCTCATTGTCCTGACAGACAACACAAAACTATCCACAACAATACACACTAACTACACAAGACAACACATTAACTACACACTACAAACACGCTAAACGTCACAAATCTCTCACGTCTCAAAACTCGCTCTCTCTCTCTCTCTCTCTCTCTCTCTCTCTCTCTCTCTCTCTCTCTCTCTCTCTCTCTCTCTCTCTCTCTCTCTCTCTCTCTCTCTCTCTCTCTCTCTCCATCACTCCTAAAACTTCTTTTGTTTTGTTTTGGGGGTTTTTGTCATAAGCAGAGAGTGCTTGCTAGCGCTGTCCTTAGTCAGTAAACGTGGTGAAACTATTGAGGAAAAAGCGTATATATTGTTTATCATGACTCTGGTTTTACGTGGCCTATCGACACAATTTAAAAACTGGTATATATCACCTTGTTGCTTTGTCATCTTGAAGTGGTCATGTGATTGGCTTACCACGACTGCTATATTCTTCCTCAGCCAAACAGCAGCACTCACGCGATTGTTTTGCTCCCCTGAGCTCCAGGTGTTGTGCCAAAAAGTGATCGTTGGGCAGATAGTGATTGCTGTCCGTTACTTGTAACACTGTTATTACCATCACTGATTGCAACGCAATCGTCTATAATCACAATCATCTGTCCCAATATATGTTTAACTGCAGAAAAAAGTAATAATCCTAAAATGATGGAAATTATTCATTTATTCACTTTAATGTGTGTGTGTGCATGTGCATGAATAGTAATTGGTAAATTTTCTTTTCCTGTTGTTTGCAATTTTCCGCCTGTGACTTTGTTATTCACTGTAAGTTGAGCAATGTCCACGTGCTTTAGCCTTATTTAGTTGATAAGTGCCAGCATAAGGAGTTATGAAGTAGTAAGAGTGGTTAGAGCTATTGCATGCTTTAATAAACGCACTGATTTTGGTGGCATCGCCTCGCAGGAGCAAACAACACATCGAGATGTCAATATTTTGTCGTACCCCTCTTTAGTGCCAAGTCTTTATACTAGTTAAAGTTGAAACCTCTTTTTACTCTCTGGATGTTTATTTCCGACTACTTTCTCTTGTGTCTCTGACCCGCCTGCACTGCACTTTTTTTTAACACCCCTTCCCAGGGGGAAAGCGGATAGCACATGTGAACGGATCACTTCTGATTAGAGAGGGCGCTTTAGAAAGATGCCTGCAGTGTTTTTTGCCAGAAACAAACAGTGGTGCGGCTTCCCCAGGGAAGACTGCCATTTTCTTAGCACTGAACAACCCCCCAGTGAACTTGTATTGTTTCCCAGACACTGATAACTTTGGGCTTTAAAACGTGTACAGGCCAATGCCTTGTTTTTCACATCACGAGATGATGATATTGTTTAGGATGGCAGCAGAGCTGATTTTAATAAAGAGTGCTGGATTCAGCTTCATCTAGTCTACACGTAGAATGGCTTTTTAATTTTGTAAGAGCCTCACAACGTAAACTCACTGTCATTCAATTCTGAGACTGCAAATTTACATATAAAGTGTCTGATAAGCATATTTGCATGTTGCCAACACACTTTGCACAATTTGTGTCAACACATAAAGGCTGGGAGAAATTTGACTTTGTTTTGAATAAATTTGAGTCTTGTGACATTTTGTGTGAGAAGAGGCAGCAAGAGAAAGATATGGGAGGTAGGTAAGTAGTGCAGGAGGGCGGAGAGCAGAAGCCGGCGACTGATTTGTCTCCGTTCTGTCGGGAGGATTTACGGTGCAAGTGTGTTGAGCCATCAATCAATTGTGGCGCACTCCAAGGACAACTTTGTCTCTTTATGCAATTTGTAAGGCTGTCCAGTCAAATTGATTCCTTAAACAGGAGCCGTCCAGCTCCCTCAGAAGAGTAAACCCCCACCCCCTTCAAAAGAAAAAAGACCATCAACCTCTGTGTTTGCTGTAAACCAGACAATAAATGATATGACTGTTGACTGTCAGTGGACAAAATCCAACTGCAAAATAAAGTGGGTGACAAAAAAACAAGATTGGAGAAGTGATTGATTAAATGTGAACAAGTGAGGATTGATGCTGTTGAGTCTCTGTGAAAAATGATTGTGGTATTATGACAGCTGTACTGAGTCCTTTGTGGATTACATCTCCATGGAAAACAAGTAAATTCCATTTTCAACAAAAAATGGACATTCATTCCCGAGATTCACTACTGGACAAACTTAGCCTTTGAAGTATGGAAACATTACTTGGGCAATTTGGTCTGAGCTTTCGTCATTTAGGGAATTAGTGTCAACGTGAAGGATTGTTATTGTAAGTTGTGTCTGTCATTTTAGCCCCAATAGTGGTGCTCCAGGAATGGCAGTGCTGGTTTGTCAGTTAATCCAGACTGAAATATTTCAACCATGGGATCCTGATATTACTGTTCCCTTTATCATCACCCAAAATTAATAGTTGTGATCATTTCCCATTTTTTAAGAGGCTAAAATTTGCAATTCTGAGTGAAGTTATGGGAGAGTACCTGGACTTTTGTGTACGGCAATTAGGAATTAAAGACCTTGGTGTTGGACAACATTACTGCAAAGTGAATGACTAATCATCAAATAATAAAAAGTCAGTAAGCTAAACAAGTTAAACTTAGGCCTTTATGTTAAATTATATGGTGAACATGTTCAACATTACATCAGTAAAACGTTGACATGTTTGCATTGTCACTGTCAATGTGCTGGCTCAGTTGATGTACTTCTGCTGGTAAACATTTACTCACCTAAAGTGAATTAAAACACTTATCTCCTCTATTCTACTATTAGCTGTAAATTGGTGGGTGGTCACATGTATTGTATATTAAATATGATGGTCAGGGAATTTCCTTTTGTGAAGCCCCTAGATAAGCGTTTTTTTTTTAACTTTTACCATCTTAGTGTTTTGAAACTGGACAAGAGATGAACAGATCTGAGTGAGAAAGCATCCTCGGCTTAACTTAATTGGAATCAGGCTGTGTTCAGTGTGAGTTGAAACCAGACTGAGTGCATAAAGTTACCAAGAAAGTGTTTACTGAGGCCATAGATCTAAGGGCTGAGGGACAGATGGATGTTCTATGTCTTTTGTATAGTCTGTGGTGGTCCTTGTATTTCTGCTGTGTAGCCAAAAAAGTGGAAAAACATTGACAAGAGCTTTGGTGAGAAGTGTACAGTGTGCTTTTTGACCGCTGTGAGTACACCATCTTGCACTGCATGTAGCTGTACATTGTGGTGTGAAAGCACTCATGCACTCTAAACAGCAAGTGTAAATACAGAGGCATTTAGGATCCTGTCTTAGTATTAGAAGAGGAGTACAACCCTAAAACATCTTATTTTATTTGTCAGTGCTTTCTGGGTATTACCTTAAATTTGAAAGATAATCAGAATGATTTAAAGTACATCCTGTTTGCCAGATCATATAAGCTTAAAAAATGAATAAAAATGCCTGAGGTAGATGCATGTTATCATTTCCTGCTGAGCATGCATTCGGTCGTCTTTCTTGTGGAGATTTGGGACGTTTAGCGGACAATAGGAGAGCGATTAAAAAACAGGCTGTACACTTGAATAATTGATGCCGGAAATCGTGCTAAGCTTTTCAGAATTCATAATGATCCCCCGTTATCCTTTACCCCAACATAGTCTCTCTCACACACATACCGTCTAATATTTCCAACAGAGGACATTACACCCGTTTATAATCATTTCTGGGACTCTTAGCCACTTGTTTACAGCCTAACCTTAAACCAAGTCCTCATAATAGTATTATATAAACAAATGTCCCCACAACTGCAGTAATACAGGCACATAAACATACGCAACCCAAAATATTCAATTTGTCTACAAATGCCTATGATCAACAGCTATGACGTGTGTGTGTGTGTGTGTGTGTGTGTGTGTGTGTGTGTGTGTGTGTGTGTGTGTGTGTGTGTGTGTGTGTGTGTGTGTACAGTGATCACATTAATATGGAAATTTAAAAAAAAATTGCACATGATAAATTACACTGCTGAGCAAATGTCTTGGCATTGCTTTTAATATGGTCTTTAAGATTTTTAGATTAGCATCCCATCATTTTTCTGCTGTAAAAATCCAATTCAAGGGAACATTTTCCTTCCTTTCGACTCACTGAAACGACTAGAAACATAAATTTAGAAACAAATTGAGTCAAAGATTATCTAATGGAGCGTGCATCACTGCAGTTTGTCACAAGCTTTAGAGGAGTATTGCTCAACGGCCACAGTTCTTTAACTATTGAAACCATTTTATTTTCCAAATAGCATCGGTTTTGAGCTGTTGCAGCATACTTTATCATTCATTTAAGATATGAATACATTCTGCCACCACTGAGCCTTTGACAGCTGGGACAAGGCACATATCACATCCATATGAAGAATGGGTGATTTTGTGACAACAAATAGCCTGAAAATATAGTTCATTCCAATTTGATTGGGGGGGAAAATATTCCGTCTGAGGGCTGTCTGACAAACAGCACCATGATCAAATCAAATCAAATCAAATCACTTTTTATTGTCACATCACATGTGCAGGCACACTGGCACAGCACATGCGAGTGAAATTCTTGTGTGCGAGCCCCACAAGCAACAGAGATGTGCAAACACAACAACACAAACGAGCAAAATACAAGAATGGCCAACCTGAAACTAATAAATATATGTACAATATATAATAGTGTATGCATTTCTGGATGTGTATACTAAATATTTTCCTACGTGTGTGTGTGTGTGTGTGTGTGTGTGTGTGTATACACATTTTTACAAATTAAATAGTAAAAAAATAAAATAAAATAATAATAATAATAAAATATATAAAATATACAGAGTATATGTCAGTCTTGCAGCACATTTTGTCTGTGATAAGGAAAGTCTAGAGGGAGGGAGATCCAATATTAACAACAGTGTTTTCTTTCACAAAAGAGATCTTTTTGGATGTGACATGTCAGGCAGTCATAAAAGAGGTGTGAAACATTAGTACATTATGTATGCAGTCTTTGGGACTGTGGCTGCTCCAGCAACGCACTTAAATTTAAGACTGTGGAAATATTTGAAAAATGATTTCCTACTAAAACCATGTGACAAGACTACTATTTGGTCAAATGTAGTTAATCGGTCAAGAGCTGCCACACAAGTAATCTGACCCTTACAGACCAATCAGCTACATATAGTTCACGAATTGAATCTACTGCTGATTTTCCTTCTCCTCTAACACAACTGAACTCCAAAACATGTTTTGTTACTTCTTGCACATAGGAGATGTTTTGCATTAGCGTTCTTGTTGAGGGAGACGCCTGAGTAGCGCATGCAGGAGGCAGGGCGCAGGATGGCCACTTGCTACCTGTGAATACACATGAGCATCACCTGTCGGATATTAACATCAGCCCAAATTCAGTCTAACATCAAACTAGGCAAGATATCACACTGATCATGCCCCCCCCCCAACCCCCTTTTCTGCCATGTATATGCTATTATAATGGAGGATGCTAATGTGAACTTGGCCAAAGTTTCAAAGGAGGACAGCATCAGTAGAATCAGTCCACATGATCCAAAAGCTCCGGCTTAAGACTGCTATAAACACTCAGTTTCAGGCAGTTTGGCTCTGTAGCAAATTATGTGAAGGGATTATTATAATATGGTCATATCACGCATACACCTCTGGCTGGGAGCAGAGGAGGGAGAGGGGCTTGACTCAGACAGCAGAAGAACAAAGGCCCAGTATGAGACATGTGAGTCTTGCAAATCAACTCTAGTCCAAGAATTAAATACACGGGAATGGAAATTAGCATAATGGGTCCCCTTGAAGGTTTTTAGTTTTTTAAACTTTTGTAATTATTGTCTGTTAGCATACAGGTTGAGGTATGACTGATGAATGTGAAATGAATGTGAAAATATGTGAATAGTAGCGTTTCACAAATCCAATTCTTAAATGAGGTTCGATGATTGATGCTCTCATAATCCCTGCCTCTTTTTTTTTGTTTTTGTTTGGCTGCATTTCCCCAAAATCACTGAGAGATGCACCTCTGCTGTTTATTGTTGGTCTAATTGTCTTTACCGCTCAGCTGTAAAAGGCTGATAGGGGCGGGTGGCGTGGACGCCTACGTTTTTGAATCCCATAACTTGAGAATGAAGCGATGTAGAAGTTTCAAATTGGTACCATAGGTGCATCTACTAAAAGTCTTGCACGAGTTTGACTCTAGATGACCTCGCCTCAAGGTCAGAGGTCAGAGGTCAAGTTTTCTGAACATTTTGTGAATGGAGTAACTCGAGAAGGAAGTCACCGAGGATTTTGAAATTAATACCATAGGTGCATCTCCTAAAATTCTCAAATGAGGTGGAATCTCAGTTACCTTGACCTCAAGGTCAGAGGTCAAGTTTTCTGAAAATCTCGTGAATGCTATACTTGAGAAAAAGGTGATGTAGGATTTTCAAATTGATACCATAGGCGTATCTGCTAGGAGGCCGAGGGGTAGTACTAGCTGCTGTCAGTAGTTTTCCAATCAGGAAACACAAAAAATCCATGGATGCAACACTGGATAAATGAATTTATTGGACACAACTGACAGGTAGAGCTGCTTGACTGTGGCAAAATTGCTGATGCGATTATTATTATTTACCACTAAGTTAATCTAGTCCTCAAACCTGATATAAGAATAACAACTTAAATAGTAATAACACAAAAAAATGTAGACTGAACTAAAACGCTCTCAGCCTAGAGCTGTGGCAAAAATCACTGCTGTAAATGTGTTTTTTATTTGTTTGTGTACCTATTATTGGTACAAGCTGGCAAGCAGGATGCTAAATGTGAATAAGAGGTTATGAGTGAGTTAGAAGTTCTTTTTGTCTTAGGAAAAATACAAAATAAAATATTTGAATAAATATGAAGACAGAGGACAAATGTGTGCCATGGGAGACTTAACCATGATCATTGGACTGGCATTGAAAACGCTAACCAGTGACTTGGCCACAAGGCAAGTTAGATGTTTTGCATTCAGGTAACAGCAGGACAGCATGTGTGCAGGAATGGATTTTTATTTTAAATTTTTATATTTTTATTGGATTATTTGGTCACGGTTTCTTTGTGTGGCAGAGGAAATGCTGTGGGATAATTTTGTCCTGGGTGTGAGAAATACACATGGCAGCCGTGTGGAAATAGGGCTTAGTTTAAAATAGGATGAAGTGACTGCGGTTGGAAGGAGTCATTTTTATTTTTTTTAAACTGTTGTGCTGTGCTCTTCAAAGACCCAAGACATGTTGCACATTATTTTGTCACGACTGGCCTCTATTGACAGATTTGACCAGTGACTGCTTTTGTTACCTGTAACCACACCTACTTCCAAACTCTGTCCGCGGCCGAGGGGAGTTCAGAAGAAACAGGTGCAGGGCCCAGCTCTCAGTAACCTCCTCCGTCTCTTCTTAAAGGTGGAGGAGGGAGATTTTCATTAAAGAAATGCTGAAAAATGAGAGCAGAGGTGCCATTTCACTGCAAGTAGGACTCCTCCATCTACAAGAGCTTTAGGTGGTCGCCATGTGAAGGATATCACTGTTATTTCTGCCACTTCTGACTCCATTATACTTTTTTTCAGCTCGGTCTCTCGCTGCTTATTTGACATTCCCTTCACCGGTGCATTTGCCAAGTGTGGCATTGTTCTGCTATTGACTGGCCGAGACCTGGTCAGTCGGGAAGAGTGTGTGCCCGCCAGGTTATCAGTGACATCACTCTTCAGAAAAGCAGCGTTCGCCTCTCCTTTTCCTTATCGACGGTTTGGGGAGTGCATTAAGAGTAGCTGCTTAGCCTGATTTACAGTGACACGCCAACACCTCTCTCTGCACCCTGAAGGCACCAGGTAGCAATCCAGTCTCACTCCCAGTGTTTATTTACTCGCTCTCAGGGAGGCGATGAATGTGGCTCTGACTGACAAACAATCTTATGATGCAGCCTTCATGTCAGGACTGGATTTTTGTCTCTTTCTCTCTCCTTACCAGTCTTCCTTTCTCCAGAATATCTCAGTCTGTTGTCAAGCCTTTTTTTCCCTAGCCATGGGCCCTGTTGACACAAGAATCCGTCACTTCTCACATGGGGGAGAGTGGGACAAGTTGGCGGCCATTACTATTCATGAGGCAGTGTGATCCACTCTGTCACCCGTTGTCAGCACGAGGTGTCTGTCTGCACCACCGCTCCCCTTACTCTTTATCAGCCAGGGGTGGCTAATGAGAAGCACCAGGTTAATACCACCTCTAGAACAGCAATGGCTTTAAACCTCTTAATTCATTTAGACATTGCTAATTGAAACCTATGTGAACTACACTCTGGACACCATCCATTTTCCTACAAGCCACTGCTGAAAGGGAAACTGTGTATGTGATTTGATCGCTTTTGTTTTCTGTTTTTTTTTTTCTGGTAGGTGATGGCAGGATGAACTCACCTTGACCCTTTTCTCTTTTGAGTTTGTGTCTCTTCTGTTTTTTCGAGCAGTCCCTAGCCCTGCAAATGATAGCCATTAAATCTTGCAGGGAAATGTCACAAGACAAGCACAACCAAATAATATACTTAGAACCAGCAGTGACATGCAATACCAAAAATAACCAGCTTTGGGTAGTCAAAAACGTCTTAGTCCAATTAAAGCGAGCAAAAACAGCAGCCATGACTAAGACAAGACAACCTCCTGGATGTGGCAGAGTGTAAATTAAAAAAAGTCTTATTCACCCCGCAGTTGTCAGACATGACTTAGTCATCCTGCACTTGAGTGTTTAATCAACATGCAGCGAACACTGTGGGCCTGTTGACTAAAACCAGGAGTTCTGACTCTCCCTCCTTCAGCCCTCTTGCATATTTATCCTTGCAGCTTTTGTCAATGCTGCTGGAAATGAATATTGACAAGAGCAAGAGGGCGTTCTCCATCCCACCACACGGTCAACTAGGTGCATCAGGCACCTTGGGGCTTTTCTGTCTCTCACTGTGCGAGAGAGCTGAGCACAGTGCATGCCAATGTCTTTTTTCTTTTTCTCTCCCGCTGTCTTTGATGCATCTTTATGCTACACTGAAGGGCTGTGGCCTAATGATAGGAGATCATTCTACCTACCTTAGATGCAGCTGTAAATATTCAAATGAGCCATCATCAGTCGATGGTGAGAGAGATAACGGGTCCATCTTTTACCTGCCCCTTCTTGTGTGCGACAGCGGGATATATTTAGTTGACGGCATCATCGTCCCCAAAAGCGCTTGATTTGCGGGCATAAATTTCAGCAGACACGCACTCCCTCGCTGCGCCTGCAGAGGCAAATGCTTATTCATTTACCCGTTTGTCATTTCAATAGTTATTTTATGGTGGTGCTGTATTAATTGAACTGCTTCTACTGCACAACAATTCAAGGCCCAGTACATCTATTACAAAGGGAGTGTGCCAGAAACATTGCTGAACAGGCTCACAAATCAGCCTAAGCTGAGAGGGGAACCTCACAATAATGTAACACAATCGCACTAATCTTTCATTTGCAATGTGCTCCTACCTCAGCCATGCAAGGAAAATGTCTTGAAAGCTGCAGTGGAAAAATCAGATCGGTTGTATGGGAGTGCCACAAGATTACTGTGTATTCGGAGCTGTTGTTGTTGTTGGGCTTCAAAGAAAGAAATAGTACGTTACAGAAGAATTAGAATGAGGTTTTCTTTCCTGCTCATCATTTGAGCTGCTTCCTTAGATGATCCTGTGAAATTGCTGTTAAAGGTTTTGTTTGATATCAATTTCAAATTGGGGTGAAATGTGTGAAATATCCTGGAAGTGCCTCTTATCTCATTATCATGGGTCAGGTAGTAGGTCATTTGAAATTGTCTGCTGCAACTTGAAGGGTAAGTATTTAGTCGGCTATCGTATTTAGATGTAGTTACAGTGCTGTTGTGATTTGGAGGATTTGTTTCTCCTGTCCTGATTTGGAATTGATTCACCTTTGGAAGACTTAGTGCTCCTTTTTAATCTTACTACTATTAATGGTAAAAACTATGTATTCTTTCCGATTCGATTTCACTTTCAAACAAATAACAGTAGTTTAAACTTGAGTTAAAAAAATAGCATCATGAATATACTGGAATTCAGGCAATTACGTTGCAGGTGGCTCAAACACCAAATACAAACTCCAGGGAGAAGTGCTAATGTATGACTTTTATTGTAGAGAAGATGAATAAATAAATGAAAAAGATATACAAGCACCTTAAAGATACTGCAGCAGCAGGACGAGAGGAGAGAGAGCTAAACAAAGAGCCAGCCTTTATAGACCCCCCACCCCCATATACAGACACACACGCACACCGCCCCCATGCAAGCCAGGACAGGTGCTAACCAATAAACTGATCAGGCTAGAGATAGAAATAGAAAACACCAATAAACAGGATGTAGCACTGTGTAAAGATGGCACCTAAAAGGTGACATTACTCATAAAAGCACAACAGGGCATCTGCAACAACATTTTTCTGACCTTTCTTATGACAGAGTTTTACGTTTGGGCAATGTTGGCCCAGTTCTTTAAACCTGCCGTGTTTCTACATCACATGTTTACACCGGCCATACCCAAAGGGTCGGAAAAGGGAACTGGCATACGCTTTGAAGTGCCGAAGTGCCCACAGCAAAGCCAAGGCCTCCTCCTCAATAGTGCTGCAGTTTCTCCAGGCCTGTGAGAAATTTCACAAGGCAAAAAAATTACAAGATGTGAAAGATTCTGAGATTCGACTTTAAAAAAGAAGAAAAAACTTTAAAAGTTTTCCCCCCAGTAAAACTGTATCACTGTATAATTTCAGCTACTGGTGATGAAGTGCATTTAGTCTTTAGGGGATGCAACAGTATGGATGATGTAACCGGCGATATTTTTGCACCTTATTTCTAATTATGCTCTCATTACAAAAGCTTATTGCAAAGTAGACCGGAACTTGATCAGGCCATTGCATGCACAATCCATGTTAAGTCTTGCATTGTGTAATAGAGGTTGATCTAGCCTTGCAATGCCGTTCTTTGCGGGGGGAAAAAAGCAAACTTGTGTCTTCAAATTAATTATTTTTCTTTTGCACATAGATTCATAAACAAATCACTTTTAATACTGAAATTGTTTTGTTTTTTTTCTATATATGTTCTGTTTCTCCACATATTGTAGAATCTTCTGTCAAAACCCCCCCAATTTCATCATCTTTTACTTTGAACAAACTGAAGTGATCATTTTTTCCTTGACTAAAGTACCGTCAGTATCAGTCCTCCTGCCTGTTATCAGCACCACTGCTCTGCCACATTGCTTGACATCACATATTCAAGTCATTGATGTAACAAGCTTTAAGACTAAACTAAAAAATCATTTAAATAACACTAATTTATCTTAGATATAGATTATGCCTTAACAGTGTTTTGAGTTCTCATTTTCTTAATAAAGCTGCTGGGGAAAAAAGCCAGCAGCCTCTTGCTCGCTTTGTTGCTTTAATTCATCTGTTATCTTCTGAAAGACTTAATAATACTTCTGTGACTCAGCATCCCGTTCTCTAAAACAAACAACATGCTCCAGAGCTGATGGGGACATCCAATTTAACTGCCATCTTAATGGAATCTATAATAAGCGCAGGGGCTCAATAATGGCAAAGCACTGCATCTTCTGATAACACAGCAAGCATCAAAACCCCTGTGATCACCAAACAAGTCCAGTTTTTTTTCCCCCCTCAGAGAAGCGAAGAACAAAATGTCTAGATGTCATTGTCAAGTTGCTGGTAACATATTCCCTGTGGGTTCCTCACAGGGGGCTGCCTCAGCTCTCCAGTGGCCCTCACGCCATATAGAGGTAATCTGCAGTCTGCAGCACAGGGGTTTCTCTGCATTTCCTTCCACACTTCTGAAGCCCCCTGACTTTAATTTCACGGGCACCTGTTCCCTCATGTGCTCATGGTGGAGGAGTCAAATCAGACGTTCATATAGGAACTGGGAACAAACCACAGACTTGTGATTCAAGTCGAGCAAACATTGCCTGTGCTGCAGGACCACGTTACATGATGAACTTGTCTGGTTCTGACATGTAAACCAATGCTTGAGAGAGGTTTATATGTGTTGAGGTTTGTTATCACAAACGGGCGCTGCATTGTGGGAGTTTGATATACATATATGGCAATAAAATGATTAAGCTGTCCCAGATACAATATTCTTTTAGCCTTTGTTATTAATAAGCATTGAAAAATCGAGGGGTTTGCACAGCAGGGCTGGGGGGCCTACAGTGACTTGTTTGATTTTAGAAGCACGACAAAATCACCATACAAATGAGTTAAAGACAATGACTATGCTGTGATTTCTGCCACATAAAGGATAACTCTGAAAGAAAGTTAGAAGCGGCAGAAATTCTCATACTTTCTTCTTACAGCCAGTGCATGAGTGCTCACTGTCACTCTTTGAAGCCTGAAATTTTCCTCACCAAATGAACACAACAGAGGGAGAGAGCGGTGCTCCTGTGCCAGAAGAGCAAGAAGTCACTGCAAAGCAGTAGAATACTTAAAATAAATATTGTGTTGGAAACTATCCAGTAGTATGTAAAGTTGCTAAATCTAGCAACAGTAACACTAACTGATAGATGAGGAAATAAAGTCAAGGTGGAAGTGCCAAAAACTGTGCCCTTCATCTAGTGACTGGTCTTCCAGAACTGATCCTCTAACCACTTCAGGCTGGCTCCAAATGTCAGTAAATTCCTATAGACTCCCATGTTTACTGGTACAAAAAAATCTCTGGATAATTCCCTTGATTTGATTCCCTTAATTAGTACTTATAAGCAGATGTGTTGCTCCCATATACAATGCATCTGGACAGTATTTACAGCGTCTCACCTGTTCCACATTTTGTCATGTTGTATCCTTATTCCAAAATGGGTTAAATTCATTTTTCAACTCAAAATTCTACACCCATTACCACATAATGACAAAGTGAAAATGTTTACTTGAAGTTCTTGTAACTTAAAAAAAAAAAAAAGAAAAGCAAAAATATAACGCATATATAAGAATTCACAGCCTTTGCCATGACACTCAAAATTGAGCTCAGGTGCATCCTGTTTCCACTGATCATTTTTCAGGTGTTCCTACAAGTTGATCGGAGTCCACCTGTGGTAAATTCAGTTTTTGGGACATGATTTGGAAAGACACATACCTGTCTATTTTTGTCAGAGCACAAACCAAGCCATGAAAGCCATGGAATCGTCTGTAGTTCTCCGAGACAGGATTGCATTGAGGTACTGATGTGGGAAAGATACAGAAAAGCTTCTACACTGTTAAAGATCCAAGGGGCCTCCATCATTCATAAATGGAAGAAATGTGGAATCATCAGGACTCTTTCCGGGCACTCTGAACGATCAGGGAGGTGACCAAGAACCAGATGGTCACTCTGACAGAGCTCCAGTGTTTCTATGTGGAGAGAGGGGAACCTTTGAGAAAGACAATGGCTTCTGTAGCACTCGACTAATAAGGCCTAGATGATAGAGTGGCCAGACTCCTCAGTAAAAGTCACATGACAGCCTGCCTGGAGTTTGCTAAAAGGCACCTGAAGACTACTCGGATCAAACAAATGAAACTGAGATTGGAACTCTGTGGCCTGAAGCATCCTGACTGACCAATACCATCCTTGGAGTGAAGCATGGAAGGTGACGGCATCATGCTGTGCGGCTGTTTTTCAGATCCAGGGAAGGATGAATGCAGCATTTTGCAGAGACATTCTTGATGGCAACTTCTCCAGTGCTCTAGACTTCCAACTAGGGCAAAGATTAATTTTTCAACAAGACAACGACCCTTAGCACGCAGTTAAGATAAACAAGCAATGGCTTCAAGACAACTCTATGAATGTCCTTGAGTGGCCCAGCTAGAGCCCAGACTTGAACCTGACTGAATATCTATAAAGAGATCTGAAAGTGGCTGTGCACCAACGCTCCCCATCTAACCTGATGAAGCTTAAGTGGTTCTGCAAAGAAGAATGAGAGAAATTGCCTAAAAATTGGTGTGCCAAGCTGGCAGCATCGTGCTCAAAAAGACTTGAGGCATTCACTGCTGCCAAAGGTACTGTAACAAAGTATGTAACAAAGGCTGTGAATATGTATGTAGATGTTTCGTTTTATTTTTTTATTTTTAATAAATTTGCAAGATTTTCAATTCAAGTTTTTCATAAAAGGAGTTAAAAACCCCAGGCTAACCATCAACCTATTGGTTGATATTGGAAAGCCACACAATAGGACCTCTGCTGAACTGTGGTACATCCAATTTTTTTCTATATCCAAAATGCATTCATTGAGCCTTCTTATGAAGCAGTGAACTGAAAATTAAATATAGTTGCAAATCACCTGCATAGTCATGGAAAAAGATGTTATGTTGGTTGTGAGGTAGTATAGAGCAAGTGATAAGTAGACAGCATCAGCAGACTGGTCATACGTCTTCTAAGTGTACTTTATTTCCTGGCATCTCCATTCTACCATCTTAACACAACACTGGTTGTCAAAATCTCACTTGTTTTACACAAAAATGAACCTCATTAGTCTCTACCATTTAGAAATAGGTTAGACCAAACATTACAATCTAAACAAAGAAACAGGAATAAATTATTCATCCAATTGACAAACTTATTTACACAGCCAAATGGTTTGAAAATTAAAACACTGCATACAGTGCAATTCAAAAGGTTACTTTTAAGAAAATAAACATCACTATACAAAAGGAAAAACCCTTCATTTGGTTGTACCCAGTGATGCAGTCACGACCCTATATAAACAGGAAGTGCTGGGCTAGCCCCTCCCACACACCTGTTTTGGGTATAGGACCTGAACAAAGGGACAAACAAAAGTAAGTATAACCAAAGCGACATAAGCAAACATAATTTACCAGACATTTACCTGTCAACAGAAGAAAATTCAAATCTCCTGATGGTTCAGCAGTATTTACTTTAAAAGCATATCCATGAATGTAAATTGTAACGTAATGCCACCATAAACAAACCCGGGATAGTATGCATAGAAAAGTTACACCAGCAATGTCTAAACTAAAGCATTATGGCCACCTGTAAAATACATGGGATAAATTATCAATATGTTAAAGGTTAAAGTGGTAAATAAGTTTAAGCCTACCAATGTGCCACTTTGTCACATTGGTGAAGAATTTGACGGAGCATGTACAAAGAAAATAAGAACAGGTTTCAAGACAGACCACCGTGGAACTCCAGATGTCATAATAGCTGACACACAAGAGTATTTTCCAATGTTTACTGGGAAGGTTCTTTGCTTAATATCATATTTAAACCAGTTAAGAGCCAAACCCTTGACTTCTGCACAGTGCTCCATGTGCTCAATGAGTAGGTCAAGTCCAGCAGATCTATGAAAGAAGAATGACCAGAATCAGTATCAAGTAGAATATCAGTTTTTATTTTGAAAAGAGCGATTGAATACTGTGGAAGACCTTGAAAAGATACTGAAAGGTCTATAAAGGATAACGGCTAAAAATAACTTTTTCTCTAGAGTTGAGAAACCAGTGGGTGCCATCATCTTTTAAATATAGTCAGTGGTAGAGCAGTGCAAAATTATAGATCAAATAGAAGTCAGCGTTGAATTGGGGAGCTCCAGGAGCTCCAGTTGCCTAGACGAGGTTATACCATATTGAAGAAATTTGCTTTCACGCTTAGGAGAAGCTCCTTCTTTGATCTCCTGGGGACCAAAGGTGAAACAGAGCACAAGGAAAACCTGAAGCTCAAAGAGCTTCAAGTTGGCCAAACATTTTAAAGCAAACAAAGATTGCCACAACTGGATGTGGGCGATCAGGCAGACTGCGCAAATACAGGCCCGAGGCAAGGACACGTGTGCAACAGCCTGATGAAACGATAGCAGCTTTGGCTCCTCAACAAATATTCAAATGAGATTACATGAAAGCTAGAGGAATGACAGACAAATGGACACAAATCGGGTTCCATTTGTTTACTCTTCTGCAATTGTGTTAGCCATCCCGCTCCTGGCTCCGGAGGTAATGATTGTGGTGGGACCAGATTAAAGGCTGTAGTCAGCTGTTTAGTGGGGCTCTGCTAACAGAGATTAGCGGCAGCTGCTTGGCGACAGACTTGTGGGGAGAAGGGGGGGAAACGACATCTCGGCAGAGGGTTTCATTGTCTCAGACCACAACCACCTTGATGAGTAAGAATCCCGACAACAGGAGGCAGTATGAGCATGGAGGATTGGCAGGCTTTGTTTTCTTCAAGCCACATCAAAACTCACTCACCAGCTTGTTGTCTTTCTCCTCTCCTTGTCGCTCTCTTTTCTTCCCTCTTTTTTTCAGCCTTCTTGGTGGTGTATGCATGGCAAGTCGTTGCAGATGTTGCCCGTAATGATGCAGACGGCACACACAATCATACAGAATGGAAGTAGAGCTGGCTGAAATTAGTAAAAATTACTTTCTCATTACCTCCCTCATTGCTCCTGTAAGTAGTCTGAGTTTCCGCACGATTAGGAGAACGAGCTGTGGAGCACCGTGGCTTACTGCACTCTCACACTCGCACATAGCTCACACACACAAACACACAGGGTGGAAAAAGTGAGTTAGGTTAGCCTTACTTCAACCACTTCTAAAATCCGCCCGAGCACTTGTCACCTCGTGTCACCTTCTCACTAGCCACTGAGCAAGCACCATGTCAGAGAGGGGACTATTAGACTCCAAGCAGCTGTGTCATGTTTCACATTTGGCCCTCACCTTCTTTTTTCCCCCCCCTTTTCTAATTATTAACTTTAATATTTCAACCACTCAACCGTCAACCTTTCTTGGGCCTGACGGGAGCTAATTATTGCATGAGCTTCAATGAATGCATTGTGCCCATTTGTCCTTGTCTGAATACAATCAGAATCTCCATTGGCTCAGTTCTGAAAGCCTGGGGCCAAACACATTTAAATAAACCCACATGGTGAAATTACCTATTTTGCTCGCAGGTTATTATGAGTGATATACACTGGCCTCTCCTTTAGCCATCGACCGTGTTTCATAATATTTTAATTTTGAGACACAGACTTGATGGAGATGTAAACTTAATGGTTATCCACGCAGGGTATAAACAGGGCATGTTTATGCATGTGGACACTGGGAAAGAAGAAAAATCACTCATTTGTAATAGAAACATGCACCACAAGAGACACCTGGGATGAAATTTCTGATTGTGTGCCTGTTCTACAAGCTGCCAAAGCTGGAATACTTAAAAGGGTGCAGTTGGCACGGCTGAGTAATGGATCGCTCGAGATGGTCCGGAACAGTAGCGTGCCAGGATCGCTTTACATGAAACCCAGGAACAGAGAAAATGCAAGATTCGCATAAAGCATTGCAACAGGAAACCCGGAAACTGGTAGCTTGTGAACCACAGAAAAAAAGTTTTAAAGGAATGATGGCCTCTTTGTTTTTTTTCTTCTCTTGCTCTGAGTATGTGAGTGAAGTGTGCAAGGTGTGCTGTGTAAATCTAGGACATGGCACTGTGCCCAGGAAGGTGTTGATAATGTAATGAGCCTCTGTGTGCAAGAGAAGATATGAATTAGAGAAAGAAAAGAAAAAAAGTGTCCTCCTGTATTTGCTATGTGTAGTGGCTTCCTGAGCCAACAGATTCTGGTGTTTGTTCTGTTCACATTGATTCTTGTGCCCTGTTATTCATCTCTAGCTTGCAGAAAATGCAAGACAAACATTCATTTGCAAAACCACCGGTGTAATCTAATTCATCAGTGTAAATAAAGCAGATATGCATAATAGTCTTCGTATTATCACATTAGAAGTTTGTAATATAATCGTACTATCAGGGATGGCTTCTGTAGTCACTGACATGCCACAAGCTGTGAAGCTGATCTTTTATAGAAGTGGGGAACAATATCACACCCACAAAATTAGACTTGTTCTCCAGCCAAAAGCTTTGCAATGGCTATATGTAGGATATAGCTGTTTTAGCACCTATCCCTGGTGGCAGGACCTCATACAGTGTCAGATGTGTCATGCACTCATTTCTTCCAACTGTGTGGTATTTCTCTCCACTGTGCCTGATGCCTTGTAAAGCATTGCCCAAAAATAACTTCTCCACTGGAATGCTGGAATAGGAAGGAATCGTGTTCATCCAGTCCCTCTCTGGGAACCCACGCATTTCATCCCAAAATACTCCACCTTGCGTCACTGGACCTTTTGCATAGGTTTAGAAAGGAACTGATGCCAGCTGCAGCGAGAGCATGAATGTCCATTAGCTTGTGCCAAGGTCTCATGGTGTGAAACATTGCCAGCTGACTCCCCTCCATGTAAATGAAAAGGGACTTTTTGTTTTGGCCGGGTCATAAGGTGGAGTCAGCTGAACGGGATTGTTGATCTCTGCGGGGGGGGGTTTTTGTTGTTGTTTTTTTTCTTTGTGCCCTAAGCTTCAGGTTGGGACTTCTGAATGATCAGCTGTATTGCTCAGTTGAGTAGAGCTTTCCATGTAGGAACCAGTTCACATGTGCTGGATGTCAATATAATGTATAGTGTGTGTGTCCGTGTGTGTGTCCATGCACCAACTGCAATCTACTTCTTGTTTTGTAATTTTATGCTTCCTTCCTAAAGTGACCCTACTGTTGCCCAGCAGTTATTGTGTACACAACTGCTAACAACATCTCCTCAGAAAGGAGGAGGGCATGTAGAGGATGCACAGATGGAATGAACATATGATGCAAAATGTCTGAGGAATAAGAGGAGACAGAAGCCTCGTCTTTTATGTTGTGTCTGAGCATCTGTGGCTCAGAGTCAGTTGAATGGTCGTCTGATAATTGGAAGTTTGGTGGCCCATCCGTCGCTCCTGCAGTCCTCACATCAAAGTGTCTTTAAGGAAGAAACCATATTGCATCTTGAATGTTCATGTACATTCAATATGCAGTGTGCATGTTCATGTGTGTGAAGAGGCAACATGGGACTAGAAAAGAGCTGGTCTATATCACCCGTTACAATGTTGCATTTGACTTTTTAGCCCATCCTGATTTTACGTCTTTACATTAAATTTGGGTGGCGTGGTGGTTAGCACTGTTGCCTCACAGCAAGAAGGTCTTGAGTCCAATTGCTCCATCAAATTTGTGCACAACACATGCATAATCCAGATATGTGATTAAAAACGCACGTACAGTATGACAAACTCAAAAGGCACTAAATGCTGCATACACTAAAACAGTAACTATAACTCTTCTGAAGAAATTGTTTATTTAGTGTAAATTATTCACAGCCTTTTGTCTTACTGCCCATTTTCTGATTTTAAGAGAGACTCCGCTTCTTGGAATCGCCCCAGAAACTGTGTTTTCATAAGGAAAGGCAGAGCTCTTAATCTTGGTGTGACTGCGGGGGCCTGCGAGGACGTGGACTCAAACAGGCCTTGGAACAGCCATCGGGCTTCTGCTCTGGTGGCTGGCTTCAAGCGGTGACCAATAAATGATGGTCATTTTTTAATTTCCAATACTCTTTCATTGGGCTCGCTGCGGGGGTATTGTAGAACAACTGATGATTTAAGACCATCTTTGATTACCCGGTTGCTCCCCCAGCATTCACTACATTCACTCAACCCTGCCTAATTAATTTGGAGGAGATCAGATTCTTTTTCTTTAAAAAAAAATTAATATAGCTCTAAAATTAGACTATGTTTCCAAATTGTTCTCAGTGGATGGATATGCTTGGATACTCGCAATGAGTTTAAGTGTGGGCGTTATCTTTACCATTTAATGGCAGATGTACAATCACTGCGAGTGAACACAATTATGCTGCGAGGATGGTCTTTCAGATTACTGAGAAGCAATGACTGCATAAACTGCCCACAAAAATATATACGTTTTGCATTGTGTATATAGTATACTAGTATACTATAGTACTGTAATAACCTACTGCTTAAAACAGGACTTCAGCACATTTTGCCAGTATTGGCAGGCTAAGAATGACATTGTTTTAATAAGGGCCATGTTTTTCAAGTAGGTGTTTAGACTTTCAAGTTTGAAATGATAATATAGGGCATATAGGATCATGTACGGCACTATAAATGAGTAGGTGCATATAAAATGCAGAATATTTTTGCAGAAAGATATTTGGAACAAGAAGCTTTCTCGTTTCTGTAGTCTGCTTACAGTCCAAGCTGTCTTAGCCAGTAAATGTTTGGGGAAGCTTTTGTTGCATGAGGAGAGCAAAAAGCATCTCAGATGCTGGCTTTCGCCTGAGCTTTATAAAAATGTATAACATTTTTTCTCATTTACAAATAGGCGAAAATCCAAAACTCTGTCTGATTTTGTCACAAAATCAGGCATTAGTAAGTATGCAGATCCACGAGAGGTGATCGGTTTATACTTGATCAGACTTGGCAGAGGTACAGATAAGATCAGACACAAATTTGTCAATAATTATTTTTGTGCTAGAAATCGTGCTCAGTGCAACTCTGTCCGTTTAGAATCAGGTGTCTTGTGTCCCATCCAATACTTAATATTTGCAAGGACATAACACTTTTTTTTTTGAGTAAACAAAGAAGCCTGAGATTACTGTACACCATGTAAAAGCGATAATAACACCATGACCTCTGATCTGATTATTTACAATAATCCATGTATTTACGTTTATGTTCATTGTGAAAACAAACCTTCATGTATGAAAAACAAAACAAGGAAACTCTCACGAGCGCACATTTAGTTAACCATAAAAATAATAAACAGCATTGGCATTTACTGTCGCTCTAATAGTCATAATGACTATTACACTTATTAGCCTAAAGTAGTATGTACATACAATAAGTCACTGCTCTGTTTTTACGTGACACCATCCAAATATGTTAAAGATTTTCTTCTTGTTATTATCTGTTGTGGGGCGATCGTGGCTCAAGAGTTGGGCGTTGATTTGTAATCGGAAGGTTGCCGGTTCGAGCCCTGGCTCCGACAGTCTCGGTCGTTGTGTCCTTGGGCAAGACACTTCACCTACCGCCTACTGGTGGTGGTCAGAGGGCCCGGTGGCGCCAGTGTCCGGCAGCCTCGCCTCTGTCAGCTGTGGCTACACTGTAGCTTGCCATTACCAGTGTGTGAATGGGTGGATGATTGTGTATAGTGTAAAGCGCTTTGGGGTCCTTAGGACCAACTAAAGCGCTATACAAATACAGACCATTTACCATTTGTTATTCCTTGACTTTTCGTGGTGTTAGATTTTTCTAGCGTTGGTTTCAGGCTCTTTTAAGCATATCTAAATCATGACAAGACCTAAATGTATGACCTGTACACACAACATATGACATAAGCTTTTGATTCCATGATTGGGGATTGAGAATCGGCTTAATATGCCTTCAGCCTGCTGCCCTGAAACTGATCAAATCTCAGTGACAGCGCCTGTGACATTTCAATACGGCTTTGAGGCATTCCAAAATGAATTCTCCGTCCTGTAAAGCGATGGTCATCCTAATGAATCTGTGAATAGGCCTACAAGCTATTGATATTCAAATAATCTTAACCCTCCGGATTACTTGAGCCTGTCTAAATGGCAGGTTATGTCAGTGTTAATCTGCATTATGAGGTCACTCAAACAAGGTTGACATTTTGCCTGCCTGGACTGCCTCCCCGTCGCTTTGTGTTTGTGATACCAACCTATGTAAATAAGGGAGCTCTGCTCTTTTGTTCTGCATTGCTTCAGAATTTGTTTAGGATTAGAAATCTCATTTTGCCCCGAGCCCTGCTTGCTTTAGATCAGTCAGCTCATCTGCAGATCTCGGAGCAGATAAACACCGTCGTTCTCTGGGCCTCAGCGTTTTTTCTTTCTTTCTTTTTTCTTTTTTACATCCTGCAATTTGCAGAGAACCACTGTGCTCTGTTCCTGTCACATCACAGGCCGAATGGGGGTACAAGTGGGGGATGGGTTGGGGGGGAAGTGAGGAGGCGTTGGCACACCTGCAGGTCGTGACAAGTGTGCAAGGCATGGCAGAAAGAGTAAGCGCTCCAGGGGTTATCTACCTAATTTCAAATCCATTCTGGGAGGAAAGCCTGAGTGCTATTCCCATCTTTACAGAAAGATTTAGAGCGAGTCAGTTGACGGGGCAAAAAGGCAAGGACAGCCTTTGTGTGGGAGATGAGTGACAAAATGAGTCATGGCCGTCAGTTGGGTTATGGAGTGTGATGAGGAACAAAGAGACTGTACGCCTGTCAAAGAGCAAAGCTATTAGACCAAGTCTCACTCTACCTATCTTTACCACTGGACCACAATTTCAGATTTTCAGATTTTCAGGACTTTTGAGGGCACAAAAATATTACCTGTTGGAGTAAATAGTTTTCAGCACTGCAATCTGTTTAATAAAGTTTAAAGAAAAAGGCAAACTCCTTAACAAAGTGAGCAGTGAAAAGGCGAGAGCCAAATTGGGAAATGAAAAAAAGATGCTAAAGCTACGGTTGACTGATGTCTCCTGCAGCTTTTGTTTTGTCACACTTCTCAGGTGCTGTCATGCATGGCTCCCCAACACTGTGCCAGCCCCACTGTGCTATTTCTGGGTGCAAAATATGGCAGTTACATAATTTTTATTTCTGTGGAACATGTTGCACAGGTTGCACTTGGGTCCTTCACCTTGCTACCGTGCAGAAACTGAGCTGGAAGGGGCAGAGCACTGAGTGTACTCGCTTTGTACGGCACACCAATCTGTTGGGGTTGAGTCAGAATGGCCACCCACGAACTACTTCCTCTGTATCAACGCAAGCTGGCCGCTCGCTGTGAGACGTCAGCCGCTAATCTAGCATAACGGGGAGTGAAAATGAAGCAGACCACAGAGTGGCGAGGTATTAGCATTTGAGCGTAGCGTGCAGGAGGAAAAGCTTTTTACCACCCCACTGCACCCATATGGCATTAGCACATAAAATGCCACTGTTGACATTTTGGAGGCTCGGTGGCTCTGTAAGTGCAGGGCATCGATATAAGAGCCATTAGAAAGGGTACTTGATCCTGTATTGATGGTAAAACAGTTAAGTGCCACCTAGTCAAAAGATTCTGCGGTTCTGGTGTTGCTTCTACTTCTATCGCATCTAGACTTCCTTTTTTTTGTTTTCCGTAGTATTCGGAGATACTAAGCTGTGAGAAATTTAATGACAAGCCAACAAAACCAGTCCAAGACCCAACTTCCTCCCAAACGCCTAACATCTCATACCTTCACTTGAAAGAATTCTCATGTTTATGTGGATGTTAAATGTGACCACAGCAGGATTACACCACAGCAATCATTACTTTCTCTTTGCTGCCTGATGCGTCGTGTTGCAAATCCTGCTCTTGATAGAAGTAGCAAATTAAAGCTGCTTAAAGGTCAGTTAAAGGTGACGGGCTTTCATCAGCAGCTCCCAGGGTCCTTGGTATGCTTTGTATTGATTTTTAGTGTTTTCGCTGCAAAAATAACCGTTTCTTCTTATTTCCTTTTGGCCTGAGACTAGACGAGAGTTGTTTTGCACCTCGGTGTAGAGATATATATATGCGCTTGGGATTTTTTTTCTCTTTCTTTCTTTGTTTAGATATCACAATATCAGGAAAAGATTTCAACCAATTTTTCCCTCCTAAAATGTCTTTCTGCATTGGAAAACTAGAACTGGGTACTTTTTATTCACCCCAGTTTTTGTGGGCAACTAAACTGCCAACTAAAGGCCATGCCACAGCATACAGAATCGATATGTGGCCCTCTCGGTTTTGTTTCGTTTGGGGATGTAGTGAAGCATAGAATATCAAAAGCAGTGTTGCACAAATATCTTACTAGCCATCTGTTATGACCTTGTGAACTTTATTCAGACACATTATTTTGCTCTACTAGACTGTCAAGAGTTTAAATCCAGTATAACTTAAGTTTTGTGAATGGGGTTTAAATTTGCAGATAAGGAATCTAGTAATCTGTCATTGGATTTTATATTGTAGTTCGGCTACATGGTCTTGAAATCTTCTATCATCAGGATGTTTTTTATTTTTATTTTTATCCCTGCACAGACATTTTGGCTCTGCCTTTCTTGCTGGACCAAATTTTTATGTTGAAAAAAATCAGCATCATTAAATTAGTGGTGGGTGGGGAGTCTACCAAGGTACTGATACCTCTCCTTGGCTAGCCTCTTTATCGATTTATCTGAAAACAAAATGAACATAATCTTGGTTGTTAGTTTTCTTATCTTAACACAACTTGGTATTTATTGCCACACATGCAAAGAGAAGTTTTGTGACAGCAAACTTAAACCATCACTGGACAAAAAAACCTAAAACAAAATCCATAATAACCTTTTAGCCTATTGGAACTCAGATCATCTCAAAGGGAACCAAACTCCTTCATCTCACCTGCTCGTCCAGGTTCCATTTTCAGGCTTTAAAAAACCAACCTGCGAGGGGAAGCTTTGGGGAATCACAGGTCTTTTCAGATGAGATCAGTTGAGTCGTATTTAAAAAACAAAAATGGAAAAAAACCCGACAAGGTGGAACAGGATAAACTGATGGGATAAAAGCGACTTTAATCTCAGAGTACAGGGTTTGACTCCCATATGAAGCCAAAAAACTGCTTTTTTTACGCCATATGGAACCTGAACACATCTTTGTATAACTTTGTGCATGCCTAGTCTGAGGAGCAGCTCAGAACAAAGGGGACCGATCTGCAGGAGGTGGTTTGAATATTTTCAGATTCTCCCTTTTTCTATATTTCTGCCAGCAAAACAAACTTAATGAGCACACAAAGTAACTACAGATTTAAAGACAATTTATCTTTACTTTTGTCTTAGCTGTAATCTTTGCTTTTTAGAGAATATACAAAATTCTTCATGACGCCACTCAAACAGCTCTTTATTGGAAATTATGTTTATTAAATGAAGCTGAAAGACACAGCAGATTTTTATTAAATCATTTACTGTTTTGGCAATGGACAGCATGGTGACGCAGTGTTTAGCACTGTTTCATCACAGCCAGAAGGTCCTGAGTTCGACTCTGTATTTTCTTGCTTTCTCTTCAGGGTACTCCGGCCTCCTCCCACAGTCCAAAGACATGTACTTAGTGAGGTTAGGTTAACTGGTGACTCTAAATTGCCCATGAGTTCGAATGGTTGTCTGTTTTTCTGTATTAGCCATGGGTCAGATTGACCCCACCTCTTGCCCTATGGTATCTGGGCTCCAGCCCCCCCACTATGCAGAAGAAAATGGATGGATCCATTTATTGGAGTAAGATTTGTGGCTGTTTGTGTTGAAAGTTACAATTTTTCCTTGATGAACTCTCCCAAAAATGTATTTCAGCCTTATCTACAGAGTCTGCCTCGCTGTGTCTGAAATATTCATTTGATTATGTGACTGTTAAAATGCATCGCACCTAAAATGCTTCCCGTGCACACCTTTCCCTGTGTTGAACAATCTCTTTCCACCTTTTTCATCTTGCAGCCCCTCCTCCCCTAAATAATCTCCCGATAAGAAATAACACAGCTGATGATTAATTATAGCCATTGTGCTCATGGACTGATATACTCCCTCCTCACATCTATCTTTATTCCCCCTCTTCCCCCACTCGCGTTCTCCAGCACGTGACCATTTGGCTCTGAGGATAGCTTTCACAGGGACATAAAAGCGAGTCAGCTGTAAAGCTAAATGAAAGTCGTTTGCTCTCCACATAGTCTACTAATGTAACGTGCAGCTTTAGGGACTATTGGTCTTTCTGTAGTTATAAAGTAACACGCTCTTAAAGGCGGCGCTTAATAATTGAAAGTGATGAAAGGGGGCAAAATTAGAATGGTTGTAATTTTAAAGATTACGCGTTCATCTCTTTTTGTCTTTTTCTTCTCTCCTCGCACCGCCGTCTTTCTCTCCGTTCCTTTCATCCGTTCCCAATAAGGGATCTATACTCAGATAGATGGTGACAGTAATTTAGTTTTCCATTTGTGTATCACTCTTCATTCAGCGTGTTTTTGGTGGTTGTTGGCAGTGTTTGTCAGCGCGCATTGTTTGTTTCGCTCAATTGATTAAAAAAAGATGTTGTCTCATGCATTGTGACAGAGTATTTCCTCCCGAGATTGCAGAGTTATTACAGAGCGGCGGTCTGGACACCCGTTGATGTATTGTGCTGGGCTTTGGGACAAGGCGAGGTGAGGAGGAGGAGAAGCAGCGCTGGGAAAGGACGGGAGGGCGTGCTCAGTTAGGAGTTAAAGACGGAAAGAAAAACAAGTGGCTTGCAGACACACCAACTTCATCACACACCCCTAAAAGTGACAGCGACTAGAGCTGCATGTCTTTTGCCATGTTCCGTCCCCTCAATCATCTTTCCATCAAACACCCCCTTAGACACACACACAGACACACACGCTCACACATTACCTTACTAACAGGTTGTCATAGCACTGCCACTTGGTTGTCAGTGTCAAGGAATCCTCCACATGTCTGGAGCGGAGAAGGAGGGGAGGATGGTTTGCGTTGTCAGTGACAACACCTTGTCTGAGTTCTCCAAGGATGTGAGACCGAACAATATTGCAGGAGCCGAAAAGCCACAGCACGGACCAGGTGGGATGGTAATCAGTGTGATCTAATGCCTGAAATAAGTGCGAGATGATTCTTGGTAAGCTGAAGAAACGCAGCGCCAATGTAATATTTAAAAAATGGGTATTTTCTTTTTCCAAGTATGCGTGATACTGTCAGGGACTGACTTAAACAATCACTTGAGCTAATTTCGATGAGGGCTGTCACAAAATCAAAATTCACCACAGTTACTTTTGGCAAAAGAATTCATTCTTTGCACTGTGGTAGGAAGCCAGGCTACCTACCACAGGGAGAACGTACAAACTCCACACAGAGCGCTGGATTCTAGCTGTGAGGTCACAGTTAATCGCAAAAGCAGCGTATGCATATTAGCATCATTTACAGTGCTGATGTGACTCCTACTTTAAATATGTACATAAAGTTATTTAGATAGCAAATACACAGTCGTATTAACTGAAACTGAAGATAGGCTAACAATGTCTCTCCTTAACCTGTCCTTTGTTCTAACAGTCCTTTTTGCCAGACTGCTTAAATATTATTGGCAGAAAAGCAGCTGAACATTTCGCGCCTTGCCAAGTGAGGGCGAATGCACTTATTTGCATCTTTGGTGTGCACACATACATGGCGTGGACACAGTGGTGGGAGCATACAGTCTATGGGTGAGAGGAACAGAATTCTGATATGTGGATTCTCAGAAGTCTGTCAACTCTTTCTGGTTGTTGTTTTATTTCTGTAGAAGTTGCCGATTCCAGTGGCCTAAGTTCAAAATGAACCCTCAGGCCACAAAATATCACGTTGCTCCCATCATCAATGGATACTTCCCCTGCAATAATATCATTTTAATTAGGAACTCTAATCCTCTGATGTCCAATGAGTGGCACAAAGTCACTGAACTGAGTTATCTTGACTCTGAATAAACATAACATGAGGATACAGGGCCTTTCATTCAAAGCATTGATCCATTCTGGAGGTTTTCTGTCCTCAAATATCTGATGAGCTGTGGAATTCATTTTGTGTGTTTTTATAATTTATTTTGCATTTTTAAAAGAATTGATCCCATTTATAGAGTATATTCACCTCCTCGAAGTCTTCCAAATTTAGATTTTCACAAAGAAGATTGTTCCCGAATCCACTTGCGCAGGGAGAAGAAGGAAATGCAGGTTAGTGGGCAGGCAGAGCTCGAAGTGCATTTGTTGTACTGGCGCTGCTTTATGCTTCTGTGACTGTGCTGCAACAGCAACTGTGTTTACTGCTGGCTAGGTTTTTTTTTTTTTCATTTTACTTTTCCTACGGTACCTCTGTTCTGGCACGAGATGAAAGATTTGTGAGGGCTGTCTTGGAAAATTGGGTTGTTTGTTTGTTTTTTTTTTTTTTTTCAAAGTTGGACATAGATTCACCCTGACTGCATTCCCTACGCAAGATCCAGATTTCAAACTATCTGAACTGGGGAAAAAAAGAGAGAAATAAGTTGATGACTAAATAAAAAAGTTGTTTTTCTAGCTAAGCAAAGCAGGAAGATATAAAAGAAAACATGACGATGTTTTTTTTTTTAGAATTTTATAATAGAAAATGGAAATTAAAGTAACCTGAAAAAGTATGATACCTGGCAACCTGCGTACAACTATCAGAGCTCTTTAAGAGTTGAGACCAACAGCCATCAGCAACTCCTGTACTGGGATTTCTGTCAGCCATTTTTGTCTCTCCCAAAACAAAATAACCAGTTAATCATGCAGCATTAACTGGTTCAGATTCTGTCGTGTTACATGTGAAATCTCCTTATTGCTATCAAAACATCTCGGAGCACAAGAATCATCTCTATTTAGATTTGTTGTTTGTTTCTTGCATCTCATGCATTTTAAAACGGTGGCTTGAATAAATAACTCCTTCACAGTCTGATGTAATACCTTCTTCTCCCGACCATTTCGTGGCGTAACGTGAAACGGTTTCCAAGCACGGGCGATGCATTTTGCAACTTCACAGCACTTTGCCGTTCCTCGCTCAGATTAAAGGGGCCTCGTGCAGCTCTGCGGTGACATGTTGCCGCTTCTCTAGAGATGAGAGGACACATTCGGGCAATCAGGATATTTAATCTGGTACGTGCATGACAATGGGAAGCATCCAGGTGACCTCTAATTGAATGGCCATTCATTCATCTGTGCCGTTGTGTTCTTAACCCGTAACTGATGCGGGCTTCGCTCAGCTTCGCCCCAGCGCCTCCCCCCCCACGTGCCTGCATCTGCAGCAGATGCTCGATTGGAGATAAGCGCTTGGGTCAATGTCGCACTCATCACGACGGGCCCGCTTTTGCCCATCGTGCCAGGTGACGGGTCCTCCCCTTTGCCGTGCTCTGACTGACAGCTCTCCGCTGACAAGGTTTATGGGGGTCAAGACCTTCTTCTGTGTCCCCTCTAATTGGAACACCGTAACCGCTGGACCGAGACCTTGGCCGCCAACAACTGGACAGTTATCCGTCTTTGTGTGAAAGACAATAGACCCCCTCTGATGAATTATCTACAGCCGCAGTCTTCCTATAGAGACGGCCCGATTGTTTTTGAGCAATCAGCATGTACTCAGTAAGCGCAGGTGTGTGTTCAATCAATTGTTGAGAGAAAACTACCTTGCACGGGCCGTTGAGAGGGCAAATATCCAAGTGTGTCAAGGCTAGCCTTGATAAAGCAGCGCCACTCAGCCCTAAACAAACAAATGAGTTAGAATAATTGACCTTCAGGCTGTGTTACTCTGTTAACCTATCCCGCTGGGAGTTAAACTCCACTCTGATTCTTTGCCCCCGCCCCTGCACCTTCCCCCGCCACCTTCCCACCGCTATGCCAGCGATTCCACACTACACGCGTCGCCTCACACACAAACACTGCAGGAGAGCTGACCAGATTTGCATAAGTCCGTGTAACTATGTAAGTGTGCGACCCCCGCCGAGCAGAGGTGAGGAGAGATTCCATAACCCATTAAGTGTAGGGAATGTACAATATGCGCGATAGTGGCTTGCAGGAGTACAAATATTTCCTGTACGGCAGACCGCGGCTTTGTGCGGGATTACAGCTCAATCTTATAATTAGCATGATAGGGGACAGAGAGAGGGAGAGGAGAATATGAATGGACAAGGGGACTGACCTCCGCTATCTCCCCCATGCATGCCCCCGTCGCTTATCTGGTTCAGCGACAGTGATGTTTATGTACAACTTAAGTTTCACGGTGACGTGCGCGCCCCATAAGCTGCAGCGTGACAGCCGAGCTTGTGAGTTGGCTTTTGATTATGGAGCTTTCAGAGAAGACTTCACTGATCCTGAGCAGCTCTTTGCTTGAATCTGGCTGATGCTGTTACAGTTTGTAGCAACGGTTTCGGAGATGTGAAGAGAGAAATAATGAAATATGAAGAAATGAAGCTAGCTTTTTTTTTTATATCTTTTTTTTTTTTTGACATATTGATGAATCATTCAGATTTTATCCAGCTATCTATAGTCAGTCAGTGCAGCTAGATTTTGGACGGTCTTGTGAAAGCTGAGGTCACTGATGTAACGGCACAGCCTCAACTCTCAGGAACATTTGATTTACTCCACCGGCGAGCTCTGGTGCATCCTGCAGTGAAGTCCCCAGCACCAAGCGGTTCACTTTAACTTTCATTTAGCTGACAAAATGTATTAGTTGAATTGCTTGTGTAATCTGCGGGGTGGAGATTTTGCACTGCATTAGTCATTGTAGGCATATTTCTAACATAAGGGCATCAACTGGCATGGCAATTAGGCAGGAAATGTCCTTCCCGGGCAGAGCGAAAATCAACTTTCATCACTTTTCTGTTCATTCACAGGGCATGCATGTGTGGGATTTGATGGACTGGAGCTAATTCAAGGGAACAAAGACGATCTGATGGAGACTCATGTAGTGTCACACTTTGAGTCGTCCCCTTTTTAGATGATCAGATATTTTCTTGCTTTTTCTCTATGCCTCGGCTGTAGTTAAGTACACAAAACAGCAAAGCATAACATGAGTTACGTTGCTCTGGATGTGGAGTTTCTGATGGTGTCTGTTTCATTGATATTTTTTTTAAGAATTCCTTCCATATCCAGGATACTGCAATGAAAAATATCTGATCTGAAATTGGGACTTAGTTTGATAAATGCGCTCACGTTTGGTCATATCAAAGTTTGGCAGAGTTACGATAAACCTGAGGTGAAAATTAGCCGTGTAATCACGAATGGATTATGCAAATTAAAGATCAATAGCACATCCCTTGTTTTCCAGAAACTGTAGAGACTTTGTTTCCCCAAAAAAATAGAAAATAAAAAGGCCGTTTGGGCCTCAAGGTGAGTTTGCTGAGAGCCAGCGGGGTTCCTCATCTCCCTCCAGCAGGTAACGAGCTTATTTTCCATACGTAGCAAGGTGCATGTTTTAAGATAGAGCCTTAACAGCAGTGGCGTGGTAGTGAATTCCAATTGAGCCGAGCCCAGGTACAATAATGCTGTTATGAATGCAGCCCGTGATGTTGATGGCTTCCATATCACACTCAGAGGGACGGGGGGAGAGCCTGACATCTGTTTCAAGCACACTCCAGCCTTTACATCTCCCCACAAAGTCATGGGTTGGGAGGCGCACGTCTGGCTCTCCTAGATTAAAATGTGTCAGCTTAACTGCTGGCTTTGAAACTTGCCTCTCTGCTTTTGTAAATTCCCCTGATGGCCGGCGGATTTCCATTTTCTTAAACGTACAGTTAACGCAGTCATTCAGGTGGCTCTTTAAACAACAATAATACCTGTCTCAGAGAATAAATGAAAATGGCATCCGAATGCTAAATTTTGCTTAATTTCTAATCATTGCGTGAATTACAGCACTT
The DNA here is from genome assembly GCF_965226115.1 of Aulonocara stuartgranti. NCBI lineage: Eukaryota > Metazoa > Chordata > Actinopteri > Cichliformes > Cichlidae > Aulonocara > Aulonocara stuartgranti. Next base: position 32,803,140 of record NC_138941.1, read on the forward strand.
TGACTTGGATGGGTACAGCTCGGTGGCACTTTTGAGGAAATATTAAATGATGTTTATTTCCATGAGGATTGATAATCCTGCACAGGTCCTGAGGAAAGAAGAGGGTTGTTTGTTTGCTATCAAACCAGTGCTTTGGCTATCTCATCCTGTTAGAATTGGATATGTTTTTTTTTTTTTTTTGGTTTTAGTTATGGGGATTACTCTTTTGGACGAGCTTTAAAGACTACAGTGAGACGGGGAGAGGAAGCTGGGCTTAAGGATAGGATAAATCGGGGGAGTGTAGCAGTGGATAAAAGACGGGGAAACAGAGAGACCGAGGTGTTCAGTTGCTCAGGAAACATTCCCTTTCTCCGTTGCCTTCTCTTTCTTTTCATGGCTGAAGGTCAGGTTAAACAATCAATAGCATTAAAAAGAGCCTCCTGTCCCGGGTATATTGTGCCTGACTGAGACCTGGTCCCTATTGACAGCTAAAGGCCCCTGAGTCATTAATGTTCAAGTAGCCTAGAAACCCCTTAGCCATTGTTCCTTCTGAATGAGAGGAAATCCAATGCAGGTTTGAGGTTTGCCACACTTGGGTCATGACATTGACAAGGAGGAGGGGAAACGGAAGGAGGATTTGCAGCCACAGTGACGCTGTTCAGTCGTAAAAAAAAAAAAAGAGAGAAGAAAAAAATCTGAAGCAGAGGACTCCACCCTCTCACGCGGACTTCCCCTTACCCCCATTGACTTTACAGTTTTTTGAAAACGGAGTGAAAACGATTACATCGGCCTCGGCAGAAGAAGCCGGCGACCGAAGGCGGGCGAAGCGGATACGGGGGTGGGGTGGTGGGCAAAATGTGAAGGCTGGTTCCTTTTCAACGTGCTGTGTCACTATCAATAGTGACACCTTGAACAATTCAGTCAGTGATATTGAAAGTGCTGTGTGTCAGCAACCCTGCCTGTGACACTCCCAGAAGGCAGCAGCTCCCCTGGTGGCAGGTCACACTATAAAAAGAACAATCAGAGAGACCTGATGGAACTAATTTCATCTGGCCTTTTTAATGTTGCCATCCTTCCCTGCTTTCACTCACTCACCACACACACACGCACACACACACATATATATACATGTACACATATTTATACCTTCCCATCTATACTCTTGACCCCCCCCCCCCCCCCCCTCCCCCCTTCCCTGCCCTTTGTTTCGGCTCGTGATCGCCCCTCTCCTGCCTCACCTCTCCGTACCCTCCTTCCTCCGTCTCATCTCCTCGCCCCTCTGTTCTCGTCAGGCTTTCCTTACCTTTTGCTTTGCAGTCACGTTTTATCTCTGTGCATGACTCATTCTGCTCAATAAGCTCCAAAGTAAGCAGATTTGTCCATCTTCTCCTCTCTCTCTTTCGCTCCCCCTCTTCTCACCCCCCCCTCCTCCTAAGAAGGCTATTGTGATTCATGGAGGAAACCCTTCAGAGCAAATATTCTCTGGGCATTTCATGTATAAACATGCCTGACTTTCTATCACTTGGGGGGGAAAGAAAAATGAAAATGTACAAAAAAAGAGAAAAAAAAGCGCTTTGTGTAACACACTGATTCGATACATAACAACCAACAAATGTTTTGATTTGCATTTGGTCTGAGCCGTTTGGTCAAGTTAATGCCAAGTGTGATAAATAGATTAGTCTCTAGATGTTGGCCTCAAATGAGCTTCCTTCCAACGCTTAAGGCGGAGTTGTCATTCTAGCTAATTTGTAGGGATTTCGCCTGCCAAGAGTCCAACCGACGATGAAAGGAGTCAGCTCCTCCCTTTTAGCATTTAGACAGAAATAAACAAATTCAAACTCGGTATTAATATATATGTATTTTAAGTGGATGTGAAATCCTCCCTCCCGACTGCCATTGTCGGGATTAAGGGTCAGAAAATGCAATCCGAGTTGAATTAAGAAAGCAACCTTGGTGTCGATCTCACAGAGAGCACACTTTAAAAAAAAGAGCATTAGCTTTCTCACATTTGCATAACATTCCTATATATAGTGTTGTGGAGGGTTTGTGGAGTGACTAACACGTACAGAAAAGCATCAGAACGAGTGGGTTGTTTTAAAAGCGAAAGGGTGGGGGGGGTGCGCAGTAGCTGTAATCATCCAGCAACATGGCAGACAGGCAAAGATTCATATTTAGTTGTTTTTTTTCTCCGAACATCTATTTCTTCCATCGTTTCATCAGCTGCCCAGCTCCCTAAATTATAAGAGCAACTCATTAGGAATGTTGACAATACAATATAACACGACTCTGGCACCACTCAGCAAAAAGTGCCTTACTAAGCAATGCAAACAACAACTTCAATTATGTTTTTTTTTCTTTCCTCTTCCTCCTCCCTCCCCACTCTTCTGTCACACAGCCATTTATTGCCTCAGATGATGTACAGTATGCTGCACTGGGACATACATATGGAATGGCTTGAGGACTTTAGATTAAAATTGATTTTCCTCCCCTTGGGAAGTGGAAAAAGTCAAAAATTGTTACATGCACATTTATGAAACAGATTTAGTCTGTTGACATTGAAGGCTATTTGATAAGTAATTAAATAGCCTCGACTCAAGACAAGGTGACAGGTAACCCTTTGTCATTCTTACACCCCCACACCCCCACCCAATCCCTGTATAGTAGCTCTGTAATGATGATATACAGCCCACAGTTTGTTGTTTTGCGTCTCAAACTATAAAGAGGATAGATCATGTTTTGTGGGCGCATTAGTATTTGTCAGCTGTGGTCATTTGTGCCAATTATCGAAAAGTTTCAGGCTGAAAATGTGACAGAAAGGAACAGGAAATAAGCTGTCAGATAATACAGAATTTGTCTGTGAGCTGCGGAGGGAGACACTTGGCGGCGGTAGCACCCTCCGGCTGGCGGGGTCCTCTGATTAATGAGTTATCCCAGCCTCGTAGCCTCGGACGGGCACGTGGCCGCACATCTGTGTGTCACTCAGGTCTGACACCTCCTCCCAGCCCGGCTGTCAGCCGCTCACCAAGGGATTTTCCAGATGTTTCAAGGTTTCCGAGTGCTGTGCTGGGGCCGCTGTCCCCGATTCACCATCCTGACATTGCGTTTGTGACACCTGAGTGTCTGTGTAGTGACTTTCCTCCAAAGTTCAGTGTATGCAAAACAGTTTTCCTTCCCCCCCTTCGTAGCAGGAAATGCCTTATCGCTTCTGGTCCAGATGTTGGTTCGGCTCACAGGTGTTTGAGGTGTTTGTGATAAAGGCAGGTGCTTATGGTGACACGTTCAGGTTGAGATTAATTTGCGTTGTTAAGCCTCCTCAGTTCGGCCGGTTACCGCGCAGAGAAAGACGTCACTTCGGCTTTTCTCCCCCACGCAGCCTCTGTGTCTTTACATGAAGCACTTGGACCCGAGTTCAAAATGAGGCCCGTGGGGGAGCAAGTATCAATAGCCTATGATAAAAGTTCAGCAAGCAAAGCTGATATATTGCTGCTGTCCCCAAAGGGAGGATAATTCATAAAACCTTGTCCTCGGCTACCTTTTGTGCCCGTGCTATAGCTTTTACGGCGGAGCCAACGCTTCCAACCAGCGACTATATGTTGATGCCATTTTTATAATCTCAGTTTTCCCTTATTTCCTACAAATAAAAGAGGGGGGGGGGGGCTCATAATGGAATTCAGCCAAGGCATTGGATTATAAATGAGTTCTGCGCCAGGCTCATAACGTTATTTAGATTCATGTGTACAGAGACCCGTGTTCCAACTCCCATCAGCACTGCGACAGAATCAAATGTGAATATAAGCTGATATAGGGAAATTGGTTTGTAATGTGCTGATGCTTCGGAGTCCCTGTGCATAGGCGAAAAATAAAAAAAAGAGAAAAACAGCAGTTCTCTGGCACATGCAGAGTGATGTTTTAATTACTTGAATTGGAATGATAACAGCCACCCCTCCCACCCCAGAATGAAACAAATTAAAGGGGTTACACAGAAAGTTACTTCTTTTTTTTTCTTCTTCTTCTTCTTCTCCTTTTTTCCAAAGGTTGTTCTGTGTTGTTGTCCAACCATCTGCCTCTGGAGTATTTCTTCGTAAATCACTTTAGTATTTGAAAACCCTCCGTGTTTCTTGTGGCATTCGCTAACATGAAGCAAGGTGGCATCTGTTCCTCCGTGCCATGACTGTGATGAATCTGTGGCATGACAAAGACTGATTAGAAAAGATGGAGGGTGAGTAATGTGTGTATTCAGCCTGTTTGCAGACAGAGGGCCTTTTAGCATGTCCTACTGCATGTCCCTCAGCGTGCCACATAATGAATGTGTGCACACCGAAATGGATAGGGGAAAGAAAAACTGTTAGTTATCGAGCTCTTTAAGATTTCTCATTTGATGTTTAAAACCGCACTTTGATCATAAGCTGACTAAAAAGTGATATCAGGTGTTTGTTCAATTTTCTGTGAGTTGTAGACACTTGTTATCAGTGGTAAACAAGTTTGTTGCAGTCACACAAAACTAGATGGTTTTGTGTGACTGAGCATGCCTTTTGGTTTTGCTTAATCTTTTTTTGTTACATACCATTAGCCATTTGAGATATGTCATCTGGAGTTAGCTGAACACCTTAGCGGTGATTCAAGTGTCACACAGCTGCCATGATCGGTTCTGTGGCTAGCACTGTTCCCATGTGGAGTCCACAAGTTCTCCCTGCGCCTGAATCGGTTCTCTCTGGGTACCTTCAGGTTATTCTGGCTCATGCAAAGAATGCGTGTTAGGTTAAATAGCGACTTGGCCATAGGTATGAATAGTTACCTGTCTCTCTGTGTTAGTCCTGGTTATAGACATGTGACTTTTCCAGGGTATGCCCAGCCTCTTGCTCTACTGTATGTGCCATAGGGCAAGAGGCTGGATTGGGAGTAGGCTCCTACGCCCCCGTGATGCTGATTTTTGATAAGCAGAAGTTAATGGGTGGAGGATTCTTAAGAGTATATATATTTTTTTTCTTTCCAAGTTTTAATTTCTTGGCTTGGAATAGACTAGAGAAAGTTACTGGCACCAGCTAAAAGTCTCCCTCCGAACCTCCATGTACAATGGCAATGAGTTGTTTTTATGCTTTTAGATTGATTTGTTGCGGAAAGGCAGTTTAGCTACACTTGAAAAGTTCCAGAATAGCTAGGTCGCTCTTGCTGTGCCTCGAATCTCATGCTTCCACACCGGAAGCACACTACACGTACAAGGATGGTGAACTCATAATGGTCAAAAACTTGAGTTTGGAGTTCTGCTTGGTGTTCATCACTTAATAACCAGTAGGAGATATGGCATTGGTACAAATAGCAAAGATTCATTTGAGATTATCATAAAATTTTTGTTTTCATTGTAGAAAAAAGTATTCTGTTGCTGTCTGAGGCTCAGCTGATTTTAGATATTCCTGCAACTGCATGTGCCGAATCTGCCATCTTTAACCTTTATCATACAGGCTACCTGGACTTATTTTGTAATTCTGTTGGTAAATTTACAAAACATCATCTTATTGCATCATATTCATCTTTCACGAACCATTTGAATTTTTCTCCCCAGCCCAAAGTGGTTGAGGAGTTAAAATCCAAGCGAAGCTGATTTTTCTGTCTGCGTTCAGACAACATTACCTTGTGAATGTTTTGTGCTACTGTGACACATCAAATATCTCCATATAGCTTATCCTCTCATCTCTCCCGTTCCATTTGAATTTTGTGTCTAGCACAAATGGTATGGGGAGTTACGGTCATTTGAAGAATGCTTGCAAAATGGGCCTGCTGCTGGTTAAAAAAGGGTTAATTTAAGACTACACTAACTTTTAGATGTTTATGCACTAAACAATAAAGTGTGCAATGAACACAGTGTACTAATAGATATGTTAGAATTGACGCACAGCTGTTTATTCAAAGCCAAGTCAAACACTGACCCAAGGTACAGTACTTATTACATACATGTAAATAATTTCAAGTTTGTTTATTTCCCAGAATATTGGTTCAAATAATTGCTGTAGTTTAGTGTTGGGGCATAATAGCTAGATAGAAAGCTACAGGTTTTGACAGTATTGTGAGAAAGTACCAACCTTTCATCTTCGAAAAAAAAAAAAAAGAAGCTTGCCCCTTGCCAGAATGGCTGCTTTTTTTTTTGTATAATTCGCTTGAAGTTGCAAAGAACATCCAAGCAGAGGAAAAGCAGAGAGACATGTCATGAACTGTTGTGCAGAGATGCAAGACATGTCGGTTTTTCCACCTTACTTGCTGCAAGGTTATCTTTGGGAATTTTGACGGAAGCGAACACGGACTGTTTTGGCAGCCAGTCCTGGAACACCTCAGTGGCTGGTCCTAAGAAAACAAGCGGTGTTCCCCTGCACTTCCAACCCAATTCACATGCTCAACTGCATAACATGCAAACTGAATAGACTTGGTTTCTAATCCATCCATTAAACGTAATTGAGACTGAAACGCTGTCTTAGAGCCAGTCTGTAGGATTGAGCTCACACGGAAATTGTGGGGATTAGAAAAATCTCAAATGTATGTATATTTTTCGTGCAGCGAGAAAATGCTGCGAGTCCCTCTGCAGAGCATCTAAAATTACCTTGTCAATCGTGCACCAGCTGCAGACTAGTTTTCTGCTCGTCTCGCTGGCACATGAAGAAAAGGGAATGTAAAAGGGTCAAAACAAGCTCTGTTTGGATGGCTTTCAGGGCCATGTGTCTAATGGAGGGTTTTTAATGAGACGAGGCTATGACGCCTGATTTAGAACTGCAGTGACAGCCAGTCAGAGGAACAACGTGACCCCCACCACCACCACCTCCACAAGCACCAGAAAAACTGCACTGCGATCATTTGTTGTCTTGATGCAGACAACGCTCCAACTAAAATAGCAACAGAAAATCGCAAACATTCAACATTCATCCATTTCTCTTTTTCAAAAGTTGTCAGCTTTCTGTCAGTGGTGCGCTTAAGACCTATAGTTATAAGCCTGGAAAATGTAAGTGTTTTAGTCACCAGTTGCTGCTGGGCTTGGAGAAAGAACAATTTGTATCAGCCCTCCGTGTTTTCAGATTGACATTAATTATAATAACACCAAAGGGTAAGTCAATTTTAAAATTCTCAGAAATATTCTCATTGTGAAGTTACAAAGCGATGAATCATGTTGTGGATCTCGAGTGTAATACACTTACACATTGCAAATTCCTGTTTTGATGTATGTACATTCTGGGAAATGGAGGCAGTATATGGTGTCTTTGTATTGCTTCGTTTTGAGTGTTTTCCTTTTCCCTGTGCCTCCCTGTCTCTGAAAATCCTGCACTACCATAATTATACCTGGTATTTCAAGTGCATTCACAGTGATGCCAACCTGAAGTGCGCTATAAATATTCGGATTTGGAATCATAATAGCATGAACTTCAAATAACTGTCAGGCAGTAGGAGGAGGATATATTACCAGAATGGTTGCCAATCCTAGCTAGCTAAAAGAACCAGTTTTTTTTTTCTTGCGTGCGTGGAGTTTCCTCCATGTTGGATACAAAACAATTGCAGCAGCTTTATAGCATGCCATTATTAAACAATGGTTGGTCTGGGCTCAGTGATGAATGCTTTCGAATGCAATTCTAGTTAAAGCTAGCTGCTTTGGAACATCCCTTAATGCAGCAGAACCTTAATGAAAAAACAAAACAAACACAACTAAAAGTTCATAGGAAGTCAACGTAAAGGCTGAAGCGGAATCTGGGTGATAAGTTCGTCTTGCTGTCAGCTGATTTTGAAGGATATTCCACAAGGCCTCCTGCATTTGGTTCTCACTCTCTTGTCATAATACTTTATTAATCGCAGAGGGAATTATATGTTAAACCAACACCCTCTTATTGTCTGAGTTCACCTGTACCTTTTTACCCTTCTCCCAGACGTACATGTAACATGCATGCAATCCCTTGGTCTTCTTGTGTTATTTCCCTAATGTTTTCTGTCACGTCAGGCACCAGGTGAGTGGACTCTGAAACAGGGCTCACAAAGGCAGTTCAAAGAGTTTATTTAGAAATAGGTGCTTTCTGGAGATCACGCAGACTAGTGACGGAATTTTCAGGAAAGGGAAGGGTCCAGGGGAGCAACCACACTAACTTCCACTCCACACGATCCAACCACCCACACTCACCTTTGGGGGGGAAAACACACTCTCTCTCACATTCTAGACTTGACAATACAGGGAAGCCACACAGGGAAGACGAGACACTGAGGTGATGCCAAGGGCATCAGTTGAGAAGAAGACACTCCTGAAACTCATTCAGGAGCCATGGTTTTACTACCAAAGTAGATCAACGTTCCAGCGATGACTGGAGCCCCCTGATTGCACTTTTCCCAAAGGTGGGGAACGAGCCACTTGTGAGTTGGGTAGAGCCTCAAGAGTCCTGCCCATAGACGACATAGAGAGAGAGAGAGTCCACTGGGGCGCCCAATTTTTTTTAAAGCTTAGGTTAAATTTTATATGTCCGTTTGGGTCCCAGTGCGGAAAATTCCATCATCACATTGTTAGCTTGAGGGTTGATGTGGACATCCACTGAAATTGCCAGACTTTAACTCTAGTTATTTTTTTTAACCTTTATCCTATTTACTATGTTTGCTGTCTGTTCTATTTCTCTTTAATAATTTTATATTTTGAAATACGAGACATGGCCATACGAAAAGTTCAAAAAGGGAGATATAAAAGAAGCACTCACTCGAAACATGAAATCTCTATGAAAAAAAATCACCCTAAGCCAATGACCCTAAAAAGAAAAGAAATGGTTCCAGTCCAAACACTCACATTTCTATTACTTTTTCCCTTCCTTTTCCCGCGCTTCTCCTTCCTCCTTCTCCAGTGTACATTGGGCTCAACTTTAGCTCTAATATCTACACAACTACATGCATCTGAGAACTTGAATATAAAACATGAAACATGCTAATCTTAAGGTTTTCTTCCTATCATTATATTCCACTTCTCCATAAGAACTGATTAAAGCTAAACCTGATTGTTGTATAATCTAGTATTCTCTTGTAAATTACTTGAGTGAATTTACAAAAATTCTTTTTTTTGGCTAAGGGGGACTGGTTCAATCATCAGCCCAAAATGTGATCTCATCAGACAGGGTCACAAGTGGGGAAAGGCGGAGCAACCTCACCTATTTGCCCAGAAGCGCTCCGTCTTCTTTATCTCATCATATATTTCAATCACAAGAGAGAGCTTGTAGGAATTTTGCCTCTTGGGTTGCAGCGCACACTTGACCCTCATCAGCACAGTAGAATTTTGTTTTTTAAAAAAAACCTCTACATTTTTGTACTGCTGATGTGCTGTGGTGTCTGAAAAATGTAATTCATCAACAGAAGAATTTTAGCATAGCTGTGGGAGGGATACAAACGTCTCTGCTATCACATCCTCCATGTTAGGACATGCTTGTTAACTACTGCTTTATAATAACATAGCAGACAGACTCCTTGCAGAAATGAAGGGAACATAATGGGGATCTCCCTTTCTATTTAGCACAAACATGCCACCCGTTAGACGATCAGGTCCCCCAATGATCATTATTACAAGTCCAAAGTCCCTCGGCCCGGCACATTTGTGCGCACACACTTACATACCCATTCTGGATAAATATGCCATGGGTAATTATAGCAGAGAAGCGTGTCTTAGTGGAGCTGTCAGAATTGTAATTGCTAGAGGGATGGTGGGCTATCGAGAAGCGAATCGCGCTGCAAGTGCAACACTGGCAGTGGTGAGTGACTTTGATTATAAGAAGAGGGGCGAGAGATAGAGGTTATCACCCAACCCCTTCTCATATCTTGCATGTTAGGAACAAGGCTGTCTATTAAAGGCAAGATAAGAGGAATGTTTTAGAAAAGTGGCACAGTAAATACTCACATGCATTACCCTATCTGTGAATTTACTGCCCCCACCCAGCGACCCACCTCCTCCATCACTTTCTCTGACTCTGTTTTCCAGTGGATGGTCATGCCGGCATATTTTGTCCGGAGGGATATTACAGTGCACTTGTCTGGGCTTACAAAGGTAACATCCATACCTGTATCACATCAAACATGAGAGGAAAAACACCTCATCTTGTTAGAAGAAATTGCCAGGGGTAAATGTGTGCACTAGTGTGCTCGCTCAGCTTTGCTGTCATGAATTGCCCATTTCTGTGCCAGAAGCTTTGGAGGGGGGAGGAAAAAAAAGAGAGAGAAAAGGTTTGAACTCGAGCCAAAAATGGGATTTTAATTTCTTAGAAATTCCCATCTGTTTGTGCATGTGTGCATGAGGGAGCGCGAGGACAGAGAAGAGAGGAGGGTAAAGGATGAAAGAATTGAAGGAGGGGGAAAAAAAGAATACTATACCCAGAGTGACGGAAAGAACTGGAATCATGACTTTCAAATGAACAGCAAGCTTCTTCTCATGGAGATTGCTTGTTCAAATTACAAGTCATAATGTTATCAGGAAATCAATGGGGACTATAAAGGCAATCATAACAGTACATTGTGTGCGAGCCGCAGCCAAATTGCCACTCTGTTTGCCACTTTCCCCTCAGCAGATAATTGCACTGGACAACCTGAATCAAGTCTATTCATGCCGAAACACTTTACATACATCCCCCCTGTGCCATGAAGCTAATTGCATTTCAAAAAGTTATTGTGCCACAGCACCAAATATTGATTGAATGCTAAACATGCAATCTGCGAACGTAAGCATGTAAGCAAATTTCTAATTTGATTTCAGTCATTAAGGTGTGGATGGTTTCAGCCAAACTAACCTCTCCCGTCCGAGCTCAGTCTGAATCAAGATATGAAAGCCGCTGCATGCTTGGCTTTAAAATCGGCCAAAATATCTAAATTGTGAGCTTTTATGAAGAGAAAATGAACTTAATTGAAAGTGGCATGCAATTGGCCAGCATTAACCTAGCATGAAATTTGTCTTCAGCTATCCTGGGCAGCTTTGAGCACCAACTTTGCTACATCATCTTTAGAGTGACTGGACGATTTGTAATTGGTTTTGATCATTATGGCATGAAGTGGCTGCTCACCAACATCAGAAATATCATGGCGACGACAGACGAAACAGTTTCTACAATCGCAAAAAAAAAAGGTTTAAGAATTATGCAAATCAATTGAGTGTTAATATGCAGATGTCACCTGATTAGACATGATTAATAATCAGCACCAGTCCTGCAGTATTGTGCCAGAATAGGACCTAAAACCACTAACAGTTTTCCTCTTTTGTACCAGAGACTATTAGACAATTGTGTCACGTAATTGTCAGTCTGTATAATTAAACATTTTTACTTTGGGTAAATGTGTTTGAGTGGATTAATTGCCTTTTGCAAACACGATCACCAAATCATCCAGTGCGACAAAAAACAAGCACTACGTCTTTGCCCTACAATGGAAACTGAAACAGACTCTAGTAACTGGCACAGAAAACAATCTTATTTTCTCCTCATTCTTCAGCTTTCAAATTATGGTTTGGCAATGTTGCAAAATTGCTGTACATACACACAGTAGCAAAATTACTAAATAGTTTCATTTTGAGTTAGAGATGGAAACTATTATAAGCAAATTGTTGAAAAGTCAGTTTCTATATATAAATTCTCTGAATTCCTTTTTTTAGACTGAAGAAAACTAGTTAGGTCTGCCAGCCATGGGGCATGGAGGTAATCTGGTTGGTATCTGTTTATGTTAAACAGCCATATATCACAACAGACCTGTTTAATTGTTTGTCACAGGACCATAAACTGTATATAACCACCACTGTGCCTCACAGCAAGAAGGTTATTTGTTCGACTCTCCTGAGTGGCTCTCTTGGCTCAGGCTTTCATTCTTTGTGTTATAGAGATGTTATCCGTTACCCGTGACCTTCATCCACTCTAGCTTCTTCCCTCATTTAATTGATGACTCTAAATTGAGGGAGATGAAATGTGAATATGTGTTTAAACAAATGTGGCTTGTGGTCTAAAGCACTCCAAGTGGTCAGTAAGACTGGTATAAATTTCAGTCCATCTTCATTCCCAACCTGACATAATGAGTGATGGCTGGATCTGACTGAGAAACAGAAGACACAGCAGGCTTCCGGTAGGGTCTCAAAATAGCCCTAGGATCCTCTGCTTTATTGTCTGTTTAACTCTAAAAGACGTGATCATTTACAAAATGCATATGATGTTTTATAAAGTCAGATAATTGTTTGCTGAGGTTATAAATTAAATTCTCACAGACTTCTTTAAAAGTGGATACTTTTTCTCTTCTTTTCTTTTTTTTTTTTTTTTGCGGGATTGAACTCTGACTCACTTCTGAACTTCTTCACTCTTCAGATCCAGAGGCTACTTCTTTCATATGCAGTTTATGGTTGGGCTCATCAGTAACTTACATCTGTGTGGTTCAAAGCAACATTTTAAAAAATCTTCAAATAGTCAGAACTCTTTTAAAGCACTGCAGACCCAACTGTGGCTTTAATGATTTTTGTGTTACTTCCAGTCCCAGACAACCCCAACATTTGAAAACGGCATGCATGTCTAAAATTCAAATTGTCCAAAAAAGTAATTTACATCAAATAGAGGATCTAGTTTGCTTGTGAGCTACTTCCTGCTGTGTGTTTTGGTATTTCATCAGAGATAACTTTGCCTGTTTACTCAAGCAGCACCGCTCTCTTTCTGCCGCATGCCAACTTATTACTGAAGACACTTGTAGCAGCTCTCAACAAACATCATATTGTCACACATGGGCGCCAATAATTGTGAACTCCACAATGCATGGGCGTGCGGTTGAGGCAGAGCCTCACGAAATCGCAGCTGCCACCAGCGCCTCGCCACCCGCCATGCAGAAGAAGGATTCTGTTTGTGTGGAGAGAGATGAAGGGGCGCCTCCCTGTCACGGAAACCTAACCATCTCTGATTGCATTCTTCAAGTGGTGTGTTTTTCATATGCTGTTGTTTTGAACAGATGTGTTGTTTGGAACAGATAAGAGCTACAGCGTGACGTGTACAAGCATTATAACTCGCCTTTTTAATGTTCTCCCTCAATCTTTTTCCTACCTACCCTCCCCCCTTTTTCTGGCTCTCTCCCACAACAGGTATCATGTGCCTCCGTCTGTTTATGCTGTTAGAGTAGCTTTTAAGTTAGATCCTTTGAAATGGAAACTTCGTGCGCTCTCTCTCTCTCTCTCTCTTTCCACCAGGCTTCCTAGAAGTAGACTCGTGCTCAATCTCGAGGCCTCGTTCTCATTTCATGATAATCAAGCGATACACAAGACAGTTCCTCTGCGTTTCCCTCCGCAGAGCCACGGCACATAATCTAATGCATAGAGTCTAATAGTACTATAAATATTACGCATCCAACAAAGGCCACTGTGTAATCTACTCATGAGGGATTTGTCTGTTGCTTGACTGATGGATCATTTTGGAAGGTAAACAGGACCAGAAATGATAGCCTGGTGTACAGTTTCTCCTCCTCTGGAAGTGCGTGTCTTCCCTTCGTGCATGCCACTCTTCATTTCCTTTCCCATTCAACTACCAGGGGGCAACAGACAGCATTCAATCATCACAGGACCTGATAGCTGTAAATTGTATTTGCGCGCCGAAAATGCATAATCAACAGCGGTACTTTCTTATTCATAATCTTCTCTGTGGCTCCTTTCGCTTAATGCATTCATATTCAGGTTTCCTAGATAGGAGTTGGGGCGGGGGAGAGGGGTGGGGGGACGGCAGCATGGTCTGATTACAGACGATGCTTTGAGCGCTTGCTGAAATGGAACCGACCCCCTTCTCTCCTCCTGGTTGTCCTTAGTTTTCTGCTGTTTGGTCAGTCTTCATTATTAATGGGATTGTCATGCCATATCTCTTTTATATATAGAACCTTCTAGTCCTCATTTCTTGTACTGCCTGCGTAGGTCTGTGTAGCTCACTCTGCTGACTTACATGTTCAGCACGTGATTAGTCCGTGTGCTTGTGAGGCACGCCATGTTTGGAGGCATCTTTTTTGTGTACTGGTTGTCACTTCACCACAGTTCACCATGCTGGATCAGAAAAAAATGTTATATTCATGAGGCTGTGTACAGTAGTTTTCTTTTCCCAACAAATGGCCCTCGTGGCAACATTGCAATTCAGTCAGTGATGGCTGCTGCATGCGGACATGCAATACGCCCTGCTGGGAGACATTAGGAGGCCGTTGTGCCTCTTCTCGGCCACAACAAACATTTTTGGAATATGCCAAAGAGCTGGATTTCTGTGTTTTTTGTGAAATTGAGTGCACTAACCGGGTCGCAGCAGGCTAATAAAAAAACAAAAAAGAGGCCTATTTGTGCATGCTGCTGTGCATCCCCAATTATACATAGCACTGCACGATTTTTCTCCTGATGCACATATACATATTGTAAGCCTTAGCATGTTTTCCATTTGAGTGGTGATTATGGGTTTTTACTTGTGTGCGTGTTTGTTTATGGTGCAGGGCAGTTCCTTTTAGTTGTTTGGGGCTCAGTCAGTCTGCTTGTGCTTACTAATAAATGAAAATGAGCCTATGTGCAGTGTGCTCACATGCCGCAAACATATTTCGCATGAAATATTCACCTTACTTTGCCAAAGTGTTGTCTGTCCACTCCATTTTTACTCACTAATGCTGCAATGGGTGCTTAACTTCAGCATGCCCATATCTCACACAGACACACCCTGCGGCCAGCTCTCTAAAAGAGACTCTTAGACACTTACACACATGACTTGCAAGCCCTCTGTCTCTCTGTCTTGTTTTGGGACTAAATGTAAGATGATCATTCCTGGCTGACCTAATTTAACAAGGTTAAGAGTCTAACTTCATGCTAGTGACTCTGAGAGGCTGTGTTTGGTACAGTGGTGCTTTGAATTAAATGCTAACCCTTGCTAATTAGCTCTAAACATGGACTACAGCTGAGGCTGATGGGAATACTATTAGATTTGCAGACAACTGATTATCAATGGGAACTATAAGTGTGTGTGTGTGTGTGTGTGTGTGTGTGTGTGTGTGTGTAAAAGACAGAAGCAGTTTACAGGTCTGAAGAATGAAACCCAAGCCTGCCTTAAACCTGCCTTCTTTCTTATGGCCAGCAGAGGGCAGTGACTCTGGTTCCACAAAATAAGTCCGATTGTATGGACGTGTATGGGGTATGATTTAGGAGCTAACTGAGCACTTTTTGATAGTTTCAACATGATGACGATTCTGTAAATTATGATCAGAGTCAAAATAGACTGGTTTGGACTGGCTGATTTTCATAACACAAAAATGGCTCCCATATGGTCCTCGAGCCTCCTCTGTAGTCAGATCCACCACTCACATGTTGTATAAGTTTGAAAATGCTGTCTTAGCGATAGCCAACAAAAGTCAGCTTGAGGCTTCAGGACAAAACTTCACTACATTCATCTTTTCTATGACAGGAACATGCTATTTATCCTCAAAGTCTTGGCAGTTCCTGCCGTATACAGGTAGATATTTCACTGAATACCAGGAATCGTTCTCCAAATAAAGGCACGGGAATCAGAAATGTCATCAGAATCCAGTCTGGAAACAATGAATGTGTGTTTTAAATTTGATGGTTTTGGGGACATTTCATTCCGGACAGATGTGGCGAACTGCTGGATTGACATTACCAGTGGGAATGGAAGTGCCGACTGCGGGCAAGTTGAAGTCTGTCCTGCAGCCTTTACAGCTTTTTATAAAGTCTCTAATCAGAGCCATGAGTCGGGACCGTCCTCATCACAGACCAATCCCATCATAGTGCTCTTCCTGCCCTGTGCCGAGCTGTCCTCTTGACCTCTCCTCTCCCTGATAGCTTTTACCTTATTTCTTCCTCATCCTTTGCTGGAGCATGTTCTCGTTTTTATAGTCCTTTCCTTCTTCTCCTCGATTTCCTCCTTGGAGAGGTCATCTCTTAGCTCTTTGCCAGGCATTCACTCCTGAGATTACCTCTTCATTTACACACCCATGCAGACACCCACCCACCCATTTAGACACACACACACACACACACACACACACACACACACACACACACACACACACACACATATACTGAGAACTCCTGCCGTCATTTTGTCCTTCAAGCTAATATCTCGTGTTTCGGCTTTGCTCTGGTACCCGCTGCACACCTAAACACAGACCATGCTCGGAGTTTGGCAGTAACTATCTTGCTCCATTTTTCATCACCATATCCTCCAAAAAAGGCTTCAGATTTGTCTTAGTGTTTTGTAGACAGGGTTAGACTGCAGTTTGGTTCAAACTCTTTATGACACTGTATCAGTTTTCCTGTGTGTGCACCTGGCTGGAGATACACTGGCTCAGGTCAATATATCATGCCTCAAGAGATAGCTCAGAGTTTGGTTTTTATCTCTGCAGTGTTGCTAAAAGCAGATTGTGGTGCATTGTGTGTGTGTGTGCGTGTGTGTATATATATATTTATGTGTGAGGATTCTGCAAGTGCTGTCATTCGAGGGTGTCACACCAGGCTGCGCTCACAAAAGGACTGTTTTTAATGTGCGTCTGTGATACAAACTCGCCGAGACTGGATAGGTGACCTCGGAACCAGCTGTTTTCTCCTCACTGTACAACACGAGCACAAAGCGGAATGGCAGTAATTACTATCCCAGCATCACCTCATTGAGCCATACCGCTCAGTGTTGAACACATCGCTAATGTAATCACACTATGCTGCGCAGTCTTATGAGCAGACTTAATGTCGAGCGCGTGTCATTTGAGAGCCCGCTGCCACAGTAAAAGTTCCGGCTGGTTTATAAAGGCACATGTTTATTGTATCGTGCATTAGGCCCATTAGCCTCAGTTCTAGCTGAACCCAGCTGCTTTTCCCAGGGTCATTCCTTCAATGTGAAACTGAACTGCACGACATGGCCAACACCGACTCCTCTCAAAATACTTCAGAGCTAATGGAAGTCTTGGTAATTGACATCAATACTCACTGCTCTGGCTGTGGGTTGTCAGCACCAATGACAGAGGCTATTTTTGTCTTCATATCTCATGTGATCCATGTTTACCTTCTCCTGGAGGAGCTTTGAGTGTAGAGGTTATGTAGTTGCCTGCTCTCTCTTTAAGCAGTGGGGTTTTTTTGTATCCAGACTTATGGATAGATATTTATGCAGAAGAGGCATATTCTTTTTATAACAATCAGTGGTCATACCCTTTAATTATCTGGCTTGAAAAAAGCGAAGTTCCCAGCAGGGAATTAAAAGCTCTAGAGCATGCTGCAAGAGGCCCACAATGCTGATGCTCTACAATATTAATGCTTATGGAGCCCATCAGCTCTAATTATGTCAACCTTCCTCGATGCGATCAGGAGTACTCTTGAATATTAATGCCAAGCAACTCTTAACAGCAACGTCACCTCATCAGTGCAATAACATCATTAAGAGTGGTGCATTTGAATAGTGATTGATCCTGGGGTTTGGGTGAGCTTTAAGGCTAGCTCACTATGCACATTTTGGGATACCCATCTGGCTTTTTATTTGATAAGACCTTGGATCAGGGGGCAGGGTGGGAATTTGCCGTCTTCAAGGTGTGCAGTTCTTTCTCATGGCGGGTCAAATTTAATCAGTACTTGTATGTTTTCCTCAATTTATCCACACAGTGGAGGCAGCTTGCCATTATCATGCAGGGAAACATTTGTTGTCGCTTGATTACGCTAATGGGGAAGCACACACGAATATGAAATGTTGAACGTTATTGAAATTAGGCTTAATTGCTGATGGCATCTCAGGTTAATTTGTATTCCCTCGGTGTGAAATGTCTGTGTTTGTTTTTGTGTGCTGAGCTGCGTCTAAGTGACTGTAGATGCAGAGTACAGGAGGCCCCGAATTCACCGGGGTTAATTTTTGCTTCTCAGAAAAACAGAAAGAAATAAAAATAAGAGGACAGTTGAGCGGAGATGGTGGTGTAGATCTCTGCACATCGTTAATGATAAATAGCTTTTCGCTCGTGAATCTTCTCGTTTTTATCCCCTCAGTCCAGCCGTGATGCTCGGCCACCGGGGTGCTCCGGAGGGGAGGTGGAGTTGAAAGGAAGCACGTTTGGCTGCTTTACCGGGCGATGGCAATTTAAAAGCACTTCAGTGCACAGACTCACACACACTCCAGATGAGGTTCGCCTGCAGTGAAGACCTCTTTAACCAGGGGAGGAAGAAAACAGTTTGAAGATTTCAAGTAGCTTCTTTTATCACCTCATCTCAGTGCTAGACTTTTGTCTTTTGCTTCTTAATTATTGATGTTGATGCGATTCATTTCTTGCCAAGTTCTCCATTAAGGACCGGCTCTTAATTGTGGAGGCAAAAAACAAAGATAAAAGAAGGGCAATTAACTCCCAGCATTCCTGATGCACTCGTGATGTGCCGTGATGGAATTTTCTTCTCTCATAAATTTTTTTTGAACCTTATGGGTAACTAATAGCTTGAGATGTTACATATAATGCATGTAACTTACAACGCAGCACAAAACGGGTTGTAGGTCAGCCAGTAAAGCAGGGCATCTATGGATTGGAAGGTTGATGGTTAAATCCCTGGCTGCTGCAGTCTGCATTGCCTGAGTTGCACTTGATATGTTCATCAGAGTTTGGTTGTTAGACAGAAAGCATTTAGATGTGGAAGAAGGTACTTATATGAATGGAAGAGTGAGATGTGCTTTATAAAACACTGTATAAGAACACCCGTCTGTTTACCATCTGTCTATTCTTTTTCATTTCCACATTTTCTACATTTCGTTAATTATACTACACACATGTAAAAGGCAACACTGTGTAAATGGTTTGATATTTGGTTACCCGGCAGACTCATTTTTCAAGTAAAATGCTCCAATGTGAGCATTTTCTGTTTTTTCTCCTGTCTGAATCACAGTAAGCAGACTGTTTTGACTTTTTTGTCTGCTAATAGGTGGCAAAGTGGTGCGATGGTTAGCATTTCACCTCACAACAAGAAGGTCCTTTGTCCTGTACTGCCCCATACCTGCCTGGCTGCGTGGGCTCTCTCCAGGTACTCCGATTTCCTCCCACAGTCCAGAGACACGCATGGTGTTAGGTTAATTGGTAATTCTAAAATTGACCGTAGGTGTGAATGTGAGTGCGAATGGTTCTCTGTCTCCCTGTGTCAGCCCTGTGACAGACTGGCGGCCTGTCCAGGGTGTACCCCGCCTATCGCCCTATGACACTGGAATAAGCTAAATTAGTAGTTTCAAAAATCTGTCCTTTATTTCACACAGGAAACGAACTTCTGATTTTCTTTCACAGTAACAATATGTGCACCATGTGACACCAATTATAGTAAAATCTAAAGCAAAAAAAGCCGCATGCCAGCACAAAGCACTTGATGAATCAAGCACACTTCATTGGACAGTTGTTGGTTTTGTGTCTATCAGCAAGACGCCTACCTTCAGGAGCCCTGGTTGGGGGGAGGGGACCTGGATCAAGCAGGTCACATAACTCATCTTCTCTTAACACCTTTCATGACCTGTAATTTTTGGAGCTATTTTCAGCCGCTCACTTGTTATAAGGGCTCACCACAGCAGGTAGATCTGCATGCTTGATTTGGCTGGTTCCCATTCCTGATGGTACTTCAAAGAGGAATTGTGTCTCTGGCTGGAGCTGAACCAGGAACCGTGCACTTGCTGAACGAAGGTGCGAACTACTACACTACAGAACGATTAGTTTGTGTGTGAGTTATACTTTACTTTCTGCATATGTTCTACACATATGTGAGCTTGTGGCTGATGGACAAATGCTTTGCATGGGCCTTCCCAGTGAGCATGAATAAAGGGGAGTGGGCTTGTTAAGTAAAAGAGTATTGGCACTATAAGAAAAACAGCCATTTACTTTTATAAGTGCATATGGTACAGAAATACTGGACTCTGCTGCTATTGCTCTATTGTGTTATGGTAACCTTGTCTGTCTATACTTTGTCAAGCTTTCTTTGTTCAGCTCCACTGCTCTCATCAGTTTAATTTCCAGTGACTAAGACATTAACGTTTCAGGCCAGAAATAACAAAATGAGGTGTAGTAATTAAAATACACCAACCACAGAGGTGATTATCGCTGTCGATGTCCATCACATGTAGTCATTTACACCTTTGCAACCAGTAGGATATAGCAGCTTTAAGTAGCAGCTTATGTGTGCTTACAGACAGCAGCATCATGGCAAACCACATGTACCACATTAAGTACCAGTGATGTAGTGCAAACCTAAAGCCTTCATTTTCATGTTTTTTGGTGGCTCCCATGTAGTATGACAGTAGCAACCCATCATCAGTTCACATAATGCACAGCGTTAATGCAGGCAATGTAGGTCTAAGCAGCCATGCGGAAGAGAAGGTCAGGCTGGAATATACAGGATGGGAGAATTTGGCCTATCTGTGGAAATTATCCAATGTGGGGCAAGTCAGGAAAATGATAATGACTAAAAGATCTCATGCAGAACAGAGTCGTAAATGTGTGAATCAGTGTGGCACAAGGAGCCTCCTTGTGCGAGGCTATAAAGGTGAATATACAGTGACTGTGCAGCAATTTTCATTTCATTTAAAACTTCCAGTTGGTCAGAAAATGCAGCACAGATTGTTGCTGTTGAGGCTCAGATCTATGTGCTAGGTTTAATTGTGCTGTTTGAAATGAAAGCACAACAATTTTATAAACGTAGTATTTAGAGATATATTACTCTGGGTTTTAAGTGATGCTCATGTGTGCTGCTTTATTTTATTTAAAAAACAGTTTATGAATGATTTCTACACAGGGATGATGGGAGATAATAAAAATACAACTTATTTATCCCTCTTCCAACTCTTCTTCTTTTCTATTATTTCATTTTTTAGAGCATTTTGGGACAAAAGGAATGCACCGTATGTTCACACAGCACACTTCACTGTTAAAGTTTGCTTCACGCTGACCCATTTCACGGAGGTGAAATTCCCGGCTATTGTACTGAACCTCCTGTCCCCTCTTCTCTAGTCCCAGCTGAGTGGCTTCATCATCTCAGGGAGGGCCTCTGAATGGATGTTTACACATTGTGACTGTGTACATAGTCGACCTTGCAACCCTTTTCAAAGGATTCTGTTCCCCAGCTTGCATCAGGGTTTGGTCAGCACGGACAGGCAGATAGGCAATGTGGGCAGACCCGTCTGCTTTTCCGAGGAGTCTGTAAATTCCAGACTTCCCTCGACTGAAGCTGCAGGAAGGGTGACGGAGGGATGGACTCAGTGTGGGGAGCAGGACTCTGAGTTCAGGCTTTAATTCATACATTTTTGTGGATCTCTCTCGGAATGTTGCTGTGAACAAGAAAAGGGATCGGAGGCGAAGGGAGAGAGAAAATAACTTTCTGTGGCATGGACTGAAACATCCAGAACATCTGCTGGATTTGTCTGCTCTGTCTAGTCCAGGGGACTGAGACGACCTCAAAATAATTCATGTTACACCCTCGCATTAGTGATGTGCTGCTTTACTCTGATTCTGCTCTCCTTTCTTAAAGTTCTGCTTGTTAGATTTGCCTGAGAGCTATGTGTGTTTGAGTGTTGTGTTGTGACACTTTAAACTGTCAGCACCCTTAGCTCAGAGTGACGAAACACATAAAAGATGCATGTTGTGATATCAACTACTGGTTTAAGTCTCCAGTTTAATATTTTGGGGCCTCAAGTTGATCTAATGGCCACCTGAGGGTGTCTTCTAAAGCACGTCAGTTACCACGGACCAGGGGTGGGCAACTCCAGGCCTCAAGGGCCAGTGTCTTGAAGGTTTTAGATCTCACCCTGGGTAAACACACTTTAATCAAATAATGAGTTCATTACCAGGCCTCTGGAGAACTTCAAGACATGTTGAGAAGGCAATTTAGCCATTTAAATAAGCTGTTTTGGATTAAGGACACATCTAAAATCTGCAGGACAGCAGCCCTCGACGCCTGGAGTTGGACACCCCTGCAATAGACTCTGGTATTAAAATAGCCAGCTTCAGTTTTGCAAATGACATGTTTACAGTCTGGTACAAAAACTGTTTTGATTTTATAGCTCATTTTATTACAGTTGTGCAAATGCTGATTTTTTCCCCCAGATTTAATTATTTTAGCTACTGTTAAGACAAAGTGATGCTACAGTGTATATAAAAGTTAGACACCGCCACCCTGATGTCACCAACCAAATTGTGTATTATGGGATTTGAAGGTAAGGATCTGTACCTGTCTGTGTGCGTAGGCCAAGGGAATCAAACATAAAGCCCAGAGGGCAGAATCAGCGTAACAAACGCTCTAATGTGGCCCACTGCATGGCTTTGGAAAATGTGAAAAAAAGGCATGAAGTTTAGACTTTTAATTGTTTTTTTCTTTAAGTTTGACAGCTTTTCCTACATTAATGCTATGTTAGGATAATTAAGCAATAGAAAAACGACTAAAAGTTCCTGTTTTTTCATTATTTACCGTGGCAATTTCAGGGGATATTTCAGGAAGGAAAAAAACGTTTTAAGTCAACAAAATCTTTGTTTTTTAATTGTAAGATATTTGATTCAGTGAGTTCCCAGAACTTTTGAGACACATATGATATGTTAGGAATAGTTAAACTTTTTTATACAGACAGAAAGGTCACACCGTGAGGTGGTAGTTGTTGTGATTTGGTGCTATATAAATAAAATTGAACTGAATTGATCCTGCTCCCTCGAGACCACAGCGGGCTTTATGTGGCCCACAATGTAAAATGAGGTTGACATCCCTGCTGTAGGCCTTTAATGTCCATTAGAGGAACTGCAGTTTTTGGCTCTCCTGGATTGGCCTTGTTTGTCGTCAACTGAGGATTTCACTCAGTAGTGACCTGCGTGTGGGCGGCTTCTGTTGCAGAGATGAATCATTATATAAATTCAAATGTAATCCTGTTATTTAACGTTGTGCGTTTTTGTATCATTTTGATGTTTTTGACCTGAAAGTTCAAGCTGCCGTTTGCAGTGGAGGGGAGTTAAAAGTGGTGCTCTGCAATGACTGCAGTGTTTTCCACAGTGACAAAGATGCTACTGGAGACAAAAAACTTCAAGTATAGTTGGAGTTTGGAAACAGGAGGGGATGAAAGAGAAAGTCAGGACTAAAGCAACAATAACACATAATCTGCAACTCTGCCACTTTTTTTCTTCTTCTGTTTTTTTTTGCACTTTCCTTACTGGGAGACAGCTGCTCTACCTTAGCTATTCCCTGGTGGTTTTGATGGATTCTTCCCCTCAGAAGAGGCAACGACTCCTTGGCTTTAACACAGCGTGCAGCTAGCTCAGGCCCAGCAGCATTTACACAGGAATGAGTCTGGGAGATGTACCACAGAAAAAAAAATAATTCTGTGTAACTCGGCTGAGTTTGAGTTAATAAAAAGTGTGAATGGTGAAAAATATTTGAATTCATCTGAGATGCTGAACAATAACCGGCTCGTGACCTCATTATGCGGATGTATACATCACCAAGTAAAAACCTCAATCTGACGTTCATGCTCCAAAAGAAAAATCAAACCCAAACATATGTTCTGTGATTTTATGCAAATATTCAAAGACAAAATTAGACTTTGGTAACGCTCTGAACTTTTTTTTTTTCTTTTTCTTGTCTTTCAAGTACTTGCCAACTTTGCAGAAAAAAGAAAAGAAAACAAACACGCAGAAAAAAACAGCAGATTTTTTTTGTCTTTTTGGTTTCCACTCAGAGAGAGGGAAAGCACATTGTAAATTATTTAGGCCACCTATGCAATATTGTAGTAGAATTTGTGTAATTCAAAGGAATACAGTGAAGCAAACTGCGGTATTCCTCTAGAAGAAGTCTCAAGTATTTGTTGAATAATGCATGCTACAGCATAAGACAGGCAGCCTCTGATACACAGGGACTGAGACTTGAGATTACAGTGGATGATATGACCTTTCCTTTCATGAAAAATTAACTGGCCTGATATTGAGCAGATGAAGCTTTATCCAGTGCAATCCTCCAATGAGAGCTAAGAAGCAGATGTGAAACACAGGAACTGCATCATTATCAAAAGCTAGAGAAATACTTTTACTATTAAACAGTTGGTTAAGTCTTTTTCTATTGTGGGTATGATTACTAATATTTTAATCATTACACCTACGTTTTTATTGCGTGACCTACAGAGATAACTGTGAACTCTTATTTTGTTGAGAACAGATACCTTATAAGGGTTTCAATGTGCCATTGTGCTTTCAGTCTCCACTGAGAACTTATCCATAGATGTATAATACAAAAAAAGGAGGTTGGCGAGTAAACAGTCTGCCAGTGCTAGCCTTTAGGTGCCAATCTGCCTGGTAGTTTGATGTCGGAAAACCTAAGATGCTTTCCAGTGTATCAGAATACCGTATCACCACTGCAAATCCCAAATTCGCTCCACGTACTGTATGCTTGTTTTTCAAAGCCCACAACAGCTTTAAAAAAAATTCCCAAACTTTCCCAACTACTGCTGCTGCTCAGGCAGGTATAAAATAAGCAGCGCTTTGATGTCATAAAAAAAACTTAGTCCCTGCTCTCGCCGTCATTTTCCTTTGCCAAATGAGTCACAGATGAAAAATACCATATTATACAGCAGGACCGTCAAGCTGTCACTTAGGTAATGAAGTTGGTCCAAACCATTTGTCTTATTTTGTCACGCTTTTTCCCCATTAGTCATACCGCGCTAACCATTAGCTCCTCAGGAACCCCCTTCACCCAAGGACACTTAGGCTCTCACTCCAAGTGCGACCGAGGCCGACTGATGCACGGTGGAAGACGACACGGCGGGCGCGGCGGAGGGGGTTGAGACTGATACCCGAAGAAGAAAAGAGCTGCAGAGCGTGGCACTGAGACTCGAGCGCCATCCAAAAGCAGCTTCAGTGGAAATGGACGGGTGGATTAATTAGTCAGAACTGACTTGTCTTAAAGAAGCGCTCATATTTCCAAATCACAGATGCATGATGCTGAAGTCGGAGATGAGAATTTGAACTTGTGCATCGGGATTTATGTGTGAGCATCAAGTGAAGACTCAGGAGGGAAAGGAGGAGCACACTGGATAAAGACAGCTTCAGGCAACAATGGCAAGGATAACAGACCATGTTACTCTGACCAAGATAATCTAAACTATAGTGTAGCGTATAAGTAATAGAAGGCGAGCTCAAAGAGAGTGAAATTGAGAGAAAGGGAAGAGTGGGAAGAGAGCGACGTATGGAGGCTTGACCAGCGCCAATTTCTTGAGTTATATCTTCGGGGTACGGCGGTGTTTGCTGAACGACATTGTTATTACTCAGCCAAGTGTGGTAAACACTAACTGCTTTGTGAAAGCCAGAGGCAGGGCTTTTGCAATAAAAGTAGAGTGCCTTTGTTGTCGTATAACATGTTTTTAAGATACAGCACATCCATATTGAAGCATTGAAGGTGCATAGCATCCTTTTCCATTTAGAGGACTTCTTAAAGCACTGCTGATAGATTGGGCTCGAGGGGAAAGCAGTTTTTCTTTGGATAAGTTCAGTATTGTGGCAGGAAGTGGCCAGTGCAAGCTCAGGCACTGATCGTTAGGGAATGCGCAGCTCGGTATGAACTGCATGGCACAAGGGACTCCTACAAGAAGTTTTCTTAATAAATGGATTTGAGACTTGAAGACCATGTCTCATGTGCTGTATCTTAAAAACATGTTATACGACATTATTGCTAAGGATTGTCTTATTGCATTGGAGTCACACTGGGTTAAATATGTACACTTGGGTTTTAAGGGGTATTTATTATTTTCTTCTTTTTTTTGGGTTGTATGGAAGCCCCAAACGCAATTTCATTGTTCTTGACAATGACAATAAATAAATAAATACAAATACATCAATACATGTGGCTCATCTTTAAAAACGTGGTCCAACTGCAAGACAAAGAAATACACGTCCCTCACATAACTTGACCAGGTGTATGTTTAAGTGCAGGTGTGTGTGATTAAATAAAGCCTGATGCTTCTAAGTGAACTGCGTCCTTAGAGCTGGATGAGGGCCACGTGCGCTGTTATTCGCTGCTCCGACAGATGCCAGGGGGCAAGCGCGAGGGAGGGCACTAATTACCGGACAGCTGCCCAGCAGACCCTCACCCTGCCCTGGGGACAGACAGTCTATCTCATCCTAGCCCACACCCTCCTCCAAGCCTGGACCTAAGACCTGGCACCATCGTGGCCAATTTAAGTCTGTCTCCATCACAGGGAGTTGGCAGGGGAGCCTCAGGGGAGATGTGGTGGATCGGGATAGGGTGAGGAGCGGGGCTTTAAAAGCTAATATGTTATCACTCAGACATCCCGTGACGAATAAACAGCTATGATTTTAGACAAAGCTTATACCAAGTCACAAGCTCGGGGGATTGAAAGCTGAAGTCAGGGCACAACTTCAGCAATTAAATATGTTACAGCCAGGTACAAAAACAGTTTTCCTTTTAATTTTCTCCTTTACAACAACTTTATAAGCAATTTATTTAAAAAAACTAAAAAAACTAAAAAGATTTCAGCAACTTGGGTTCATTATCTTGCACAAGGATACTTTGGCACGTAGAACAGAGCAGGGATTGAACCACAAACCTTGCGATTAGTTGATAAACTGCTCTACCTCTTGAAGCACAGCCACCTCAGTTAAAGCGAGCTAAGTTCCTCTCAAGTGCTTTTTGAGTTATTTAACAACATTAGCCTCGAGCCATAATGTTTTGCTAAGCAGTCAAAAACTCACAATAATGAAATCCATCAAGGAGCGCGGGCTGCACACTCCCCAAATGGCCATCCATTTTCTGCCTTTCCATCAGCCATCAACTTAGCATGTGACCACTGCTAATTTCCACTATGGATATAAATATTTCATAGTTTGGTGCCACAGCAGACTAATAATATCTCAATTGATGCTTTGAGTAGACTGTGTCCTTCACCCTTCACTGGGATGGGTAGGAAAGGTATTTATAAGAAAATTGAGGTCACCACTGAGAGGAGGGCTGGCTCTTGGCCCAAAGAATATAGAGTGTTGGAGAGGTTCAGGCAGACTCATTTTGTTGGAATTGAGGGGCTAGCGAGCAGAATGCTCATCTTGCTGTTGGCATAAGCGTGAGAAGAGGAGCTAAAGGTTGAAATTATGCACCCAGAAAGCATTTGGCTCGGGTGAGGAAAAAGTGCAACGCAATAATTAAGCAGCACAATAAAAATGATTAGAACTGCTTTTGACATTCTCATTGCGAATAACTTGCGTTTAATTGCAATCACAAATTTTAAATGCCAGTTTTATGTTCCATGGCTATAAGCTGTTTAAAGTTCAATAGCTATACTCTTTAAATCTCCTTCCAATTTCTGCTGTGAGGCAGAAAAAAGGAATATACGCAGACAGAAGAGGAGACAAAAACTATGTGAAATTAGCCTCCGAAATAGAGAGGAAGTGGAGACGAAGGAGGGGAATGTCTTTCACTGGTAAGTGCTGGACAGTGTGGCTTTGCTGGCCTGGAGGAGGACCCGTGTGGCTCAGCTCGAGGCTAGTTAGCTATTCAGCCACAGCATCTGTTGCAGGCTAATGGATGTTATAACCTCATAAACGTCATGAAATTGGACATTATCCCTTAATTAAAAGAACAGAGATGCATTACAATGATTAGAGTGGCACTCCAGCGAACCTGCCACACGCTCCAATAATGTTTCTAGAGGACGCAGAGCTCCTCAGCAAGGTGTTGGCGCAGGAGGGGGGTGTATAATATTTTTAATGAGCCCATTTCTGTTACGAGCTGCAAACTTTTGGTGCCCCGTCCAAACTTGGCGGGATCCTCGAAGTTCCTCCAAGCATCTTGACCTTTACCCCAATGCCTGTAGTGCTAAGAGAATAGCTCCAAGCTTGCCCTATTTTTCTCTTTTTTTTATTTGCATTTCAGGAGCTTTTGATAATGTGTCTTTGCAGTGATTATGTGCACGGCGCCAGCTCAGAGGAAACAGCTGTGCTATAAACCAGATATAAAAACAAGGCTTGATGCTTGTGTTCCACAGCACCTGGGCCATCAGTGCCCAATAAATACCAGCGGCCAATCAATCTCAAAGCCTTTCCCCGCTAAGGAGCTTCATGAAATCTTGGACAGAAAACTGCGACTAGATAATACAGCCTGGTGTGGGAAGTATTAACCCTCATTTTGGCCTTTACTCAGCGACAATTCAAAGCACTACAGTTGAAATTCCTGGACCGAGTCTGTGAATGTGCTGTAAAGGTCACAAGAGGCCTGCCTCACATATCTGTCATTGCTTGTCAAGTGCTCCGTGCATGAAAATGTCACATTGTCTGAGGAAGTTGTATGTCGCACAGGTGTCTGGTGACCTCTTTGGTACACATTGGTATCACATGATGTCATATCCATTTAAAGTGACCAGTCCTCAGTGTACTATAAATGCCTTTCTGTGTTATTTGCTTTTATGAGCAATGTGCATTGTGTCAGTAACCCTGTGTTATGCAAAACTGGGAGGAATAACACAACCTGCACGATATCGCTGCATGCATTTGGTTGAACCAATTACATGCCAACATTCACAAGATGTGTCACCGGTACTGCGCGAGCTACGCGAGAGCGATCGCGGTGCCACTCTCGGCTCTGCAGGAATCCATGTGAAAAGTAATTGTGCATTTCTCATTTATGTATTAGGCAGTCTGTCTCCTCTATGATCTATTTTCTATCGAGACAGACACAATAATATAACACCGAGCACACGGCTTGATAAAGAGTCTATTTTTGCTCAAAGCTCCTTCCTCTGAATGAAAATGAATGAAGGCGTGTTGCAGTGGTAATGTATCAACATAAAATATTGAAATAGCCCAACCAAGGGCAAACTGCATGTAATTGAAACTCTCTCTCTGTACTGAGAACAAGGAACTGGTGTCCCCCGCATCTGAGATTTGGCAGAAGGGCTTTCAGAAGGCATTTGTTTCAGGTTTCGCTTCTTCTTCTCTTCCTCCCCAGAGTTAATTGCTTTTTTTTTTTTTGAGAAATTTGTATCCCAAGCATTAGGTTTCTGCTGCCTTTTTATTTTTTCCCCCTAACCTTTATTTTCGGACATTAAAGGGTACTTCCACCCCCATGCACGAGCTAAGATGATTGATTGATCTGTTCCGTTTAACCTTGATAAGGGAGAAAATGGAAAAACAAATTACAGTATCGACACTGCTGTGATGGCATGTCGTTTGCTCGGGTGACCCAGAGGTGAGTCAGCGGTGACTCTAAGGAAAAAGAGAGGCGCCGCTGTCCGGTACGGAGAGCCTCCTATCTATTTCCTGTCATGTTTCGGCCGCGTGGCAGGCAGGATGAGGACCCAAATTGCAGACTCACACACACGGGGGATAAACTCAAAAAGCAGCTTTATTGCTGATAAGTGATAAACAATAACGATGATACAAAAAGCAATACGAAACTACACTAAACTGGGAAAAGCTAAAGTAACATATACTGGAAGACACGGGGAGAACCACACACGGCATGAGGGAGAACGCGACGCCGAACAGAGGAAGACGCAGACAGAAATACACAGAGGGTTAACGAGGAAAGTGGGAACACACGGGGAACACAGCTGACACAGATAACCATAACGAGACAGGGCGGGGTGAACATAACACTGACGGGAGACGGGCAGAGTCAAACAGGAAGTACACAGAGGTTCAGACAGGAGGAGAGAGAGCACGGGGAAAACACAGACATAACGGGCTGGGGAAACATGGAATAAAACATAAGGAGAGACGAGGGCTCACAGATACACAGAGGGGCACACAGGGGGTAAAAGCCATGAAGGGAAAACACTAAGGGAACACCACAACAGGGCAACTCAGAAAACATGGTCTAAATAAGGAACGAAATACAAAAATACATGAAAACTAAGAATACTGGGCCAACACGGCCCAGGACCATGACATCACCCCCCCCTTAAGGGCTGGCTCCCGACAGCCCAAACCCGAGAAACAAAAACAAAAACAGAAAACAACCCACCCAGGGCGGGAGGCGGGGGACCAGGACGGAGGGACCAGAACGGGAAACAAAACAAACAACAGAAAACACAGGAGCACATGACCATAGTCAAAATAAAGTTCAGGGGGCCGACCCAGAGCCCACAGGCACAAGAGTTCACGGGTCACACGGTCGGGGGGCCGACCAGGCGGGTGGCACAGGTGGCAGAGCTGGTCCGGAGGCCGGCCGCGCGGAAGGCAGCGGCGGCGGCGAAGGAGACGACGGAGCAGTTCAGGGGGCCGGCCGCGCGGAAGGCAGCGGCGGCGGCGGCGGAGGAGACGACGGAGCAGTTCAGGGGGCCGGCCGCGCGGAAAGCAGCGGCGGCGGCGGAGGAGACGACGGAGCAGTTCAGGGGGCCGGCCGCGCGGAAAGCAGCGGCGGCGGCGGAGGAGACGACGGAGCAGTTCAGGGGGCCGGCCGCGCGGAAGGCAGCGGCGGCTCTCCAGTGTCAGGCGTGCTGGCCATGGCCCGGTGGGCACAGGACCAGACGAAGCACAGGCTGAAGGCTCTGAGGCTGCTGCAGCTGACGAAGGCTCGGAGGCTGCTGCAGCTGACGAAGGCTCGGAGGCTGCTGCAGCTGACGAAGGCTCGGAGGCTGCTGCAGCTGACGAAGGCTCGGAGGCTGCTGCAGCTGACGAAGGCTCTGAGGCGGCTGCAGCGGGCGAAGGCTCTGAGGCTGCAGCGGGCGAAGGCTCTGAGGCTGGACCAGGCGAGGCAGCTGATGAGGATGCTGGACCAGACGAGGCAGCTGATGAGGATGCTGGACCAGACGAGGCAGCTGATGAGGATGCTGGACCAGACGAGGCAGCTGATGAGGATGCTGGACCAGACGAGGCAGCTGATGAGGATGCTGGACCAGACGAAGCAGCTGATGAGGATGCTGGACCAGACGAAGCAGCTGATGAGGATGCTGGACCAGACGAAGCAGCTGATGAGGATGCTGGACCAGACGAAGCAGCTGATGAGGATGCTGGGGCAGACGAAGGCTCTGAAGAGGAGGCTGCGGCAGACGAAGGCTCTGAAGAGGAGGCTGCGGCAGACGAAGGCTCTGAAGAGGAGGCTGCGGCAGACGAAGGCTCTGAAGAGGCTGCAGCAGACGAAGGCTCGGAGGCCGGGCCAGGCGAGGTTGCAGAGGCTGAGGCCGGGCCAGGCGTAGCAGAAGCACAGGCGGATGTAGCCGGGCCAGGTGATGATGAGGCGGTCGCAGATGGCGGCTGGACAGGCTCCTCGGGCCCTCCAGCTGATGCGGCGTGAGGCTGAACGGGCCCCTCGGACCCTCCAGCGGAGACAGGAGGCTGAACGGGCCCCTCGGACCCTCCAGCGGAGACAGGAGGCTGAACGGGCCCCTCGGACCCTCCAGCGGAGACAGGAGGCTGAACGGGCCCCTCGGACCCTCCAGCGGAGACAGGAGGCTGAACGGGCCCCTCGGACCCTCCAGCGGAGACAGGAGGCTGAACGGGCCTCTCGGACCCTCCAGCGGAGACAGGAGGCTGAACGGGCCCCTCGGACCCTCCAGCTGACGAGGTAGAAGGCGGCGTGGGAGCCGCGGAGTCCTGGATGAGCTCATCCGAGCTCCCAGCAGGAGCTGATGCAGAGCCAGAGAGATTTGAGACCCCTGGCTGAATGTGAAGCCGACCAGCGGACCGTACTGCTATCGGGGCCTGCGCTACAGGCGGCACTGGAGCTACTGGGGCCTGAACTGCTACAGGCGGCACTGGAGCTACTGGGGCCTGAACTGCTACAGGCGGCACTGGAGCTACTGGGGCCTGAACTGCTACAGGCGGCACTGGAGCTACTGGGGCCTGAACTGCTACAGGCGGCACTGGAGCTACTGGGGCCTGAACTGCTACAGGCGGCACTGGAGCTACTGGGGCCTGAACTGCTACAGGCGGCACTAGAGCTACTGGGGCCTGAACTGAAACAGGTGGCTCTGGAAACTGAGCTGAAAGTGGCTGCGGGGTAGGTGACACTGGGAGCTGAGCTACTGGAGACCCAGGTGACACTGGTGTACTGGGGTGAAGGCAGCGAGGACGCAGTCTCTCTCTTAAGGGAGGATCGAATGATTTAGCGATAAACCTAGACGGGAAAAGATGCCGATGCTGAAAATAGCAGGCAGCAGGGGCTTCCAGGAGGGTAGCTGACTGAACTGAGCGTGGCTGCGAGGGAGCTGACTGAACTGAGCGTGGCTGCGAGGGAGCTGACTGAACTGAGCGTGGCTGCGAGGGAGCTGACTGAACTGAGCGTGGCTGCGAGGGTGCTAACTGAGTTGTGAGGGGCTGCGAGGGAGCTAACTGAACTGACCCGGGAGGAGAAACACGAGCAGGAAAAGGAGCAGGCTCAGAAAAAACTGTCCGAGAAATGGCAGGCTCAGGGTCGACAAAAATAGCTCTATCAAAGATGAACCCGCCGTCCACTTCATGTTTTGTAGTCTTAGCATTGTCCGGTTTATGGCGGCGGGCGCGCCGCCTCCTTCGAGCAGAGGAAGCTGGCGCGATGGGCGCTGATGGCGCCAACACAGAGGGTGACGTAGTGGTGAGTTCCCCGTCGTCCGCCCCCATCCTTGCCAGAAATGAGGCAGGCGAAAAATAGCCTAAGCGGATCGGAGACGGCGAGCGGCTGGTAGGCTGTGCAGCAGGTGAGAGGTCCTCCTCCGGGATGAGCCAGGGTTTCCGCCGGAGCTCGTCCTCCCGATAAGCCCGTAACACCTGCTGCCGCTCTTCCTCGCCAAAGTCTATGGCTTCCGTTGTCTCCGTGCGCCACGCCGTGCGGCCAGACCGCGGTGAAGACGCGGAAGCCGGCGGGGTGCGGGCGGAAGGTGTGTCTGTGGCGAGCCTCACCGTTCCAACTCTGACCGCTACTGGCTCATGAGACAGCGGGGAAACGGCGCAACGGCACGGCTCTGGTGAAGGTGCACGCCCACCGGGCCGCTGCTCCTGCGGACGGAGTTGGAGGGTGGAGACGAGAAAGTCGCTGACGAGGGGGTGCAGCGTCTCCCATAACCAGGGGAACACAGATACGCACACCCCTACTTGGCGGGCGAACTCCTCTCGTTCCTCCTCACTGGAACAGTGCAGCCACTTGTCGCAGAGAGACTCCACTGTCCGGACGATCCCCCTCCTCCGTGTCGCTGGGTCCGACATGTTCGCGTCGTCCTGGAGGTCCGCGGAGGGGTTGTGAACTGCTGGGTCCATGTTGTGGTCGCGTTCTTCTGTCATGTTTCGGCCGCGTGGCAGGCAGGATGAGGACCCAAATTGCAGACTCACACACACGGGGGATAAACTCAAAAAGCAGCTTTATTGCTGATAAGTGATAAACAATAACGATGATACAAAAAGCAATACGAAACTACACTAAACTGGGAAAAGCTAAAGTAACATATACTGGAAGACACGGGGAGAACCACACACGGCATGAGGGAGAACGCGACGCCGAACAGAGGAAGACGCAGACAGAAATACACAGAGGGTTAACGAGGAAAGTGGGAACACACGGGGAACACAGCTGACACAGATAACCATAACGAGACAGGGCGGGGTGAACATAACACTGACGGGAGACGGGCAGAGTCAAACAGGAAGTACACAGAGGTTCAGACAGGAGGAGAGAGAGCACGGGGAAAACACAGACATAACGGGCTGGGGAAACATGGAATAAAACATAAGGAGAGACGAGGGCTCACAGATACACAGAGGGGCACACAGGGGGTAAAAGCCATGAAGGGAAAACACTAAGGGAACACCACAACAGGGCAACTCAGAAAACATGGTCTAAATAAGGAACGAAATACAAAAATACATGAAAACTAAGAATACTGGGCCAACACGGCCCAGGACCATGACATTTCCAGTCTCCCTCTAAATTGTGTGGTATTTGGGCCTTTAACGAATCCACTTATGCATAAAGCAAGCCGCGGACAATGCTAGGCTTCTTCTTCTACTTCCCTCACATTCAGCCTGTGTTAGAGAGCTTTAGTGAAATGAGGTGTGGGATAGAAGTCAATCTTTTTTAAATATATTTTGCATAACTGGAAAGGTGTCATCAATGCAAGGTGATTCATTATTTAAGGATTATTGTGTGTATTCAAGAGATTTAGGCACAGCTTTTAAGGTACCACTGCCAGTAAAAATAAAAAAAAATAAAAATCCACAATTATTAGAATCTTTATGCGCCTTCAGCTTGTCATCTCTTAGCTTATGTAGTCATATATTCTACATGTAGCGATGAATCAACACCTCCCATGCTTCTCTGATGGCTGCTTTGTCCTCTCCAGCATGGTGAAGAGCACCATGGGCTGGTCACCCCCTCTCCAGATTCCCTACATCTGGCAGCACCATTAATCTTCCACAGCAGCTGTGCCCCTTGTACCTGTCTCTCTTTGTGTAAGGGAGATGGAAAGTCATTTTTAGTCATTATCTTCCCCCTGGCATATGCTCATTCTGCTTATCGCTTTTAACCTGCACTTTGACGGTGAAACTAAACCCCTCCTGCCGATTCACTTGGACGGCAGCTGACCGGCAAGATGCTCGGCACAAAGGCTTCATCGTCAAAGAGGCGACTCGTTCGTTTTGACTGAACTTGTAAAAGTTAGCGAGAGAGACAGGAAGACTCGCTCAGTCCTCAGCAGGTCTGCAAGAATTCCAAAAAGGGGGACAGCTGGCGGACCACAAAGGAGAAAGAGGGCAGTCTAAGTGGTGACAGACTGCCCTCTATGTGGTATCAAGTTTACAGGGTGTAGCCACTGGAGGATAAACACATGGAAACCAAAGTAGCCATTTTGCTGGACTGCCCCTTTTGATGTGCACTCATCTGTCTCTGGGCAGACTGTGCGTGTTAAACTGCTAATTAATGGCTGACACCGAGGAGTGAAAAATGGTGCTTGTGAAGTTTTACAAAGACTGCTAGACGTTTGATGGAGCTTGGGTTGAAAAATGATTAAACTGTGGCTGGAAGCACGCTAGCTCTTATTGGCAGCTCACCCGCACAATTTTAACTGCATATTGAATCGACTATAGAGATTTAACAACCTCCTCCTTGGAGAAATGTGGAGGCTCACATCTTAAAGCATCTTCATTCAACTGCTAACGGCCAGCGAGATTTGGCCTCTGCTACTGCTGCACTGAAGCTTTGGCACTGCTTACTCAGTCCCGCCTATAGGTTTTTACCATATGCAAGCGGGCCTCAGAAAGATGTAGACCAGAAGCACAATCTGCCACAAATTCACAGGGGAGAAGCTGTAATCAGTGTAGAAAGTTTAGGTGGCAGCTCACCTTATGGCCTCTGCCCAGCTGGCTGCTGTTGGTGGTTTGAGTGGTCAGTGGGGTTGCCCGGGTTGAGTTAGCTTAGGCGGCAGCTAATTAGATCAGGGAATGGAAAGCTTCCTGTGGCTCGCCTTCACAGCCTGAAAGGTTATTGACATGGCCACAACAGCAATATCTAACGTCAATCCAATCTTAGTATCTACAAACATGAACACAGCGGCAGCCTTGGCTGACAGTCTTGAATTGATGGAGTTGAAATGTGAAGACTTCACTATAGGGTTCCTCAGACTAGTATACTTAATGCTAATAAATGTTTTTGAGTAGCGCTTTACTGGATAATGGTATAAAATTTTGGCAACAAAAAATAAGTTACTCCAGTAGGAGTTGTAGGGGTTGTTTTTTTTTTTTTTTGTGGGGGGGGGGGGGGGGGGTTGGATAATTGTTAGGACTTAGGCTAAAAATCTTTGCAACTAAGTGCTTTCATGAAATTTTCACATGCATATGTGACTACTGATGTGCTATAGACGATTTGATTTCCTTATTTGAGCCCTTACTTCTTCACCACAACTCAATGTGCTTTTTTTGTTAGTATAATCTCCATGTATACACTTGGTGTGAATTTAGTAAAGAAATGTGTTTTCTTCAAAAATTTGAATTCTAAAAGCTGATCTTTAATGAGCGTGGTCTTAACTCAGATCTTAGAAAAAAAGGCCAGTCATTAGAATGGACTTCACATCTGCTCCACCAGCGTTACTGCTGCATGTTCATGCTAATGAATTTTTTTTTTCTTGCAGCATGTGTCGTGCTGATTTGGTTTTTGTGATTTGCTGCAACTTCGCAGGATCAAAGCCAAGAAAAGCCGATTTCATTAACAATGAAACAAGAAAATTAGTTGAGCTGTACAGTGAACAGGAAATAACATACTGGTTGCCAGGCAGTCCAACTTGATGTCAGTCAAGCATGCTGACCTGTTCGTGGGTAATGACCACAAACCAGACACAAACTGCAAGACTATATCTTAGAATAGATAGTTCTTAGTGAAAACCCCTCACTAAACTCCTCCTCATTATATATATATATATCAACAGATTCCTGGCCCTCTCTTATTGTTTGGGCTTTTGCTTTCAATAGATAGTGTTGTAGTAGTACTGAGTAGGCAGGAAAGTGTGAGAAGACACGCAGTGAAATACCTCAGGTCAGACTTGAACCCAGGCTGCTGGATTTAAGCTCTGGGGCAAATGGTGCTCAAAAGAGCTTTAAAATCAACACATAATGTGTGGCATGCAACTGCTCTCATAGGCATAAGTCTTACTCTGAGGTATTGGCCGAGAAGAATATTTACACCTGGATGTTTTGTTCCATTGTGCACCACTTGCACTGACGGAAACCCATGCAATCCTTTTGGCACCTTTATATTCACAACATCAGCTTTTTCCACAGTGAGAGATTAAATAAAGATCTATGTCTGTGAAAAACTAAGGCTATCACTGTTTGGAAGTTGGCTAACAGTTTCAGTAGAATGATCACATGATGTTGAGTCATCTCACTAAGAGCACAGGTAACAGTAATGTACTATTTTTAATTGAAGGCAAAACAACAGTTGAGGAGTAAAGGCACCTTTGTTGCTTTTTAAAGTTTAGGACCTGATTTCTGTGGGGAACCTGTTTTGGACATCTGCAGAGCAAGCAATCAAAGATCACAGGTGTGGAGCCCAATTTAGAAACCCACATCATAAGAAGAGTTATTTATCTCTTCAAGAATCCCTTTCGCAGAACAGCTCCACCTAAAGCCCTCATGTTTTTGGAGATGATCAGCAATTTTACTTGTTGTCTGTTAGAGATAACCAGATTTGCCGTTTTGATAAAGGACAGACGACACTGTGTCACACGCATTTGACAGATTTCAACAATCAAGCAAATCATCTGGTAAACAAAACACTGGTAACCCGAGTGATGAGTTCAGAGGGTTCACTCCCGTAGTGGCCTATGGGAGTGAACCACTCAGCCACAAGGAGTCAGCAGGTTATGTAGCTGTCACCTGTCCTGTCAGGTGATACTACCTGAGAGCATCTAATGAGAAAAACAATGTATCCATTTATGTATGTATGTATGTATGTATCCATGTATCCATGTATCCACAGTATCCATTCACATTGTTCCCAAGGCGTCCACCAAGCGTGCAATCTGATCATGTTGTCTGACCAGTTGGATCCTGATGGCCCCCCTACTTGAGTCAGACAATACCATTATCAGAGAGCAGCGTAGATTGTAGTATATGCTCATGTTAGTGTGACAATCCAAGCTACTAGCCTTGTCTATGTTTTTAATGGTTTTTTAAGGGTTTTTTTAATGTTTACATTAGAAAAGTTAGACTTGGCAGTTGTTTAAGTGCTATTAGTCTAAAAAATCCCATCTTATTAATATCACAGTTATCATCATCTAATTTCATATATAATTATATAACACGATAGTTTGCTTAAAGAATATTTATACTAATTATACTTTTAAGAAGCAAAGTGTATCCTTCTTGTAAGCCAGCGCGTCTGTCCTACAAAGGTACACAACAAAGGGCATCCTTTCTGTCCTCATAGAGATGGTGCTCACACGTCCACTTGATAAAGAGAGGCTCGGAAACACATAATCCCCATCAATCCCCTTACTTCCTCAAGGTTCCCATTATTATAATCGCACCTCTGAAGGAGACCCAGAACCCAGCCAAACTTGTTTTCACCCTTTCAAGTCGATAAATCAGACGGGGCTTCTTGGCGAGTGGTCACTCAAAAGTGGAGAAAAAAGGAAGCAGCGCGGTGTGGCTTCTCCTTGAAGCTGTTAAACCAGAGTGCAGTGCCTGAACCGCGCACTATGGCTGCCAAGTGACACGGTTGAGGTGGAGCTCCAGCTGGAGCTTTTGCCACACTCGATTCATAAAGGTTTCGAACGGCGCTCCTGAATGCCGATTACTCGGTCGAAAAAAGGATACTGTAACTGAATTAAATTTTTGATGGGGTACACGCAAGTTTAGAGAGGGGTTGCGCAACATTGTTTACAGAAGCCTTGAGGGTAATTCGAGCTTTTGTGTATCTGCCTGCTGTCAAAAGGGGGAGGTTTGTTTTGCTCCATCGAGAGACCTTTTAGAAGCTGCGGTTAGAGGTTAGGCTGTTACACAGCATGCATCTGCTTTGTCTGTGCTCCGTCTCCCCATAAGCACAAATACAGATGAAGTTGTTTTATGAGCTCGCCAAGTGAGAGGCACCCATTGTCTCTGTGTGAGGCTGATTCAAAATGGCCGCCCTCAGCACTCAAATTGATCATAATTGTATTCCCAAACTCCTGCTCAGCGGGGCATTACATTTTGTGTTATTGACTTTAAAAACACATTCAGCGATTCTACTTGCAATTTCATTACACCGCTGTCAATTACCACTCTGTGAACAAAACATGCCCGCAAATAAAATGTATGAGGTAATTTTCCAAATGCCACTTAGGAGGTACCGCTGTCTGAGCGATGGGCATGCTTAATTTGTGCACTTGCTTACTGCAAATCTGGTTATGCATAGGCAGCCGTGCACATTTCATTACCAAAACACTGGAGAATTGGGGTGATTGCCCTGGTGTTTTCACATCAATACATAAGAGGGCCGGCCAAGCCCAGGTAATTAGGCATTACAAATGTTTGATAAAAAGGGAAATTTGGTGGTCGCCCCCCTTTTGTTTTTTTGTTCAAAGGAAACGCAAGGTGAGTGGAGAAATTATTGATCATAAATCCTGCTAACTAGACCAATTACCTACACATCCTTTTCCTTACTTCTGCTTAGTGTTTTCTAGGTCTTCCCTCTTGCGTGTGTCCTCTTTTCTGCCATAAACAGGAAATAAACGGAGCACCAGCAGCTAATTTGGCAACCTCTCCGTCACCAATTTTAAACCATAGCCTTCCCTGCTTCCGCTCGCTTGTTTAAATCACTTGGGACTGAATATATCTATATATGTCAGTATGTGTGTTTCTTTTTCTTTTAATCTTACAGCGAGGTTTCCTCATATCGTCTGTCTGTTGGCAACAAAAAATGAAGAGGTCGTGTGTGTTGATGACCAGGTTAGAGGGCACTGAGTTGCTGGGGGCAGTGATAAGCACTTCAGAAACGTATATAAAGAATAACAGCCCCCCCACCCCACACCCTAAACCTTAAGCACTGCTACTGCCAACATTTTCCCGCCCCAACCAATTACAGAAACTTTAAAGAAACTGTTGGACATGTAAGAGGATCTGAGACAGAAGCATGTGACATTTTCTATAAATTCACTGGCAGTCGCCGAGTTTGTTTGCGTCCGTCTGCCCATTTTGATGAATTTGAAGGATACTGTGTGCCTGAGTGCACTCTTCATAAAGAAGAGTGGAGCGACAAGGGCTTTCTGTTTCTGAGCCGGGCAAAAAAAGGAAAAAAAAAGTGCTGAAATGGGCTATATTGATCATCAGCAGAGGGGAGTCAGAACAATCACCATGAATTAAACTCCTCAAGGTCTTAGGCAAAGGGGATTAACAAAATTATCTGGCCTCTATTCTGGCCATTTATTGTCGGTGCTGCTGTTGACAAAAGCTTGGAAAGGCAGCAAACGGAGTCGCGGGTGAGGCAGAGCGAGGGTGGAGGGAGGGAGGGCGGTAATGAGGGAAGCATTCTTGATGAGAAACTAACAACAATGTAAACACAGCAGATAAGTGCTTTCTTGGCCCGGCAATATTGATCATGAATAGGCTTGGTGCTCAACTTTACAGGGTGAATTGTATTTTCCTGCTGGGTTTTGATAGCCAGCTGTTAACACACTGTGCAATTACTGGCTGTGAAGACGTTTTGTTTTTTTTTCTTTCTGTTTTTTTTGGTGTTGTTTGTTGTGATGAGAGGAGGGAGGCTACGGTTAAATGTGTAGCCTCATTACAAAAATGCGTGTAAGTGGATGTGAGGCGCAATTAAAAAGTGAAACAAAGCCTTTGTTTCAAATCATCGGCAATGAAACCCGAAATTATCATTAGCACCACGGGTATGTTTGGTTGCACAATGTTCTTGAATCAAATGGCTTGCTTCTGCCTTTGGTGGTGTGGCCTCTGTCTTTTTTTTTTCTTTCTAATATTTCCTCTCCCCCACCCCTTCTTTCTCTCCTTTTACCGGTGGACTTGACTTGCAGCTAATTAATTTGCAAATTTTATTCTCAATAAAGTGCTTACAAAAAGATAATTGTGACTTTATTAACAGTTTCTTGGGCAGCAGATGGTGTTCTGCAGGCCTGCCATGTTGAATTAGTGATGACGCTGTCGTTTTATGCGCTCTCTACTGTGGCAACCCATAAAACTCCTAATTAAGGCTACAAATTAATACTACTTCTTCCCAACATTATACCCAGCCATTTCACCCAAAATTAGGGTAAACAAATACAAACACATACAGGTAAGTCTCCCATTAGTATGCACCCATTCTCTGTGTACAGTTGCTGCATTTATGTAAGGAATCTCTGTTATTATAATCATTTGTTCTATATTAAGAGCAATTAAATGCCTATTAAAGATGCCAGAACATTTGTTGGCTTGTTTGTGTTCGGCATTTACAAGACATCGGGTTCCTTGGAGCCAAATCTCGGTAAACTCCATCGACTTAATCCCTCCGATGTTTTATGAAAAACAAATTATGTCCGACTTCACCGCCGGTAATCCAGCGCATCAAGTATTGGTAACCGCCTGAAGGAGAAGTGCTTGCATTTTAATTAAGAGCCCAAGTAACGAGGCAGCAAAGTGCGCGGATTAGTGTGTTTACTTAGGAAGAGCAGAAGGAGAGAAAAAAAAAGATCTTCATTTCATTTTTTAATCTGGTCTTGGATCAGCTCCAAGCGTACAGTGACTTGACATATTTTGGGAATTGAGACACTGATCTTGTTTGGCAGAGAATACAAACCTGCCAGTGTTGGAACATCTTCAACATTTATTAATTTTTAGGTTCCAGGTGTTTGTCTGGTTTTTGTGTTTGTGTTTTTGGATGTGAATATATTTTCGCTAATGCTTTGTAAAAGTTACTTTTAACTTGACAAGTTAGAAACCTTTCTGTTTTCCTTACACGTATTATCTTCGGCTCTGTGGCCTTGCGACACTTGTGTCTGTTGGAATTTGAAACAGTTCTGTGGCAATTACTCTCTGAGGTGTTTTAAACTGCTTGCCACGAGGGTTTGCCAAAATTAACACATTAAAAATGAAATATCTCAAAATGGCAAAACTCACTATAAACTCGTGAAGGGGCAGCCGTACTTGCACTGTACTTACTCTGACAAAATTCCCTTAATACAAAGTCCAATATCTGTCTTTTTCTAGAGCTCTGACCCATGACTTAAAGTTTTAATGCAATCTAAACTTTAAGCTACAAATTTTAAGAATGGAAATACCTCAAAAAACTGCACTGCAGGTCCTATCATCAGTGGCGTGTCTAGAAAATTTTTGTTGGGGGGGCCAGGTAGGGGCACAGATTTGGAGAAGGGTGGCAGATGTAATTGGCAGATAATGTTTAAAAAAAAATTCTACCAACCGTTAACCATAATTCAATAATCCTATAAACCTAATAACCGAATGCGCTTTTAACTCTTATTAGAATGAGATTTTAACCACTACGATGCAAAGTTTTTAGATACTGCGTTGATAAAGTACAAGAGATACAATCAGTGCTTTGTCAGTGTTTACTCAGCAGTCAAGGACATCAATATTTGCATAGTATTTTTACTGACATATAGTGCACATACGTATGTTTTGGGCAAAAACATTTTTGAATATTAAAATACGAACATTTGTAACAAACAATTGACAAATTAGCCAGTTCCAATGTAAAACTTTACCTGCCTATTAAAAAAAGAAGATAATCTTCTCACAAACTGGTGTTTGATTTTGAAACAGGAAAAAAGTGGGGAAACAACTGAAAAGACTAACATTTGAATAAAACCTGAAAGCAAGTAAATACTTTCTATGCTGCCTTATGGTAAACTTTGGTAATATTGATCAAGAACAACACTGGCTGATGATGAAATACAGTCAGCTGGCATGGTGACACTGCCAGTATTAACCTGCAGGGCTGGACTGGGACAGAAAATCGGGCATTTTGACTAGAGACCGGCCCCCCAGGTATTAAAGCCATAAAGCCTTTGACTGAAAACAAATGCTGTTGTGACAGTGATGTACACTGTCTTGTTGGTTTATGTATGATTTCTATACATTTTACATCAGATAAAAACTTTGGTTGTAAGATTTAGATAATTATTTAATAAAAGCTAGATATTTTAAATGAGAATAAGAAAGAAAAGTATTT
Source organism: Aulonocara stuartgranti (assembly GCF_965226115.1). Taxonomy (NCBI): domain Eukaryota; kingdom Metazoa; phylum Chordata; class Actinopteri; order Cichliformes; family Cichlidae; genus Aulonocara; species Aulonocara stuartgranti. The sequence continues at coordinate 32,845,675 of NC_138941.1, forward strand.
ATTTGTGCCCCCCTTTCCCTGTTAATGCCCTACCTGGCCCCCTGGCATAACTTTGCTAGACCCGCCCCTGCACAGTTACCAGCTGTCAGCTACATAAAAAAGGATCCTGGTGTTATTAGTCTCTCAGAAACAGTTCATAACTTCCCTTCAACTCATTCATGTCACCTAAAAGGTAAACCTGTTTCTCCATCACCTGTTCAGCTCTGATGATTCAGTAAGGACATCTCCTGGTTTCATCTTCATGTTTCCCTCTCACCACATATACAAACCGACATCATGACCAGCAGCTTTACAGCTGTGGCTCCAGCAAACATCAGCAGATAGTAGAAATTAATATTAAATAAATTCTAACAACAGCTGATCAAGCTTAAACGTGCTGTTGTTGTTTAGCGCGACATCCGCTGGTTTCCTCTTTCTGGCACAAAGTGGGCGATAAACAAACAAGAGAGAAAAGCCGATCAGCTGATCACTGATCAGTTTCATGATTGAAGTAGCAACAGAAGAGGGAGGGGGAGATGAGAGAAGAGGCAGCTGTGCAGCGTAAACACACAGAATAAATCCAGCTTTGTCTTTTTCCATTCTAGCTAAAGTACGGGACAAACTGTGTTCCTTCTCAGCTCAATACCAAACGCGTAATATTTTCTCTGAATGAGGGACCATTCCATTTTTTAAGGAGCCGTTGGCAACTCTACTAACCTTATGAATAAAATAAAGTTCACTATCAGTAACATCATAGCAACTGAACAGCTGTACAGAAACTCCGTCATGCTAGCTCAGGCAGTATGAGTTATTGCAACTGACAGTAAAAAGTCAGCACAACGAAAATGAACTCCACCTAAACTTGGTTCATATCTGACCCAGATAGACTGCAGGTCATAACTTCTTACCTGAAGTTCAGTTCACCTGACACTCGGACTGGTGGCTGCCTCGGGGCTCTCCTCCTGCCTCCCCTTTCCCTCATCCACCTGCTGGCCTCTGTGGAAGCCCCGTCATAGCCACCACCAAACAACTGAGTTATTTTTACACATCGACCTGCATCTGGCCAATCCACCACCTCTCATTGTTCATGCCCGTGTGCATATGCCCGATATGCCCAATGGCCAGTCCAGCTATGTTAACCTGCAACCAAATCTGCAGCTCCATACAGCAATGTTACGACTTAGATTATATCTTATAACTCATAACTCTTATGTTAGCTTCCCTCAGTAGCATACTGTCTGAAATATTCGAGGGCTGCAATAATTCTTTAAGTGTTATTTTTTCCTTGGGATTCTAATTTCACTGAAGTTTACTAAACTCAACAAACTTAATATTACTTACCGGGACATTTATTCTCTCCTCATTTTCTTTCACCGAAAAATTGTTTCCTGCAGTGCCGTCTTTCGTGCTTGGCTCTCCTACCTTTGCTAACGTGATGCGCATAGCGCGGAAGCCGATGCTGCATTCACTTACACTCGGATATCTGAGCTTCACCGTGAAAACATAATCGGATATTTGATTGAATTTTATTGTTTTGCCTTTGGGGTGGCACCTGGAGTGGCCAGTCTGGTTGGGGGGGTGGCCTGTGCCCCCCCAGGCCACCCCGCTGGACACGCCACTGCCCATCATTGAATTCCTGTAGAGTCTTTTCAAATTAAAAGCCATCTAAACTGTCTCACGTTGTTTTGAGGAAAAAATGACTGAGTTCCAGACTGAGTGGACTTCGTAGGTGGTTACCGCCAAACTTGGTCACTTGCGAAGCACTCATATAATGAATGGATAAACATACAGTTGGTAACTAGCAGCTTTTACCTCCAAAATAAGGAAGATGGTCACGACTTAATGGTAAAGTGAAGGCTTTTGAAATAGACTTCACAACCAAGTGGTAACTTTTGTTACAACTTGTGATCATTACCACTGTATGCTGTTAGTGTTAAGGTGGAATTTTTGGAATACAGACAACCGACCTATTTTTTAGCTAAGATCTACGGAGCTGCAGAGATTGGCAGATCCTACCCTTGAGTAACTCTACATACATACTATAATTGACACACTCAGACATAATCCGTTGTGGGACTTCCGCACTGTTCCCAGACTTCAGTGGGAGACTGCTGCCTCTCGAAGAAGTCATGACCACTGTTTGATCAAAGGGGCTCTGCTTCTAACGCCCACTGCTTTCTGCCAGTGCTTGATCTGGATCGATGCAGGGGTTAGTGTACAAAATCCCCAGATTCCTATAGCTGTGCAAACCCACTTCTGGTGTTCGGAAAGGAAAGTCATATTAAGTTCATGTTTGCACTCAGTCACATGTATTTCTTTTGGCCATGTGGCGTTTAAGTACAGGGGGCACCCTTAGCAGCAGGGCAGATTTGTTCCAGAAAGCCTCCGGGAGCTCCCGGGACAAATGTGTTTTATAGCAAAGCAAGACTCTGTTTCAAATGTAAAATATTTACAACAACTGAGAGTTAATAAAAAATATTGGCCTAATGAATCAATCATGTTTCTTCATGAATGCAGCAGTTTATTTCGCCTCCAGCTGTGGGTTGTTTGATACCACCGTATATGAGCTTCTGCCTGAAATTACAAACCGAAAGAGTTCTAACAGACATTTTTATTGTTTGTCTTAACTTTTCTAATAACAGGCACAAAGGCAGGCTTTGAGTTCATATAAATGCTTCCTATTACCGTTAAAAATCTGTCTTTAGCCCAAGAACGCCAAACCAGCTCAGCTTGTTCCTTTATCAGCTTACAACCAGAGTTCTCTGGGTGCTTATAAATCCACTGAATATTGTTCATTGTGAGTTTCCCGTCTTACCAAACAAGAATAACAAGAAAAGGCCCATAATTACTGAATTTACTGCAGTTTGAGAACTCACCAGAAACTTTTCTGTTCCCATTAATGGAAAATATGGTAATTAGTTTTTCATATTCCCTCATACATTGGAGGTTGATATAACTTATTCATGACAGCAAAAACAAGAATTGCTGTTGTCTGTCCATTTTCTTTTCTGCAGGGGGCTTCACTGATTTCAGCAGCAACTGAGCCTTTGCCTCACTCTCTCCCTCCCTTTCAGTGTAATACCCACTGGATAAGAATCAACAGCATCATTAAACGGGGAACTGTTTCATCAAAGTGGGAATCAAGCCAAAAAGATTCCAATGGGAATGTAATCAGTTTGAGGGACGAAGGTTTATTTATTCCAGACAAAATGAAATTACACTCCCCCTTGAGTGGCATTTACGGGTGTGCTACCTGCAGTGCTGACATGTTTACAGAGTGACTTAAAAAATGCGTCTTCTTGTTTATTCAGGTGTTGCTGCACAGCACAACTCCTGACCCTGAAGTCTGTTTTAATAGATTTGTGCTTGTAACAGCAGAGAGAAATATATTAACCGCCTAGCACTTTTTTGAATAATTAAAAAGATATCAAGTTAGGTTTTAAAATTTGCGTATTAAAGAAAAGAAATAAACGAACGACATACTCTCTGCTCAGAAATGCTGTGGGCATATCCTTCGAAGGTTTTTACACCAATCCACATGAATCATACTAACGAGGCAAAATTAGCCGAGCTTGTTTTAACTGAACTTAGTTGTGAAACATGGTCTCTTAAACTCATCTGTGGGCACATACTGTATATACCAGGATGAATGCCCTGGAAAAGGAAGCGTCAGTACATCCTGTTCACCAGTAACTGTGAATTGTAAGTGAATCCAGTGAAAATCCAGTGAACACCAATGAAAGTTTGACAATCTACCCAAATTGTCACCGAGTTGGGTGTAAATGGTAATCCTCAGCTATCCATTTTTGTAGTTCTTCATAAAATCAAGACTCCTCTTTTTTGTAATTCTCTGGAAAAATTAAATGAGATGAAGCTGTTTTCTATGTTTCATATGGGGAAATTTTGGGTTGAAGGCAAAGCTAGCCAGCAAAGTGCTTAATTGCAGCATTTACTTGGAAGAATTATATCTGCTAATGCTAATATGTTGTAAAAGGGATCATTTTAAGGAGTTCCAATGTGTCTTTCCTGAGCACAAGGAGATGGAAAAACTGAAACAAAAAAGACCAAAATGTGGTACCAAAACCACTATTTGGATAACATTTGGGCTGAAAATGTGAAAATGTATTCAGTATAGTTAGGGCTGGATCAGGTGACGCTGAATCCTGCCTTAGTTACGCTGGAGTAGGCCTGGACTGCTCAGTGTCTTCCCATGATGCAGGTGCATGATGCATGATGAGTGTTTCTTCTTCACTCTCTCCATGTGTTTACACACCACTCCGCATTTAATACTTAGTTATTATTAATCTCTGGTTCTCTTCCACAGTCTGTCTTTTGCATGTCTTCCTCCCCTCACCCCCAACCGGTCACGGCAGACAGCTCCCCCTCCCTGAGCCTGGTTCTGCCTGAGGTTTCTTCCTGTTAAAGGGGAGTTTTTCCTTCCCACTGTCGCCAAGTGCTTGCTCATTGGTGGGTTCAGTAGGCTAAAAATAATGCTCAAAAAATAACTTTATAGTTTGAATTGGAGGCTATCCACATGAAAATAAAAGACTAAGGAAGTTTTATAAGGTGAACATTGCTCGGACCATCTCACAACTAATTATCTTAATTGGCAAGAAGTAAGTTGCTTCATCAGTTCAAAAATTATTTTTTGAAGTAACTGTGGTGAACGTCTAACTACTTTGTTAAAGACTTCTTGGCTAAATAGTTTAGGCATTTAAGAATATCACTATGAAATTGAAAATAATAAAGCTATTATGTTTTACATAGTGATCCGACTTTTTTGAGAGCAGTGTAGCATATCGTACATGTTGTTTTTATATTTCTTATATTATTATTTTTTATTTGTTTTCCATCCACACACTTTAATAGACAAAACTGATAAGGTAGAAAATTGATCCAGGAAAAAAAAACATTAAAAATATTATGCACACCATTCTTTCAGTGACTTATGGGTATTTAAAGAACACAGAATTTACTTTAGTTTAAAGCTAGAACTTACATACATTTCCTTATATTGACTTCTGCATAAATTACACATTTTCCCCTCTGCTGTTTGCTGAAAATGAAGATTGTAAACCTTGTAAGTGGAGGCTGAGAGTGCTTCATAAATTAATTCTTCATCTCGATTAAATGACTTTGAAAAACAGCAGAACATTTTTGATAATAGCATGTATTTATGACCTGTTTACACTGGAAAAGTAATAAGTGGGCTTTGGTCAGAGGCAACAAATGCATCGAATTGATTTTAGTCTTCAAATGGGATTTGTTACTCAAAAAAACCCAAAACACTTAAACTATTCTTAATCCTTTAAAGACACATACATAAATTCAGCTGCTCCACAGTGGTCCACTATTTGGATTTATATGCACTTGCATTTGGTCTCATTAATCTGCTTCTGCTCGCCTACATCCGCTTCTGTCATCTTGATGTCTCAGCTCCAAGTAAATTGTCTCATGTTGTTAACAGACAATTGCTCATTATCTACCACTCCCCGATCCAATTCTCAGGGATTATGCCTCAATTAAAGGTTATTTCGCCTCATGCTCATGGTGGCGTGGCCCTGATTTGAACCTGCTTGAGCACCAGAGGATAAGTGAATGACCCTAGAAAGAAGAATAAATCCCTCTGTTTGGCCTCAGCATGAAAAACAAAAAATGCTATGTGAAAACACCCATGCAGGAATCCTATAAATTACTGTTAAATACAGTGACTCTATTGGCATCGTGGAAGCATCTTCAGTAGCGTCTCGTCATTGTAGAACTTTATGGGCAAATGTGGGAGCTTCCCTATTAATGAAGAAGTGGTTAGGAGCCGGACACGGGCAGCGTAGCTCAGCGAACAATGCTCCATTGTTGCCGCTGAGGCTGGGCTGTCACACGGTGCTCTGATCATTACTTACCCACAGACGTCCAATGTCACGCACAATATCCCCAGGTTTGCCCTTCATAGGTTGTTGTGCATCCTCCGGTCACTCTAGCTTGCTTAATGATAACAGGCAGCAATCACACTCACATGCGTGCACACAAACAAGCCCGCGCACGGTACTGTAGTGCCAGAAAACAAACACATCTCTCACCCACCTGCTCGCCTTCTCCCTTGGCCTTTTTGTTTAGGAAGGAAGATAAATATCCCCATAATAGAAAAAGCCTGCTCCTGATGCATTTTCAACAGTCCACTGCTTCAATTACATGTATTTACTTACAAGTCTGGATTTATTTTCTGCCGACTGCAGTCTGATTTGTTTTGAATGGATAATGAAAAGGTCTTTGCTGCTATTGTGGCAATATTTTAATGCTCTGCATGCCAGCACACCTAGCAATGAACTTTATGCTTGTGAATAGTTTAATAAATCAAATAAGGGGTGAGGTTGTACGTCAGGCGGTTTGGGTGTGCTGCTCGTACGCTACGGTGAAAAGAACAGTTTATAAATTGCAGCCTCGTTGGTATGAAAGACCCCTACGATGCAATCCTGAGTGAGCGGGGGGGAAACTGGAGGAGAGGCCAGGATATTATTCACCTAGGGTTCTATGAGTTTACACAGCACTGCAGGAGCGTGCGAAGCAAGTCACACGATTGCTTTCCCAACTGGAAATGTTGGCAGTATGCAAAGCCATCTCTTCGGCTGCAGTTAGATTTCATGGGGCTGTACGCATATGATGTCACAGTATGGATATCAGGGGACACAACCGAGCTGGTTTGCTGGTAGGGTGTTACGCTTATTGAGATCATGATTATAACTGTGTCTAAACTCCAATCCCTTTGTGACAGAGCCATTAGCAGGCTGTCACACTCTTCGGCGCGCTGTATGTATGTGACGGCTACTGCTAATACACTGACTGCAGCTCACATTCACACAATAAATTAGAGCCAACACCGTGGCATTGACCCTGGGTGCTTGGATACTTTAAGAAGAACTGGAAATAGCTTCAGTTCAATTTTTTGCCTTTAATTAGTTGCCTTTTTTTGTTGTTGTTGCTGCATAGTGATGCATCAGTTGTCACACATATCCACTTCTGTTTCCTATGTGCCTCTGCAAGGTTGCTATTACCATACATCAGTGGTTTATACAACCATGCCTGAGCATTACCAGGGCTGCAAAGTCACATTGCCAAATTGATTGCCCATTTAAAAGGATTGTGGCTTTTACAAGGTTTGGCCTCCTTCAGTTGAGTGCAAAACAAGTGCCACTATATTAAGTAGTAAGACTAGAGTGCTGATAGATTACCTTTGGCCACTCTGTTTAATTGTTGGACTTTGGTGGCAAACCTGTTAAAAAAGGGGAAAAAAGGGGGGGGGGGGTGGACTAAATTGAGAATGTTAAATATTGAAGTGGTTGCTGGAGGGCTAATGAAATTAACAATGCAAGTAAACAGCCTCCTGCGAGTGCCACATCCTCCTCCTCCTTCCTCGCTTTGTCCCTTTATCTCATTGGCTTGTTGCGAGGAGAGCTTCGGGGCTGCGTGGAGGGAGGTGGTGTCACAGGTACCCATGCATGGAGGGTTTAGAGGGGCTGATCCAAGGTCAGAAACCCCAGTATTAACACCATTTCCATCCCACCAGACCCTCCTCCACAACGAACTCTATCTCCACCCTGCTGCATCAGCTCTATAATAACGTCAACCATAATCCGCTTCTCTGCCTTTACCTCTGGCCAAACAGCACAACTGAGCTTTGAGGCTTTGTAACAAAACTAGAATGATAATCTTTTTCATTTTAATACTAGTTTTCATTGTTTTTTGGATTTTATATTATTGAAAAGCATTGAGTCTACACATTAAACAGTTTTATTTTTTTGGGGGGGATTTGTTTTCCCTAAAAAGATGTATTTTTCTTACATATAGTTGTAGTAGAAGAATGAGGCACAGCCTTGCTTCCATATCTTTGTAGAGACTGAGCGACGGGGGAGCTTTGGCGATTGTGTTTCAACTTGAAATGGCCCAGTATGACATAATTATGTCAGTGCAGACTTACTGCTGCAGTTTTCTCAGATGCAGATGGTTTTAGCTATTGGACAGTTTGCTAGGAGCTTGGCTGTATTGCATTTGTTTTTAAGTTTAACTCGGGCCACACACATGCTCCTAATGTCCCTGCACGTACACAAGCACACAAACAAACACACACACCTGGAACACATCTGCAGTAAAGCTGGTTGAAGCCAGGAGAAAGAGCTTATCCCCATTACACATTCTTCCTGAGGGCAGCAGTGGACAGCTGGCATGCATACTGTACTAGTGCACGTGAACACACATGCACACGCAATAGCCACATGTACATAGTAGGTAAATAATGCGGTCAGCACATGCACGCTCACACTGTGCACACTTTTTGTTCTGGTAATCCAGATGAAAACAAAGGCCATAAATAATCACACATGCACACACATACACAGGTATACAGATGAAGTAGGTTTACCACATGGTAAAGCTGTCCAGTTGGTGGGTAGCTGGCTTCAGAAGACACCCACTGGAGCATGACTTGGAGAGTCACTTCCATCCTGAAGGGGACTTGGTCTGAGCAGATGTGCATCTCAGGGGCATATTCTCAAATCCTATTCAACTGTAGCACCCACGAAAATGAAGAAGCTTAGTCCTCCCACTTTAATCTGCTTTCAGATTCTATTGTCATTTTCATTCTTTTCTTGGCTACCACAATCACGACAAGTTACCAGTGAATAAGAGTAAATAAACTGTTAACTTCTAACAAGTAGTTTCTAAATAACGACCAAATGGTAGAGTCAATTTAGCTTTCAAAAACATGAATTTCTTTTAAACAACAAAAGAGCTTGGCTTTGTTAAAAAGATGCTTTTAAATATCTGGATTTCACATTTAACATAGAAATAATACTTGATTTATTACACAGACAGTGTTCTGTCAGGTGCTTGAAGTGATACTGAAAACTCGCCGAGAAGACACAAGACACATCCAGTGTAGCTGCAGAGTGGTCTTACTGTATGTGGAAGTGTAAGACACCTTGTTCTTGGAAACATTCCTCAGAGATTTTGGTCCATGTTGGCATGATGACATCACACAGTGTTTATAGATTTGTGAGCTCAACATTCATGACCCAAAGGTGCCTTCATGGATTGGCTGTGGAGGCCATTCCATGAAGCACCAAATCACAACAGTCACATCAAGGTGCTTTATACTGTAAGGTAAAGCCCCTACAATAATAGAATGTCACTGGCTGATTATGTATTTGCATTACCAAGTAGTTTAGTTGTCAATGAGTGTAACTGTAGAGAGTTACACACCTTGTGAAACTAAAATCAGTCCTCCATCAGACTCCAAGTAACCCTTCGAACTTGCTGAACTTACTATAGCAAATATGTTTTCAAATAACATCCCAATGTTAAAATCTTTGTAATATTAATATTAATAATATGCATAAAACCACACCGTTAACTAGACCAGTGGTCTAATTCTTTTAAAGTTTTCACCTTGCATTTGACTTCAACATGCTAACACATCGATCTAAAAAAAAAGCATAAAATACACGCACGCACGCACGCACTAGTACTGTTTTCACCCACGAGTCTGTGTGTGTTCGTCATGGCGAACTGTGGTCAAGGAAGCCTACGCATCTACCCGGAACTCCTACAAAGCCAGGTTTGAGTGCTCTGACTAGTGTTTATTTGTCTTTCCGTTGACTTTCTTCCCCCAGTTAGATTAGTATCACGCTTGTAGAAACTACACTTTTACATGTGTGTAGCAGAAATTAAAATCAACCCCCAGCTTGAGGGTGGTTGTGAACTGACCCCTGAGCAGATCCCTACACCAGCTGGAATGCCGGTGGGTTCTGTAATGACACCTATCTTCTAACTTGGCTTTCCATTTTGGTCTCAGTTGCACTAATGTTTAGATTTGTTACTCCAGCTTGCACAGTTGTTTTCATGTTGACAAAATCTGTCCACAGACAAAAATATAACAACCATCCAAGGGATCAAACCTGTCTTTGCAGTAGCTCCTGCTGCAGTAGGTGTCTCCAGAATCACATTTTGCCATAGTGACACATACACACACACAGATGGGGAGACTCCCAAGGTGAGAACAATGCCAGCTGTGCCATCACGGCTGCTAATCAAGGACTGATCTCGGATTCAGAGGTATGTAGGAACTAGTTGCATTAACTACTTGTGCTGCCATCATTAATCGGAAGTTATTTCATCATCTCTTAGTGACTTGTAGACATTTTAGTATCTTATAGCCTGTAAAGTCTGACATAAACTGAGAGATTTATATCTTTAGATCTCTTTTTTTCTGTTTCCTTCACACTTAAGGATATTAAATTCACACTAGGGACATTAAATTTATCACTTCAGTGCCTCAGTTAATGGTTGCCAGAGATGGTGCCGTTTACTGACCCATGTTGGTGCTTGAGCATGGGGCCTAGTTGATGTTTGCCAGGGAGGTAAACAACATTTCAGCCATACTGTTTCTTTGACGCCAGCCTTTTTAGCATCATTCACCACCACTGGTGGCAGCCATCTTAGCAGGCTGGAATCCAAGCCCCCTCCGGAGAGTATAGTCTTTTCCTGAACATGAGCCGGGGATTTGGTTTCACTAACAAAGCCATTTTCACAGTTTGTTGTGGTGCACATGAATATTCATGCGCTATTGCTTAGCTCAGTGTGTCCTCCATAAAAAACACTATGTTTATCCCCCCTCCTCCTATCTGTGTTGCATTGTTTCAGTTACAGCGGTTAGGCTGGTGGTTATACATGTGAAAGGGTAAAAGCATTTGGGTTTTAGTTTTCTATTATTATTATTTTGCTTATTTTTCTAAGCTAGAAGAGGAAATGTCCCAGTGGTTGATGGTGAGCATCATATACATTTTAGCTGGTTTAGTTGTATTTTAAGAGATAGAAACAATTGTCTTCCAAAATTATGAACAGAGGTCTCACATCCCATAACTTGAACAGCTTTGATCTCGATGTGTTTTCATATAGTCATTTACTTCTCATTTCAGCACTTTCACTCTACCTAGCGACCATTTCTCTTAATATAATACATGAAATCTCCGCCTGTTTGTTTGTTTGTTTGTCTGTGAACTCGTCCCACACAGTCAGGAGTTGAGCAACTAGTTTTGGCACACAGGTACATCTCAGGCCCCTGAAGGTTCCTATCTATATCAGTTATTGTGATGTCATCTTGATGCCCCCCTTAAAAAACACCTTATATAGCAAAAGCATTGTATAATTTTAATTTTACAAAAACATGTAATTTATATCCACAAAACTTGAATATTGAGATATATATGGTGCCATCACGTTGCCTGGTAACCACCTAACAGGTACTAAAATGGCATTTATATAGTAGAGCAGGGCCTGAGCATTGCAGGGGACACACAAAAATAGGCTAATTACTATACTTAATCACATTGAGAAAATGTGATTAAGTATATCAGTTTGCCAACAGCACCAACAGACCAGACAGTGCTGCAGCACGGGCATGTACTAGTCAAGAGGAAATTTGCAGGAGCATTTTACTTTTTCAATTTTGGTTGTTTTCTAAATACGTTTTGAGACCTTAACCTGGACAAAATGATTGGACTCTATTGTTACACTGTTTGCATATGTCTGCTAAATTTCTTATATGACTGGAACAATCTAAATCTTGATTGAAGGCTATTAAATATAACTGTTTGATGCTTTGAAGAACACTGACACGAAATATTATTTATTAAAATTGATTTAAAATATTTTGGGTTTTCAAAGCCGAACTAAAAACCTTGACTTCTTATCTGGTTGGGGGAAACAAAAAACTGTGTCTGGCTGATGCGCCTTAAAGGCTGTGTCTCCGGTCCTCCCCTTATTTACATTATTTTGAAGGTAGTTGAGAATGCTGGTTGAAGGTGTTGAATACATTTTTCAGGCCTTTTCTTTGCAAAACATTTTTTTTATTCACCTGACAGTGTTGAGAAAGGCAACACAGCCTGAATCAGTGACCTTGTATGTTTATCCACTCTATAAATGAATAATGAACAAAAGGCATTTGTGTGCACACCACTTTATAACCCACATTCTGCAATAATGCCATCAGTGTTAGGACATCTTCAGGACGTTACGCAAACAAAATAGTGGTAATATCAGTAATAAGCTTTTTTTAATCATCAACTTCCTCTTTTACACCTGCTTTTAAGAAAGGTGTTGTTCAATGAAAATGTGTTATCCTGACAGAACTCAACAGATTAACCTTTGCAGTAATAAAACTATGTGTTTAGTTAAGAGTCCTTTTTTATCAGCTGGTCGATATAATGCTTTAAGGGTTTGTTCTGTTTGAAACCGTTATTCTTTTTTTTTTTAGATTACTTAACACATTGTCTCATTTGAACTTCTTAAGTCAGGAGTGTCCAACTCCAGGCCTTAACGGCCGGTGTCCTGCAGGTTTTAGATATGACCCTGGGTCAACACACCTGAATCAAATGATTGATTCATTAGCAGGCCTCTGGAGAACTTGTTGAGGAGGTCATTTAGCCATTTAAATCAGCTGTGTTGGATCAAGGACACATCTAAAACCTGCAGGACACCGGCTGTTAAGGCCTGGAGTTGGACACCCCTGACTTAAGTGTTTCTTTAGCATTTATTGAGGAGGAGAAAACTCGTTAGTCAGTATTCTGTTGCTTTTTTTTGGGGTGGGGGGTTTGTGCTTATGTTTGGACTGAGAGTCCGTGTCCAGCAGTGTTGGTCAAGTTACTTAAAAATTAATTACTAATTACTGATTACTTCTCCAAGAAAGTAATCCCATTACTTTACTTTATATGATGGATTATGCAGAAAATGGAACTTCAGTACTTAATTTTCAAAAGTAATTAGTTACTTAGTTACTTTATAAAAACATGATACACAACCTGAATACGTTATAAAGCAATAGACCCTTTAGCCCAGTTCCATTTTCTGCATAATCCATCATATAAAATTGAATCAAATTAAAAAGTTTCTTTTAAAATTTTTTTTATTAGTTTTAATGTTTTAACTTTATGCACATTGCATCACGCAAAAATGAAATTATATGCAACATTCTCTGACTGGAAGAAATTTGTATAACACTTAAACCAATTTTCTTCATATTCCAGCATATAAAATAAAATAATGTTCTGTGTTTACACACACTCTTTCAAATAGATGCAAGTAAAACACAGCAAAATTAAATACAATCAAAGATTGAGCAGCACTACGTCCTGTCGTTCTTAAATCTGTTTTCACCTGTTTAGCAGGAGTGAGGCTGGTGGAGGTTTGCCCGGTGCCACAGCAGTCATGTCAGTGGGGGGATCTGGGATTTTTTCTGTGAATTTCACATTCCCGTGGCAGCGTGCTACGTGCTTGCTCAGATTTGAATTTTCACTATAGAAAGAACTTACTTGAAAAAAGTAATTGGATTACAGTAACGTGTTACTTTTAACACGTTATTGCTCATCTCTGGTGGCCAGGCCAACGACCCAGTCTCACAGCCATGCAATAATTTATCAGCTCCACGACTGTATATGTAAGGCTCTAACGTAAAAGTAAAGACAACATTGTTATGTTCAGATTATTATTATTAATTAGTACGTGCAATTTTGCTATAATGTTGCACAACTGGGCCCATGACCACAACTAAGACATAGAAACAGACAGTAAATTTAGACATAGATTTAGGCCCATCTTTTACTTGATTTATTTTGATTGTGTGAATTATACGGTAACAATTGCAAAGCAATAAACTGACCGTTTGACCAACGCTGTTTGTTTTTGCTTTGTTTTTGCTTTCTTTTTTTTCCTCTCATGGCTTTGTGTGGTGACACAGTTTAAAAGGCATGACGTCTTGATAGATTTATAATTATTCCAGAACATATTCCATTAACACGTTAAGACTTTCGGATGATGTTTCTTCCTCCCGTGTACTCTTTCTCACTCACCTCTCCTGTTAGCTATCTAGCTCTGCATTACCTTCAGCTGTTTTAGTCGGGGGATTAACATAGCATTAACAGCTTACACCGTTTTCCTCTGTTGGTCTCCTACTCTGTTATCCCCCCTTCTCCCCAAACCTTTTACTTTTTCTGAGTTAAAATGGAGGATTTGATTTTTTTTTTTAATGCAACATCAGAGCAAAGCCAAAATGAAGATGCCAGTTACATTAAGAGATATTCCACAGGGGGCTGGAGGAAAAGCGCACTGCTTTGACTAAGAAACAGTGAGGCACTGCAAGGCGCCCCCAGAGGACCAGCCTAGCGTCTGATGTTGATTTAACTGCAGAATGCTGGTTATTCCCGCACGCCACCAAATCTAGTTATAACTGTGCTGAATTAATTTGGCAGGCCTCTAAAGAGAACCAAACTGACAGAGGAAGTGAAAAAATACATTTTCTTCTTTTATTTTCGGATTTACGTAGAAGAGTAAAGAAAAAAGCTCGAGTTTGTTGCAATCCAATTTGAGCTCAAGAAGTGTACACATGTTAAGCAAAGTAGTAGACTTACATGCCATCGGTCCTTTAACAAATTACTCTTTTTAAGTGATCCAAAGTGTAGCCTTGTCCGGCCCGCAGCAAGGTAGACCAACCTGGACTTTAAACTCCACGCTGCATATTAATGAGAAACAATTAGCATTTTTTGATTAAATGTGCACCGAAACTAAACCTTATTTTCCTACTGTTGTTAATAATACTTAGATGAATGCTAATGCCTTGCATAATATTAGCAAAGAAAGGGACAGTTATACTGTCCATTGATTTTACTGTTTATACCCATGACAGGCTTTGCAGTACCTGCTGTGTTCTCATATGCAGACCTGCTGTAGGTATTTATATCTAGTTTGTTTTATGATTCTTTTGTACATTTGTAGGGCCAGCAGGTAAGCAGCTGTAAGACTGTTAAAGGAGCAGCTTAAGAATAGTGCAGATTCGGTCAAAGCCTGCAGGGAGAGGCATGTGTTGCCATCAGATGCTTAATACTGTTACTGGAAATGTGCTTCACTTTTCTCCATGACAAATTGTTGGATTATTTTTGTTCTCTGGATTCAGTACAACTTTTGCCTGTGGCGCTGTACTTCTCCCTATCCGCCCTGTCCTTTAAGGCTGCTTGCGCGTGCGTAACGCATATTTTTTCAGCCTGTTTCCATCCGTGAACTGCAGCACGAGTTGTGTTTAATTGCATAGATGCATAGTGGGTAGAGATCCCTCGGGCCAAGCCTGCACGCATGGCCGCCCAGAGAAGACATCTGCCCCACCAACCACCTCGATGCCACCTAACGCTCATCCATCCCCTCCTCTTCAGCTGCACAGAGAGCTCTTGTGAACTGACATTACATGTGTAAGAGTTCCCCACAGAGTCCCACTTCATTGCCACTTTCACACTCGAGGCAAACACTTTATACACATGTGTGCATTACTCAATGAGGTTTTGTATTGATCAAGTGCAATTACAAGGTGTAATTAATGGCGTTCAGTTGTTAACCACTTTCATGCCATTACAATAACCCTTGTTTTATATGATGATATTGTCGTCTTGTGTGGAGGGAGCAGAAAACAATGGGTAACTTATTGGAATGGATAAGCTGCCACATCTAGTTATTTGTACCAAAATACATTTGTACCTGTAATGTGGTAATTAAAGTCACAATAGAAGTGTGTGCATGCAAACAGAGGTCCTTCTTATAAAAAACTATTAAATTACATGCTTATTAGGTGTTCCTCTACAAAAATCCAAGTATGTATTAATGAATAAATAATGGATCAACAGAACCACCTGTTTCTCCTCCTGCAGGTGCTGAGTGTTCTAGTTTAATAAAACTACATTTAAAAATAAACTAATTCTAACTCGAGATGACCCCAGTTTCACTTACAAAACTAAAATAAGTCTAACCCTAATAAACAAGTAATGCAGTAACTGCACACTTTGTTAGGTACACCTTATTAGTATTATTATTTATCCTTCAGAGCGGCCTTACTTCTTTGTGGCATTGATTCAACAAGGTTTTTCAAGATTTTGGTTCATATTGACATGATAGCATCACTCGGTTGTTGCTGATTTGTTGGGTTCACATCCATGATGCAAATTTCCCACTGGAATGTGCTGGAATTTTAGCATTTGCATGTTGTGTTCAAAGATGCTCTTCTGCATGTTGTACTAATTGGTTATTTGAGTTACTGTTGTCTTTCTGGCCATTCTCATCTGACCTCTGGTACCAAGAAGACATTTTTACCCAGAGAACTGCCGCTCAATGGATATTTTCTCCTTTTCAGACCATTCTCTGTAAGCCCTAGAGATAGTTATGTGGGAAAATACTAGATCAGCAGTTTCTAAAAAAGCCAGACCAGCTTGTCCGGCATCAACAAAAATGCCACGTTCACCTTTCTACCTCATTGTGATGCCCAGTTTGAACTTTAGCAGGTCATCTTTACCGTATTTACATGCCATGTGCCATGTGAGCTGCTGCCATGTGTTTGGCATTATTTGCATGGTGGTGCTGGAACTGTTGGATAGCAGAAGTACGCATTCACTATAGAAGAACTAAGCGAGCCGGTAGGAAAAAACAGGACAGGAAGAGACAGGTCAATCTGGTTAGCACGAACTGACCTCACTAAATAAGAGGCAATCTTAAGTGACTCCACCCATCCTGCATCTCACATGTTCAACCTCTAGGAAACACTACAGGCCCATTCAAACCAGTACCAACAGACTCAGAAACAGTTTCTTTCCACAAACCATCATGATACTGAACACACACACACACATACCATACCAAAACTCACATACAGCAACACACACTCACGCATAAACATGCACATCACCACCACACAAGAAAAGTGCAGTGCTTCAGAGCAACTTTGCATATCTGTATAACGGTATGGTTAGTATTTTTAGATCTGTTCTTATTTTTAGCTATTTATTTGTTTGTATGGTTATTTATTCTAAATAACCATAAAAGGGAGGGCAGAGTGTCCTAAAATTAGTTCCCAAGTATTCTTGGGCAGGCTTTGCTCTATTTGGGGGACAAAGTCTATGTGTGGGTAACCCTCTTATTGAAACTTAGTCACTGCCACAGCAGGGGTCAGAGGTCAGCAGCCCTTGTAGTCCTTGACAAGCAGAAGCTGATTGGTCTTGTTTCCCTGAGGAAAGTTGAATGCCACAAACAAAGCATCCCTTGAGAAAACAAATTGGCCACCTAATGACTCCTGTCATTTTGAAGACTCCTTATAAGCCCAAATCACTGGTTGAACCTTTATGGACACCAGGTTCCCTGATCTGAAGGGCCATTCTGCACAAGAACTGAAGTGAGATTCATTTATCATTCAGGACTGAGTGGAGGGTTTTAAGATATGCAATATTTGTGTGTTGTGTGTGTGTGTGCGTTAGAGTTTGAAAACATGGCATGAAATGAAACATCTGTCTCTGTCCCTGCATTGCTCCAGGCCCTAAAGAGACGTTTATAGCAAGCAGCAAAGTAACAGTTTTGTTTGTCTTGTAAGTTACAAGAATCACACGATAAAGTCATTACTTCAAGGCAGCCCCCACCCCCATCTTGTCAAAAACTACATGGTATCCCTATAAGCACACTTGTACTTTATGGCATATACAGGGAATAAACCGCAATCACAACACCGACAGGAATAGATTCCAGATTCATTATGACAAGATGAAGCCACATGCTCCCCCCCCCCACCCTCCCCTCCTACATCTTCGTGCTCAAATAGTAAGTCAATTTGTTGGCTTTGTCAGTCCCAGGGGACCTTTTTCAATGTGTCACATAAGCATTAATTGCCATAGACATATGAAACTGCACCCCTCTCCTCGCTTCTCTAGCGCTCGACAACCCTCTCCCCAGCGGCAGTGACACTAAGTGCACCCCTGTGTTCCTCTCTGCATGGCTCCTCTGAGGATGTATTCTAAACAGGCTTTGACAAGGTAACTTACATTATAGAGCATGGTGATAGGTTCCTTCCCTGCTCGACAAGAAAGACATTTTGTCAGTAAACAACTTGGGAAGTGAAAGTCTCCTTGTATAATCTTGTGGAGTTTCTTATATTACAGGGAAACTGAAAGATGGAGCGATAATACGGAAGGTCAAGAAAAGTTTCGGGCTTAGGAAAATAGCCTAAAGTGAAAGGACCTGCGTACGCTCAAGCCTGGGGCTGGAGACATGAGAGAGGGGTTTTTGGACTGGCAGTGAAAGAATCATGTACTCAAGCCATCATCACAAGACAGAAGACTTTCTTCACCTTTTAATTAAACATGGAGGAAACAGAGTGGCGCCAGAGGCCCAATGCCCTTAATCAAGCATTGTAAGGTCAATGGAGAATGTTGGACTACCGCAAAAATGGAGTCTGTCAAGACGGTAGACAAAGTGATAATGAATGAGTGAGGGTGGAATGTACGGGGCTTTTAAGAGCTCGGATTACTGCGGGTTGCTTGTAGAAACCACTGCATCTAGCTAACATCAGGGACGGTGTGGAGAAACCAAGATGCAGAGTAACAAGCTGCATATTTAAGTAAACAGGGTGGAGAAAAATAGTCTAAAGGTTTCATTTATGTAAAAGTAAAAAGAGGTTTTCCTAAGATAGGTGGCATTAATGATAATTGCAAGGAGAGTTTTGTTTCCACTGTTTCTCTAGAGCAGTCCAAGTGTCATTAACTCTGGGCTAACAGAGCAAAGCATCGTTGTAAACAAGGCAGAAGTAATTTCTCTGTATAAAATAAAAGAGAAAAAGCAAACTCTCAGATAAAACATAGCAAGTTGGTGTTCCAGAAAAGGCACGCGGCCCTGAGCGTGTGTAATTGTACGTATATGTGTGGGAGGGGTCTGCTGTGATTTATCGCCATTGCAGGGCTCAGCAACAAGTCAGCTGTTAGTATTTTGACCAGGTGGCCGGGGACAAAAAGGGCAATCCCCCCCTCCAGAATAAGCTGGGACTCAAACTGTGCGTGTATTGTGCGTTTGCATGCAAATCTGTCCAATTTAGCCGTCTCCACAAGGACACGTGGAATCAAGCTGCTCTTCCGCAGCCTTCAGCGACAATTGCACCGCAGCGCTGTGCATACGTAGAGAACGGCATGCAGTGGCCGTTTCTTCTAAATGTGTCAACAGGATGCCGCTCTCACACTGTGCCTCCCAGAAGATTGATAATGAACGATTGGCTCATTAACAGAGACTATTAGCCATGTCCACATGTGCTGTCCCATGAGTGGGTAGAACACTCGCTGAATGGACACACTACAATATGAAGACTAATTGCCTTTGAAGACTGAGTCTGTATTTTCTCCTCTAATTCTCCTAGGGCCCAGAAGTGGACCTTAAGTTGGCAATAATTGCTGCAATTTTCAGTATCATTTACTCATTTCCAGAATGACATGAGCATTTGAGGACTTCTTCACTCACACCGTGACAGGCCGCAACTTCCCTGTGAATAAGTCTAGAGAACAGTGACTATGGTTCTCTGTCTCAGCTTGAGATCTACAACACACCAAAAGAATTGTGCTGTTTTCAGAGGGCTTCTCTTGCCTTTATTAGATTTTGGGCTTTTCATAATTTATTTGAACTGTTTGTACAGCTATGACTTTAGAATTTTCTCAAATCCATACGGAGTCAAAAGTGTACTAACATTTGTTTAAATGTCGCTTAGCAAGTTGTATCTCTGCAGGAAGCTATTGGTAGTGATCAACAAGCTTCTGGTGCAAGTCCCGGTTCAGACCAGGCTTTTAAGTATAGTCTACAAACTTTTGGGGCTTTGTGAAGACCATTCCAGAAGCTTATTGTTAGCCTGCTAAGTGAATTCTCATAGTCGCTCAATGCATTGTCCAATAGCGACTGAAATAAACACAAAAAAGGCTGAACTAGGCATTGCTCACAGACCCTGTTGGAGGTTCTTATCATATGATTATTGAATGTAGGCCTATTGAGGCCTGTATCATGTTTCATATTAAGCGCTCTATGAAAACAAAGCACCAGTGTGGGAGGCTCCGAAGTCTCCAGAGTTTTACCAGCAGCCCCATGCGTTACCTTGATTACTATCATTTACTAGCATATCACTTTCACTTTCTTCCACTATGCTGCATTACCTTGTCACCAATCTCACATCAAATTTTACCTGGAACACCGTGCGTGACCTTGATGTTTTCCAAGAAGGCCAAAACTTATTTTGTGTTTGTGTTAATTTCGGTCCATTTGACAACCTACTCACCTGACCTCTAGGAGTCAGAAAGCGAAACGCTGACACATGAGGAGCACTAAGAGATTAGAAAGAACAACAGAGAAGGAAAAGACAAAACAAAAACAGGATTGCTGTGCTACATGTTTTGTTTGTGGGTAGCCACTATTGCCATAACAACATATGGCCACCAAGCTGTAGATTCACTGAGCTCAGTTGTGCATTTGTTTGGGCAATATTCCCTCAAATGACATTGGCAGGTTTATTGTGTGAGGAATTAACCAATTTGTAAAGCTGAAAATCAGGCTGTTGCACAGTTGTTTGCAGTGATGTATCGGTGCAGAATCAGTTTGAGAGATTTGAACAGGTGCTCTGTGCTGGAATGTTTCATTCTGGACTATGCTGGGGCAAGATGGAATAGCTTTATTATGAACACACATGCACATAATTTCAAGTTAAGGGAAGATTTATACCCACTGCTCCAGTGTGACAGTAACAACAAGAAGGATAGGATATTACAAAATATTACCTCAGTGGGAATAATTTTGTGAGATTTCTTACTTAGAGTTAAAAGCAGCCATAATAATTTGACTACCTAAGCAGGAAATGCTTCGATTTTTATATGAAAAGATTATAAATTCTCAGGTTTAAGACTACATAGTCCTTTGTGTCTGCACATTCAAACGATACAACAGGCATTCAGTGTCCAACATTAACCCACTAGTTGGCTAAAATTGCTGAGTAAATGTTTGTGGCATGTGCTTGGTCTGGTTTACTGTTAGCTGAAAAGACTCCAAATGTGGGTGGGTTGTTTTTTTAAATGGGTTTTGTCCCCTTTATGACAGTGTTCACTCTCAGAAAAATGGAGAGAGAGTCTGTAACCATAATAGCACAGAAGCTGTACAAAAAGAAAAACTTATGAACTTATTTCATTAGTAATACATCAAATATTATGGCTGTCATCATTACTGTTAGGCAATATACTGACACCCCTAAGCATTGAAATTTGTCCACTGTGATCATCTGACAGGAAGGCTGTTCACATAACAAGAGATAAGCTTGTCTAAATTCTGGGTTTTCAACTTTTCTGACCGAGTCTGACACACATTCAAGTGCTTTATTGCGTTTTCCCCCAAAACCAGGTACAATGCTGTCTGGTTATAAACAAATGGCACAATATTTGCATGACTTCAGCATTACTTCCACTAAATTCCTGTGTACACTGTGATTATCATGATTGTCCCTGACATAGAAAACATTTAAAAGTGTCATTACCAGCATCTACTCAGACTTTTAGTTTTGAATTCAACATGATTCCATATTACCTCAATGATTCTTAATAAAGCTAATGTATAAGTCACATAAAACATGTATTTTCATCACTAAAGGTGTGCTCGATTGATGCATTTTGTTTTTTATTATTTCATATTTTTGGCCAGTGAGTCAAAAACCGTCACACTCCTTCAGTATGTCCCAAGGAAAACGCTTCATGAGTTCAGAATTTGGAGTGTAATTTTGAGCTATAATGGTGATTAATTCCAGGAAGGACTTCCTGGAAGAGTATAATTTTATCGCCATACACAAATCATTATTGCATTTTGTCCTTTTTTGGCTTTAGATTAGTTTCAACACAGCATATTCTTACCTTTTAATCTTGGAAACCACTCCCCTGTTCAAAGCTTAATAATAAAAATTGTACTACCGTTTATTGCAGTTAGAAACAGCTAGACAGAAGTTATATTGTATGGCCCTCCCCTTCCACCTGAAAGCATGAAGGAGAACTTTTGACCATGTAATTTATTTGTTTGTTAAATTTCAAGAGATAAAGAGAGATTTAAAGAGCCTCTCTTTTATTCCAGAGCAATCTTAAAGCTAAACTTTCTAAACCTATTAGTGCTAGAAACGTATACATACCTTTGTTGGTAGTGAATCATCTCTTCTTCATTTGTCCAGGATCCATGGGCACAGTTTGTGTTTAAATTCATAAACAGTCCTGTACTTGCGTATAAGGAAAATGTGCTGCATCCTGATAATCTCTTTAGACCCTTACGTTCTGCTTCCCAGTTACTCTTGACCATCCCACGGATCATGCTGTTGCACTTATTGCACCGAGACCCTGGCCTAATTTCCCATGTGGCCTCAGAAATGCATCAACTGTTCAGTTGAAGATGTACATTTCCATCAAGCGTTTGGCAGCTGCTGATCTGCATGACTGTGGGTGGAATACAGTTTGTTGTTGTGTTACTGTATTTTATGTAAGTAGTCTGAATATGTGTAGAGAGAGTCCAGGAACCCTGTTTTTCTTTTTCTCTCATTTTTCAATTGTAAAGCACTTACATAAATTCAATTTAGTTACTTATGGTAGCTTTACAGAAGGCTCTTTTTGAATCCACAAGTTGTCACTGGAACCCAGACAACTCGATGGAGAGGAAGCTACCCAGATCAGATCATCTTTAAAACGTATGTGTGGTTATGGATGACTGTTCTCGAGCAACCCTCGCTACCCCCACCCTCCTATCTCGGTCCCAAGAAAATAAAGTGTAGAAAACCGGACTCGTGCTTGCTTCTCTCTCCCCCTCTCTTTTTCTTCTTCTCGTAAAGTGACAGGTATGATGAATAACAAGTCATGTCTTGCCAGTATGATATCAAGTCTTTAGAGAAAAAAGGGCATTTCCCTCTTTTCTTGTCGGGAAATGACTAAGAGTTAGAAAAGGCAATTCTGATTTTCTGTCCAAATTCCCAGTGACGGTTTGGACACATGAAAAGACATCTTGCTGCGTGAGTGCAGGAGTGAGACGAGACCTTGTCGTCTTGAAGCCCCCCTGTGGTAATTTATGATGTCCGTTCCGGGCCTGTCATTACCTCTCCACCAACGCTTTCTTCCCCCGTCCATGAAGAGAGACGCGAGATAATTAATGCGTTTGTGAGTCCTCGCACTTCCCTGACACACTTGACTCTGTTTAATGAATGATGTCCCATATTTTCCCATTCATTATAATGTCATTAAGACATATTAATTCCCCCCGCTGCTTTAACCTTTTAGCCCGTGTTACCGCGCTAGCCCCTCTCTATGGATAGCCCCAGTTCCTTGTTCTACAGCGCTTTCATGTTGTACCATTTAAATTACATTGTCCTCCATGGGCTGTTATACAATAAGCCCATTTAGAAATAAACGAGGACAACACTTGGTGGCAAAGGCGAGCGCGCACACGGAACGAGAGTATTTTCAGACGCTTTACGGTGTGGATAAAAGTCAAACTTCAGAGAACGTGTTAAGCACATTCAGCCTGCAGGTATAAGGAGTGACTTCTCGAGAAGGAAAAGAAGCAGCGACAGTCTGTTGACCCAATTTGGAGCCCACACTTTCATGGCGCAGATGCAAGAGATGCTCTTTTTAAACACTAAAATGTACGGTGTTACAGTGCCGGTGGCGACACTGGGTCTGGTGGTTATGAAAAACATGCAGATTTGTGATTCATTGCCTTGGATGAGGATGAGGATGAGTCTCTGGTTTAAAAAAAAAAGTAATTTTAAAGAGTAATTTATTACCACTTACAGATTCAGCCCAGTCAGTCTGGTTGTACATGCAGTAGAGCAGATCTGTTCATTTCCCCACAGTGATAAATGTCCTTTTTGAGATTCTCTTTTGGACTGCCTTGCCACACAGAAGGAAGCCGTGGACCATCCGCTGGCCCGGCGACTTGCAGTGCGTGCAGCAGCACCTTGCACGCACTCGCAGCGACGATAGTGTGGGGAAACCTAAAAAGCGGTACGGTCGCTAGACAAGAAAGAGGTGGAGAGCTGAGAGTTTGTGTGTAGCTGCCTCATGCCCTTGAATTGGCCTGGGACCACCAATGCTTGACTCATTTAACTGCTCATTTATAACAGGTGGGCAGCATTAAACACTGCAGGTCCAAAGTCTGATCTCCCATTCCCTATTCATGCCTTAATCATAGCCGACTAAAAACCTAATCTGTCTCCAGATCAGTGGCCAGGGACCCATTTTATCTAGCCCCGCTAAACATATTGTGCAAAAGCCCATTTGCTGTAAATTGCAGCTATTAATCGTCAACTCAAACGGGCACCTGCACGGAATTTGGACATAGGAATTCATGGAAAGTTGGCCAGGCATGGTTATAAAGCATTTACTGCTGAAGGAGGCTGGTGCAGTTCGTTTAAAAAAAAACAAAACAAGGAAAAAACACAGTTTGCCCATGACTCTTCAGCTTCATAAGGTGGCAATAAACAATTAATCATCCATCTGAGACCGTGTATAGCCAGAGGCAAAACATTCCCTCAGCTGAGGCTTTTATCTCGCGCATATCTTCAACTTTTGTGCTCACGTCTCTACCCCCACGTCCCGAAACATTCTCTGCTGCACTCAAGGACTGTAGTTACTACAGCATGCAAACTCTGACAAACCAAAGTAAAGCTGGAGCCTCCTTTACCTTGAGACTGTGACATTCACAATGCTAGCCCGGTAAAAGATATTACCCGTTTTCCATCGCTGCTGCGAGGACAGAGAGAGAGGGGGAAAAAAACCTGCTCTTGGACACCTTCAATTAGAATCTAGCTATAATAGTTCTCCAACTCATAACTCATTCTGTGTTAGATATAGTGCCAAATCTCATTTTACACTGTCTGATAGAGTGGTGCGGGATTTGAATCTCATCTGTCCCCTGTGTTCTGGCTCTACCTCAGCTTTCTCCAAAGGCACTAACATGAATTTTCATTTGCAGTCTTTGCCCTAAATAGACACACTGTACGCCTTCCTTGTTGGTTTTGTTTCAGTTCCATATATCGCAGTCTAACCACGAGTGTTTTTCTGTAAGTTTCAAAGCGTTCTCTTTGAAGTTTTTCATTCTGCTTGTTTGAGGAGTTAATGGTTGAATTGACGTAATTGTTATCTCTGCACTGAGTGAAATTGCTTAAAAGTTTTAAAGGGGATGGGAAGTTGCTCAGACTGAAAGTAAAAGATTTCAGATCCACAATGTTTAGACTGTGCAAACCAGGCTGTTATCAAAATCGCTGAAAAGGTAACTTCACATACACTGCAGATTAACATTTTAAGTGGTACTTAGAGTCCATAAGCTCACTTTGTGAAGTCTATCAACAAATCAACAAGCATGCTTGGCAGAAGTTGACCTAATAAAAATGTACACATCAAGTAAACTACATTTGTCTGCTTCTTGCGCCCCAGCAAACTTTAAACGCATCATTTATTCCATTGTTTTTCATTCTCCAGACACTTGTTGTACATTAGCGTTTTCTGAAATGTTTAAACTTCCCATTTCTGCAGCAAAAAGCCGTAAATGTAGGACGGCGTCGCCTGAGAAACATTAAAAGGTTTTTCTTCCTTGAATAGAAATGTGCTTTATGTTTCTCGCAATGCTTTTCACTCAGGCTTTTGACAAACTGGCATCCCTTGTGACCTAGTTTCAATAGACCCTCTTCGTCAGAGTATACATATCACATCAAAACACCTCAGCAGCTCCAAATCTGTCTCGCTTCCTCAGAATAACCCCAGATGTCAGTTGCATTGTGCGGACTGCCAAGGTGGCATTTGGGTTCCCCTGTTTTTGGCCGTGTTCAGTAAATTTACTCCAGCCAGATTACAAAGAGGCTGTATATTACCCACTATCAGCTTGGCAGAGGTGTCTCCCTGCATTTTTATTCCCCACCGTCCATATGGGTGGGTGACGTACTATTTGGTTTAGCCCAACTATATAATTTATCTAAAGCGAACGTGCGACATACATCACCACATGTATTATTCATGGCTAATATGTTTCCAGTAAGTGACACTAAATATACTGGAGGTTGTGAAGAATGGTTTGGCAAACTGCCTCACCCTCGCCACTGTCGCCACTTGCCTCCCCTCAATCGTTAGGTTGTGTTATTTTGTGCCTGTTGCCTTGTAGACAGCTGGGCAATCCCTGGATTTTCCGTCACTCAGCAGACGTCGCAGTGTTTTTTTGCCTAAAGCGTATTAACCCAAGCGTCACCTCCCTCCTTTCCCGCTTCCACCCACCCACCCTCCCTGTCTTCCTAGCAGCGACTGCGACATCAAACTACATGTGCTGCATTCTCAAATTACATTTGACTCAGACGTGAGCGAGCCGTGGTTCCAGCACAAAAAGCTTTGTGCCACCCTAACCCCCCGAATGTTTCCTGTGCATGTGCATGTATGCACACGCTGCATCCAGTTTCAGAGGATCCTTGACAGTATCACGCAGCCAATAAAAGACCACCTGTTCCAGTGTGCTAATCTAATCCGGCCTTGCACAGACTTGACGGTATTTCTTCCAGTGTCACGTTCCACAAGGGGCCCCCTCCGCCACTCTGTGGCAAAAGCCGGGCCGAGCACCCCTGACACACTGTGTGACAATTTCACGCCCAGCCCGTAATCCAGCTGACACGGCTATCGACGCTCCTTTAATTGCCCTGTAGGTTTTTTGCTTTTTCGAAGATGTTGAGGAATAGAAAGCAGCGTCAAATCTGTTCCCGTGCCTCTGCTTGTCTGTCAGGCTGGCTGTCACCTTGTTATGATTAATGTATTCCCTGGCATGCACGTTTTTATTCTGGGAAAGCACACCTTTCTCCAGATGAAAGGACTGCTGTGAAGTCCTATCACGTTTTGCCTCGCTGAGAAGCCCGATATTGCACATGGCAAATACATATTTCAGAAACAACTACTTAAATTCATTTTTCAGGGTGTTGAATCAGCTTGTCTCAGTTTAATTCAGTTTTCTCTCAGGGCACTTTTGGAGCGGAGTTGAAGTGTACCAAATTGAGATATAGATTTTTCTGTCTCTTTGAGCTAGAAATAAGATCACTTGAGGAGTTTGTGAGAGGTGGGTTAGGGCTCATATGTTTTAAGTTGGAGATTGAATTTTGTCTGTCTTTTTTCACAGTCAAACATACACATAGTAGTCGTTGAATGCACTTCATTACTAATGCGTACTTTGAAGGGAATTGAATTCTAATCCCACATAATGGCTTTCCTCAGCAAAAGAAACTTCATTTTTTGCATTAGATACCGAACTCTAATCGGAATGTTAAATTTTGTTTTGCATCACAAGGGAATCCGCTATATTACAAAGAATCACTCTATACTATTGATTGAAGAAAGAAACTATACGAATTGTAGATATTATGTGGAAAATCTGTTGCTTTTTCTTTTTTCTTCTGGCGTTACAAAATGCACATTCCTGTATTGCCACCAACAGCCACATTGTCGCAGGTAAGTATGATCGCAAGATGGAAAATATTGTGTATGTCGGACCATTACAGCAGCATTCATTTCACATCCGCTCAGAGGGAAAAAAAACAGCCATTTGAAATAAAGCCTGTACGGAGTGAAACAAGAAACAGAACCTCAGATGGCTTCACCTATCTCATTCTCACTGGGGGTCTTACAGGGACGACGAGCCGCTTCTCCTCCAGCCCAGTAGCAGATCAATACCAGGAATCAGGCCATTACGCTCCTTTGAAAGCGCTACGTGCACAATCGATATGTTATTATTTTTCATCTGTTGGCTGTATTTAATACCCTCATTATTTCCCCTCACTGAACAGAGAGGAAGCTATTCCCGTCCCAACTCGAATCTTTGTTTTTTTTGCAGTCTGGGATTGGTTCTCATTTACATTGTTGTGGAGGTATGTGTGGCAGTTCACTCCTTGTGCTTATTTGTGTGAGCTTTGTTTGGAGTCCTTCAGGACTGTGTGTTGTTAGCGAAAGCGCGTGGTCTCCTTAGATCTAGCTGGATGTTATGCTTCTGCTGCGAGTACGTTCAGGAGGAACATGTGCAGTTTGCTTATTTTCATGAACTACTTTTGTCACACGTGTTATCCGGTTATTCAAATTTGCTTTATCCAACGCGTCGTGATTGCCCTTGACTGGTGAGGATGACTGACGTCCCAGAGCGGAGGTTAACCGAGAAAATGAGATTCAGCATAAACAGCTCTTTAGTGGTCTTTGCTTAATTCAGTGGATAATGTCTAATGTCCTCTTTGACATATAAATCATGATATATGCGTTACGCTGCATGTTTTTATGGGGAATCGCAGCGAGATCAAATGCGCATTAGCTCTTCTGCAATAAAGCACTTGATGTATGCCGAAGTGGCCGCGAACCAGGTGCGATCCGAAGCTCATGCATGGCACACGCTGTGTCCAAAATGTATGGGGCGAATTAACTGGTAATACTCATTTTAATATAAATGAGCTTGCTCATAATGATGTGAAGGTCTCCTCAACGCAGCAGGAGCGTGGCGTGGGGAGAGAGAACGGAAGGGCCCAGTTACCAAATGACAGTTTGGTGATAAATCATCTGTAATTAAACACTTTAGAAATATACGGACCACATCAGAGGGTGTGTGTATGTGGTGGTGGTGGTGGGGGGTATTAGATGGTAGGTGGCCGCATAGCCGCATACATGGTGGCGTGTTAATGAACAACAAAGGAGGCGATTGGAGGAGTTGTGCTGTTGAGTCTTTGTGATCAGATAGCCTGGAGCTAAGCCTTTGTGTTCATTAGTCAGAAGCTTGTTCTGATTCATCTCCGCCGTTGTACCTGTTAAAACATCTTTTCTACATCTTTAAAATTTGACTGTGCCCAAGCCTGGCCTTTACCGTGTTTCTTACTCCTGGATAAAGATTAATTGCTCGTGATCTAAGTCGTCAAGCAGAAGCTGCAGCGGGCGTAATAGACTCAGAGGAGAATGGCTTTCTCTATATGGGGGTGGAGGGAGCTTCAGGCTCCTATTATCTTGTCCTTCTTGTTCTTGGTGCGGGAAATTTAATTCTTTACCGTGCTTGTTATTTTCCACCGGTTTGGAGAACAAGCCTTCAATGTCAAGTTGCGGTGCGGACGAAGGCTGAACATGGAACGCTATCACAAAGTAGCAATTGAAGTGGAGGCCGTAGACTGGCTTATTGGGAAAGAGTATAAATCAGAGAGGACAAGTGACAGAGATTAATGCCAGCCAACCCCACAAAATAACCCCTCCAACCCACTCCAGCTTCACCCTACAACAACTTCCTGATAAAGCCACCAATGTGACACTACGCAAGGTACAATAATAGAAATGCATTACTCAAAAGCCCTTTGAGACATGTAGATAGGAGAACAGTGCCAAAGGAGAGACGTAGAAGACTACCTGGGCAAAAAATTATTTTCATGTCCTTCATAGGACAAATGGTTTCTTCAGACAGTACGAATGAGTTGAGAGGGTTTATGGCCCCTATCACAGTCACTCTCAGAGCAGATGTTCATTATGTGGTCATATTTATGATGTCCCACAGTAGAGGCTAATTTCTTTGATATATTTTTAAGTATCTGAGGTAGTTAAGCTTTTGCTGCATTCTTCTAAAGGGTCAGTCATTCTGTATTAGACTTTATTCCCTCGACTTTATTCAGATTTAATTAAAAGGGTTTAAATAACACTACTCTTTGATGTCCCCACTGTGATCAACAAGTATTTATTATAGGATTTGTTATGTAGTTTGATTCTGATGTTTTGCTTCTGGTCATAGGACCTTTCAGATCTCATTTAAAGCACCAACATGCCTTCATCTCTAATTTTTATGTTGATTTTTTTGTTTTTTAATGTGCGATTAACACATTTTCCACTTCTGGAGATAGATTTAGTCAAAAGTTTATTGCTTACTGCCTAATAAAAATGCAAGGTATAGTTGAAGTTCTCTATTCTACTCATTGCTTTTGTGATTCAGCTTCAAAGTCTCTGCAGCTCCATTTTAAAAAAAAAATCATTCCCATGAGTGACTATCTGATTTTCCTGTGATTGATTTGGAGCAGAACAGGCTAATATGGTTTGGAAAATTTAAAAACAAAGTAACTGTAAATCAATTCAACTCTTTACCATTTAAAATTAAGCGTAAATACAGCATGTTGACAAATGTTACATTTTATGGTTTACTTTGAAAAATATCAACTGAGAAAACCAGTTGCTGTAGTTTTTTGAAAGCAAAGTGTCACTTCAGTTTGCCTCATGTACAATAAGCTATTAAAGGTGGAAAAGTAAGTGCCTCCTTTATTGTATTTTTAACTTTATAAAGCTCCAATATTTTCACCTCGGATTTGCACCATTCAGTTATTCTTTCTCCAGAATGTTGTTTAGCATTACATTGCTAACATAAGTGGGGCCTTCCCTGAAAAAGACACAATCTAGCTGCAAGCATTGCTCTGAAACCTGCACCGTAAATTCTAAATAATTAATGTTACTAAGAAAACACACCTAAACGTATTACCTTAGAAATAAAAAACAAGTAGGGTGCAATAGGAAATGTGTGTTTTCTAACAAAGGGTTTTTAATGTAGTTTAATTGCTTATTTAATTACTTAATATTTCAAGTAGCTGCACTTGTGACTAGGTGCAGCGATTTATAGAAACACGCACAAACATAGATAGAGATATGGCATATAAGGCAAACATATTCTAGAGAATAGTTCTCCAGGCTTCTTGAAGGACATGTAAAACTGTTCTTTGGGTGTTGGCTTCCTTTTGTTCCATTCTCTGAAAAGATGATCCCACACTGTCTTGATGCATGCTCAATCAATCAGCTAAGTAAATCCCAAAAGACTTAGAAGTCACTTGGATGAGCGATGAAACATTTCTCCCACTGAAAATGCTACGTCCAGATGAACAGAATCAGCCTTTTGGGTGGATCCCACACGGTTTCAATAATGTTGAGGCTCAGTCACCTCATGACTTATAGTGTTTTTCTATCCAGGTATGCTTTTACTGCATTGGCGGTGTGTTCGGGATCATTGTCATGCCTAAAAACAAAGTCTTTCCAGATGGTAATGCATGGTGGATCAAAATCTGACACTACTCTTCTGTATTCATAATTCCATCAATTCTGACGAGATCCCCATCACCACAGGCTGAAATGCAGCCCTAAAACACGACAGAGCCTCCACCCTGTTTGGTTGTGGC
This sequence comes from Aulonocara stuartgranti, assembly GCF_965226115.1. Lineage (NCBI taxonomy): Eukaryota > Metazoa > Chordata > Actinopteri > Cichliformes > Cichlidae > Aulonocara > Aulonocara stuartgranti. The sequence goes on from NC_138941.1 coordinate 32,876,732, forward strand.
TGAAGACACTCACTGTTGCACCTCTCTCTACCCTTTCCATACATACTAATGATGATTTGAGCCAACATTTTCAAATTTGGATTCATCACTCAATAATACCTGTTGATTTTCAGTCTAGTTCTTATGTAAGTTGGCATACCTCAGCCTTTTCCCTTTTCCTTCCTTTCCTTCCTGACAGCCACCCTTTCAGTGAGAGTATTTCTGATGAGGCTTTGGTGAACAGTAGATGGATCAACTGAAGGGCCAGATGGATGTCAGGTCTTTGCTGGATTTTCCCCCCGTTTCTTAAGGACATGACTTTCAGATGCTGTTGATCTGCTGCACATTAATATTTTATGCCTGTCAAACTGTGTTATCTTTGGCATTTTGCGACAGGCTGTCAGCAACAAATTGCAAAAGCCAGACTTTAAAATTGGTTCTTTGCTAAGTTGTCTGTTATATCTAGAGACAACACTGGTTCATCCCTTGAGTTGAGTTAGATGCCTTTGTTATACTCGAATGATATAGGTCAGTTTTAAGTGGCTTAACAATGCAAAACATTAAAACACTGCATTCTTTTTCTTTCTTTTCTTTTTTTTTTTAACGGTTTTACAACGTGACTGAACTTTTTTGGGAAACTGGGGGAGAGCCTCTACTTTCTCTACACCCAGTTCACACGAACGCACACAAACTCTTCCCCAGCGACATAACACAATACTGCAATTTGATCCAGCAAACCTCTGAGCATACCTTCTCTTTCAGCTCTCTTCCCATTTCCTTTCATTTACAGGGCTTCTCTCGCCCCCCAGACAATCCAGATCCATCCATTATGTTCTTCCGCTCTTTAATTCAGTGGGCAAATTTAATTTTCAAATGAATAGCGTGCTGTTTTAATGCAAGCCACTGAAGATAAATGTGCTTTTGTGCTGTGGGTGTTTGATTGCTGACTTTGAAGAAGCAGCCTCTTTGTGTTTTGAGTCTCAGAGATTGACCCAGTAGTCCAGAGCTGCCGTAAGATGCTGGGTATCATACGTGTTACTGCTCACAATCATAAATCCGAGACAACGTGTACTTCTACTTCTACTTTAATGTGTTTTGTGTGTCCCGGAGTCATGGTCGTAAGCAATGAAATACCTGTCAGAATTGTCAGGGATGTTGTTGTTGTTGTTGGTTTTTTTGGGGGGGGTTTTAACCGTTCCTGTCAAGCGGTCCGACGAATCAAAATGGCACATGCAGGTCAGGAAGGCAGTCATCCAATGCATCTCCCTGGTGCTGATTGTAAATGAGTAGAAGGTGGGTGCTGAGCTGAATGTTAAGGTCACTGTATTGTATCTTCAGATAATATTTACTGTAGATTACTGTCATTTCTAGTCACTGGATACTATACAACAAACAAGACTTTAATGTTAAGTTTTAAGCATCGATCGTCATTTTCTTGAATGATTTTTCTCTTAACTGTGACCTGCCACTGCTGATTTTTGCGATATGTCGATGGTTGCATCTCTTATTTCATGCCATTATCAGTAATTGAACAGATGATGACTCGTCAACGAAAAGTAACATATACCTGTATGTGGGCACTGCTTTAGACAGGATTTCTAGTCCCCTTGAGTTACCTGGGCTCGCTGCCAGAGTGCCAGAGAGATTAATTTATCTTGTTTGATGAACTGTAATTGTTGATAGAGTGGAGAATGAAAATGAAAATTAAAAAGATCTCCAAGGTGCAACTTTCTAGGAGTGCTCTAACAAAACTGGGGGAACGGAGACACGTGGGAGGCTCAGCGTGCTCTGATCATGTCGGAGTCGGCAGGATTGTGAAAAGGCATTAATTGAGGAGCATCAGGTTATCAGGCTGAAGAAAAAAATCTTCACAGAAGTAATCAAACCTTGATGAATTAAAGGAACGTGCTAAGCCCCTGTGTCCAGCCGTGATAGAACTGACCCTCAAGCTTAGCTGATAGCTTTATCCTGAAGATAAAGCTATCAGAATTAAAACACACACACACACGTACACAAATTCAGGCTTTATTAGCATCAGCATATTATGCATTTTCGAAAGAGGGCAAAAATACAGATGGTGCCAAAAATGGAACATGAAACTTGAGTGGAATGAAAATGTAATCACTCAAACACTCAAAAGGCTTTGGAGAGGATGCTTATGTAGCCCACATGCTGATCTTCTTTGGTAAATTACATTTGTCAGACTTTAAACATCTTAGTGGTTGATTTGATAGCTTGATTGACTTGATGAAAACAGTGCAATCTTGGGTAATGGGAATCAGCAATATTTTTGGCAAATACATGCCCTACTGAAGAAAATATTCATCTAAAATGGTCTGTGTCGATGCTGCTGCTGTTGACTTTCTGCACATGCCTTGACGGACATTCTAGTCAACATTAAATTGGATTTAAGAATAATGAATGTAAAGTTCTCGTGTTTGGATTTGCCTCCTTCTCCTTTTTCTTTATCAGTTTCTTTGCTCTTCGGTACATATCATAAGTAGCTTATGGGGTGTAAGAGCACATATGTTTTTCCAGAACTGTTTGACACACATGGCATTGTGTGGTTTGAAACACAATGTGATTGGATTGGGATGCCCTTTAAACCCACCTAGTCAATAAAGTTGCGCTCTCTGAAGTGCCAACAAAATTGTTTTGATAGTGCACCATTTGCTAGCTATAGGATGCTAGCAAGGTTAGCCTGTAAACAGAAGGGTTTTTTTCTACAATTTTAAAACTTAAACATAATGTAAACATTTTAATTGAGCAACAAAGATGAAACAACAAAGTTGGTATATTACTGGAGACTAGACAATTCTGTGTTTACCTAATATTCTTGAATGCAGAGTCTAATTTGGTACTGTTTTTGATGCTAAGCTAGTACTCTTTCCGAGTTAATCAGCTATAAGTGCTTTGTTAGCCCAGTTTTATCTGCAGGAGAATGTGGAGGCTTCTGTAATGTGCTTTACTGTCAAAGAGGAAATTCATGATGAGCAGAGAGATGCATCAGCTGTCGCTGATAATGAGCTGTGTCCTTAGTGTTAACAAATAGAGTGAAATGCAGTCGTTTTTAACGGTGACGTTGCATTCCTGGCTTAAATGTGCCTTAATGGGTCTTTTTTTGGTTGACTGATTTTATACTTGGGAGTAAACAGCTAAGAGTCTATTTTCACTGTTTGTACTACACATTTACTTAAACTCTTAGACTATGACCAGTTACACATATTTCCGCTTTTTCTCTTTTCTCTCAACTCAAAAACAGAGGTTTATATGAAAGGATACATTTTATGTATGTTACATCTGTGCTTCTGATTATAAAAATGTAACTTTTGCAGTATAGCGGCAGTCTTTCACCTGAAGCAAAGTGATTATTAAAGGAAAAAGCACTCAAAGAATCCAGAGTAGTAATCTATATGAGAACTCCATTACTGTAAAAATGGTGGTTGTCCCGCTCCTGTCTTCAAAGAGCCTGTTAACAACCAAACCGGGAAACGTATTAGCCAATCATATTTTTGCACTGCTGCATGTGCATAGTACAGGTTCATGACAGTTTCAGCTATGTCATGACAGGCATATCTATTCATTACTGTAGAAAAGATGAAATAAGTCTACTTTTCGATCCCCATGGCATTTGTTCCGCTGCTCTGGTAGGATACACTGGAAAAGGACTGAGCCAATACTGAAGCTGCTGTGTTTTGTAACTTTGCACATGCACAGTATAAATGCAACTTGCAAGGGGGAAAGGCTTTAAAGCCTTATTTTGGGCTAAAAACTTCAAACTTTTGTAGCTGATTTTAAAAAAAAAAATTGTTGATGCTCTGCATGGAGTTTTTACAGTAAATCCTGGTTTAAAGAATGTATTGATCTTTATATTTGAGGAATATGTGGAATCCAAAATATTACAGTGAGCCTGCTTTGTCCTATATAAAGTGCAGCGTAGTTTCCTCCTTCCTAATTTATTTATTTATTTGTTTGGCATATTTGTCACATTTACATGTTTCAGATTTTAAAGGATGATTTCACTTGACTTTAATTAGTAGCAGAATGTAATGATCAAGGTTCAGAGGCCACATCTCAACAGGAGAAAAAAAAAAGAGCAGTTCCATAATCACTGCACTCATTTGTTGTGACCTTTCCCAATTGCAGAAATTCAATTATTCAGTCAATCCTTTCTTGTAGTTTTTCTCAAGTATACACTCGAGCTGCACAGCTCAAATAACTCAACCTGACAATACATCCATATCTGATTTTACATCTTAAATATATTTGAAAACCTCAGGATTTGTATTTTTATTTTTTATTCCTTTTTGTGGCAACAGTAGCACCAGCATGTGTTAAAAGGCATGTCTTTCTCTCTAGCTTTACCTTCTCATCAGACATCACTGAACATTTAAACATGAAAAAAGGAAGAGAAGAACGTCAAGCAAAAAATAAATAAATTATCTTTTGGTATTTTTAATCTAATCTTTCCATCAAATCTGCCTCCGAGGAGTGCCACGATCACTCAAGGCAGCATTTTTAAGTTTTAAAAATAAAACATTTGAATTTAATTTCAGTCTCTTGTTCAGATGATGCACTAGTGCTATTTGTGTCAAATCCTATGGCGTTTATGTGCTCAATAATTGAACTGGTATGTCCATTCCCTGTAACAATCCTGAACAGGTTGAAGGGAGGCGATGTTTCAAGAGGGATGAGGGAGGGAGGAAATAAAAGAGTTAGCAAGTGGGTGCTGGTGTGCTTGCTGCGCGGGGCTGATATCATTAAGGACTCTCCATGCGTTCTGCCTTTACTCAGCTCAAAGGGCATGTTAGCCCCAGGTTCATCAGCTAGCTATTGTGTAGCGCTGGCTGAGAAAAGGCTGTGCAAGTGGCTCTGAACGGCCGAGGAGGAGGGTGCACGGGCGCTGGCTGTGTTTCCCATTTACCAACAGGGAGGGGGGTAAACAAACAGTTCGGCTTGCTTTCCCACACATATGCATGCAAACCTTTCTCCTGCACTGCCTCATTCTCTCTTTCCTGCTCTGCCTCACACTTTCGCTGGCAGTTTATGTTTCTGTCACCCACTCAGTAACTCCCTTCTTCTCTTTCCCACTGTTCTTCCCTCGGCCTCTGCTGTCTCTGTTTACCTCTCCTAAACCACCCCCACTTTTCTTTCACTTCCATTTCTTCCTCTGCCGTCTCTGTGCCTCTTGTGCTGTGTCTTCGTCCCCTAATTAGATTTGGCCTCAGTGCTATCTCATTTGGGCCCGTCTGTGGCGGTGTGCTGCCATGCCTCGCCGAGTATCCTGAGAAGGCTCTTCGTCTGTCGCTGCAGCCGTAACCACGTTAGCCGTGCTTAGGATGTCACCGATGGTTTGCCTTACAGACGTGCATCCGCCTGGGACCGTTGTCCGTTCCATAAAGTCTAATGGCAACAACAAAAACATGACTGAATATGAAAAGATGTTTGTGTATATCCATGAAGAATAACATTATCATTGTACTTTCTTTTTTCATTTCCATATCTAGTCTGTGTTTATGTTATTATATATGCAAGTAAAGCTAATTATAGCTGTGTGTAAGTTATAAGTAATTAGTGATTTTTAGAACTGTTAAACCTCCAAGCAGAGCTACATTTGCTCCAGTTTCAGCTTGATGCTGGCTCCAAAAGAGGCTCAGTTCTCATAGACAGTTTCAGTTTTTAAAGTTTTATTTTCATATGCAGAGTAAAGAAACATATTTCCCTGTACAATGAAGATCTTTCTTTGCTGTCTACAACAAGCACAACCACATAGAATAGATAACTTGAGTAAAACAGAACAAGAAATGCAGCTAATATGTAAAGAATCATTATGTTTTATACCTTGATCTGAGCCTCTTAGTTCCAGTGATAATCATAGGTAATCATAGCCATTTTGGGCAATGCTCTGCAACCAAATTTGTTGGAACAGTTTGGGGATGGTCCCCTTCTGTTCCAGCATGACTGTGTCGCAGTGCACAAAGCAAGTTTCGTAAAAGCATGGTCAGATGAGTTTGGTGTGGAGAACTTGACTGGCACGCATAAAGCCCTGACCTCAGCCCCATCGAAAACCTTAGGGATGAGGCAGAACAGAGATTGCAAGCATCCAACATCAATGTCTGACCTTACAAATGCATTTCTGAATGGATGAATGAACAAAAATACCCACAGACACATTCTGAAATCTTGCGGAAAGTCTTCCCAGAAGAGTGGAAGCTGTTATACTGGAGCTGCAAAGAGGGGGATCAGTTTAGAAGGGATCATGGTCACAAAAGCTCCTGATAGTGTTTTGTGTAGGTGACTCAGTATTTTTGTCTAGACCCAAATAAAAAACTAATAAAATACTGAAATTGTACTCACAAAAAAAATAATGCGAGTTTGGGTTTGACTTTTAGAACCAGCCTCAAGGAGCTGTTGAAGAACTGCAGTTTTTGGCACTTGTGTGTAGGCTTTATTTTTCAGTCCCAGAGGTTGCCACTTGGTCAGTCCTCAGTTCTTCTGTGTAAAAATGCCCAGATATATAGGGATGGAGATGCTTTGAGTGACAGCTCGGTGTTAGCTAGGTGACTAGGCCACTAGTTGTAAGCTAGGCTAACCTCAAGTAATTTGTGTCACTGAAGTGGGCCTTTGGACATCGTTGGTGGTGCTGGGGCCCAATGGACCATTTTTAATGCAGTTGAATGAAATAATGTAGTTGAGATTAAATAACCAGAAAACTGGGTTCCATTTTTAGTGGGTGAAACTCCAGTGGAGGCACATGCAAATTAGTGTTGACTTAGCATGTAACTCTCTAATACATATTTGTTGACTTCTGTTTTCAAAAACCCAAACTAGCTGTGTCCATTTTTATGCAGTTTATAGCATATAGTGTTTGGGTTTGGTATAAAAAGCAAACAGTGCAGCAAAATCAAAAGCACAGGAGAAGTGAGACAAAAGTGTAAAAAATACAAAGTAAAAGAACCTAATTTTACTTCTTACTTCATGTATCAATTTCACTGTCCGTTTACTGCTTCATGATCAGTCATTTAATTATAAAACATAAACATTTTCAGGTCCTGAATCTAAAGTGAACACAAAACAACACAAAATGAAGAAATACTATTAAAAGACAACCCAAATAGACGTCAGTAATCTTTTTTCTTTTCTCCTAGTTTTTTTTTCCAAATTTAATTGCATTTTCTAATTTTTTAATCTCATCAGTTGTGCTCATTTGTGTGTTTGAATGTGGTGGAATTAGCAGAAACGTGTTTTGTCTGCTACCTGGACTTAAGATTGAGTAATTAAAGCGCCACCTGAGGAGGCAGAGTGCTGATTTGATGAGGGTTGCCAAAGATGAAGAGAATGGGCTTGATACAGCAAAAAAAAAGGCCATTATATCACCAGCTTATTGCACTATTGTGCATTCCTCCTATGGGAGCTTGCCTTGTGTTTTTTCTACTTTATCACACACTCTCTTTGCTATCTCTCCCTCCCTTTCTCTTGCAAGCGTGTTCCCTCCCTTACTTTGTGTTATACCCCCTTCACAACCTGTACTCCTTCAATAGAGCCTGTCAGCGCTTTTTGCACTTTCCTTAGTTGTCCCTTTGGTTTCTTTCAGTTGATACACCTTTATATATGTGTTTTCTGTCTTGGCTGAAATGCAGTGAGGAGAACATTTTGTTTGTGTTCCTGCTCTTGTCTTATTTAATCTATCCAGGATTTTAATGTAGCAACAATGTCAGCGTGCTAGCTGTGTTCTGTTATCTGTACAGTTAAATATGAATTACTGCCTAATGAGGAATGTATCTTTGTAGATGTAATGCCTATTTCATGTAATGTACTGCTCACTTGAATTTTAACCAACCTTTGTCTTTTGGGTTTTTCTTTTCAGTTTCTGTTTCTCTATCATTGATTTATTCACTGCATATCTGTCTCTTTTCTTATGCCCGTAACTGTCCTGTTTGCTCTGTACTCTCCCTCCCCTGTCGGCTACACACCTTTGGCAAACCCATCATTTCTGTCTCTTCCTTCTCTCCTCCTTCTTTTGCGCTCCCTTTCCTGTAAGCTGTGTTTGCCTCTCTAATGCTCTCTCTCCTTTTCTGTCCTTGTTTCCATCCAGCTGTCTGTTTCCCTTCTCACTTTTTCTCCATCTCTCTCTCTCTCGCTTACTCTGCGCCTGGCTCGCCCCGTCTGTCCATGGTGGTGTGTATGTCTTGGCTCTGGCTTCTATGGATATTAAGCTGTAACAGGCAAATGCACTGCGTTGGTCTCTGATGTATGTGTGACCTGCTTTCTGCCAGACCCAATCTCCAGCAGCCAGCCTGCCTGCCTGCTTGCCTTTTCTGGGTTAGTCCCTTCCAAGAGTAGCAGTAGTCATAGTCTGCATCCTGCAGCCAGCCTCATGGTGTAATAGCAGTACAGCTTTTATTTAGGCACTCGAACAGACTGTTTTAAAAGCAAGGGCAAACTCTGCATATATTTCTAAGCAATTACGTATGCAAAGGAAATTACACTGCCATGATATCACTTGTATTATTTGCAGTATGATAATACAAATGAGTAAAGACTTAAAGAAAATCATCTGGTTACGAAAAGAGCAAAAGTGCACAAATTGTGGTTTTTGAAGCACTCTCTTTAATCAGTGTCTAATTGATCTTTTTTACTCTACTGCCCTCTTTCACTTTCTTTGTTTTACATCCTCGGCTTGTATAGTTAAATAAAACAGAAGAAAGGGCTTTCTTTTCCAGTTCCCAGCATTTCTGCAGCTGCTTTTAGCCCTCATAACGGCCAGCCACTTGATAGTGCACAGAAAGTGATAGAGACCCGAGCATGTACATAAACATGCACCTGATCAGCGCCGTTGCATCATTGTTTTCGACTGAGTACATTTGCCTTCAGCACATCTAGAGATACAAAAGGTTCCTGTCATGCTCTCGCTGGCTCGTGGTGAGCCGTAGGAGGTACTGTGACCTATTATTACCTTATACCAGTAGGGGGCATACCATGTGGATGCCCTGCATCTACCTCAGCTGAGGGTCAACTGCTGTAGCATGAATCCCCATGGGACCCTGTATGGAGTTCTTCTTCTTCTTTTTTCTTTTTTTGCTGTCGCTGACAGGGCGACTAGAATCTGCCCATGATTTCACCTCTCTGTTGTTCTTCCTGTATCCCACCCAGCTTGCATTGTTGTGCTGCGAAAAACACGCCATCACCTAGGGTGATGATGCACAGCTTTGCTGAATAATGAGGCACAGTGGACTTTTAAAAGCAGGAATGCTGCATTCCTCGATTGCTTAGTGGGTTGGGGATTGGGGACTGTGTGTCATTGTATAGAAGCTTATAGAACACCATTTGAAAATCATACATCGTGCACCACAATGTTAATGTATTTGCATGCTTTCAGGAAGGTTTTATTTAAAAGTGAGTAAATCTGCAGGAAAGCATTTGATGTTCCACCAGCTTAATTTGGTTTCCTCCTGGAATATATAAATGCACACTGTAAATTGTGCTCTCCATTAACCCTGCACTACAGACCTACCTACAGCTGTGCATCGACTAACCTCACCCACAGTAAGGGTCAACAGGCACTTGTTTTTTTTTTTTTATAAGTAGGCCTTTCCATCATAAACTAACAGAGATCTCCAAAAACAATCTTTTTTTTTTTTTTTTTTTTAAATATTCTTTAATCCTGGAACCAACAAACCAAAGGAAGCAAATGGAGATGAAAACCTAGAGGGGGCAGCCCTCTCATAGTGTTGTGGATCCACAGCAGATGTTTGTCACGCTGTTTTTAATTTACAATTGTTCTTCATGTTGTAAACATATTACGTCATTCTGTAGTGGAAGACAGGAGTTCCTTTCCATAAATTCTGCAGCAGTTGTCATATTATCCATTATTATTGTTGCTTCCCAGTGTTGCCTGACCAGATGTGATGTATGAATGGTGAGAAATCTGTGTAAACGACAGAAATACTATTGTTTGGGGAGGTTATTTGTTTTTTTTTCTTTAGAAGATCTTCATTTTGTCAGGAATGCTCACAATTAAGTGAGCGAAACTGACACTCTTTACATTTTCGGGTCTTTAGATGCCAGTCCCAGTTCGTGTTCAGCACCTGGCAGTGGCGTAAACGTGCATCTGAGATGCTCATCTGGCAGTCTAAACACGCCTCCGCTGTGTTTTTCATATGACAGCCGTGACTCATAGCTCCAATGACCTCTCTCCCTGGGGGGTAGCTAACATGATCTGTTCATCCCAACGCAGTCCTGATGGATTTCTTGCAAAGTTGCTCAGCGGCACAGGTGGGTGTTGGCGGGTGGGGGGGTTGTCCTAACGGATGCTCGCTTGCCTATAAGGAGGAGGGCTAAGCTGCTTTATAACAAATCCAGAGCAGTAAGGACGAGATGGAAGCAACACATCAGTTTTATTTATGGTGTACAGGAAGATCATTACGACCACTTCAATCTAAGCCTGATGGATGTCTCTAAGTGCCTCCTCTCTTGATCTTTAATGGTACCTTGTAATCAATGGAATACCTGACCACCACTGCCCCCCTTAACTTAATCCTACTGCCATCTTATTTTATAATTTTTTTTCTAAAGAGAGGTCCACGTGGATTGAGTTTTAAAAGGAGGTAATTAAACCAGTGGCAGCTGAGAACTTATTATGCCGGTGAAAGAGGAGCTGCCTATATGTTGGCCTGCTGATCGTTCAGAAGTTATCTTTAATCCCCCATAACATTAAAGGCTGGCCATTCATCAAGTCACAGGGCAGCTTTGTGCACTGAAAGGCTCCTGTTGTTGTCGCTTTTTTTTTTTCTCCCCAGCAACATAATTGAAAATTTTTCCCCCCTCTTTCAGTAATACTCCCCAAAGCACTTCACCCCAAAATCGAAAACAAACCGGTATCAATAAATTAAGGCCGTATCTCAGGATACCGTGAGTTAACTCTTGCTTCAGGGTCCTTTCCTCTCCCCTTACAAAATAAAATTGTGAATATCACAGCTCATTGTGTTTTTTTGGTAACTTGTAATCCCAGTAGACACATTTACCCAACTAACCGTAATTATAATTTTGTAATTAAAACAGCGGTCAAGTTAGGAGATCATGCAGAGGTTGTTAAGCTGCATTTCTGCTGGCACGCAATCATAGCTGAACTGCCATCGGCCACTAAAAGGATGTTTTTATGCTTTAAATTAGAATATTCATAAGGAGTGTAAATGGGTGAGATTGAGTATTGTGCTCTCTCAAATGAGGATAAAGGGCATTGTTTATTGGTTTATTTTTTGCCATGGAGCCTCCACCCCCCATAAAACTGTATATGCTAGCTATTTAAATTGTTTTCAGGGACTCGATGATGACTTAAAAGTGCCAGATTTGGCCCTTAGCCTTTCTTTTTTCTTTCTTGGCTAATAAGTTTTGAAATTTCTGTCTTCCAGCTTATGTTCGTTGAGCATACTTTTTCACGCTTGGGAGTTTTGTGACCTGGCAGACCACCATCTCCCATTAAACATGCAGTACAATATTACCGTCACCGCAGTTATTTATTCACATGAGAATGCTAATGTGGGAGACGAATCTGGTTCAGGCGAGGTCTGAGAGAGAGCATGACTACCCTGGAGCTATATATCCAGTCTGATGGGGTTTGGGACTAGGGACTGCTGCCATGTTCCCTTTGTAGTGAGGAACAAATGTTTCTGCTGCTGATGTGGTAAAAGCTTTTCCTCTTTTGTCACCTTCGCTCTTGGTTGAGCCCTGGCATCCCAGTGCTCTGTCACGATACAGTTTGGCCTGGGAACCGGTGACCCATGTTATTGGTTGGCAAGCCTACTTCTCACGGATGGTGGTGGACTCTTTTCCAGCCTCCTCCTCTAATCCGCCAGCCTTTTTTGTGTTTATCAGAGACTTGTGATAAAAAAGACTCATAGGTATCGGCGAACACTAGGTGCTAAAGAAGAGAGAGCTTGATGTATTGTGAAAGCTGCCTCTTTCTCTCAGTCTTTCTTTTTTTTTGTATTCTCACCACTTGCCAAAAAGTTTTAAACAACATGCTCTTTCACTCTTCATCAAAGCAAAGTTAGGCCGGAGAGGAAGAGAGAGAGAGAGAGTGAATGCGGAAAGGAGAAGTTTGGCGGCTGAACAGCCATGAAATACAGCCCTCCAACAGTTATTGCTGCAGTAAAGGCAGATACATAAAATACAAAACAGAGACTGGCGTGTCTATTTATGGACCAGATTATCGGTGCATTAATCAGACTGGGGCTGCTTTATGGGCTGCCTCAGATCCATTCACACACCAACAACATCCAAATTACTTCTGGATAAACTTCACAGAACTCTAACTGTATTGCTTATTATTTAGTCAAGCATAAATCCACTTTAACATAATATTTCTGGGTTATTACAACTTTGGGCTTTTCGGGTAGTTCTAGCAAATACTGTCTCTTTCTGTCTCGTACATAATGTTCAAAGCATTGGTGGGATCCAGGAACATGGAGTCTAGACTCTTCTGTACACCTTTAACAATCAAGACATTCAAGAAGCAGTGCAGACTTTCAACTCAAATTCAACGCATTTAACTAAAGTATTTCTTTAGCTGTTCAGGCATTACAGCCACGTTTTCAGAGGTGCAAAGGTAACTGGACAAGCGAACAGAATTTTAGATATATGAATTGTTTTTACTACTCAAATTAAAATCTATTGTTGTCAGTGACTGTATGAGGTCTTAACATGCTCTGCTAGGCCTTTGAAGCAGCTGCCTTCAGTTGCTGCTTGTTTGTTTGTGAAGCGCTGTCTGATTGGTTTTACAGCTTTTGAGTTAATCTGAGGAGAGTACAGCCCTGTATACTTGAGAGTCATCCTGACACTTCTATAAGGAATCAAATCATCAATAGATATTAGTGACCTGAATCCACTGGCAGCCCTACATCCAATATATTGAGTTGAATCTATAAAGAATACCAAAGGTAAAATAGCTTGACAGACATCATAATACCAAATGAGCTATTAGATGAAATCTCGGTGCGGTGTGCAGAGAGTCCTTAAATTTTTTTGATGAAGCTTCAGTGAATGGTAGCTGGATGAACTGAGTGGTCAGGTGTATCTCTCAGGTGCTCTGTCAGGTCTTTGCTGTGTTTTTCCCCCCGTTTGTTAAGGACACGACTTCCAGATACAGTGCATCTGCTGTAGATAGTTTATTTAGCCCTGTCACTTCTTCTTTTGTCGTTGACTCTTTCATGGCTTAGGGATATGCCACGTTTTCTGCTAATGGTTTATGCCTGTCAAACTGTGTTATCTTTAGCATTTTTCATAGATTCAGCTAAATAAATTGAAACAGATTATGTTTCTGCAACAGGTTGCTAGTAACATAGTGCCGAATGTACACTTTAAAATGGATTTCTTACTAAGGTGACTGTTTACTGTAGACACAACATTGGTTCATCCTTTGTTTATGCTTAAATGATTTATTGCTTGCTATGAAAATGGTCAGATACAAAAGACTGGACTGAAAATGAGTGAAAAAGGAAAGTGTAAAGAAAAACTGAGAGACCTTCAGAAAGTCTCTTTCTGAACTTTAAAATATGACAAGAAAGTCAAAAATAGAAGATAAAGACTTTTGCAAACTACTTCACTCCTGGTTGTTTGTAATATGTTATAACTCAGCTGGCTGGGTGATTCAACCAACAAAAGTCACATTTCTCAGAATTCCTACCCAAATATGATTTCTCTTTAGTGATGTCCCACGTCACTAATAATTAACGAAAATAAACTGAAACCATTTCCACAAATAACAGAGCTGTGAGTCGATGGTCCTTAAAAATTGAAAGGGTTAATGTTCCCAAACTAGCTCAGAGGCCTTCTCTATTATGTAGCATTGTTGACGCTCCGTCAGTCTTGCTCCAGTCTTCTCTGTCTCCCTCTTCCTTTTCTCAGCTCTCTGCCAGCCTCTACAATATTATCTCTCTCTGTGAGGCTTTAGGCTCTATCTCGACTAATTAGAATTTAATGGACCAAAAGTGATTGGTGTACTTCCAGAAATAAAGTGGGCTATTCATATGTAAAGCAAACAAACAGTACTTGGTATAGAAGTATTGTTTGGGTGCGTCTCGTGCCAGCGTCACAATGACACAGAGACTAGGGAAACATACGGGCTAAGAAGCATATTTAAATGCATGAGTTTTTTCTGTTCTTTTATCACACTTATTAGGGAGGAAACACATAATCTCTGCAATTGAATGTCTTGTAATTTTTCTTCAGCATATATTTTACTTCCTGCCATTTCTTGACTTTGCTCTTTTTTTTTTTTCTCGATGTGGCCCCTGAGTGGGTGCTCATTCCACAGACCCTGAGTAATCATCATTATAAAATGATAAGAACCGTACCCTGACTGCTCCCTGTGGAATTAAACATTAGAGACATTTCTTTAGGTCTGCTTCACACAGTGGTCTCACTGTCTTACACACTCATTAACACTGTCTTTTTTTATTTTCGCTCCTCTTTTCTCTCTCTGCAGTTTGTCTAATTTTCTCCCCGTGACTCTCACACTGTTCTCTGCTTCAGTAACGTTCCCTCATTGCTTCCCTCTACTTGTTTCTCATACTAGCATAACTGATGGCTCCAATTTGTGTACTTTAAAGGGCCAATTCATAAAAGGTACTTAGGCTTGATAAGGAAATTGAAATGAATGACGACAGCCTTATCAAAACTCTCTCCCTCCTTGCACTCATCCCTGGGCAAGTGAGAGGTTGCATTGCTTTAGAAGAACACCATCGCAGTGAGAATTTAAATGCAAATCTAAATGCCTTGACGCTATTGAAGGGCCCCTCTTTTCAGAATCAGTAATCATATGCGGGCACGGGGCACAGAAAACAAGAATTACTACGGGGAATTGATATACGCAAGGTTGTTTACATGTCGCTGTTAGGAGAGTGTGTGCGAAGGGACCGAAGAAAGGGATCGCAAACACACTGAAGTACCTAAAGACGCACAAGAACATAATTTTGCAAAAGCTTTCCAGGAAATATAGATTGTCACTTGCTTTAATTTAGCTGTAAACAAGACAGAGCTATTTCGTTCTCAAGGTGTAAATGATGCTGCCCAATTTTCCTTGGGGTTTAAATGAAACAAGATACATGCACAGGAAAGTTTATGACACACGGACGTATTCTTTCTCATTATACAGCAAAAATGTTTCACACAAACTGGGGGGAAACTAGACACAGTTGTAAGATATTTTACGTGGGACAAGATTTGTTGATTAGCTAATTCCTTCCTTGTTTAGGACCCTGGTACTTTATTGGAACTTATTCTGTCACATGCTGTTCTTAAAGTTAGGTCTGCTCAGCTTGTTTGACCAGCCATCCATATGATGAAGGGCAGACTTTGAGCTCTGACTGAATCTGGATTCCTTGGGCATTACCAAGGATTGTTTTTCCTCATTTGTAATGCTTTGCAAGGCCTTTGTTGCAGCTCTCTTTAGTTGTTGTCTTTTAGTTGTTCTTTCCGCCTTTATGTTTGGTCTCGGCAGGTAAAATGCTGGAGACTGATGTTCTCTTGAAGGGTTTTTTCATTTAATGGAAAGCATCCTGTGATCATCCACCACTGCATGTCTACAGTGGATGTCAGTACCTTTTCACTTTGACAACCCGGTGTGTTGTCTTTTCTAGAATGTGCCAGAATTTTGATTTTATCAGTCCTAATATTCCTTTTGTCTCTCTAATGGAATTTTCCCCTACATAAGCACGGCCTATTTCACTTCCATAATTAACTACTTTAACCAGATGTTGTTGGTTTAAATAGCAGCTTTCAAATATGACTAACATTTGGAATCACTTCATATTTTATATCTGCTTGATTTAAACAGAGAAACAGTCTAAAATGTCTAGTGAATGAATTATCTCAGGAATATCAAACTAATTTTATGGCGCGGGCCACATACAGTCTGCTTTGATCCTGACCAGTGAAACTCCCGTTTCTATCAGTATGCTGTAAAACTTTAGTTTAAGTCTAAAATTTATGTCCACCTTTACATTGTCCATAGCTGCCCAGGTGGCCAGATTAGACTCTTTGCTGGGCTGATTTTGGCCCCTGGGCCTTATGTTTGACACTCCTGGATCATCTCCTCAGTGGTTAATGCATTATTGTCATTCTAGTCCTGCAGTTCAAGACTAGTCAGCATATAACTCGACTATGAGAAGATGTTCGACAGAAATTTGGATGTAAAGTAGGAATGTTTTTTTTTTTGTAAGTTAGTTCTGATTCTTGGAAATAAGAGGTTTCACATAATTCCCCTTCTAACCATATTAATATATTTTCTAATATATGCCCAAGTACTGTAAATTAAAAATGGATTATCTGAGAATACCTTACCAGGGCAGATCGAGATCAGTTACCTTGAAACTTAATAATTTAATGCAAAAGATGCTTGATGAGATTATCGCTGATGTGAAAAGACAAGATTTGATCTCTGTAAACAAACTTTATTGAATTGGTCCTTCTCAGTGTGTGTAACGTGTTTACATCTCTCTTCTTCAGGCGAAGAAACAAATAACGCATTATTGTTGTGCGTGTGGTTTTTCTAAATTTGCCATAACATTGCCAGAGCGTATAGGTCTCAGCTCATATCTTTATATAGCGGTGTCTAGTGAAGTGCAACGGCATGTTTTGACGCCCCAGCCCAGCTCAGCACGGCCCAGTGCCCAGTAATCACTCTGCGATTGGAGGGCTGGCATCAGCGGCTGCGCCCTCCTCACCCCCAACCACAGCCCAAACAACAGTCAGAGAGCTCTTGACAAATTGGAGCGAGTTAGCCACTCCTCAGTTCATTGCACAGCCCTGAACGCTAGCAAAACAACAACAAAATATAAAAGCACATAAAAGTAAGAGAGAGCATAGTCAGTTTCTGTCTCTACTGGCTATCTCCTCTCAACCGTCTTTTCTTTCACTCTCTTGTTCTTGATCCCCCTAACCCTCAACTCTCGTCTGTTTCTTTGTAACACACACACACACACACACACACACACACACAGAGTCATCTAAAGAAGTGTTTGTGCTACAACCGAGCTCTCTCCCTGCGTCATGCTCAGAAATCAATCAGGGGTTAAGCTCACACCTTCTAACGAGCTCTTCTTAGAGGTACGTCTCAGCCGTTTGCTCGGGGCAGCCTCAGCCAAAGGTACAAACGCCCGGGAAACACAGAGCAGAGCCAGGGAGACGTGTGATGAAGAAAGAAAAGCAGAGTGGAGAAATGAGGGGGCAGCCGAAGTCTGATGGAAATGGAAACAAAGACTGCTTGTTCAGGCAGAACAAAAAGGAAGGTGGGATGGAGACAGATGGGAAAAGAAGGAAGCGTAGGTGAGGGCATTAGTCAAGTTGCTGGGTCTCCCGCCTTCCTACCGCAGCACACAGGTGTGTGCTTCACCTGCTCCTCATATATGCACCTGGGCCCTAATGGGGAGAGGTTGTCACAATGAACTAGGGTAAGCATCACCCCAGAAAAGATGAACATCTTCCTTGACTCGTCCTCGTGCAGACCCAAAACAAGAGCACAATCTTCTGTGAGTTACGTCGAGCAGGAGCCATTTTGCTTTGCAAACGCTCCCCGTCCCCGAGAAAGTCAGAAGAGCCGCTTCTCTTACCTGGGGTTTATTTCCTTGTAATTCGTTTTATTGTTGTTGTTCTGCACCTCAGCCCAGCTGTTCTCATCGAGTCTGGCAATTAATGTAATTTATTCTTTTGTGAGTTTAATGGCCTTGGGTGAGACCGAGACACAACAACGGCAGAATGACAAATGTTTGACAAAAGTTTTTTCTGGGCTTGGGTTGAGGCCTGCGCAGGAGTTTTGACAAATACTGGAGCCCTTGGAGCCTTCGTCTCACAGTTGGAAAGGAATTCTTCCACTAAACAGACACAAGCCTTGTTCTTCCTTGAAAATAGGATAGGAAGGATTAAAGGTGAAACACAGGTAAAACCTGAGATATGAGAGCAGGAGTCTCCTGTTTTCTTCCGCTCGACCCTCCCTCCTTCCTCCCCTTTCTCGCGTGCTTCCTTTGTTTCTTTTATTTTATTTTTATCCGCAGACGAATGACTAAAGCTGTCAACGTGTAGACAGAGTTAAAACTTTGACAAAGAAAATCACTCACTCCGTACTCTTTTATCGCTAACAGCTTCTTCCTTGGCACCACGGTTGCCCCCTCAGTTTCACAAAGTTATTTAATCCTCTGTTGTGCGCTCTTTAAGCAGCGTGAGTATCGGTGTCAACTGAATAATAACGATAGCGAAGAACTGATATTGCATACAGCATGCGGTTTAACCGAACTGTCTAATTATTAACAGCGTATGACTGCTCACTGCCACATGATCGCCGAATCACTGTCACGCTCTCCAAAAGCTGTTGTGCTACGGTAATTGCTGCCCAGATGATAGCGGCACTGTCACCCAGAAAGAGACCCATCCTATCACCGACCAATTGCATCACGGGATGAAAGTGATTGCTCTGAATTGTAAGTGATTAGAGTTTGTCTAGACGTCTCAGGGAGTGATTGGATTGATTTGATGCCAGGGAGTAAATCGGACACTGTCACTGAATCACTTTTAAGTCTGTGTCATCAGGATTTCATACTACTGATATCATTTTTCTTATGGTAGCCTGTGTACTTAATCTATATGTAGTGATAGTTCCACTTTTTTCCTGTTTAAAGATCTTCAATTTGTACTCATCTTACTCTTTTCCTATTCTTCTCGTACACCGTGTCTTCCGCTCGTGTTCGTTTCCCTTCTCCTCATTCTTCTCCTTATTAGTCTGTCAGTTTTCTTATTATTATTATTCTTCTGTAGTGAAGCCAAAAAACCAAAAAGCACACAAGCAAATCATAAAAACAGAAAATTGAAACAGAAAAAAATCTCTGAAATATTTAAAAAATAAGATCTGTGCACCAACTGGTCTCACAGAAAAATACTCAGTGAGGGTATTTAAAAGCACAGGCTGCTCCATATTAAGATAAGAAATACTTTATTCATCCCAAAAGGTGGGAAATTACTGTGTTACGGCAGCCAAAGCATTAAAACCAACTTTTCTCGGTGAAATAAATAAAATATCACCGAATAAAATGGGTATAAAATTACACTGAAGGAAGAGCTCAATTGAATAGAAAATAAAAAAGTGGATAGCTCAATGATTCAAAAACTAAACAGGATAGAGTAAGCAGCTTAAAGTTAAAATGAATGGGGGTGTTATGGCTGTGTGGCAGCGGAGCTCAACCAGATACTGGAGAAAGTGTTCAGCTGCATGACCACTAAGCAGCTGCAGACGAAGGTTGGGATGCATTAATTAACCACAGACCTTCATAGTAATATTCCCAGGATTACACTGCTTTTCAATCACTGCTACTGCAATCCCTTCACATTTCTTCTCACTGCTCAGATTAACCTTCCCTTCTCTCTGTAAAGTCCCCAAACCAGATAGGGTAAGAATAGGTGTCGGGGAAGTGTTTTACCCTGTGGTGGGCAGGACAGTAACCCCACCTGTACTCTACTACTACCATAGGCGGTGTTGGGGAAAGCATTTTACAATGGATTAAATGTTCAAAAGAAACTTCTGGTTCATTTTCCTGTGGACAAATGCGACAAAAGTTTAACTTTTGTTTTAGAAAAAGGAAGGAACACCTGAATCTCATCCCATCTGTGAAACATGGCGGAGGGAGTATCAGGAACTGGCTAACATTAAAAAATTAAGGGAGTTGATACATTTATAATTGCATCAGAACATTTTTATAGGTGAATATCAGGGCAGCAGTCCATGACACGAAGCTTGGAAGAGGCTGGGTCATTAAAAATCAACAACAGAATGACTGAAGTGGAAGCAAGTTCTTGTTACAGGATGGCCGAGTGAACGTCTTCACTTTAACTCTTTTGAGATGCTGCATCACGACCTCAGAGTTGCCTGGAAATATTGATGAAGTCTCAAAAACACCTGCAGGAAATATCAAGAAAAGCTCCTACAAGTTGCAGAAATTAAGAGTTCACTTAGGTTTCTCAACCTGAAAACTGCGTGAATATGTTCAATAATAAAGATAAACAGGAGAAAGGTACAACTGTTTGTTTGTGTGTCTTTAGTTTAGTCGGTTTGTGTTTGGTTTCTGTTCAAAAAACATTTTTCTATATATGCATTTTGTTGTCGTTATAGTGCATGTAGTTTGTGTTTGTATCTCTTAACATTATTGTGCCTCGCAGTGCTTCTGTATCCAGGACAGGCTTGACAAAGTGCCCTTGGTATGTCCGAATTAATGGTTTGAGTGTCTATAAGATTGTCTGGTAGTGTCTGGAAAGGAGCGGAGAGCGCTGCCAAATGGCTCACGTCCAGCAGGTTGAAGAAGTCTGCTGCCATAAAGCGTACTCTACTATAATCGGAATTACTTGAAAACAGGTCGTTTAACTATTGCAGTTAACAATAAAATCATTCTCCCCCGTTCGTGACATCATATTCAGAAATGAAGTAGAATGTAGCTGACATCCTTTTACAGGTTAAAAGGGATAATTTACCTGATGCATACACCACAGCACTCTATTAGACCACTATTAAACCCATTCCTCTATTTGAGGATGAGCCATTTCCCTTAAACCACAACTCTCTTTACATGCCGGTCAAGCGTATGTTCCATTTAACTCGCCGTGGCTTTCTTTTTACTTATATTGCATTGTAAGATTGAGACCTGAGAAGAAAACCAGTCTGATTCTTCTCAATGTTCTGATCAGATTTGTCAGAATGCTTTTTATATTATGAGGGAATGATTACAGGAAAGCCAGTGAAACAAGGCAAAATCTGCATTGGGAAAAAAAACCCCAAATGTTTTCTTCCACTTAGCTCATTTGTCATGCATGGAACAAAAGCTGAGAGAGGTTTCAAGGACGTCTGCTCTATTGATTGGTTAACGAGCCTGCATTCAGACCACTTCCACATCGAGGGGCGAGCGCCGCACAGACACAATGGAGCACATTTCCCCTGTTCACAATGCGGGCATGCAGCGGTCGGCTGCCTGCTGTGGAAACAGGCCCACAATCAGGCCCTCTGCCAGGGGGACACTGCCAGGGGTGAGGATGGAGAAAGGGAGAAGTGTCGAAAGGAACAGAGACAGAAAGATGTGGAAGAAGGTTGGATTCAAGGAGAGCAAAGGGCAGAAAGGAGAAAAGTTGAAGGGAGAATGATGTGCATGGTGTAGTGAAGAGAAATTGTAAAAAAGCTTAGAAAAGTGTGATCAATGTGTGGAAATGTATTTTAAACGTGGTGGACTGTAGGGTATAAAAGAAGTGCAATGAACAAGAAATGAGTTAGACTTGGAAGTGGTGGAGAAAATTTTCTTTTAAAAAGTAAGGGTGCACAGAAGAACTGCAGTGGAGTTAAGTTAAAATAAGAAGAGGAATAAAATACTAATTATCTGATCTAGTCTAAAGAAACCACAGCTTATTTGTCTGTGTGGAGGAAAATAAAGGTGTTGGGAGGTTTAAAGTTTAAATGGATGCTACAGGCAAAATGGAGAGCTGCCTTAGGTGAAATATGATGCACCTAAAACTGGCTGTACACCAATTTCTGCAGTCCCAGACAAAATGTGACTTTCATGAAATAATGACGATGGCTTTGGTTGCGGCTCCATGGTGATCCTGCAGAGCGAGAGTTCAAAATTCACCTTTTTATATGGTCTTGTGGTCAGAGACAGCTTGAAGGAATTTTAGGATGGTTACTTCCCAATGTAAACGCTGTGGACTTCATCTACTGACCAACCAATAACTGTGATTAAACAACCACAAACAAAATAGCATTTCATTCTAACAAAGAACGAAATCCAGGTGAGTGCTGGCCTTAGCTGGTTTAGGGAGTCACAAAATACACAACAGTTGCAGTACAGACTCAAAGTTTTTCTACTATTTAAGTTCACTGCCACCACCTTGGATTGTTTGGTGGGGGAGCTCCGACTTTCCAAGTTGGAAATTGTAGTATTTGCGACTTAACTTGGAACGTGCCAATAGTTAGGAGTTGGCAGTATAGAGTTAGAGCTTATTCGAGGGTTAAGATTTAAATGCAGTCAATTGAATCATTATTTTAGTGATTCACATCACTAAAAGTTAAACTAAAAGCTGGTGAATTGATCCATTTTGAGAAATTGTTCAATTCAAGTTTTAAGGCTGTCAGATATGAAGTTTTTGTTGACATATTTGTTAGGTCATGGCTTTTATTAGCTTAACTTTTCCAGTTATTTGCTTGCATTTGCAGACATTTTTTTGCAGGCTTTAAAGATGTATATTTTTAAAGCGCATACAGTTTATTTATAATTTTGACAAAGTTTTTTGCTGGAAAATCACATTTAATCACATTTAGGATACAAGAGGTCTTTCAGTTTTAATAAAGATGATTATGTTTTCTCAGATTATATTATAAATATTCAAATGAGCTGTTATCTCATTAAATAGGCACAGATTGGCGTGAACCTCAGAGACAGAACATTAAACAGCTAAATGTGTATTTTGGACATTCTCTTGCTCACAGAAGCAAACTAGCCTTAAATTTCAAAACTGTCCAGTTGATGATTATATGTTTTTTATGATCTGTCCTGTGTTGGCTCACTTCAATAATTAGTTGGATCTCTAAACATTTTCTTCATCCACGCCTCATCTTCTGACACATCAACATGTAAATACATTTTAATCTAGCCGGTTGTCAGCTGGGTAGTTTATTATAAAACTGTATTTATTAACTAATCGTATGTTTTTGTTCTGTTTCTGTTCTTTAGGAAACTATACTGACATTAGCCATTAAAATATTTATAAGTACAGTGGAGCAGAAACAACGCAAAACTCTAAAGCAGAGGTACGCCTGAAAATTCTGCTCGACTGAAAGAAAATGGTAAAAGTTTAATAGAAATATTTTGTAGGTTGCACAACCTCCCTCACTGCCTACTGTCCTCTCAAGTCTTTAAAAATACAGTCCGTCTTGTGCGCTTGACTTCATTGCATGTGACACGCTCCTGTTTCTAGCTCTCGCTGGTTAGCTGCGCTGTGTCCTCCCTGGGCTTCATCTGCCTTCCTGCCTGCTCGTCTTTCTGTCTGTCTGTCCGGGTTTCAGCTTGTCTCACCTGTCTTTATCTGTATGTATCATTGTCTTTTTCTCCAGTCTTCCCTTTATCTGCCTGTCTCTGCTTATTTTCCTCTTCCCGAATGTCTGTTTTTATTTTGTGTCACCAGCTGTCTTGTCTCATTCCTTTGACTTTCCTGATTGTTCTTTTCTTCTTCTTGTTTTATTTTTTGATTTATCGCAGGTGGAATCAAGGACCGATTCCCATCAGTACTGCTTTAGTCATTTGAGGTGAAAAGTGTTAATGTTTTATTAGAGTAAGCCAGACTAGAGGAGCGCACGCATACCTGCCAACACACATATGCAGCGGTAGCTTTGGTTGAGTGTCGAATGAATGAATGAGATGACTTGCTGAACACAAAAATTAAATTATTTGCAGATTAAGAGGAAAAAAAGCAGACAATCTGGAAAACAGCAAACACATATGTGGCAGACGCTGAGGAGAGATGGAGAAGCAGTGAGGGTGAAAAAGAGAAACCAGGGAGCACTACAGGACTTGATTTGTTGTTCCCGCTCCCTCCTACGCTTCTGGCTCGCTCCGGCGGTGGTGTACTTTAGTCCTGGGGAAGGGGTCATGAGCTCAACTCAACACTCAGTGGCTGACCTCTTTTTCTTTTTTCCTTTTTTTTGTCCGACAGCTTTTGTGCTTGTGTGTAGGGGAACACATAGAGCTCTCAAAATCCCCCTTTCCCCCCCTACCCAACCCCAACCTACTCCTATACTCAGATCTCATTTTCGTGGGCCGTAAAACATTGAGTTGTTAAATTTCTTTATGCGTCCTGCTCCCCTCGTGCCCCAAGGGCTCCTGGTGCGTTTTAAATTGAATGATTGCCTGCAGCTCTCAGATTGTTTAACCTCTGCAGTGGCACCAACTGCTCTGTAGGGCTGTATTTTTAGAAGTTTTGCTCGTGTTTCCCCCTCCCCTCCACCTGTGGTTTAAGAAAAAAAGAAAAAGAAATGAAGAGCGAGAGAGAGTGATGGCCATTCCTGGGGAGGTCCTCAGCCGAAGCGTGCTCGGCTTTGTGCGCTCGGGTGTGTTGTGTGTCTGTCTGCTTACAGTGAGGAGGAAGCAGAAGCGCCTCGAGGTGTGCACGCATGTGAGACAGCCAGCGCAGGCGTGCATGCATTACCGTGTGAGGCGCGTGTGAGGGCGACTACCGTTTTTTCCCTTATTTATGACCCTCACCTCTGTCCAGGATGCCAGTTTGTCTGAGGAGCAGCGGGAGGGGGAGACATAAGGGGGGAAAGAAGGGGAGAAAAAAAAAGCAATTGGGCGATTCCGAGGTGAGCGCTGTTCGGGGCCTGTTAGCTTTTATGGCCCACTAAAGAAGAAGAGAGAGAGAATGAACATCCTTCCTGCCTTGATTGACTTCTCCTTCGCTTCCCCGGCCCTGCTACAAGCTCCTTTTCTCTACTCTCTTAAGTAGCAATAATGGACATTCTCATATCTACTCTGGAAGCATTTCTCCAGGCTATAGGAAACCAGCAAAAATAAGTACGACAAATTACCTCCCATAATCATACCTTGGCTGTGGGGTTATTATTGTAGATTTAAACAGCTATACTTTGATGTCACACACAGGGAGTCAGCCCCTTAGGGCTTACCGGGTAAGCCAGATATGTAATAAAGAGCAAGTAAGCTGTAATTACACTCCGATAACTTTGTCAAGGGCACAAAGAAGTGTTTTTCATGTTAAGTTGTAAATCTGACACAACGGTCGTGTCCTGCAGCACTGGTGGCTGCTGCTCCTCCATCTCTTGGCTGGCTTTGTTTGGACACACTTTACCCCCCTCATTAAGTCTACCTGCGATATGACGAAGACCTCTTTAGTGGGAATGTGACTTTGATCCTGCTTCTGTGTATTTTCCTGCCTTTTTTTTTCCAGTCCCACAACTCTTTTGTTATTGGGTGTGTTTTATGCGATGTATGCACAACTCACAGCCGCTGTTTATTTGTGTTTCTCTGCAGTTTTTGACAGCGTCTTGTGGGTTTGTGCCTTTATATTAGTTAACCATACCCTCTGTTCCTACACTATGCAATATATGAGAGAGCAGGGGAGAGTGAGTCCAGGCCGTACTTGTGATTCAATATGCACACCCCCATGGACCAAGGCTTAGGGGAGTGCATGTGCTGATGAAAAAGTAATGTAGTGTGTCTGCAAGGTACGGCTGGCTTTTCCCTCTCGCTTCTTCGACTACATAACCTTGCCTTCCATACCAACCTGGGACCTATTCAGCTAAAAACAGCTCCCCAAAATGCTTCCCTGTTAGTTTGTCTTTGTCTTTTTTACTGTATTTCTGAGGGAGAGACATGTTTAAGATATGATTATATATACAGCAGATAAGCTATAAAAAGCATTTGTATGAGTTAGTGGAATATTTAAATAGCAACCAAAGAAAATCAACAATTAAATTTGGGAATTATATTGTACTGTTTGGCTAGTATAGTAGTTTTGCAAAATAAGAGTCTCGGGTTTCTCCTTTTCTAATCTCTAAATATGAATGTTAATACCCGGACAGATTTGGGGGTCTATAAGTAATCTGTCACCTCAGAATTAAAAGGATCTTGGTTGTGAATAATAGAACTGCTTCATGCTGGAGGAGGATCAATACCACAATATGATTTCAGAGATTTCACAATATGGCAACCTGAAAGAGTTTGCAGTTTGAGAAGTACAGTAGAGCCTCTTCTTCCTGTTAAGATTCAGTATTGAGGAAGGGTACAAGAGGTGATCGAAGAATAACCACACCGATCCGGCCGGGTGAAGTCAAACGATGATTTTAATGAACACACGTGTGGGAAGACAACTCTGTACGCAGACAGGAAGTAGTCTTCGACTTAATCAAAGCATGAACAGATATTTTATAGCATCAGGGTTTGTTTACTGACGCCCCTTCATGCGTCACCAGTACATTTTATACATAGATCAGATCAACATCATCATGACTTTTCACCTAGAAAATCATCTTCTATTTTCATGGCGTGGTACTTTCCGTTCTTATCTTGTTCCTCTTTCTTGCCGAGACACCAAGAAACGGTTCCTCTTTTACCAAGACAATTTTGCAGTTACAGCCAAACATAACTAACCTCTTCCTCTAAATAAATCTAATTTAAAGTGTGTGTGTGTGTGTGTGTTGACCTCACATGCTCTTTGTGTCACCTCTTCACCTACTATCTGTGTCTCGTCCTCAAATGCTCTTTCTCAATTCACCTGTTGCACTTCTGACCTTTTACCAGACCAGAAGCTCACTGAGACTATGTGTATGTCTTCTACTAAATAAATGTTTTAACCAAGAACCTCTACTAAAACCTTAATATAAAATGACCTGATATAAGTGTTTTGTAAGCATGTATTGCGATTCCTTCTATGGCTCCAAGTCACTTGCACAATAGATTGTCCGAACATCGCGCCGAACAAAGCTTCCGACCCCCAATTAATTGACCGAGCTCCAACTCTTTAATAAGCACAGATATGCATTGTGTATAAAATAGTCATAACTGCTTAAGGCCTTCTTAAAGCTATCTGTTACATTGTTAAAGCCTCGTCTTAGCCTGCGGCTCAAAATAACTTCCTGCTTTCACTTCTGCATACAACTTCCTGTCAGCCTGCAACTCAGTCTTTCTGAAAGAGACACTGTTTAAACCTTGGAATGCAATATCCATGCTGCAGATTATATTATTAATGCAATGACAATTATTTAACAATAGCAGTAAAATAATTTCCCTCCTCGACATTCCCCTTCTTGTATACAGTCTCTGTGTTGGGGTTGTGCTTCAGCCTTTCGTCAGTGTTGACAATCAGGTACTGATACCCCTCTACCCGCATCGGGTCAAAATGGTTCATGTCCTCATCTGTCTGAAGCAAGTCAGCATCTTTCTGGTCTATTTCACATTCAGAAGCAGATGATTACCAGACCACTTCCCAAAGTCATCTCTACTACTTGCCAATCACTTGTACATCTCAATACTGCTGAATCATTGGAATCAGAATATTTATGTACAGTTTCTGCATGACCCAGAGTAGAGCTGAAGGCTACGTTGTACTAGGTGAATAGAAATGGAGACAGCACAGTCTGTTATGGAGCTCCTGTATTGCACATATCAGACAGAGCTCTGCTCAATCTTTCATACCATGGCTTGTCCATCAGGAAGTCAGTAATCTACAAGATTGTGGGAGTGTTTATTGACATTTCCTGTAGCTTCTCAATCAGTAGCAACAAAGAAGATGAATGCCACCCTGCAGACGTCACTATCTATGCAGGAGCAGAGATGGGCAGTAACCCGTTACTTGTAACGCGTTACTGTAATCTGATTACTTTTTTCAAGTAACGAGTAAAGTAAGGGATTACTATTGCAAAAACGGTAATTAGAATACCGTTACTTTCCCGTAGGAACGCTGCGTTACTGCGTTACTAAAACCGTGATTTTTTTGCGAGAATGTCTCACGACAGTGACGTAAGCGAGTGCGCCGTTGGTGACAACAGCTGTGTGCAGATCAACAGTGGATCATATATCGAGTGCAAGAGAGAGTATGAGCGTGCAGCGTTTAAAGCGTGGAAGCACTGACCTTACTTTGAGTTTGATTCCATAAAAAGTGACAAAAACATTAGCGTCCGTTGTGCGTGGGAAGAAAACTTCTTTTTATAGCGAAAAAACCCCCCTAAACTTCCAAGCAAGCACAGAGTGCGCAACGACGTAATGGGAAATTCACAGAGAAACTCGCGGATTCTTCAACTGACCGCGGCACACCTGCACCAGGGTAAACCTCCGCCTACTCTACTCCTGCTTTACAGGTGAAAATAGAGCAACAGGACCTCTAGTCTTTGACTTTATTTATTTTCTGCTGTGTTTTACTTGCATCTATTTGAAAGACTGAGTGTAAACACAAAAAAAATATTTTATTTTATGTGCTGGAATGTGCAGAAAATAGGTTTAAATGTTAAACTAATTTATTCAAGTCAGAGAATGTTGCATATAATAAAATTTTTGCTTGATGCATAAAGTTAAAAGATTAAAACTAATAAAACAAGTTAAAAAAAGAGACTTTTCCATTTGATTACATTTTGTATGATGGATTATGTAGAAAAAGTAGAATTGGGCTGAAAGATCTATCGCTTTATCACCTACTCAGGTTGTAAATCGTGTTTTTAAAAAGTAACTAAGTAACTAAGTAATTAATTACTTTTGAAAATAAGTAATCAGTAAAGTAACGGGATTACTTTTTTGGGGAAGTAATCAGTAATTAGTTACTGATTACTTTTTTCAAGTAACTTGACCAACACTGTGCAGGAGTAATATCTGTGTAGCATATAGAGGACTGTCTCATGCATTCCCATATTTGCTCAGGGTCTGTCTGCAAGCTGCAAAGAGTTGAGAGATGTGGTCTTGGTCCGACTGAGACTGCCCACTCTGAGGTGCATTTGAAACATTCGCACACAGCAAGAGTTGTCCTCTGCTGTCACTAGCGGTACAGTTACATGCTGTTGAAAGGCTGATAATGTTCTCTTCAGATAAACATCTCTATCTGCTTGCAAAGATCAGAAGCCAGATACTGTAGCAGTGTGGTCCAGGAATTTGATCTTCCATCTGGGTTTTAATTGACACTCCCAGCATTATCGTCGAAGGATTTCATATTCCCCATGGTGAAAACTGGAAGTGATGGTTTGGGATAACAGATCTTGTTCCACTAGCACTGGTGTACTTCCATTCATCCATCCATCAAGCCAGCTGCTTACTAACAGAAATGTCCTAATTAAATATCTCTTTCTTTACCAAGCTATAAAACATAAAATAATAAAGAATTAGCTATGGCTTACCACATTAATTCCAAGTGTCATTTGAAATCACAAAAAGTACCTCTCCTTTCTCTCTTAGTCTGTCTGGACCCCTCATTTATCTGGATCTACCTGTTAGAATTATATTATCAGCAGCTCTAATTTGTGTATTTTACGGGGTCAATTCACAGGAAGCACTTCAGGGTAAATTGAAAAAGTGAAATGAGTGCTGACAACCTCATCAGTACTGTTTGTCTTCCGCTTACATTCGCTTAAGCACACTTCCTCTGATGTCAAAGAGCCCTGGTGAAGAGAAACAGTAGCCACACCTTGGAGTGTGACAAGTGAGTCACTTAAAGTAACAGCATCCCTGTGATTGATGTCCTCTGTGCGTTTATGTTTGGCTTGCAGGTGGGAGGCGTGGAAGTGAATGGAGGGAAAACAGAGGGCAGACAAGGGATTGATATCCCACTAGAAAGTGGTGGGCCAGGTGAAAGAGGAGAGGAGCTGTGGGAGGTAGCAAGGGACTTGTCCCGCAGCAAGTTAAATCTATCTCCCTCACTACTTCTTCAACTATGGTCTCTCTGTCCTTGGGCAGGGAGTGCTGACGAGGCAGGGTTTGTCTTTGTCCCGCTAAAAAAAAGAAAGTACCAAGACTGCAGCCTTATTACAAAACTTTGCCCAAGGTCTCTGATTTCAAGAAACTTAAGAAAAAACTTTCAAAATTTGGATTGTTGAGAAAGTACCAAATTAAAAAATGCAGATCGAACAAGTTTGTCAACCCAGGGGGATACAGTATATACAGTAAAGCGCTGGACATAATGCTGCTGCACTGTTTTCTGTTTTCTCCATTTAATATCACCATCAGCTAATCTGCATTGTTCTGTAAACACGATCCATTCCCAACATTCGTCTAACAAACCATTTCAATTCACTTCCCCAAGTCACTTGCCAATTTCCTTAAGCATACAACAGAACGGAGCTGTCTGGAATTCATATGCTGCGCTATGTATATTCAGCGTAGCACTTTCTCCAAGGGGAGCCAAAGCCCATTTGCTGGCCAGGCTCGTTTGGCAGTCATGGCTCCGACACATACAGAACAGTACATTAGCATAAAATCGGGCACATCCGTGTGGCAAAGCTAGCCAAAAGAGACATAATTGCTATTGACAGAATTAACAAACACATTAAATCCCCACATTAATTAGAAAGTCAAATGTAAAAACTGTCAGGGGTGGCGGACAGCTGTCATCCATCATCTCTCTCATTGGAGTTTCATGGTAATTCATTTTCCGGCGGTTAATTTGCTTCATTTTTGCAGTGGACTTAAAGCACAGCATGTTTTAATTACGGTTGCCCTGAATGAAGTGGCCGCTCTCATAACCGCGCCTACTGAGGAGCAGAGATGTTGGTGCGGTCAGCTCCTGTGATGACCAACCAAATTAGGCTGTCAAGGCAGTTTAGCTTGCGGGCAGCTGATGGATTGATTATTTCTTCTTTAAATCGGACGATTGGTTTAATCATTAAGGATAAAACAGAAATCATGACCAAAACAAATAAATGTCTATTCAAATAAATGTTGATGACCACAGAGAAGCAACACACGATTTACTCATGTGTCAAGGGAATTAAGTCTTCGAGATAATAGATTAAATGTCTTTGTTTCTTTCTCATAAGTTGTCTATTTCTTATCAATTACTGATCATTTTTTCCTTCTCTCTTCTATGTGCCTCCGCTGGTGGCCTGGCTTGGTTTGGATACTGAAACGCCTTCACTTCACTTCTCAGGTAGTTTGATTTAATGTCTTTATTCTTTTATTTTCAATCTGTAAGCATCTGTGCAAAACTATACAATACTGCTTAAATCAAACAAAAATGTAGAATTAGTTCTTTTTCTGAAATAAAAAATTATAAGATTAAAAGAAGATCTGGAAATGTTAGCTTATAACAATTAATCCCAAACATGTCATCCTGAGTCTATATTGTGTTTCACACTTGGCTCACATTTGTCAAGCAGTAGGCTGTAGTCAACAAGTGAAGCCCTTGCAATTGTTCTACATCATTACCCTCTATTCACCTTTGACCCCTTTCCACACTCTCCTGCAATACCAATCAAACAGGCATTAATATTTCAAAGCATCCTCACAAGGTACGTGAAAGGAGTCATTACGAGAGAAAGCATTTGCACTTGCAAATCTGAGTATATCTCATCTTTTAATGTAGGCTAGCGGTTGTTGGGCGTCTGCTCACCCCGCCGACTTTCTAATGTTTCTCCTGCTCCTCTGCAGAATTCATGTATTCATCTCTGTGTAGTGACAGGAATGACAGCCTGCACGCTGACGCCTCTGCACACAGAGCGGCACGCCCGGCACGCTAGCGCACACACCCCCCTCCTGTCAAAGAGGTTAAGATCACGTGTTTGTCGGGGCCGTACCCCGGTGCCAGACTCCATAGAGGAACACGTGCACGGCGACAGGGCTGACCTCGGACAACATGGTTGTTATCCCTCGAGGAAGCCCAGCTGTCAATCATCTGATTGTACATAAGGCATTCTGTTTGATGATAAAATACACAGTGCTGTTATAAATAGTCATGACATTGTACAGAAAACAGAATGGTAAAAAAAAATATGGTTCAAATCTTGCTCTTGACTTTTTTGATCTTTCTTGGCTTTGATCGCTTCTCAGCAAAACTGTTTCCGCAGAGCGCTTAAACGGAACCGTAATATTGACGAGACGGAAGATAAAACAGAAGTGACACGCTGACGTATTTATGCTGCAAGTGACCAAATAACATAAAGATAAGATAAGAAGAACTTTATTTATCCCGAGGGAAATTCTTTTGTCATCGAGGGAAATTCTTTCGTCATTGAGGAGGTTAAAACAAATGAGAAGGTTAAAGAAGCGTTATTAGACGGTGCAAATTTGCCTCTGTTCAAACATTTCCCACATTAAACTGGTGACTCTGATGATAAAGTGACATTTCTCAGTCAAAGATCCCACAGACACTCGCCCTTTGAAATGGTAGGAAAAACCAAAACTCACTCCCCCCAAAACCCCCAATCCCACCTTTTGAACTAACCCTCTCCTTTCATCCCTGCTCTCTCTTTACATGTCCAATCGTTTATCTGTCTACCACCACATTCATTTCAATTAGAGCCCGTGCCGACTCTCTCTCCCTCTCCTTATCGATTGATGCCCCTGGCAACATGGGGCACAGGCGCTTTAGGACCTCCGCCGTTATCTTTAGCACGCACGCACTCACGACCGCGTGTGCGTTTGTGCTGTTTATGGGCTTCGCCCTGGTCTCAGACGCAGCGGGCACCTTCGCCACTATGATCAACAATAAATATGAGCAGTGGCAAACAATTACCCCCTTAACGAGGGATTAATTGTGTCAAGATGGAGTGAGGTCAGCGCAGAGGTCGGTTAACGTCGTACATTCCTAATGTGTTTATTTTCATTAGTTAGGAACATTAGTCTTTCCCCTAGCAGCACCACTGTCCATTGATTTTTCTTCCTTTGGTTTTTTTGTGTTGTTGGTTTTTTTTTTTAGAGACAGTATGCAAGTGTGTGCGCACTACTGCATGTAGTTATGTGTGCACCGCTCATAGTAATATTATGAGTGTCTGAGCATAGAGCTGGCTATTGACTCTTGCTAGATCAATATTATAAATGCCTTTAACGGTGGCAGTTAAACTCATTTGTCATTTATTGGTGGTGTGCGTGCGGAGGGGGGAGAGTCCTCAGAGAAGCGACAAATGTATCAATCTATCGAAGCGCTAACTTCCCTTGCCGGCCTCTAAGTGTGTCATCATCCAGGATCATAACTTGAGGCGAAGCTCTGTCATGTTCACTGACGACAAGTGATTAGGTGGGACAGCGTCGTGGCGGGGCAGGGAAATGAAAGGACTGGTCATTTGTTTCTGGGTGGTAAAAATGAGGCGGTGTGCATCGAGCTGCCACCACCTGTCCCCCGTGGCTGATGGAGACGCGCCGTCTGCATGTTTACATTCGATTTGTGCGGACGTGTGTCGTTGAGGGCGTTGGAGAGAGAGGGAGGCGACAGATTTTGAAGGCTCGCTGCGAGGGAACGCGAGCAAAGCGGGTCTTAAATTGAATCAGTTTCTGGTTGCTGCAGTTGACATTGTTTAGACTTTGTCATTGACAGCCAGCTGCAAAGCTACAGTGAAGAAGGATGGATGCCGGCCTTTCAGGCCTACGCCGCAAAGAGAAACCGTTCAAGGGAGGATTCTCGCTTTGCTTCGATTGTTCTTTGAACACATTTATCTACTGATTTAACTAGATAGATTTTTCAGAGCAGTAAAAAGCCTTTCCAGTCAAATATAAATTTACTTCGAGTTCCAGCAGTGATAAAAAAACATTTTTAAATCCAAGAAGAGCACATTCTTATGGATATCTACATATTTACATATTTAGGACTAAACCAAGGTTTGCTGTCATCTGTAAACATCTATAAGATGATAAAATACTATATTCAGCTGCATGTGGTTAACCGTGCTTTACAAGAATTCCAAAAAGTCGGCCCAGAGTTGGCCAAAGATGCACAATGAGACTCCCAGCTGTGCACAAACAGCCAAACAATCCAATCAAAAACAGCCACAGTTTCTAGTATTTCCAATCAGCATTAACTTGCAAATATCTGTCGCAGCAGTGTGCGAAAAATGTTTCTGATGTATGAACTGCAAATAAACATTTCAGTCACACATGCATAGGAGTCAGGCGGCCATATTTGCCCCCTTTCTGATGACGTCACATCCTCAGCCTGTGTCAATAACGGCGTGTGGACTGTGATTGATTGGCATTTTCTTGTAAACCTAGTTGATTTTTACCAGAACTTTAATCACTTATGAATGCTCTACAAGTAGGTATTTATCTATTCGCATCATTACTAAACCACAGTCATTCAAAGAATGGACACGGCAAATTTAAGACTTTAAACTTGTTTTGTGGCTACAACACAATTTGTAAAAAGTTGTACCAGAGAATCCTAAAATCCATCACAGCATAAAATAATGTAACCTGTCAATCAATATTATAATATGAACTAAAATAAGTTAAAAAATGAGTCAAATTTTCTATAGATAGCACCTTTCAAGATAAATATCAGGGCTTCACAACAAAATCCTAAGAACACACAGACAAAAAGTTACCCAAAAGCAATTTTTACAAAGATTAGTTTTTAGCTCCTTTTTAAGCTTTTAAGCTCAGCGGGAGAGCGTACTCTCTACAAAAAGGTTGCTTTGCATTCTCTCTGGCAAATTACAAGTCCTTTCACTTAATCTCTGGAAACCGATACTTGCATATGAATATGGAGAATTTCTACGAAAGCTTTCGGGTTTCTGTTTGTAGCCTAAGTAGTACTGAGCACACAGGTTTGAACAGGCTTTGGTTGCATGCAGGTAAATAGTCCCTGCAAAGGCCAAATAAAGGAGTATATTTTCTGAAATTCAGTCTAACAACCACTGGCTATCATTTGACTGAGATTTAGCTTTTTATGTATCTATTGAAATCCATATACATTATTAAACAGTGACTGGCACACAGAATAGAAGTTCTTGGTTTGGACATTATTAGGTACACAGCTCGGAAACACTTTCTGTCATAATCAATGAATGTATTATGCTTTAAAAAAGCAGGTAGTGAACTGAAGTGCTAGCATGTGTTGATGATTATGGCTGCTGTTTGTCATATTACCCTCTTTGACACCTGTACTGTTCCATCTATACGGAGCCAAACCACAGAGAGGCACTCTGACTTCTCCACATCCAGACGTCAGTGCCTTATGTGTGCTGTTTTTTCTTTCCAGAAGGTAAACAATTTCTCGTCCTTGTCAGACATGAAAGACAGATTGCTGTATATGTTGTGTGTATACATGTGTGTACCTATTAGCACACAATATCATCCCCAGGGATCTTTCTTCCCTCGTTTTCCCTTTCTCCTCCTCTTGGCATTCTCTTCTTTTCCCCGAAGCTGTAGCAAGCTATTTATAGTGAGAAGAAAGGAAAGACTATCAAAGCTGGTTCCATATATCAAAGCCGATCCGATCGTTTCCACTTCTCTAACTCCACAATGTCCTCCTTCCCAGCTCTGCTGTTCTAAAACAGGAAGGCAGGGAAAGCCCCAGAAGAAATCCTGCTTCCTCTACCCACCAGACATCTACCAGTGGGGAGGGGGAAAAAAACTGATGAGGAGTGGAGAAGAGTGGAGTGAAAGTGTGGGAATGTGTGTGAGAGAGTGCGAAAAGTACGCATCTACATTTATGCATGCATGTGCTCAAATGTGTTTCTTTCGTGTTTATGTGCCGCACGCACACGTTGGTGGCTCGAGGGTTTCGGCGGCCCAGGGGTTTGATGTGTTGATGCGACATGGCCCTCATTGTCGCTGCAGCAGCTAATGAAATTACAATGAGGTCTGAGAGGCCCACAGTGGGCAGGCCCGTAAGATGCCACTGCCTGAATCCATATTAAACAAACTGTTTCCCCTCCAGCAAGCACCGCCTTCCCTGTACTCACCCTCATGCAAACACGCAGCAGGGGGAAAAACAAGACCAACGGCGAGAATCTAACGCAGCTTTAATAGGAGTGCAGCTCGAGTTCATTCACAGATCTTATGGAGGTGAAAGCTTGTTGCTCTGAGTACTTGCTCCTTTCCAAGTGCAGCAGTCCAGATTGAATTACTCCTGGAACTTTAAATGTTTCAGTTTATGCCCGTTGAATCGCTTTTAAAGCAGAGTGCTCAATCCATTCATCTTTTATGCTTTTATTTTGGGGAAGACTCTGAGAGAGACACACACACACACACAAATAAGCAGCTAATAAATTTCGAAAACCTCATGAAAATGTGTTTTTCTTTTGCCCACTGGGGAGGTGGGGATGATGGTGTATTTATTTGTTTTGTATTTTTGTTATCAGGAGATAATGGCGAGAACAATGAGGAATACCCTCGGAGAGGAAGAAAGTTAAAAACAAACATTAAAGCATCTGCTTCATCAAAACCTGTAGGACTTACAGTTGCTTTATGAATATTATAATTATCTGAGTAACTAACTAACTGTATTTAGACTTTTAATTACACATCCCAGCTTTCTGTATTTTCTTACAGTGATTTTGACTTCCACAGTAAAAATCCACACGTTTGTAAGGCTTTTTGTTCACATTAGCTTTAATTACAAACCTGCATTTAGCAAAAGCTTCATAAACTATAATAAAAAATTGGAGCAGTAATGGATCAACAAAGATTTAAGAACCAAAGTGGCCAAATGTATCCTTACACCTTATTAAACACCTCTCCCTTCCTCCCAGAAAGTGTTGAGATTCCAAGCTTTGTTTTATATTAGATATACAAGTCTTGCATACTTGCATGCCTTCAGATTAAACAAGAAATGAAAAGAGCTCATTAGACTTATTAAAGCATTTGAGACAAACTTAGTGAAACCTCTAAATGTCAGTTAGCTGTGTGGCAGGCTGGTTGTGGACCCAAATGAAGATCTCGTGATGCAGAAGTGGAACCCTTATTGTGTCCTATAATTTAGGGGGTAAGCTCAAACCGGCAAAGGGGAGCACAGGGTATTAAGGGAAGACACAACAAAGGGCAAGGGGGAGACTCAGACAAAATATACACAGGGTAATGAGGCCAGGGGAAGACAGGTGGAGAAGGCAGGTGGGAAACACAACAGGAACAAATCAAAGATAATGAGACAAGGGAAGGTAAACTCAATACAAGGCATGTGAGACAAGAGACTATCAAAGTAAAACAAGAAGTAACTAATAAACGAACACCTGAGGTTGAGAAGGGGAGGCGCAGGGAAACTCCATTAATCAAAATAAATAATCACTGTAAAACCAAGAATACAAAAGTAACTAAAACTGAACTCCAAGACATACAGTACAGAAGATGAGCTCTAGACCGAAGACTCAAAACATCTGAACATCAACTGTTTATAACCAAAACAGAGAACAATTCATATAAAGCTGGAATTTAGAGTTCAAAGACAAACTCTCATCAGAGACCAGCAGACTTGGAAGTGTTAACAAACAAGTGGATTGTAGTGCATTTCAAACAGGCTTTTTTCTTTAATTAGTACCATGTATGCCTTATTTTATCATTCAACCTGTTTAAATGGGCTTTCTGTGCTCTAAATCACCATGTGCGTACCAAGATAACTGTATAATCGCTTTTGTTTAAAAGCACTTTAGGAAACATAGTTACAAAACACTTGACAGTTGGAGTAATGCATTACATGCTATTTTGTTAGCAGCTTTGCCGCTGTGTGCTGGATTGAAGCTTGGCTAGGGCATATTGACGAATGTATGTGGAAAGCCAGTTATAATAACTAAGATCAGGAGAAATTAGACTGAATGTGGATAAAAAAACTTAAAAGAAGAAGAAAATAACTGGCAAAAAAAGTCTAGGTGAAGTCTATAATACCATATAACTTGTTCCCGTGATTCCAGCTGCTTGTAGTATTAGGTACTTTAAGGTAGGGGAGGGTTTGTTGATTGAATACGTCACTGGTTTATTTTTTTGTCAGCAAGTATTAATAATTTATTCGTGTGCATTTCACTTGCTAAACCTGTAAAGCACAGCTGGAATGTGGTCTAGGATGAGTGATACACCAACATCTTCCAACTGGTCATCATCCCGCATCCGTTAGTTGATGGTATACAGCAGTCATGGACTTGTGAATGTTCATTCCTCTGGTGTGAAAATAATACAGAATCACTCATTTGGGGTATTATAATCTGTAAACAACACAATCCATGATCGGACTGCACGTCTTGTAAGGTCTAGTGATGCCACTGAACAAAAAATGGCACCTATTATAAATGTGTTGTACACAGGAATAGAGTTTTTCACAGTATTGCTTCACTCTACAATGTTTAACATCAACCATGAAAAGCCAGATCTCCATGGGACTACA
Source organism: Aulonocara stuartgranti (assembly GCF_965226115.1). Lineage (NCBI taxonomy): Eukaryota > Metazoa > Chordata > Actinopteri > Cichliformes > Cichlidae > Aulonocara > Aulonocara stuartgranti. Next base: position 32,914,523 of record NC_138941.1, read on the forward strand.
TCCACTAGTCAAAGTGTGTATCAGAGTCTGTGTACAACTCGAGCTCAATACAATAACAAGGAAGGAAGTATAACCTGTTGACTCTAATTGGCAATTCATTTTTACACGTTAACTATTTAGCATACTTGCCAACCTTGAGACCTCAGAATTAGGGAGACATTCAAAAGTTTATTTATCGGATAAAATAAGTTCAATGTCACTGTTGTTATTGTCTGGCGGACCCAGCCTTTGCGATCTAAGTGGGCCACGTCCTCCAAAAGCCAGGTTGACCGGAAGTGAGCAACTGTGAAATGGGACGGTCTTGCCTTCAGAATTACGTCACAGCTCCCTCGGTGGAGTGAAACTCGTCGTCTGTTCCTTGCTGTCTAAAATATAACCGGACGCTGGCGTAAATTCTCGACCATCTCACACTTCTGTTTAATCAGTTTTCTGTTCGACGTTTATTCAGCTGTGTGAAAACCCTCCCGAGGGATTAATAAAGTTTTATTTAATCTAATCTAATCTACTAACTTTAATCTCAGTCAAACCGATTTACTCATGAACAAATAAAACACCGAAAAAGTTATTTAAGTGACTTGTCATGTTTAACCTGAGTAGCGAAAGACCGGGGGGGTTTGAAAACGATGTGCCGGGAGTTTGCTGTTCTCGCCGGCTCAGATATTTGAAGTTGACACAGCTACATTCTCACCTGGAAATATGTTAAAAGTTTATTTTGTGACCCAGAAAGAGAAATAAGAGTAATATTAAAACTAAATAGCTGCAGTAGTAGTAGTCATTGCTCGAAACTGGAATTGGCTGGGCCATTCTGGGATATGGTTCTTCAATTTTGTTGTCCAGGTGGAAAATCGGGAGAAATTCGGGAGAATTGTGGCTCCGGGAGATTTTCGGGAGGGGCACTGAAATTTGGGATTCTCTCAGAAAAATCGGGAGGGTTGACATGTGTGCTATTTAGTGTGGTGAACTGAAAGAGGCTGACTGCTAGGAAAATATAGGAGCAAAAACCACACAAACTGTCTTCAAATTGTCCAACCATCACCTCTGCTAGCAGGAACTGGACTTGGGTCCTATTATGCATGTTCTTGTACTGATTTCCACACAAAGCAGGGCGCTTACCGAAAGTCATATTTGTAAACTTTACCAAAAAAAAGTGTTTGTGCTCCCAGATCATTAGCATATGCTACCACCAACTTAATTTTTTCTATTCTTCTTTTTCTTCTTGTTTTCGTTCTTGTTTAAGGAGGCGTCCTCCATCTGATTGCTTTGTTTAGTTCGTTTGACTTGCTGTACAGTTGAGTTTAAAGGCAAAATAATTCCACATGGGTATATTTCGTGTTCTTTGTTTGCTGCAAGCTCGTCCATGATTGCATTTGCTGAAAATGGTGTGTCTATGATTGGGGGACTCACCCACTCCCTTCCTCCATGCACACTGCATACAAAGCTCATTGAATGATTGCCTGTAGTTTTACAAACTCCCTGGGTAGGGAGGCAATGGATAACTGACCCCAGTTTAAACAGGACGATGGTTTGGATAGTGAAAAAAGAACAAAAGGGGGAAAATACAAACATGCAAATTTGTTTTCATTACAATAACAGCACACGTCTCTAAGTGGCGTCCAGCATACATCTAGGATCATCAGGATACTTCTAATAAAACTAAATGTTGTTCACCAAAGTACGATTTTTATACATCACTTTGAAGTCCAGCGATAAAATTCAAATGAAGAAAAAGATCAAGCTAAAGAGATGAAAGTGTTCCTGATTGAAATAGAGAGCTTCATTTTAAGGAAAGGGCAAGAATGGACCAACTAGGTTATGTCGAGGTACCGTTTTATTTTCCCATTCATGTATCTTTTCATAATTCACTGTTAAAAATACTCTCTCTTTATGTTACGATGGGTCCAGCAACAGGCTGTTTTAGCACCTTTTCTTTTTATTAACCTTTATTTAACCAGGCAGGGAAATCTTATGATCGACAGCCTAGTTTATGAGAGCATCCTGGGCCCAAATAGACAGAACCAACCTGGCATGCTAACTTGTTTTCTGATTGGCTGCTCCTCACAAACAGAAGGTTTGAACAGCAGGTGGGTGCCCATGATTGTTTATCCATATGGTGCACCCGGCATTTCAGCAGCTATCACAAATATGTCAAAACTATTAAATATTTTTTAAATTTTGGAGTAAAGCATTACATACATGCATTAAATATGTCACACTGATGACACTCTTAACTCTTAAAATCTTAAAAGAGCACAGATTCAACCCAAATGATGGGCTGAGGAAGGCTGCTCTAAAGTTTAGGTACTACATATAACCTAAGAAGCATTGTATATTTGGTTGATTTCTGTGTGGAAACATATTTCTTATGTGAAGTGAGTCTTGTGTGCATATATAACATTGTTAACCTCATGCAAAAAAAAAAAAAACTCCACCGCTGAAGTTATGTAGAGGACCTTGTTGTAGAGAGAGGTGAAGGTCGCTGTGATTTGATTACTTACTGGTGGGGTTGCTCGTATGTGCATGCTGTAAACAAGGCTTGATAGACAAAGCAGGGCTGGTTGCATGATAATGTGCGTGTGTGTGTGCCTGTGAGTGTGAGTGTGCAGTTTGAATCAAAAGCCTTGAAATGTCTGGTTTATGTAACAGATAACTAAAAATCATTCAAATATATTTTTTAAATTAGCTACAAATGCAATTACAGCCACACTTTGTTATTTTCCCTCACAGCTTGATGTCATCATCATATTGAAACCAATGTTGTGCAGTTCTGGTTGGGAGTTATTAAATGACTTGCTAGCTCTAGAGCAGCAGCATCTGTTGGTTTGCAGAGAGGGAAGCTAACGGTACGGGTCACTTTTAGGTTATCTGAATTTCAGAAACGAGCAGAAAAAACTGTCACTGTGTGCGGAAAGATGCCTAGAATATAATCTGCTGTTTGTGTATGTAATACAGCTGTGTGGGTATGGATGTGGGTGAATGGCTCATGCTCACTATACTGTTTCCCACAGTAATTACATTGTCTTATCTTATGCAGTTGCTATACCTGTCTGTGTTGTACCTCAGCTTCCCAAGGATGCCAGGGAAGCCCACGATAGCCCTCCCCTGTGTTCATCTCTGCCTACACTGACTTCCAAAAGAAAGATATTCCAACACAAAGCCACCATACATGCTTTATATTTTGTTGCCGGCCGTGTCATTGTTGAATATGCAAATGTGTGTGCTGAACATCTTCTTAGACCATAAACGGAGCCCTAGCCTCAGTGCGGGATATGCTTACAGTGCATGTTATTAAATGAATAAACCTCAGCACATACAGAGCACCCATGGATATGTTAATACTAAACAAACGGAAACACGCGATGGAATAAATCTGGTAAGCTTTCTTTTGGAGATCAAATCTAGAAATCTGCTTTTTAAATGTGTCTCTGGAGACTCACAGTTTTTGATAGCATGTAGAAAAGCGGCACGCGGTGAGAAATTTTCTTTTTTTTTTTCTTTTTTTTTCTTTTTTTTTTAATTTTTTAGGGACAGACTTGACTGGGGGAAAGAAGGGGAGAAAGAAAGAGGGAAAGAGAAACAGCTGAGAAGAGGGACGGGGGAGAAGGGCAAAAGACAAAAACCAACAGAACGGGCAGAGGAAAAAAATGCATATATCAATCACCTGGATCACCTGCTGAGAAAGAAAAAAGAAAGCAAGCAGAAGAGAACAAGAGTAATAGAATAAACAACATCACAATGATATATGGGAATATGACAGTAAATACTAAATGTTAAACATTATTGTGCAGCACATAAGATCAACAGAACACAGTGTGCTTTGAGGTAGGAGCCAAAAAGGGTGTAGTTTGTGGGTGTGATCACCCGTGTGTACACCTGTGAGCATGGACGCGCTTGTTTTTTGTTTTTTTAAAAGGTTCCTTCATGTAATAATCTGCTAGAGGGTGTGGGGGGGCCACAGCCCCGTCCTCCAGGGCGTGAAGCAGGTGTGGAGGAGATCAAAACTCCAGACATCCAGAGGCCCCCAGAACACAAGAGACCAAGGAAGACCAACAGAGGGGCAGCTGCGCCACTGTCCCGGAAAGAGCTGAGGAGAGTCCCAGATGAGGGCTCACTCAGCAGCCGCGGAGCAGAAGCCAGGGGGAGTTGCAGTGACGCACCCGTGAGCTCCGCCGGCAGCCAGCTGCGCCTGAGTGACCGAGCCCCAGGCCGAGAGGCCGGGGGCACCCCACCTCCGAAGTGGCCCGAGCGAGCCCCAGGCTCCAGGCCCCGATAAGCGGCCGCCAAGGAGTGAGCCGGTGTGTACCTGGACGCCCATCCCCGGACACAAAGAACCACCAACGCACCGATGTCTGAGGGGGTCCGCCACTGGCAGGGGAAGTAGTGGTAGGGGGAGATAGGCCTCCAAACCTTGGAGGGCCTGAGATGTCCCCAGAGAGGTGGCGCCTGACACCCAACCTGACATATAGACACAGACATACAGGCACACACAGATACAAACATCCATTCCCACCCTCATGCTCTCATATGCACTTACTCCACACTCAACCAACGTGGAGACAGACATAAAGAGACGTTGTACACACGATCACACTCCCCAAACGTACTCTAAGCCCCGGGTCTAGGTACCCCCGCCCCTGGAGGGGGGAACTGCACCCAGACCCAGGTGGTGTTTCCCTTTTCCCTGCGGTGGGGGGAGGCAGACCGCCCCGACTCCGCAGCAGCAGGAAGGCTCCACACTCCAGACCGCAGTCGGACGGCCAACTCCTCCTCCTAGCCCCCCCGCTCCAGCAGGTCGCAGAGAACGGGGGTGAGAGAAGACTCCAAACCTCCCTCCACCCGCTCATTGTAATGTTGATGCATGTGTGTTCTAAGGTGCATTTAAAACCCAGGAGGGCATGGAGCTACCTGCCAGAGAGCAGCAGGTAAGCGCATGGTCCCTCCTGCTAGCCCTCAATGTCTACGTGTATTTAAAATTGAGAGGTGGGCAACGATGCCAGGGATGCCACAAATACCAGGGCCTGATGCCGACGTTCATGATGTCTTGTGGATAAAATGTTCTGAAATAAGATTTTCTAAAAGAGCCAAAGAGCTGATAACAAGGGCACACAGCAGGGGAAAGATTTTAACTCTGGGGGAACCCGGGAACAGCAGGGTATAGCTTGTCTGTCTCACACACACACACACACATAGACACAAAGCTGCTTTTGTTTAGTTTAGCTGCTAGTTAGAGCCTGTGCCTTCAGATAGACATGCCTGTAGTATTTCTCTTCCTCCTTGTTTTCCTCCTGCTCATGTCAGTTTTAGGGCTGTGTGGGTGCTTCTGTGCTTTACATTTTTTCTCTCTCTTTTTTTTTTTTTGCTACAGCTTCCAGATTTTCCCTGCAAAGTTCACAATTTTTCTCATTTTGTTGGTGTTGTTGTTAATTAACAGGTTGCACGTATAAAAAAAATGCTATTTAATATCCTGTGAAACATTAGCATCTGAGTGTGTGTGTGTGTTTGCACGTCTGTGCCATGTCTGCAAAAAAGTGACATCACGGAACCCCCGGACGCAATTAAGAGCCTGTCAGGCTGGTGTCAAAGGTGCACACAAGCCCACCCCCACCCCCCACTACTACCACCACCGTGAGCACCTGCACAAGCAAGCGCCTGCACATCGAGGCACCCGACTCCGGCAGACCTACGCAGAGGTGTGTCGTCGCACCCGCGTTTGTGTGCAGCTCGGCGTGCGCGCACGTTCAGCCTCACACGTGTTGAAATATGGCTCCCATATTTCACTGCGCTCGCAGCATTTGTAAATGCCAACAGCTTTCCAGCACCCCCACCCTATCCCCCTCTCCTGCAATTGGACCATCCCAATGGAGGCTTCGGCTTTTAAGAAATTGAAGGAATAATCCACCAGGAATGGGGGTGGTGGTGTGTGTGTGTCTGTCGGGGGGGGGGGAGGAATGGGTGACATGGGTGAGGGAGTGCTGTGAAATGGCTGCACCCTCTGCTTCCAAATATCAGGGAAGATATTGTAAACAAAGACAGATGCTCCAGTAAGCTACACGAAACAGAGGTCATTTTTCCTTCCTTTTTGAGCCAGCTAGAAGCCCTGAATTGCCCAAATTGAGACAGCAGCCATTTGTAGGTTTTGAAGGTTTAATGTCGTGTGAGAAGGCAAGGGGGGGGGGGGGGGGGTGTTGGTTGTGTCTGTTGGTGGCCCCGATAAAAGCATTTTTGATCACAAAGGATGATGGGAGACAAAGATCAGAGAGCCGGCCCCTCCCACGGTTGCCCCCCTTCTACCTTCATCTTTCTTTCTGTGTATCTCAGCTTGCACGCCCCCGTGCCACACTCACTCAATTGCCTGAACCGTCACAGTAAATGGCCATCCTGGAGTAAATTTATAACTGCCACTTCAGCTGACAATCAAACGCTATCACTAGATTCTCACTGTCTATCACTTTGGCCCCTGCAAGCAGAGAGGACAGAGGGGCTGGGAGGGAGGGGTGGTGGTGGTGGTGGTGGGGGGCAAAAGGAATGGAAGGGCTCGGAGAAGGTAAGGCCGCCGTAGCTGGGCTAACTTTGCGCGATCGATGTGAGGTTGTAAAGAGTGCCCTTTCCCCGCCTCCTGTTCTCCCTCTGCCCCACCTCATTATTCCACTTCTCTTTCTTCTCCTCTGTCGTTTTCCTTACAGACTTTTTCTGCATTCACAATCTTTTCAACCCTTCTTAACTGGAGCCCTCCTGCCTTTATTATTGTTTGTTTTTACATTTTTTTTCTTCATTTCTGTCTATTCCCCTTCTTCCATCGCTCCCCACTTCACCACTTCTCCCTGTGTGGGCTGGCCCATGTCAAGGCCTCTGTCTCTCGCCCTCGTTTGACATGCTTCTCATAATGGTCAGATCGGGGAATACCACACTCTGCCTGTCTCTCTCCATCTCCTCCTCCTCCTCTATTCTGCTCACCCTCTTCCCTGTCAGGATGTCACCCTGTTGCCAAATGGAGAAAATCAATCGCATGTGAGCTCTCTGAAGGCTGTCTGTATAGATATAGCAAGCAGATTTTTCGTGTAGAAGTCGGAGAGGAGAGGAAAAAGAAGGAGGGAGGGGAGGTTAGTGACAGACTCAAGCTGGGGACGTTTGTCGCCGCTCGTCACTTTTCCCGTCAGCCAGCAGACATGACAGCCAAGGCGGGTGAGAGGTGAGTGGCGGGCTCTCAGGACCCGAGCAGGAATGAGCACAGTGTGACAGATGGCTCCTTCATGCTCAGGCCATCATGATGGGACTGGGAGAGGAGTGAGTAGAGCAATGGACAAAGAAGAATTGCAGAAAGGGGAAGGAAGAGATGTCTTTTGACAGTATCAAAACCCACCAGACATCCTTCCCCAGTCTGTCTGTCAGCTTTTCTTAACAGGGTTTGCCACTGGCTTAGTGGCAGCAGCTAATGCTTTACACAGGTAAAAAAGGCTCTGATAGACGTTAGTGGAAACCTACTGACAACGCTGCTGCAGTGTTAGGTCGGTTAAACTATTAATGCTATTACATTACTGCTTTGTTTTGAATCAAAAAGGCTAAATATTTTAAGCAGTTAAAATTGGTTAATTAGAGAAATGAAACTAAATTATACCTGATTTCTCATCGACATTATAAGCTTGAATGATGGGTGTCATGGCCAAAACCAGAAGCTTTGTGGCCATCCTAATTAATGACTCTTTTCTGTTACTTCTTCCATGTGTACTGCTGAGAGAGATCACAAGATTTTCACCTAACAATAAAAGATAAAAGCCTATTTCTATATTTGTGGTTTTTGTCCTTTGGACTTCTTTTTGGTGCCTAAAATCTAACTGAAAGCAAAAAAAGTGAAAACAATGCTAATCAGAGAGCTGGAACAAAGTGGAGAACACAAAGCTCTTAAATGGGTCACAAACCACATTCTTCTGGCTCCAAAACACGCGAGTTAGTCCGCCGACGCCACTCCAGTCTCTAAATGTGGACTTGCATCCAAAAAAACAGGACCATTATGTGTCGGTTTCCAATATTGCTGCAGCTGGTGCATCGAGAAACAAACGCCAAAGGACCCTTGTGTGCATCTCTCCAGCTTGTGTGTTATCTGATTGAACAGCAGCATTTGATGCCTTGGGACGAGAATGCGTTAAAGTTTCACGGAAGAAAAAAAAAGGTCCCAAACTTTCATGCTACATTGTGGCAAAATCCTAAATTTCTTTAGCTTCCAGGTTTTCTGTACTGCTAGGAACGTGCTCAGCATCGTTCGCTAATTCTTCATCCAACTATCACCACTGCAAAGAGTGTGCTACTTTGTAGTGTCTGGGCTCAAATTATAATAGTCGTATTGCATGCATGTGAGAAGAATTTAGACCCGGACTAAACGTTGCAACGCCCTTGATTGAGAAATTACATGCATTTGGAAGACCCAATGAAATGGGCAGTGACAGTTGTCTCTGAAGATCGCTCAATCGCTCCATCATCCATCAATTATGAGTGGAGGAGGACAAAAGGAAAGGACATTCCTTAAACTGGGCACCAAGCCACACGTTTCAGCCCTTGGCAGGGAAGGGAGCTGTTGATGACGTTGCGAACCGACAAATATATTCATACGCCGGTGCTGCAAGGAGACTATCAGTAAGCTTTGAAGGGCTTGAAGGATTTGGGAAAATTGACATCCTAAAATCTATGACACTGAGTGGAGGTTGATGGTGGAAGAACAAATGGGATGCCGTTCTGAAACGCTTGACATGTAATGCATAGAGCTGTATATCAATTGAGAGAAATTAAGCAGCTGAAAGCTGAGATGTGCTGATTTAGCTTACGGGATTACGTGATGTGATTAAACTTGTTTGTATTTTAATTGCAGGTGGCACAAAAAGGAGGCTTTTTATCGCAAAGGCCCGCCCAACACTCTTAAACAAGAAAAAAAAAAGGCAGGAACTTAAAGTAAAAGACATACCGCAAAAAGGCTCTTTTCCATTTTGATTCAGGTCACTGAAGGCAAAGCTGAAACAAAACAGACACACACAACCTTGTAAGACAAATGAGTTTTGTCATCCCCACAGAAGGCTCCCTTTTTGTCAAAGACCCAGAGGCTGCGGCCACGATGAATTGTGACATAGCCTAATTCCTTTGGAATTGCAGTACAGTCGATAAAGGAGCCAACGGTCTGGCAATGACCTCCAGGATAGTGTTATTGACCTATTTGGCATACACACTGGGCGCGGGGAACGGACAGGCGCTTTATTTGTGCTGTTATTTATTGGCCTGCAACATGACTGTAATGCCTGTCCAGGGACTCAGTTGGAGTGCAGTTATAGATTATCATGATTGCTAGTTATTAGTGTGTGTTTGCATGTGGGGTTCATGGCACACATACACACATGCAGGGGGGATGAGGGAGATTATTCCGAGCCTTTCTCTTTGAATAAAGAAGACGGGGGCAGTCTTGTACAAATTGTTATTGAAATAGTTTAATGCCAGTCCACCCTAACTTCAAGGACAAAACCCGGCACTACAGCAGATGACAGCTAATGCGTTAATATGATGTGTTATGTTTCGTAAGAGCTCGGCAGGACTGAAATCTTGTCACATGCACATCCCTTTACTTTTCTCTCTTCGTGTCCCTAAAAGAGACAAAACAGAGATGTAGAACCATTTCTTCAGCTACATGTCACAGTGCCAGACACTTAAGCCGTGCACTTGTTGTCTGTGGCACTGGGATGAATCCTTTCCACAAAAAGACAAGGGCCACCCCCTTCCATCTCATACTTTTTTTTCCTCCATCGTATTCTTTCGGCTCTGAATCAGCATCAGTGTCGCACTTAAGAACACTTCTTGGCACCGTCTGAAGGTCCTTTCCGCCTCCCTCGTCCGTGGAAATTCGGCTCTATAGCAGACTGATGAATGGCAAAAATAAATAAGACTTCCAGGAGAGCCCTGCGGACCTTCACAACAATACATAACAATTAGGTCTTCGGAGAATGAAAAGGCTAAAGCGGTCCACAGGCAATTAGCCGGAACATTCAAAGAGAAAATGGCACAACGTAGCTCAGAAGCAATGACAAACAACGTGCGTGTGAACATTTGAGCACACTTATTGGATTCCTCGCAGTTCAGAAGTGTTAATCTCATCATATTCAGTAAATCAGAATGTGTGTAACGTTAAGGAAAGTTAAAATGGTAATCAGCTTCTTTTCCCACTTTGTTCTCTTCCCTTCTTCCATCTAAGTTTTTGAGGGTACATGGTATCTCCGTGGGATTAATTGCTCATTTAGTAACTCTTTTCCATATTTCACGCTTGAGAGAATATCCAAATTAGCTTTGCCATCAGAGTTCACTTCTTCCACTGGGGCTTGAATGACCACACTTTAGGACAGCACACTGAGCCAATCAGGCACTTGTAGCTCATCAGCTGGGCGGGCCACCAGCTGAAACCGCTGTCTGCTGCTTGGCTCTGTGTTGCCGAGTTGCAACGGGATGAATTGTTGTGGGACGACGAGGCAGATTGGTCGAGATTGGAGCTCCCGGGCCCTTGTTATTACTGAGACCATTTATTTCTTAGTAAATTAGAGTTTGACTGAAAGCGTCACAGGGTACCAAATGGACCCAGTTGATGCTGGTCTGGTGGACTGAGGGAAGGGCAGCGGGGTGGTAGGGGTTGCGACTAAGCGACAGTTATTATTCAGATATGCGCAGTGGCAGGCGTGCTGAAATCGACCTAATGGGGTGGGAAGGTGCAGTCGATGGCTCTCTCTGACGCTCGGCTGCACTGATATCTCTCCTGTTTTCCTCCTCTTTCAACCCCCACCCCTCCCTCGACCGGCTATCCATCCACACTGACGTATTCTGATGACTCGTGTCATTAAAGCTAACGTCCGCTGAGGAGGTAATTAGCCAAAGTATGGCATTAATCAGCGGCTAGAGCCCCTCACGCCTGCCGGGGTGTCTGCGACGTGCTTTTTGCAACCATGTTGGCCTCCCGTGGCCCCCCGCAGCTCCCTGTTTCACACATGGTGGGCATTAACCTTCGGAGGCTTGGTCGTTTGTCTATGACGGGCTTGTGCTCTCTTGTTCACAAGCTTTCTTTTTTGTATTTCTGCTACTGGATGGACCTTGTAAATGCCAGGGCTGCATTTCCGTCCGTAATGGAACTGGTGGAGCATGGAGAAAGGACATAGAAGAATATAGCAGAGGATATCTTTGTGTATTTTAGGTTCGTCTGCAGTTCCAGACAAAGTACCAAACATAGTCACTGGTTTGAGGTGAAAACACGTCTGCAGCTCTTCTCTCACGTGAGCCTGAGGCAGCCGAATGAGACTGAGTACATGTTCAATGAAGCAAGCACCTTTCTTTTACATTGGGGTTTTTAAGCCCCCTGTTAAAGCAGGTAAATGAAGTCTGTTTAGTGTTGACCAATAGGTCATTTATCTGTCCTCAAGCTCATCAGTGTCCTCCCAGACAAACAAATCACCGTGGCTTTGCCAAAACAAAATGGCCTCCATCAGTGCGCGCACAGTGACATCTCCATCTGCTGTCAGACAAACCATTAAAAGTGCAGGGCAAAATTTCAGCCCTGTCAGTGCATATAAAGTCTCTCATTTCTCTCCATCAGCACAGTCTACCAGTTCCGCACAGCAGAGATAGACTCAATCTAAAAACGGACTCCCATACTGAACATTTTGATTTCATTACCACCCGCCACTGAATATTCATATACTTCTTTTTCCCTTTTTTTTTTAAACTGCTATGTCAAGTCACACCTGGAACCAGCAGGGCGTCATACATTATTCATTAGTGGAAGGCAATGAGATGTGGTCTAATAGAGTTTACCGGGGGTGCCGAGAAGCTCGGTCTCCACTTCCTGATCCATTAAAGATGCATCTTCTCCCGCCAGTGGTACCGAGCGAACCTCCCCGCCCCGTGCGACACGGCCCCTGGAGGAGCCGCTCAGCTCTCCTCGTTTAATTGTTCGGGCTCTGACCCGAACCAGGAGATTAGCACAAAGAGTAGGAGGCGGGGAGGGACTACAGCAGGCGTGGGATTTTACTTCTATAACCTCGGTGAATCCGAGTCCACTCTGGGGCTAGTCGGTGTTAGATTCAAGGTGATGTCGATCCAGATAAAGCGAGATATCTCCATAGGCACACGAGCAGCGTCTGAACTTGGATCTGACTTGCATATGTAAAAGTGTAAAGACAAAAACAGCACACTGGTAAGGCTAGGGCTTTCAAGGACCCTGTTCTACTCAGTCCAATCATAAATATCTAATCAAAGCTGAAAGAGGGGTATTTTTTTCTTTTACTCTTGCACGAGATGCAAAATTGATTTTGGCTGCAAGAAATTACATCAGAACAGTAAATCAATGAAAGAAATGGAACTACTGTAACTGGCAGAAGGTTTTAACATTTCAGCCTACCTTAGAATAGGATAATCTAAAAGCTGTCACTTGATATAACTGAGCTTTTCCTCATTTTTGTCCTGGAGCAACAGCATGCAGGTGATGATTGAGGCAACAAGATTAGAAAAACCAGGTCGTCAGTGAGCTGCTAGAACGGTTAATAACTGCAGTTAATATTCGCAGCCGCAAAGCACGCAGACAGCATCACTCGTATCCCGAAACTTGGTCCTGATTTTCCAACTTTTTCTTTTATGTCTTGCAGGCAGTGATCTTAAACTCTGCAACTCATTATGGTTAACTATGCTATAATTCTGCTTTGGGTGCAGACATTTTAATTGGCCGAGGCATGTGAGCCATGACACATTTTTCTCAGAAAGTGCCTCGGCTTAGGTTTTGTCACCTTTCTGCCCATTGCTATGCCGTCGTCTTCCCTGTCCCGCCACTAATCGGAGAAATTCACTCAGACCTCGATGGCAGAAGAGACCAGCGTTCACTCTAAATTTGGACCACATGTGGCCTCGCTAACATTAGCGGGCATCAATGGTTTCACTGATTTCAGAGTCATAGTGACCGAAAGCGTCATATCAAGTGTTGATCAAGGATCACCTACCATTATACCTTATGTTGTGAGCTTCTGTTCCTAACATTTCACACCGTAGTGACAAAGGTTGAACTATATATTAATCACACATGTATTAAAGCTCTTTTTCTTCAAAGAAATTACATTTTTAGTTCTAACATTGTGTGCATAAAAAAGGTAGGAGTATATTTAACTTAGAATTTAAAAAGTCCTCAGAGAAGCACATCCAACATTGTTGTCCTGCCTCAAATGAACATGCTACTCATGCTTTGTGGTGATCAATGCATCGGTTTCACATTAAGACGCTTGATATAAAAGTTGGAATACTTCTAACATACAGGCAACAGATTTTTTCCCCTTTTTTCTCACCTGTCTCTAGGAATAGTGAGAAAGCAGCAACAGCTGAGCCAACAGGCAAGTGCCAAAAACTGAACTTCCTGGAAAGACCCCTTAGTCTTGGCACCAAATGTGGGTTGAGTTCCACAGGCTCATACATTGAGTGCTTTTTATAGCCTTAAGCATTGTGACTGCTGTACAGTGGGTGTTTTTTCACCCATTTACATTTTATTAAAGCTTAAAGTTTGCATTATTGTGGCTGTGGCTGCTTGATTAACTTTGTAAAGCTTACGATACAACCTAAGAGTGACCAACATTGTTGCTGGCACTTGCATTATGTGTTGATTACTGTCCCCATTGTTTTATATGCAGTGACAGGCAACAGAACCAAATAAAAGGTTTCCACTCATCATGGTCAGTCATGTTTATCCTAGAGATGGACCGATCCGATATTACGTATCGGTATCGGTCCGATACTGACCTAAATTACTGGATCGGATATCGGAGAAAAATAAAAAATGTAATCCGATCCATTAAATATCACGAAAGCACCTCACAAAACTTGCAACACGCCGTAACTCGCCTCAGAACGTCGGAGCAGTATGCATCACGTGATAGAGCAGCTGTGGCATGCGGGACCTGTCGGTGGTCTGGATAGCATTTGGAGCTTCGCTAGCAACCTGGCATTTCATCTCCGACAAAGTTATCCCCGAGAGAAGTAAAGCAAGTGTGTAAGTCCATCTCTGAATGTTTGTAAAGCATTCCCACGTTAAGCTTAACGAGCGACTGCCTCTCGCTCTCCGGCTGCTACTTCAATCATGAAACTGCTTAATGATCAGCTGATCGGCTTTTCTGTCGCGAGTCCGTCTTTCTTGTTTGTTTTTGGTCCACTTTGCGCCAGAAAGAGCAAACCAGCGGCTGAACAACAGCAGCACGTTTAAGCTTGATAAGCTGTTGTTACAATTTATTTAATATTACTTTCTACACCAGGATCTTTTTCTACGTAGCTGACGGCTGGTAACTGTGCAGGGGCGGATCTAGCAAAGTTTAGCCAGGGGGGCCGATAGGGCATTAACTGGGAAAAGGGGGCACAAAGACATACTTTTCTTTCTTATTCTCATTTAAAATGTCTAGCTTTTAATAAATAATTATCTGACACCCAAAGTTTTAATTTGATGTAAAATGAATAGAAGTCAATTACTGTATATAGTGACTATTAAGTCTAATATATATACCCTAGTAAGCTATAGTACATTTTCCTTTGGGAAGGTACCATCTGTGCAGTCTGCAATTTTGTTGAAGAAAGATGTTGAATCTATTTAATATTTCTTGAAAAATAATTGATTTCTGTGCATTTTTTTTCACACTGCATCAAATTAAGGTTGATTACGTTGATTAAGCATCATGAGGTGGAGTGTGAGGGGTGGTTCCCTATTTTTTATTTATTTATTTTTGTTGTTGCTGGGAGTTGGAACCCTATTAGTTAGGTTGCTTAATATTTACGCTAAGTACTCTTTAAAATACCAGAATAGGGAGGATGGTGTAGGTCTAAGTTTATTAGATTGATCAGTATTGCTGAACTATGAAATATTTTTTTTGTATACAGGTATAACAGAATAGCTTTAGTGTAGTTGTTGTTTTAAACTTGAGTATGAACTTGCAGACTTGCAAAATGCAGCAAGATATTTTAAAAAACAGTTTTGTTGATTAAAAAACACTATATCGGATTCATATCGGTATCGGCAGATATCCAAATTTATGATATCGGTATCGGTATCGGACATAAAAAAGTGGTATCGTGCCATCTCTAGTTTATCCCTCAAGTTTTTCCACTTCTTTGTACTTCTGTTTGTTCACATCCATTCCAATAGTTTGAGCAATTACCCTCTAGGAATTTGCTGACATGTGTGAGCCCCTATATTGGAGCTATGATTATTATTGCTTATACTGAGGCGATGATTGTTATTTCCTCATTGATAAATCCAAAAAGTGCAGCAAAAACGCAGCTTGAATGCACGGGAGGAATTGACGTTATGTTGTGTTGGCGCCTTTAGAGCATTTCCAAGTCCTTATCTGACAAATAATTCAGCTTAGTGTGTGATTAATTGCCTATAACAGCCCATCCAAGAAGAACATGGTTCACCTTTGATGAGTTAAATTGACTGTATTTTACTAATTAGGTATCTGCTTCTTGCACTTTGCTGGCTTTCTAGTGTGATAGTTTTGCAACCCAGCGTTTCATCAAAGCACAAAATAAACAAACAAACAAACAACAACCTGTCTTTTATATACAGTCTTTGGGCATTTATACCTTCTAACACTCTAACCTTTTCTTTCCCATATCTAATGTCAGGACCACCAGATGACCTTAAGCTAGTGTTTTCACTCGTTGCAGCACAAATTCACTCATTATGTGCACCGACCTGCTGTGTCTACACAGAGGAATAAGAGTCAACAAATACTAAATTGATACTGAAGTATGAACTATGGAGGGACGAGGTCTGCCTTTTTAACTTTTGATGGCAAACTTTTTTTTTTAAGCCCAAGCCTGAAAAAAATGAATAGATGAATAAACGGCAGGGGAGGGGGGGACCAATATTGATCATGTTTTATGAGCTCGCCAGTCTGGCTGGTGAGGCAGTGGCGAGGAGCTGCCACTTGTGTTTTGGTCCCGAGATCCTCCATCACACCGCTCATGTCCAAGGTAACAATCAATCTATCAATAAAGAGCAAAACAAACAAAAGGCAGAAAATGATGCATCACCCCAACAGTGCCACCCCCCACCCTCCGGCCTCCACAAACAGAAACAGTGACGACTGAATACATCTGAACTAGGCGCTTTCCAGGCATAGTTGGGGAGGAGGTTTTGGAGGGGGGACGCAAAACACAATTCGGCCTTATCGTGTTTCGTCGCCTCGCCTCCTTGAAATGATTGTTTCACTCAAATGAACAGATTGAATATATCATGCATGTTTGGCGAAGATGGAAATAAATCTTTCAAATCTGCTTTTTCTTCCTCTTTCCCTCTCCCCCCACTCAACAAAGCAATTTCTTAGCCGCCGTCTTTCTGACTGAGGGGGCCGTCTGTCATAAATTCACTCCCGCGAGTGCATAAATCTCACCTTACAGATAACATCAGGTGTGGATTGACGAGAGCCGGGGAGCGGCGGGGACGCGGTAAAGTCTACGCATGTTTGCACTGCGGGTGCAAGTCTTTCCGAGTGTGTACACATTTGCTGAGCACCTGCGACTATTTACCGTGCGTGCATTTTGTTGCAAGGTTTTATAGGTGCATCTGCCGTCTGCCATTTATTTTCTGCATCATACACATGTTTGCTGGCAGCCAGAGTGATTTATATGATTGATTTTAATGGGTGATTATCCACCTGCCACAATGCAAATGATCTGTCCTAATTTTGTAGTGGACAGCTCGGCCTCATCTGCGCTCGTTTCAGTTTGGTCTGGAGTCCATTCGTCCCCATTAATACGTTCTGCTGCGTTCAACTTGGTCCGTAACAGTCCTGCCCCATTTTTCTGTTAATCCCAATCATCTCTCCCACACACTCATCCTTATCCTTTTGTCTTTTCCTTCCTTTACTCTCCCTCCAGCTCCCTCATCCCTTCCCAGCGCCCCCACCCAACCCCCCACCTCCATTCTCCTCTCTCCCACCATGCAGCCCTGCGGTTACTTTCTGACTTGTGTGCAGTTTAATAATCATTAGGACGGGCCCTCTAATGAATAAAGTCACTCGGACTAATTGCTCGCAGTGTTTCAAGATACGAAAGAGCATGAAAGGGAATAAGAGGGGGACAAAAAACAAAACAAAAACGTAGACGTTTTAATAGCTTGTTTGCAGAATTTTAAGGAGGTAATTAGAAACACTTACAGTAGGATGACCACACGCCGCTTGTTTGTTTTTTTGCGGGACATGATAAATCTTTTGGTTGATGGAGCGAAACGATGCTAAGCCTTGGAAAAAGAATGTGCCAGAAAACTGAGGGAAAAAGAATTTGAAGATCATTCGGGTAGAAAATTAGACCACCGGGGACAAGAAGGGGGATCTATTTCACCCTGTGATGTGGATGTTTGACTGGGTTAAGCATGGCAGCCACTTGTAGATCCGTGTATTTAACACATCTGTGGTCACCAAAAGATAAAAAAGTTTTAGTAAGGTGTCTGCTAAATGTATATATTATTGGTTTTGAGGGATTTTAATTCTCTGGATTTAAATCCACACAGAGGATTTGAAAGCTCTGTGTTATCATGTTCAGAAACTCCGATGCTAGTATTATGTACACTGCTCAAAAAAAATTACATGAACACTTCTTAATCAGAGTGTAGCATCGAGTCTTCAACTTGTGTGATTTTGATCTGGCCACGTCATTTTTTCACTTGATTTTCAGGGTGTCTTTAAATTCAGCCCTCTGTAGGTTGTTAATTTTCATTTACATCAAACAGTATAGCATCCTTCCATTCTTAACACATTCCCAATCCTATATCATGTGTGTTTTCAAAGTGTGCCTTTAATGTTTTTTTAGCAGTGTATGTCTTAACTACATCAGTATAAGCCTTAGTCCAACACACATACACGAATACACAACTTCAGCAGCACTTTAACCTCAGTAAAACAAAGAACTGAGAGTCTTGTCCCCGCAGCAGAAAATTGTCAGCGTTGTGAGGTGTGGACCCTGTCACTCTGGATCAAACATATTAGTATCCACCTAAGTGCAGGTGGACAGGTGTAGTTTAGGCCTGGGGCGACCCAGTGTCCTGGGGAGACCGTATGCTAGCAGAACACTGTGTGTGTATGGCTGTGCTTTGCTCCAAACACTCTCCAAGGAGAACGCAGGTGTATTGATTTTCAGCACTAGCCATAGAGGGGAGCAGATATTGGCATTAAACCCTTTTGACATGTTGCTCCCAATGAACACCACATTGTACACTTGATGTGACACACAAGCAAAGGACTTGTGCACAAGCTAGAAGCAGTGTTGCTATTACAAAGCATGTGGAGTACATGTGTATTTTGTGTGTGTGTGTACTTTGAAAAGTACCTTCACACAAACACATCCACTGTTCATACTCAGCCAAAGACAAAAATCACCCAGACTTAAATAAAAATATACACATCTGAACAGTTTCATTTATCAAACCTGCATATTGTGCACAAGCGTACCTCTACACCCCGATAAGCCGGGCATGCAAAGTAAGCTTCCTCCTCATGTTAAAACATGGCCCAAAGCAAGCTCTCATTCTCTCTCAAACTCTCTCAACCTCTTTACCTCAGTTTCTCTCCATTCATCTTTTTCCCACCATCGAGGTGCTTCCAATTGCAGGAAACTCATGTTTCCTCTTGCCTCACATCCCGGCTAAATGTCTTTGCCCTTTTATGTTTCTTCCTCGAGTGGCAACCCTTATCCCGAGGAACAAGCGCGATGACAAATACACATAGATTTAAAGTGACTTTGTTCCCTAGCAACAGAAGTCTGTATTATGCCCCTCCCCGATCTTTGTGCACCCTGGTGAAAGTAATAGCGCCTATATGCAAAGATTGCTTCTGAGCCTGACAAGGCCATATGAGTGGGGGAGGTGGGGTTATTGCTGGGTTTCAGTGTCCATCAAGGAGATGATGGTGCTGGACGATGGAGTGGGGTTAGGGGGTTTCGGGTAACAGTTGACGGTCATTCGGATATCATTACTTAAGCAGCCAGTTATCTTAAAAAGAAGGAAAATATCCCCCCTACCACTAACTACCCCTTTTTCCTTTGATGCTCTGTTTTATTCGTCTCTCAGCTCATTGCAAAAAGACATTTTCCAAATTAGCTCTTAGATCTTTTTGAGAGATGTAGCACTGAGAATTCATTGGAAATATGTTGTACCAAAGAAATCCCAGAGAAGTTCCTATGAAAAACCTTGCTGACAGGGCGCTCTGTGGATTGTGTTTCTGTTTTCTTTTTTTCCTCGTCTTCTTTTGTTTTCTCTCAAGGCTTTAAGCACCACAAATGAAATTCCATTCACTTCTGCTGTATTGGGGTAGCAGCATAATTTTCAGAAATACCAGTGCTGCATGAAATGAAGCATTAAGACCCTACATTAACACCGGGGAGTCACTGTTCTTCTTAATGCACACACACACACACAAATTCATAAAAAAGAAAAAAACACAGCCACACACTTTGGTGAGCTCTCTGTAAAAACTGCCAGATATATTTATTTGCATAACCTGTTTTTCCTTGACTCTCACTTCAGTGTATTTTCTGCTTTTGGAATATGAGCATCAGTTCAGTTTAAGTGTTGTTTTGTTTTGTTTTTTTGCTGAACTCCTGTGGTGGACTTTATTCAAGGATACTCGCCTGCGATGGACAGCTGCCCTTCTGTAGCCCTGTGGTCTGTACAGAAGGTGTATACAAACCTTTGATAACTGTTTTCCAACTCGCACGTTTCTGAGATGGGTTGCCTGTTTGCCGCTCAGCATGGGGGCCCGCTGCGATTCAGTGAAAACCAGATGTCAAGAGAGGCAGACCACCTCAAATACAGACGGGCATTTGTGCTTCAGAATGTCATTTGTTTTAGCGAGTAATTACACATTAAAGGTTTGTTTTGGGCTAGTGATCTAGTTTGTGTGTCCACCGAGGATGTCATGAAGTGGTGACATATGTGCTCTTCATTGAAGTGGTTCACATACGTGAACGGTGAAGCATGTGGTGACAGCGACGACCCCCTCAAATGGCAGAATGAGCTCACTCGTAGATCCAGAGATCTGGCGTTGGTTCATGTGCGCCACCCAGCTAAAAATGAACAAAGATCAAGGCCAAACAGAAGAGCTTGCCTCTGCAGTTATGCCAGACCATCCAGTATTGTCTTTCCAGTTCTTACTTGAGGTAAATTTGGAGCCACCTGCCATTCCAAGCTGACACTCATTTAATCCAATCTGCCACGCTGCCCAAGAATCGATGTGCCACACGGGTGTCAAAAAGGTAGATGGCCAAAGGGTGAAACAAAATGTGATTGTTTGCAACAACTGCAGGCGTTAAAACGGGATCTTGTTTGAACAGTTGTATAGCTTTAATTCCATTGCCCTGAACACTAGTTGATGAATTGGGCTTTGTTGCCTTAGAGACAAGTGGCAATAAAAAGAGCATTTCTAATGTTTTCATGGCTGCTTTTGAGGTTGCTGAAATAAAAACAACCCTTCCTTTGTTGATATCAATTACCAGGTGACTGTTAATCAATTGTAGTGACGGCATAATGATTTGTTGTCAGATGTTTGAGGAATGAGCAATGGTGGCTTGAGTTGATTTTCTACCTTTCTCATTTTTCTTCTTCTTTTTGGGTTCCATTGACATTTCCTCTCAAGACAAAGACAACG
The DNA here is from genome assembly GCF_965226115.1 of Aulonocara stuartgranti. Lineage (NCBI taxonomy): Eukaryota > Metazoa > Chordata > Actinopteri > Cichliformes > Cichlidae > Aulonocara > Aulonocara stuartgranti. The sequence continues at coordinate 32,935,201 of NC_138941.1, forward strand.
TGAGGTAAACAGCCTCCTTTTGGGTTGGTTTCATCTCCGTTTGGATCCTTCCGTTGTTGGGAGACTCTTTCTTTTTCAGTATCACAGGAGAAGCGGATTGTTCTTTTGCTCTGTAATTTTCTACTAATGGGCTCTGCCAGCTCCGTCTGCAGCCACAAAAGCTCGCTTGACAACTCAACAATTACCGCCACTCAATCGGGATGGAAATGCTGCTGCTGGTGCTTGTTGTTGTTGCATTGCTTTTCCTGCCTTTTTCCAAGTGGCACAACATTAAACGGTTCATAGTTGAAGCAGATTAAGATGCAATTCAGCTTCAGCATAGTTAAATTCTGAAACACGTTTTCTGCTGGTACGATTTGTCTGGGAAGAGTAATCATTGCAATTAAAAACAGTTCAGAAATCTAGCTTTGTAGACAACGAAAAGACATCAAAAAAAGTTAGTAAAAATCTTAGTTTGCTAATATATTCTCCTTTAAGGGGGACTATAACGCTAGTCCTTTTTTTAGGTTACAACCTGGAAGCTGATATTAAACGTGTCCGGTAAACTCAGCATATGTGCAAAAGCTCATGTTATAATTTTACTTAGGGCCAATATCTCTAATATGGTAATCATGTTTACCTCCCCTGTCCCCCAACTGGTCACAGCAGAGGGCTGCACCTCCCTGAGCCTGCTTCTACCGGAAGTTTCTTCCTGTTAAAAGGGAGTTTTTCCTTCCCACTGTCGCCAAGTTTTTGCTCACAGGGTTTCGTGTGATTGTTGGGGTTTTCCTTCTATTGTTGTATGGTCTTTAGTACCTTACAAAATAAAAGGCATTGAGTCGACTTCTGTTGTAATTTCGCACATTATAGATAAAACTGAATTAAATAGAATTGAATATGCTCATCTTAGGCACACAAGCCCCTCCCACTATTCCCTGATGCCAAGATAGTTTTTGTTTATCTTACTGTTAGTTTAGATTATGGATTAATGGGGCTTTCAAACACGGCTTTTAAAGGTTAAAGTTGCAGTATCCTGTTGATCAGGATACTGCAACTCATATCACACGTGATGATAAGAACTCTCCTCCTGTCGCTGCTAACTAAACAAGTTATCATTCCACAACACATGTATGTTACTTTTGAAAATGCTGTACTCGTGGTTTCCATGATAGAAGTCGAGTTAGACCGGTCCTCCTTCCTTACTGTTCCATTATGCTGCTGTCTCCAGAGCAGGAACATAGTTCTATTTGGAGCCCAGCAAAGCTCTCAGCTAATGCCCCCAGGGATGTAGCATCATATCTGGCCAGGAGCAATGCAGAGATGTCTAGTGGTGGAGTCTTTGTGGCTTGCCTTTTACCAGCACATCTGGCTGCAGAAGATTAGTGTGCTACTGGACCCCGGGAAAATACACATCACGTGTACTTAAAGGAACACAAGAAACAACAAGCCTCAGAATTGCTTTCCCGAGCAGTTTGTTGGGGGACGAAATAAAGCCCTGCCATAAACAGATTAGAGTATGTCAGAGAATGAATGCAAATATAAATGTAAATATGCCGAAATTAGATTTTTCAGGGAAGAGGGAGTTAATCATGTGGAAGTTGCTTTTAAAACATGCCATCAGTCGCCCCGGGTTCCTCTATTATCTCACTTGCCCTCTAATGTCTCTCAGCACTTTAGGCTTTTAATGCGCATCTTTGAAAAATGCCTGTTTGACCAGCACATTCATTTTTCCTTTCCTCCTTAATGACAATTGTGTATTTATCTGTCCCTGGTTTGCTGCGGTGTTAGTAAATAATACACTCTAGAATGATGAACAATCCATCGTTAGACATGTTACGGCAGCCTCGTAATGAACTGAAGTCATTTGTGTGGCAGTAATTACACACTCCTCTGATTAAAGATGGCTGCGCTGGATAGTATTTGGGTAATTATTCCCTTTTGCTCTATGTGATAAGCTCATAATGTCCATTCTGGAAGGGGGTGGGGAAGAGGAGGAAGTTAATGACATGCTAAGGCTGGTTGGAGTGAATATCCAGTCGCTTTTCTTCAATCACTCACTCCCTTGGCCTCTGTCGCCCCTGCAGTACGAGTGACTATCTTTATGTGTAGTGTCCCAGCATGTCAGCACTAGCCAGGCTAAAGTAATTGCTACCAACATGGCCTGGTTACACTGAGCCTTCGTTACATGAATGCTAATGACAACTAGCCTTAGCTCTTTGGGGTTAACACTAACACGTGACTGCCCCTCCAACAAAGCTAATTAAAGTCTATTTTTTTTCTTCCCTTCTTCCTCTAATTCTGTACTCCATGGTTGACCTAATCCCTATCCTTATCCATGCTTGCTGTTTGTAATTAACACTTGCCTCCCTCATCTCTCTATTTAGCTACTCTGGCAGCTCAGTCCCTCTTCCAAAGGCCTTGTCTCTTCTCCAGTAACGCACACTTTGAGTTTCCTCCGGTGAGACATCCTGTCATCTCGGCAGAGACTTTTTTTTTTTTCTCTTCACGCCAGCCACGCCCCCTCCCTGACTCTATCCCTTCATCCATCACACACACACACACACAAATGTTCATTTGCTACAACAGTATGACCCCAAGCACACTGTTGGATCACAGGGGAACTGGAAGCTAGTGATGTTAGCCAACAGTCAGCTTCATTTCAAATTGTTCTGGCATTAAGGAGACTAAGGCTGAGCAGACTTGGCATGTTACCTGCCGTACATGTTTCTCCGTTCACCTCACAGATCACAGAGCACTAGCTAGCGCAGAGGTCACTGTGTTATCGTTGTGTCTTGTGTTGGGTGCATGGTTGTCATGTTTGTGTCATGAACTAGCTGTGTGAAGGCAGATGAGGACCCAAGCACAAAACTCACGGAGACAGGAGCTGAACTGAAAATCAGTGCTTTATTGCAGGTTTTACAAAGAAACAGAACTAAACCGGCAAAACTAAACTAAGGACCGAGGGAACACAGAAAGGCACACAGGTTCGGGGAGGAGACATTGACGACGTGACACTGAACTGAGGGAGACGTGGACATAAATACACGGAGGGTTAATGAGGGAAGTGGGAGCACACGGGGAACACAGCTGATGCAGATAATCATAACGAGACATGGCAGGAGTAAACACAACACTGACGGGAGACTGTCAAAGTAAAACAGGAAGTACACAGAGGTGCAGACAGGAGGAGAGAGAGAGAACAGACATAACGGGCTGGGGAAAACATTGAATGAAACACAAGGAGGGGAAATGAGGGCTCACAGATACACAGAGGGGCACACAGGGGGTAATCAAATAAGGAACATTTTAACAGGACAACCTGGGAACCAAGGCATAAATAAAGAAAAATACAAGACGCATGATACTGTATATAGTATATTATTTTATTCTATTCTGTACAGTTGTGTACTGTATTTATTCTTATTGTATTCTAATTTTTGCGTCATAACTTTTGCACTGTCCACTTCCTGCTGTGACAAAACAAATTTCCCACGTGTGGGACTAATAAAGGTTATCTTATCTTATCTTATCTTATCTTATCTTAAAACAGAATTCTGGGCCAACATGTCCCTATTGCCAGTCTTGGCAGCCAGGGGTCAGTCCGCCAGGGCCTCCGCTCCTGGCCGCCACCCGGCACACAATGCACCCGACCCCTATGGCGCCTCCTGCGGGTGGTGGGCCTGCAGGAGGATGGGCCCATGTCTCCTCTTCGGGCTGTGCCCGGCCGGGCCCCATGGACTAAGGCCCGGCCACCAGACGCTCGCCCTCGGGCACCCTCCCCGGGCCTGGCTCCAGGGCGGGGCCCTGGTAACCCTATCCCGGGCAGGGTAAACTGTTCCCTCGGTATCCTTTTCATAAGGGTCTTCTGAATCGCTCTTTGTCTGGTCCCTCACCCAGGGCCAATTTGCCATGGGAGACCCTACCAGGGGGCAAAAGCCCCCAGACAACATAGCCCCTGGGATCCCTGGGACACACAAACCCCTCCACCACGATAAGGTAGCGATTCAAGGAGGAGACGGATCGACAGACGGATTGGGGCTGCAGCTGCAGTAATGCAGACGCTGCACCGGTCCGTCGTGGTGAAGAGGGAGCTGAGTGTAAAAGCGAAGCTCTCAATTTACCGGTCGATCTACGTCCCTACCCTCACCTATGGCCACGAGCTGTGGGTAGTGACCGAAAGAACGAGATCGCGGATACAAGCAGCAGAAATGAGCTTCCTCCGAAGGGTGGCTGGCCTCTCCCTTAGAGACAGGGTGAGAAGTTCGGCCATCCGGGAGGGGCTCAGAGTAGAGCAGCTGCTGCTCCACATCGAAAGGAGCCAGCTGAGGTGGTTCGGGCATCTGACAAGGATGCCCCCTGGGCGCCTCCTGGGTGAGGTGTTCCAGGCATGTCCCACCGGGGGGAGGCCCCGGGGCAGACCCAGGACACGCTGGAGAGATTATATCTCTCGGCTGGCCTGGGAACGCCTTGGTATTCCCCCGGATAAGCTGGAGGAGGTGGCTGGGGAGAGGGAGGTCTGGGCCTCTTTGCTTAGGCTGCTGCCCCCGCGACCCGGCCCCGGATAAAGCAGATGAAGATGGATGGATGGATGGATGGATGGGCCAACATGGCCCAGGACCATGACAGTTTGAGGTTGGGCTAAGGGCTACCATGTTGACAGGGGAAAAATCCCAAGGCCTTTTCAATCATAAGATACATGAATTGATTGATTGATCTGTAACAGTGAAAGAATCGTTCACTTTTAACGCCCTTTTACTAGGGCGTAGCTCTTGTTTCTCTTTTCTGAGATATTTTAATGGTCATCTAGTACAACGGAACCTATTCTAATGGTCATCAAATCACTTCTTTATAGTTATTATTCTTTGTCTTTATATACCGAGATGTCAAAACTCATCAGTAAGGGTACAGGGGAGGTCCTCAAATGCCATCTTTACTGGGGAAAAGAGTTCATCTTGTTTATTCAGGCATACATGACAGAATAAGCCACAGCTGGCACGGTATTTTGTGCAAGATTTGACGCTACATGAAGTGACATCTAATTCAAGCTTCTGGTTTTATTAATATTGTGGCTATATTTTGGTAGTAAACACAGGCGCACTTTAGTAAACGTATCAGACAGTTATTTAACTCTAGCTTACAGCATGGCAGCTTATTGCAGCTTAAAAACAGTTACTCTGCATAAGCCTGCTAACCTATGTGAAGTGAAGTGCAGTTCTGTCTGTTGGGGATAATTTGCTTTAAATAATGTACACAGTTACCAATGCTGTGCTATATGCAACTCTTTGTTTGCAAAAATGCATGGAAACTCAGGAAAGAGTCCTAGAAGCAGCTGGAAGCATCACATTGTTATAATTTTGTAAAAACTATGTATTTATTTATTTAGACTTTATCCTGGAGCTGCATTTAATAAACACTTGACTCTATCATAGATATGAATGATGAAAAACTGAACAGAAAGGTGAAACTAAAGCCAAACTGAAGCAAGCTGTACACTGCCGATGTTAAGATATTATCAGAGTGGGGCAGACCACACACCTGGCAGCGATTCAAGCAGAGCTGGTCCTGTTTCTTCAGTTGCTTGAAAATCTTAACATAGTTGCTGCATTGTCCATTTGTTAACTTAAGATGACCAGGCCACCTAACACCAGTCCTGCACTGTAATGTGTTAATTGCACATTTATTTAATGGGGTTGGAGACAATAAACATAAGAAGCAATGAAATTGTTTAGTTGTGTGAGTGCTAGGCCTGAGCCAAAGTGGGCCATAACCACTGAAAAACACAAAAACCAGGTTCAAATGCAGCTTCGTGTAGTCGCCCTTTAAGACTTGGAACAGTGTCAACAGTGCACTGTTTTAAACTCACATAGCAAACAACAAAGAAAGAAAAAAACCAAGGCTCGAGTAAAAACCAAAATAGAATCCTGCCAATAGACCAGAGTGCAGTGCCCACAGAGGGGTGCTGTGGGGCACCATGTCAGACAGAGAGCGGCACAGGGAAAATCAGAAGAAAGCAAAGCAAATGGGCAGTGAGAGGTGGCCCCAGTTTATCGGCCGCGGCAGGCTTGGCGCAGCCTCCCAACGCTCTGGGGGAGCCTGGTGCTACCGTTTTAATGAATGTAAACGAGGACGGAGGGGACTTCCGTTGATGCTTAGCAGCACTTCGGAAGATGCCAGGAACTGGGGCTCCACTAGCCACTGTGGACCCTGGCAGCGGCCATGGCACACGCCCAGGAGAGAGGCGCCAGGAGCCGTTTGTTTGACAAGGCCCACAGATGAAGCTCATGCTAAGAACAGAGGGCCTTTGTAGTCATGGCCAGATACGCTGGAGCACAGGCCGGGCACACGCACTCGCACATATGGAGACAAACACAAATACGCATTTGTTATACCCATTTGATGGACTTGGGAGCTCAAAAAACAGATAACACACACTTTTTTCCTGTCTTAGTGTAGTGAAGTGCGCAGTCTACGTTCAGTTAACGCCATCATATCATATGCTCGGACCAAGAGAAGAAAACAAAAACGTAAACAATAAAGTCAGATACTCTCGCACATGTCATTGAGCCCTCCTCTTGCATACACAAACACACAGGCACACGCACAAGTCACTCCGGGCGCCGGTCATTTTTCCCATCATGATTTAAACTGTTGTTCCAAGGCCTCTTCCAGCCGCCCACTCGCAGCTCCTCCCCTGCACCCTTCGCCCGCTCCTCTTTGCTGTCTCCCTCACATCTTGCTGAGAATTAAAGTGACATTTTTGAGCCTGCATCCCTCAACTCGCGCTCTGCCGCGCGCCGTCTTGACAGCGGCACATTCAAGGCGGTGTCAGGCTGAAATTATACTGTCTGTGAAGCTCAGTAACGAGGCAAGGGATACAGACGCGGGCGAAGAACAGGCACACCCCGGAGCTGTGAGAGTCAACCTTCGCCTTTGAAGAGTGATGAGGAGTAGTGGGGAAGAATCAAGTGGATGAAATGAAAAGGAGTGTTTGTTTTTATGCCACAGTTTATGGAGTCTGTTTCATCTGATATTTCGAGATTGCAGGTTCAATACAAAGTCTGTGCTGTCTTTTAATTTACTCCATGTGCAATTTCCCTTTTTGGTGGTAACCCTTTGAGTAAATAAAAAGACGGGGATGTGGTTTTTGATATTGTGCCGCGCAGGGTATCATTTCAAAGGCAAGCGGCATTGAAAGCAGGTGTAATAAGTGCTTAATGTGGCTTACTTACTTGTACAGCCTCCAGGAGAACAGCTCTGTTAATTATGCAAATCGGCCCGGGGGGTGACGTCACAGTCAGCAAAATCAAAATACTCCTCAGAGCCTTCAGCTTCACCTCACTGACAGCTGACGCTGTGATGACCCACTGTCAGCGGGAGCATTGTTTCGTCAGTGCGATGGCTGTGTGCCGTTGTCATGCTCCGCAGTGGCACGGTCGCCTCTGGGATATGTTGTCAAACGTTGTGCTCACAAATCAAACTGCTCACTTGACCTCAATCTGATTAGGGACAGTTCAGAATATCGAAATGTTATGGATATCTAATACAGGATCAATTGAACGGCTGAGGGATTAGCCAGCGGAAAATGAAAAAAGTGGAACGGGACGACAAAATGTGGAAAATATGACCTGTTTCTCTCGTGTCAGGGTAGTGGTATCATTCTAAGTGCTGTGTGTGCGGCTCTTCCTTATCTGGCAGTGACTGTGCCTGTTGAGTCATCCCCTACTACTCTGACTCAAATCATGTGCTACATACTGCAGGCTAACTTTAATGGAAGATTCTTACCCAATCCTCTGCCCATGACGAGCGCTCTCCCAGGCCAAACTGCAACTGCTACTGACACAACTCGTGACACAGCCCAGGAGAGAGCCAAATGTAGATGCCGAGAGAGACGAGGGAGTAGAGAGAGAGAGGGGGGTGGGAGGGATCTCTGGATGCCATGTGCTAAGCCTTCTAAAAACAAAAATCAGTGGCGTATTTTTGCCACCATGGAAACATACCTTGTGACTGCACTTAACCTTTGCATTAGATGCCCCAGCCATGACCGACTGCATTCCAGGTCAAGCAGCAGGGGGGACAGGTTAGATTAGGTGATGTCTGTGAGAGGCAGGAATATGAGCGAGATTACGCACCCCGAGATGAGGCTAGAGTTACAGTCAGCTGGATAAGGGGCGAGGCGTTTGTGATGGTCCCTGGGAAAGTGAGCTACCTGTTGGGGATTAAGGCTAATGTGTTAAAGAAATGGGTAGGACACGTGAGTATAAAGTGTCCATGGATGAATCAGTCAGGTGGCGTAAAGGACATGTTAATGTTCAACACTAAAATCTGCAGGGTGTTAAAACTGTTATCAGGGCCGTTACTTAATGTAGAGGAAATCAATGAGATCGCTCTACACAGAAACAGCGGTGGGGTAGGCTTTCCATAGTATGCAGTTCAGCTTTTCATCAGATGGTATAGCCCATATATATATATATATATATATATATAGATAGATAGATATATACACACATGCACAAGCATACATAAATGTACATATCAATTACATAACATGTATGTGTAGACAGATTGCATTTGCTAAGTGCCTTATTGTAAAAATAAGGCATTTTGCTTCCTTTTCCTGTTGGATGGATGCCCCTCCCACCAACAGCACCGCCACTACCGCTCAATCAGAACCATCTACTGAAACAGTCTATTCTGTCGTCCCCTTTCCACAGAGCGGATGGAGTTTCAGTCCCATGACTGAGCTGCCGGAGTGGAATTGGAAAGCCAGCTTGCACTGGTTGAATCTCTCCCAACTGCCACCCCCTTTTCTCACTCGCACATTTGCCTTTGTCAGGGGGTATCGGTTTCTGCTTTGCTCTACATGTTAGGCACCACTGGACCTCTCCTCATACTGCTCCTTCTTCTCCTCCTGACACACACACAGACACATGTCACCGACGCTACTTTCTAATGATATGTCCTGCGTTGCCCCTGCAAAGCGAGACCATGAATGGGATGGAAAAGTCAGGCCTCACACAAGTGTGCTCAGCCTGTGACGTATTCAGTAAGAAGGAAACTTGAATGGGACGGGTGAATGGGTAGACTGAGAAGAGATGTCAGTGATAGAATATCCTATACGTAATGCCGAGGCACATGATTCCTTAAATTTTATATAACGGAAAAGAAAGAACATTTTAATCCTGTTAATTATTCAGAAGAACTGCTCTAAACCTTCTGTGCATTTTCAGACAGTTACAATTGATTGCATCTTTCAGATGCCCATAAGTTAGTGTCAAAGCAATGCTCAATGGGAAAGAAAGCCAACACGCTCTATCAGTACGTCCCTGAGATCGACATTGAGATGTGTTGCACCTCATTGTTTTTGACAGAGCGCTCCCAAACTGCTGCACAAGTCAACAGCGTTGGAGCCGAAGAAGCTTCAGTGCTAGCTTTGGGAATCTGCCCTTGCCCTTGGTGGACTTGTGTTTAAAACAGGCGGGCAGCTGTTGGCGCCGGCTGGAGGAGCTGCTTTAGAAGCAGGGGTCCATCCCGTAAATGGAGCCGTGCGGTTCTGATGGATCAGCACATCAGTTCCCCTCCTGCAGGGTCAAACAAATGGAGGGTAGCGCAGAGCCTGTATCACTCATGATGAAAGGAGCAGAGGAGGGAGACGTGGAAAAGATTAGAATAAGGAGAATAATCTTTTCCCTTTTCTTTGACGTGAGGAAACTTGATTCTCAAAATAGCTTTTGGTTTTTATTATGTCAAGTAAAAGGCTGGTTGTGATGAATGAACATGTTTGAAATCAATTTTTGAAGAGACCTAATTGGGACTTTTCAGAAAGTCCCCAAATACCTTACAGTGTTGTTGTTTTTTAATTTGACACATTTTAAGCAGTGCTGCTGCACTGTTAAATTTTTTCTCATCCCTTGCTTTTGTCTTTTGTTCTAAAAGTGAATGATTTGCACTGGTGAACTTTGCCACTGGCAGCTTAGCTTTGGATTTACCGTATACTGTCAGCTGTAAAGTAGAATAAATAACATGTTGTGTGTGACCCTTAAATATTAATTCACTCTAGTTACATATTATCCTGTCCTTCAAGTCTGGAAAATATCACTCAGGTTTTCCATGTCAAAAGGGCATACATTTGTAGGTTGGTGCTTTCAGCTGCTCTGTTGTTTTCCAATGGGTGACCAAGGAGATAGATCTGCATATTTGATTTGATACGGCCTTTTACATCAGAGGCACTTTCCTGAGACAACCCTTCCGTTAATTTAGGCTTGAAGGTATGAGTACATTAACCCCTGGGGCTGGGTTTGTGTCTCCTCCCAGTCTCAAAACCAGGATCTTTCACATGTGAATGTATTAACGTCTACTCTGTACACTACAAGGACATGTTCATGTATATTACCCCCCCCCCCCCCCCCCCCCAAAAAAAAAAAAAAAAAATTATACACAAGCTATGTTTATGCACCAGTTAAATAATTTTTTTAATGGTTATCGCGGTAACCCTGATATTCTTAAAATCCCCAATTGAAGGCACACTGTAAGGCTTTTCTTCTGTGCATGCTGATTCATTTACATTGGATTACTGTGCTTTGTGGCCTGTCAGAACAACATCATTACAATATCTTCAAATGTAAGCACTGCCCACACAGACAGGTGTCAAAGAAAAACCAACGGAAATTTCATCACAGTTTTGATGTGCTTCATTATTTCGTGTGGAGGGCGACCAGAGAGATTGAACAGCAGTTTTCCAAAGGATATTTCTTCAATTGACATGTTTGTAATGGAGATAGGGAGCGTTGTCTGTGACGAGTCGCATCATTTTCATACTCATCACATCTGTGACCCCCTCATGCCCTATGGATTGTCATCTTGAAAAGGACCACTCCAATCAGGACAGAAATGCTTGATCACAGGTTAAAGGTGAGGATTTATAACAACTTTATACTGATTTGCAGTTGCAGTGCTTCTCAAACTGTGTGGTGCGTTACAATGGTAGTAAATAGCATCACTGCAGGTGGGGAAAAAATCTAAAGTGAAGCTAAGCTCAGAAAATAGGAAATATAGATGATATGTGGACCTAAGCCATGCCTGCAAAATGCCAGAACAGCAAAAGACAGACACCAATCCCACTCACTATAGATTTCAATGGTTCATTTTTCCTTTAATTAGTCATCTGTTCGTAAGATTACTGGTTCAAGAAGTTAACACAAGCATTTCCCACCCACTTGCCCAAGTCATTTTTTTCCATTTTGTGTCATTGTATATACACTTATCGGGCATAACATTATAACCATCTGCTTAATATTGTGTTGATTCCCCTTTAGTGGCCAAAAAGACCCTGACTTGTTGGGGTATGGACTCCACTAAACTCCTGAAAGAGTTCTGTGGAATCTGGCACCAAGATCTTAGCCACAGACACTTTAACTTGCAAGGTGAGGCCTTCATTGATTGGACTTGTTTGTCCTGCACATCCCATAGATCCTCAGTTCGACTGAGATCTGGGAAATTTGGATGCCAAGTCAACACCTCAAACTCGTTGCTGTTCTCCTCAAACCATTCCTGAACCATTTCTACTTGGTGGAGAGGAGCATTATCCTGCTGAAAGAGGCCACAAGGAATACTCTTTCCATGAAAGGGTGTACATAGTCTGCAGCAATGCTGCTTAGGTAGGTGGTACATGTCAAAGTAATATCCACATGGATGGCAGGAGGTTTCCAACAGAACATTGTCTGAAGCATCACACTGCCTCTGGCATTGTGGCCATTGTTGGTGCTTTCACCTGTGGACAGGAGTCAGCATGGGCATCCTGACTGGTCCCATACACAACAAACGGCAATACTCTGTTTATTCTGACACCTTTCTGTCAGAACCATCACTAACCTTTTCAGCACTTTGAGCTACAGCAGCTCATCTGTTTGATCCGGCCACATGGTCCAGCCTTTGCTTTCCACGGCATCATGGAGTCTCCCAGGAACCTGTCACTCGTTCATAACTGCTCCTTCCATGGAGTAGTGGTGGACTTTTGATGCATACAGACACAGAACATCACAAGAGCTGCAGTTTTGGAGATGTTCTGACCCAGTCGTTTAGCCAGAACAGTTTAATCCTCATGAAACTTGCTTAAATCCTGACACTTGTCCATTTTTCCTGCTTCTAACATCAAATGTGAGGACAGAATGCTCACTTGCTCCAATAGTATGTCCCACCATGATGCCATGATGGACAGATAATCAGTGTTATTCACTTCACCTGTCTGATCCGTGTATTATGAAAATAGAGGGTTTTGCATGATCAGTGTTTGTTTCTCACAAAGTTTTAACTGATAACAAGAGTATTTTTAAAAACACAATAGTATGGCAAACGCCCAAAACATTTCACAAAAGCAGTTTGTAGTGGAGGATTTAGTCAAACTTTACTGTACATACATTTTTAACCAGCTATGAAAACTACTCATGTCAAGCCATGTTTGTCGCTGGAAAAAATACTCAAATACTCTTACCCCACAGTAATGCAGACAATGGCTGAACAACAATCGAATCACATCAAATTCTGGCACAGTTCATCACTTTCAGAGATGCAAAGTCAAGTAAGGTTTTAATATTCGTGCTTCAGCACGAGGTGCGCTCCGTGTGATGACAGTAAAGATGCTGATGGAGCGAAGACATCCTTCCCTTTCAACCCAGCCCCCACTCCAGTGCTTCATTTACCCCTCCATTTCTCTTTCCCAGTATTATAACCAGCCTGTAATTCACATGGCATCATAGGGTCCCTGTCTGTATAAATCAAGAGCCCCTATCCATGAAGCATATATTTTTGATAAAGCTGCCTCTTCATCAAGGTCTTCCGAAGCTCCGTTACTAACCGTATTGATTCCTCCTCAGATTATTTTCAGCCACGGGGGAATTTCTATTTTTCCCCCTCCTTTTTTTTTTTTTTTTTTTTTTTTTTTGAAAGCATGACAGAAATGGATCTATGGTAATCATATTCCATCTGTGACACTGCGCTCACTCCGTAAATATACACTATCCTTGCTTAAGCCAGAGAATCTCTGTCTGTCTCTCCCTCCCTCTCTCTCCGATCGTACCTTAATTGTGCTGTTAGAGAAGCAGAATCTAATTCCGAAAAAAGCATCCACGCGCTTACCCTCCCCGCTATCTCTCTCTCCATTCTCCAGCCTCCCAGCTCACTCGCACACACACGCACACACACGCACACAAACTTTGGTCGACGGCAACTCCTAGAAAGCAAACAGGCCTTTGGCTGGAGGAGCCAGATAGGAGCTGGTTGGCTCCCACCAATCCTTTATCTGAGCCAGCGCTGCACATCAATAACACAAACACCACCACCACCCGCCCCCCTGTTCCTCCTCCCTTCCTCCTTCCCTCCCCTCGCTCCATCCTCTGTCACCAAACACCCTCCCCTCCTCCCCTTTCTCCTTTCCCTCCAGCTTGTACTCCTCCACTTTTAATCTTCCAAAACAAAACGCCAGAGCCCCCAATGAGAAACTGCATCAAGCTGAGAAAGTGATAAAGCAGTTATTTTATTGTTTATATATTTATATTTATTTATATATTTATTTCTTATGTGTTTGAGACCGGTGGAATGATTTGCACATTTCAATGTCGGGGCACCTTCCTGGGCTTTTTGCTAATAACCTGTTGATCTGTGCTTCTTGTTTGTGTCGCTTCTGTCAACTCCGACGCCACCGCACAAAAAAACAAAACAGACATTAACAAGCAAACCCTTTTTTAATGCCATCTTTTGGTCAGGCCAAAGCTTTTGTTGTAGCGCACGATTCACGCTTTGATTATACTTCTTTGTGTCCGGTGCTGCCTTTTTATGATGATGAAGAGAGACGTTTTTTTCCTTTTTCATACTTCAAAATGGAAGAGTGATAACAGCGTGTATTCACCCTCAAATCATCTGGATGCTCCTCTAATTGCATTCAGTTTGTTTGAGCTCTGCACCTTGTATCGCATTAAACTGCTGTTACATGCCAGATCATAACAATACGAGGGGTTTGTGCACATATACACACACCCGCCTTCATAGATGTGTGACTCTGTTCTTTATTTTAGCTTGCCATCGTCTTTTAAAGACTTTAAACAAAAAAAAACAAAAACAGGTGTGTGGCTGACCCACAGGTAGAGCAGCCAGACAGTTTTTCACCAGCCGAAATTTCCCTAGTGAGCATTTCTATTCTTTCTTTCTTTTTTGGACTCGGTTATAGTGGTATCTCTTAAAAACGGTGTGTGCCTGTGCATGTTCACACAGCTTTGGGGGTTTTGCCTTAGGGGGGATAAAGACTACAAGACCTCCCGCAGACTCTGTGCACTTATAAAAACTCCTGTCCCAGCCAAATGTGTAGACATACTCCACGAAAGACTCTCAGCAATAACTGGGAATTCCCTCCAAAATTGCACTGCATAAATTGAGCACAAAAGCCAAATCTGCGCACTTCATGCAAGACCATGGGTGCAGGCAACATGCCACTTAAGGGAGCGAGGTCTCGCTCTAACTCTGCTGAATCAATAGTGCAGGCAAAATGGCACACTAATCAACATTCCATTACTGCTATTTGCATATTTGATCCAGGATTTGTTCAATGGATTATACATATTACCTGCATGATGTTTAATTGCCTTTTTAATAGACTCTGTGATTAAACAAGGAAGTTGGGTTAGGGTGGTGGTGGTGGGGAGACAAAACGGGGGTCGGGAAGGAGGTGGAGGGTGTGGGGAGTGCAGGAAATCTTATTAGAACAAGTTGCTCGCATCCTCCGGAAGACTGTGCGAAGGTGCTGGAATGAAATAAAGCAGAGATTCGTCTTGTGATAGAGGCGGCAGTGGTTGCTCAAAATTCATTCATTTGGCTGGTATTTGTTTAAGGAGATTGAAGAGGAGTCTGCTTGTTCCCTTCACCACTGAGTTTTACATCTTATCGTGTTTTGACAGATGAGGGGCGCGAGGCACTGGGATGCACACACGTGGAGTATGCATTCTTGCATTGTGGATATGCTCGACGAATTAAAGTTTTGGCTCGCACGTGAAGTTTTCATGTGCTTTTTTTTTTTTTTTTTTCTTTTGGCACGATGTGGGGGTGAAAGAACGTGCGGTTTTACCTGCGTATAAATGTGTCTTAAAAGTCTGCACCATGCAAATTATCACAACATTTTGTGTTGTCATGCAAATATGCTCAGGCAGCTATCAATGCTGGTTACCTGGCTTCCACCCCCCCCCCCCCCCCCCCCCTCCGTGTTGAACCATTAATCACAGTGAAAGAATAAGAGAGAGAATGGAAGCTAACGACTACCGTTCAAGCATTAAGAGAGAAACCCAATGCAAGAAGCTAATCGCTGACAATAGACTCTCTTTAAACAGCAACAATGGGCTCGCTAATCTTCAGAAGTATTAGTGCCAAGCTGTACGTAACCTAAGTGAAGCACTTCAGGACTTCAAAGTAAGCTGAATGCCTAATGTGTTGGGGCCAGAGTGTGTTTAAAGTTGTGTGTATACAGAAACTGCTCGTATGCACGAGTACGGTACACAATATGTGGATTCAGAAAAAAAAAGTTTAAAGCGCAGCCAATAAACGTACCTTTTAATGACTTATTCTGAAGGCCAACATGCGCACAAAGACACAGATTCACATTCATACAGATGCATCAACACCACATTTTGACTACACGTACATCATGTGGCATTTCCTAACAAGGGAAAGCTGGGGAAAAAATCTCTCAGTGAGGTCACCCTCACCTACAGTTAGCGGCCAGTCACCTGCTCTCATTAATAAGGAAATTAATGTTGCATTCCGTTTCAATTAACCTTCCCCGGCTACAGGAGCAAGACTGGGAGGGAGGCCCAGGCACCCGCCGAGGTCAAGGTAATTGAATTGGAGGTACACTGATCACGAGGCCAAGGAGTTGTTGCTATGGCGCTGGGGGCAACTGTTAAACTGCCATTAAGGTGGAGGTTGAGACTGCTATGCGTCAGGTCGTGTTGTTGTATCTCACAGATATGACAGTCAGCATCAGCGAGATCAGCCTTCGTAACTATCAGTTGCCAGATTAGGCGACTGACAGACTTGATTACTGGTTGGGGTAAATTTGCATAATGTCTAACGCCTGATCGTGGACTGCTGAGATGAACTGCTTTTGATTCGGTGTGGTGTTTGTAAATCACATGGAAACAGAGGTTTATTTACACATTTTTTTGACGATGCAGAAAAAGATGTTTTCTAAGCTAAGACGTTTTGACCAGTTACATGCTAGGAAATTTTTCAAGGACACCTTGTAACTTTCACAAACGGTCACAAAACCAGTTTTTAACGGCCCCAAGATGACGGAAGTTGGACTAAAGCAGACAGGATATATTTGATGCAAGATACAGGGAATTACTTGCATTTGGAGCAGTTCTGCAACTTGCCATTTTTACTGAGGTAGAAAGCAGTGGAGATGCAGGTCAGCAGGGTGTGCAGCAAGAACATGTGTCACACTTTATGGATTGAAAAGCAGACAGTGTAATCTAGCTAGCAATTACATATTCTCCAAAATATATTTGCCAAGCCAATCCGTCTAATATATTTTTGCCGTACCTCAGTTTGTTTTGCATTTTGTCATGACGCAGACAGTGACAAATGAGATTATAGCCTTTTAGTGCTGTTAGTAATGTTGTATTCATATCGGTGATTTATTTTTATTTTTTGCACAAAATGTTACTTTGTGCAATTGCCACAGGTCCACTTTTGTCCCTTTGTCATTGTGTCATTTTCTTCCTCTTGCCCCCCCCACACACACAAGCCACCCAACTCCATCTTCCTCTCTTTTCTCTGGTGTGTCTCTGATGATGGTTGTCTGCTCCTCGATTGCGCTGCTTAGCACTGGCCAACAGTAAAACACACCTGGGTGTGTCCAGCCATCTGATGAATGACCCTGCGGCTGGCGGTCAGATCGATAGGAGTGTGTGTGTGGGTGCGCGCACACGCCGGAACATGTTGGGGGTGCGAGACGAGCAGGTGCGTTCTGCTGAGCTGGAAATCCCATTAAATCCTCGCCACCACGCAGACATACGCACATGCGCGCACGCACACACTCTCTTGCTTTCACACACTGCGTCCTCTGCTAACGCACATTAGTAAACACAACCACTAGCTATCTATGTCTTTACTGGCACACACCAGCCCACACAGAGCACGCTTCCAAACTATTTACCTCCACACGCAGCACAGGCTCTAACTTTGGTTGAAAGAGGCCAGCTATAATTCACTGCTCTACCTGTACTTGTACCATCCAGAGCGATACAAAGCTTCTGTTCTCCTCACACTAACTTAATGCAAAGGAACAGCCCTCACATCTCCTGCTTTTTGTCAGGGAAATGTCAAAATGCCTGTAACGACAGTATTCAAGCAGCACAATATGGTTGTTTGCATGTGTTGTGGCAGAGTGATATGGATACTATGACTCACATCTCTGCAGGCGCCCAGCAGGTCTTTTTGGCAACATGAAGCTCTGTGTGTGTGTGTGTGTGTGTGTGTGTGTGTGTGTGTGTGTGTGTGTGTGTGTGTGTGCAACATTGGCATTCGAAAAATAATCTTTTTCTATCTGTCTCCATGTGCTTATCCCCCACCCCTCACCCCCGCCCATCACTTGATCCCTCCTTTCCATCCTTGTCTCTCTTTCTGCCTAACACCTTCAATCCACCTGTTTCCCTCCATCCCACTTTTGTGTTCCGCTCTCTTTTTGTTGATCTCGCTTCATCTGTCATCGCTCCCCTTTTCATCCCTCTCTCCATCCAGAATCCCCTAGCGTGACATTCTATCTCTGACACATCATGCATGTCCTGCTCCAATGATGCCAGCGCACTGTCAGATCAGCCACAATGTGTGTCATCTTGCTGGAGGAGGGAGAGGAGGAGGACTGGGGTGGGGGACATATAGATAGGAAATGGCCAGCTGAACCACAGACGGCTTTGTTGTCTTAAGAGGTGTCTTCACACATGCACGGGACTTTTTTTTTATTTTACTGAAGGTATCCATGCACATATACATAGCAAGAAATGTAAGCAAATGTGTGGATATCAGATAGGATTTCACAAGATTGGCAGACAAATAGTGAAACATGACATGAAGACGCTGGGTGGGACTCACATTTTCTATTCCTTATTGCAGCCTTTCATTTTCTGTGGTAATCACCCTTGTCACTGCCATTACTATTTCCATAAGGCTGCACATACAATACATCTAGCTGACACAAAAGTGATTCTCTAAAACCTACAGATCTCTAAAAATAGAGAAATGATGCATTCCATAGCTGAAAATGTCTTTGATACAATATATAAGCAAAAGGTTTGAAGAGACTGCAATGTTCTTCACTCTCCACCGTACAATGGGTGAACCAAACAGCATGCTGGCAATTGTGCCAAGTTAATGAGGGTGGCAGAAAGGGAAATAACAGGCTTGGATAAATGCACTTGGCTAATTTTATAACAAGGTTTAATGAGGGTGATGCAATAGGAAACTTCATGGCATACGCAAAATGGAAAAGGCTTTGCTTCATCTTCACTTCAGTGTGATTGTCCGTAGCAAATTTGTCATTTAGTTCAAAATCCTTTGCCTTGAATACAAAAGTCCTGAATTATCATGCTCTGTCATATTTTAAAGAACTCAGAGTACTTTATTATCTCTTTAGAGCACTTCCCCTGTGAGGTTTTTTTTTAAACTGGCACAGCCTTCAGTTATCAGTCTCTTCTCTGGAACCAGCTTGGAGTTGGGATTTACAGTTTGGACTGGATCAGCTGACCCCAAACGATTCCATAGTCTCACCTTCTTCTCCACCCTTGAGTTTATATAATGCTGCATGTCATAAACCTTTGTCTACTCCCCAAATGTGTGTTTTGTCCTGTTTTTTGTCTTTCTGTGCTTTTCTTTTCTGTCATCTCTTCCCCTTCCCCCAACGCCGGTCACAGCAGATGTCTATCGTCTGGTTTTGTTGGAGGTCTCTTCACTAACTCTCCACTTTTCTAACATTGAGACTTAAAAAACATACAAAAACAAAGCAAAGAGTCATTCAATACACATCATCATTAAAAAAAGACAAAAGAAAGAAAGAAATACATGCATGTATTAACAATATGACCCATAAAAATACAGTTACAAACTTTTCCAAGATCATGCAGGATAATCATATCTTTAAAGTTAAATAACTTTTCCATATATATATCTATATATTTGGGCTCTATCTAAATTATACAGACTGATTTTTTCTGTCTTTTTGACATAAATTAGCTGCATTCAAATTAATAATGATTCTCACCTGTATGTGCCTGTAGCGCTTATAACATATTCAGCATCATAAAATCTGCTATAATTACAGGAATACCACTTCTCCACATCTAAACCTCGCCAAATAACGCCAAAAAACCCCCATCTAAACTACAAAAGTAATTTTCCAACTGGAATTCCTGCTTAAATATTCCATAATTTACACTGCGGCTATCGTTAATAGCCTTTAATAGCCCAGTGAAGTACTATATGATCCGAACTGAATTGAACTGAAGCGGTGTCGTCCCATAAAGTTCAACAGAACAGCAAAGTGTACGCCAAGCTACACACATTTTGGCAATCTGATCGGTGCTTGTACTGATACATGGATATGTCCCTGGTAATTGGAGCAAAAATAATATCTACACACTACAGTAGGAGAGTAGTTCAATCCACTCTGTCACGTCCCTATTTTTAGAGGAAAGCTGCAAGTACAAAACGAATCATGTTAACTCGAACCCTGCCTGATTTGATTACTGAGGCAGTTTGATCTCATCTCTACCCGCAGTCATCATTTGAACTAATGTGGTGTAAAGTAACTATCTTTATTCCACCTCTGAATATTTCCTACTTATCTGGAAGACTCTGAGAAACTTCAGCAAGTAAATGAGTGAGTGCGCGTTCATCCTGGATAAACTGCACACAGGCATACATATGGATAGCACACGTATGGATGCAAGCTGTTATACATAATGCATATGTGGAACAGCTGAGCTTATTTACAGTATACTGTCATTGGACCACAATGTGACTGACGGGCTCAGTGTCATCTCTGACCTCATTAACTGCCACTGGGTCAAAGTTGCACTAGAATGCCGGTTCGTCAAAGCGGTTACGTCACGCAAGGACGAGGAGCTTATAGAGCCCCTCTCCACCCACCCACTCATAAGACACCTAGTCTTGTCTAGTCTAGTCAATCCCTGTAGTATTCCCAGGACATACTGCACACTTTCCAACAATAGCTAACCTGGATATGGCTAGAGCAGCTGTGTTACCGCTATTACACTGCACCTGTGGAGAGTGCGCTGTCCCGTTCCGTGGCCTCCCCGCTTCTTTCATTTAGCTGTCAAGTGTTGTATGCCCAAAGCTGGCATCGCTGGAGTTCCCTTTGTAGCTTTACACATTTCTGGGAAGCAGAGCAAAGTGGTTTGGCGTCGGATTTTTTTAGGACAATAGGCCTCTTGATGTGTCGTGTTAATTTTGTGTTTGTGACATGCTTTTTTTCCATTTCTAAATTGTTTTTAATTAGTGAATATACAGAGTGAATGTGTTTTAATTGTGGAATTCTAATGACTGTCATTCTGGAAAAACCGCTACTTGGACTGTCAAGAGAAATTTTACACATCTATGGTGTTAACTGGTGTGAAAAAAAGGCAGCTACTACAACTAAAGTAGCTCATTAGAGGAGTCCCTATATATTCAGTGGCTTCAGTCATTTTGCACGTCATGGTCTAATAGGCATAGTTAGAGTATTATGTATGGGACTGTTTTTGACAGGACATTAGAAACTGAACTTAATAGGTAATGTTTGTTTAACCTTTGCAATAGACGGTGAACTAAATACAAATGTGGAATGTCAGCATTACTTTAGAGATAGACAGTTTTTGCACTGTACCATATTAACATGCATTGGCTTCCTTGCCAACCCTTTCAAGGCTCCACACTGCATGGCTTCAATTGTTTCAAACCTGTGCCGATGCAGATTCAAAAATCCATTGTTTTTGTTTAACACGGCGCTGTGACCGTGGCCCGAAGTGACAGCTACTTTCTCTTTCCTTCTCCCTCTCATTCTGTCTTCTCTCTCACCATCAATGTCACTCTCTTCCCCTGAAGCTTCTTCAATAGTAGACCGGACCCCTTTGCCTTCTTTAAAGTGACTGGATTTGTGTCTCAATAATGAACTCAGTCAGTGGAAGAGAATGAGCAGGATTAATCCAGCCAACGGCAACGGAGGGATTTGATGATGTCATCTGTATGAATGAAGCAGTTAGTGGATTATTTCCTCCGAGGTGGAAGCGATCCAAATAAATGAATGCGAATGCCAGGGCGAAGGCTGGAAGAGTTTGAGAAGGAATGTTGAAAAGGCAGACGTGCGTTGTGCTCTTGAAACAGGTGGATGACGTGATGAAAGAGGCTCGCAGGGAAATGATAGGGGGGCAGGACAAAGGAGAAGGTAGCAACATAAAGTGAGTAAGTGTGGGTGAAAATGATTGATGGGGGAACCGGGGGAGACAAAAGAAAGGACAAATCAGTGGAAGAAGATATAGGATAGTTTCAAACCTGTGTCTTTCCATCTGTCAGGACAAATGGCATGGTGAGAGGTTGGTCTGGGCAGACAGTGCTTAGTGGGAGGTGTCAGCTTTGAGCTATGGAAGTGCTGCAGGAATCTCTCCCGGAGGCCCCAGCTGTGGCAATCACTGCTCAGTGGGCCGCTAGGCCAGAGCAATCAGGCCACCAACAGGCCATCAGCTGAGCTCTCTCCTTTCTGTGTGCATCACCCGGCTCTCCCTTCATTCTGATCACAGACATGTCGTGTTGCAACTGTGTAGCAATGGCAGTGATTTACCCTCCTGGCACAGTGATGCATCTTTAGCAACATCTGTAGTAAACACAGTTAAAATAGATTTCTGCTCATAAATAGAATTACCCTACAAATCATCTCCTCACACAAAAGTTTTGCTGCCGAAAGTCAAATACCCTACCACGCTCGTCATTTGATTATGCAGTCACTCAGATGTTGTATAGGATGAAAACATATTGATGCTTTGATAATTTCCCTCTTCATTACTATAAATGAAATTCAGATTTTTAGCTAAGTGGCAACTAAAGAGCGACGTATTCTGGATGAGTTATAAGACGACTATAGTTGAACTCTTTGTGGGTCAAACGCATTGAATAATCACTTTTTAGTTTAGTCAGACTGTGGCTAAATTAGACTGAGATGAAGATCCTAATGTAATTTTTGAATATCCATCCCTGAATCCATTTTCTTTCGTTTATCCAGTTCAGGGTCACAGGGGAGCTCCGAGAGGCAGGCAACCATTCGTACTCACATTCATACCCATTAGCCAGTTTAGACTCACAAATTAACCTAACCGCATTAACTGGTAACATATCAGAAAACATTTTAGTTTTATTTCAAACTGTTCAGAACGTCATTTTTTCTTGCAACTGTATCGATCCTAACAGGGACCATTTACCATAAATCTGCCATCACAGACAATTTGGGCTTAAGATCAAATGTGCATCTTCAGAACCTCCATAAAGGGTCAAATCTGTAACTGTTCATTCTGACTTAAAGCCAACATGCTTTAGGGTAGCAGTTCGGACCAATATCACATTTGGGTACATTAGAGTACCCATTAATCTGATATTTTGATCAGATTAATGCTCTTTTCAGTAGCAATTTTACACAAGTTTCAATCAAGACTACAGCAGCATGCTTTCAGTTCTTGCCCAGGTTAGACAACTGGTCATTCAAATGCAGTGTGCGATATTTGGAAAAGGGAACCCTGCAAGGATGTTTACTCCGATTGCTGCACGATTAGCTCCATCGGATTGGTTGTGACATGTGCATGGGTTATGATCTGTGCATGAAAATCGTGAGCCTTTGTATGCACAGGGCGAAGCGTCTCGTCCTCCTTAGATTAAAAGCTGCTGGAATTGGATGAAGTGCATGACTCCATACACACTCCAGAGGAGAACAAGCTTGTACATCATTTTAAAATTCAGAGAGAAAAAGCTGCACTTAAACCCACCCGTGGGTAATCCATTTTAACTTGTGCTAAAACTCTGAAGGAAAGATCTAAAAGAAAGGCAGATATACAGATTCGTATTAAGAATGCTTTCCTGCTCTCTCCCTCTCCTCGCTCTTTCTCATCTCCCCCTTTATAAAGGTCCTAATGAGTTGTCGGTGGAGCTGAGGCAAGACATCCGTAATGTGCCATGAAATATGTAAGCCAGGCCTTTTGGAAAGTGTGTCTGTTTCATGCCTCCTCCTCCTCCTTCTATACCTCTTTCTCCCACTAGGAGAAAGAAAGGAGGTTCTTTCTGTGATTTATGCGCTTGACATTGGCAGCAGGGGCAGGTAAAGGGGCGTGGCGCAGTCCAACGTATGAATCTATCCCGACACCCTCACTTTCCCCCTAATTAGATTATTGGACTGATGAGGTAGCACCAAAGATTAAGCTCTTCATCTGTTCTGAGAGGAGAGGAAGAAGAGACGAGAGGGAGGTGCACCATCCGCTCTTTGCCCCCTCCATTCATCCATGTTTTTTCAACCTCTGTAACCCTGCAAGGCAATAGCAAGTGGCCAGAGATAATCTGCATAGTAGTAATAGTTAGAGCAATCTATATTAAGGATGTCTTTTAAATGTGAGGAGAAAATATGGAAGCTTGAAGTACCTGTACTGTACCTTCAGTTCAGATCTCAAAGAATGTACCTCGTAAAAAAAAATCTTTATAGAGGTATAACAAGACACTGTGCTGTTTCATGCAATGTTCTGAATCCAGCATATGTCAGTCATTTGAACTCCTGTCCTCAGCTTTAACTTTTCCAGTTACCCAGCAGGCTTATAAATTACCACTGCATGCATGGTGGAATTTTGGCTTCACAGTTCAGAGTGGCTGGCGGCCACCATCTCGTGTCATGCATCAGCTTACATGTACAAATGTGTGCACTAGCTTAGTACAAGTAAGACTCTGACCCCTCTGTTGGATGCAAGCCCAGCTCCTGTGAGTGAGGGAGCTTGGTGGAGTGATTGGAGGGCGTGGGGGTAGCAACTGCAAGACTGTTTGGAGTGTTTCGAGAGCTGAGGTTCCTGCATGTGCATGAATGTTGAGTCTTGATGGGGAACCTATATTTAAATCTACATGTGGCAGTATAACGGTCTTTTTACATGGTGCATGTGAGCCATCTGAGAAAATTTCGATGTATTTTTATCTGTTTTTCATGAGATCGTGCGGCTGTTTTTGACAATCACTTCTTTTCCAAGGATGCCATTAGAATTATGAGTCACGATAAGACCCTTGATGTTTTGTCGCACCTCTCTCTAGATTGCGCTGCCACCATTTTATGAGACTCTCATAGTATGTTGCAGTTGGTGTGCAGTTGCCAACAAGAGCCAAGATGACAAGTCAAGCAATGTCCTTGGCTAGCACACTTGAAACAAAAGGTCTTACGGTTCATAACACCATATTTTACCTTGTCAGTTTACTTCCTTTAGAAAAGTGAACCCAGCTACACGGAGACTCTTTGTTATAACTTTATATTCTATATTTCTGTGGTCAGATTTGATATTTTTCAATATAGAACCGTAAACCACTACCCATCATACATTTCTTTGGCCACAGTAAATCATACAGCATTATTGGCTTGAAACCGGACTTATTAAGTTCTTGTTTATTTTCTGTCATGTATACATACTGTTACAATAGTGATGGTGCCCATGTCCAAGGAAAGTAATCCCTACAAGCCAAAAGCCAAATGAATGGATCACCTTAAAAGTAACTTTTTGAGGTTATTTAAAAGAAAATAACAAAGTTGTACCCATTCTCTGTAATCACATTTCCAACAAATTGATGCATTCTCCTTATTTCAGGTTGCCTTCCCACCTTAAATAAATTGCCTAGATGTATGTATGTCGCTAAACCAACCACATATGTGGTTCCCGTATAAGTTAAACATCCCAAATAGTGTTTTTTAAAGTATATATGGCCGTTTAATATTTGTACATGTATATTTTCATCATCTCTTTCTCCTCCCACACCACTGCTCTTTCCTCACTCATTTCCAGAGCTTAGGTCCGTTTAGTGGCTGCTCTTTTAGCTTATTTATGATCGCTGTTAGTCATCATGACATTACCATTATGTGGCCTTTGTTTGTGTGCAGTTAGTTGCATGGCTCTGAAACGACTTCCTCGATGATTTCCAGGAAAGTTTGTAGTTCGCTTTTGTGTGTCACGTGTGTATGGACATTAATGGATAAGTCAGCTCAAGGGCAGTGTATTTACAGTAGTCTCTCTCTCTCTCTCTCTCTCTCTCTCTGTGTGTGTGTGTGTGTGTGTGTGTGTGTGTGTGTGTGTGTGTGTGTGTGCACGAGTTATTTTAGAGTGTTTTTTCTTAGACTGGCTTCATGCCAGAAATCTGCTGGCTTACTGTTTAAGGTCAGTAAATTTACTAATTTACTGACCTTAAAGGCTTGTTTTCAAGACATGTGCATGATTCCTCTGAAGGAAACACATTTAGGCATCTATGAAGCTAAACTCTGTCTGCCAATCTTTAGCATTCCAACAGTAAAATCGAGCATATGTCAACCGTTTTTCCGAACCTGCTTACGTGAAAGCAGGTCTTAAGAATGCAATCTAAAGAAGAGTAAAACAGCCTGGAAAATCTGTAATGTTTGTGGAAGTACGCATTAGCATTGTTATCAACTCCCAGTATTTGTTCATTCACATCACTTGCTGCAGCCTCGACGAATGTAATGTGTTTGTTGGTCGGTGTGCGTGTGCGACTACGTGTGTTTTTGTAGGCTATTAGGCCAGAGGGGATGGTATCAATTGGAGCTTCCCGGGAAGATTTCCAGGAGTGTGTGTGTGTGTTCTGGGTGTGTGCATATGTGCACATGCATACACACGCTGTTTCTATTCTTGTGCTCTGCAGAGTTGATTAAAGACCTTGCTTTTTTTTCTCTTACCTTTTCCCAGTTGCTCACATTGTGACAAAGGCAAGCTTGTAACACCCAGTTCACATAAAATATCATAAGCAATTTGAACTGGAGGGTAATTTCACACTGTTTTCAAGGCCTTGTCCAGATGCTCAAGTTTGTTTGTGCGAGTGTGTTTAGTGTGTGTGTGTGTGTGTCTATGTGTGTCTGTGTGAGAGCGAGAGAGTGAGAGAAGTACCTCAGGTGTCATAAGGCTAGAAGTTATTACCTGATGACAACATTACAGCATCTCTGTCCCATATAGCAGAGCATAGCATCCAGAAATGGCCGGGGTCAAGTAAACCCATGCTTGTTGCATTTCACAGCCAACTTGAAATAGTACAGAGGCACAATTTGTCCCATGGAGAGAACAGACAGAACATGTTCTGCACTTCGGCTCAAGCAACAACAAAAAGGGCAAGAGAGTAAATAGCTACGAATGCTAAAGATGCATGGACATGCATCAACAATTTTAGTTGTTAAACTCCTGAATCTCAGCCGCTTTTAAAGTTGCAAAGCTGTTAGAGCAGGTTGTTCCACGAAAGGGAATCTTCAAGGTGATTTCAGTCGGTCACTGAAGAGTAGATTCTTTAGTTTAGATTTTCTATATTTTCTACATTTTAAGTTATGGATTCAGCTGGATGGTTAAATCACAACTGGCGCTGCTGCCAGATCTTCTTAGGATATATGTGCGTACATGCAAAGCCATCTTCAGCGCTCTCCAGAGATGCCGTTTTACTCAGATCCTGTCTCTGACTATGTCACTCCGTGGGCTGTTTGCATAAATTCATCAATAAGAAACCAACTCAACCAGACATACCAGTGAAAACAACAGCCATCCAGAAACGTAATTCCACCAAATGCATACCTGAGATACTAATTAGTGAAGTGGAGAAAATGCTTTGTGTTTCATTTCATCGCCTGGTTTCTGAAATCATGAACAGAAGAAAACCTACTCAGTGAAAACAGTAACAACAGCTCCAAGTGGAGAGAAAACAGCTTTGGCAGATTTTTTTTTTTTAAATAAAGGAAGAAAGAAGTGGTTTGAAAGCAGACGGCAGAAAAGAGGCAAAAAAGCACATCGTTTCATGCAAGCGAACGATGAGGGCAACAGGAGGACGGCGAGCAACTCAATGCCTTATCTGTGACGTATGAACACACAGCCTCTATTTTGGGGAACGCGGCTTTGTGTTGAATTATCGGTGACCAGGAAGGAACACAGATGCACAGATGGCCCATGGTTGGTTTTGTTAAACAGGTTAAACTATATTCAACAGTTAATTAATTAGCCTATTAAAATGTTCCACAACGCCAGAGTAACCATCCTTAGGCACGACCATTACATACTGCTTCAGCTATTTTTATCTCCCAATAAAAAAAAAAAAAACAATAACAAAAATAACGATGCAGTTTGTAGATGCTAAAGGTAGTCTTTGTGTGTGTGTGTGTGTGTGTGTGTGTGTGTGTGTGTGTGTGTGTGTGTATAAACAGAATGATAATGATAACAAGAAGAAATGAAAAAGTGGTTTTATTTAAAGTTAAACTCTCTCTATTGCACTTGTGTTGAAATCATTCAAACATCTGACTACGGGGCTTTCACTGAGTGTTCCTGAAGCCACTCTTATGTTTTCTTGGCACTTTACTTCAGGACACCATGTTATTGAAATATAAGCTGCCAGGCCCGAACCCTGAGATCCCAAGCACTCTGGAAAAGGATTTTACTCTGGATTGCTTTATAGTTTCCTGCATCCATCTTTCCTCCAGTCTGCATGCTGCTCCAGTCCCTGTCACGGAAGAAGCATTGTGCTACCACCACCATGTTTGCTGTAGGGATGGTATTAATAAAGAGATGCTTAGACCCAGGTTTCATCCACAGACGCCATTAGGAACTGTTCAGTCTCTCTTTCGTCTCTTTCGTTTTTTCTTCTCATGACTCATTCTCAAACTCCCAGCCAGCGATGGGAATCAAGAGTCTTTTGGCCATTTTAAAGGAGCCATGTGCCTCCAGGGTTATTGGCGCTGGCATTTTTTTCCAAACTGAAAATTGACAATCAATCAAGGAATCGATAATGGTTTGAATAATATATTATAAATATAGACACCCCCTCACTCCCAACAGACTGCCTTTTTGTAAGAAATGGCTTCCGTCTGACTCCTTTACACTAAGGGCCTTATTGGTGGAGTGCTGCACTTAGGCTTATTCCTCTGTAAGCTTCACCCATGTCCACAAAGAAACTCTGGATCTCATTCATAGTGGGAATTGGGTTCTTGTTTAGGCCTGCTTCCTTACTATTCCTGCTTCCTAATTATCCAGCCTGGCTGAGTGACCAGATTAAGAAAGAACATTTGTGGTTACTCTGCTTTTGTGTACTTCATACTGTATGATGCCAAAATGTCCTTGCATCCTTTCCCAGATCTGGTTTACAGACACTTCACTGAACCTTATGACCTGTTTTTCAACAACAGAGAGTTGAAAACCTTTCCTCTTAACTCCATTAAAGTCAATTACATGGACATGTGCACATGTGAAGATGTAGCTGCATATCAAGGATACAGATTCATTCAACACTGTCATAACAAAGGAGTTTGAACCTTTGTAAATGTAAATTACTCTTTTGTTTTGAATCAATTAAAAATAAAAGTTATTGCTTTTTCATAGTGAAGTACAGTATATAGATTGATGATAGAAAAAAATAAGTAGAATTAGTTTCAGGAGATCTTCAAACTTTCCAAACACGCTGTTCATGAAAAATGTAAGTGATACAAAGGACTGATTTTTTAAACCTGCCGAACAATAAATATTGACGCAGCTATTTCAAAAAGAAACATAGCTTACATGGAGCAGAGACTGTGCTCCACGTAAGCTGTTAACATTTCTCTTTTCGTTTAGAGTGAACAAGTTCATACAGATGAACAAATGTAACCTGCAGCTGCTCTTCCTGAACTAATTCAATGTTCCACAGCTGTGATTTATGTTATTTCATCTTGTGTAACCTTTCTTTTATTTCTACTGTCAGAAGCCAAAAGTACAGAAATGTAATACTGTTGATTACAGAATTCGAATTTTTACAAAGTGGCTTTGTGGCTTCGTCTGAAGTTGACTGATTGAATATTTTTCCCTTTTAAGGATTAAAAATACACTTCGGCCTTTATGTGTTTACTTTGTCTTTGTTTTACATTTTTTATATAGTTTGTACTAATAATCTAGAAGAGTTTCAATTCCATCCACGCCTTAGAAATGCTCAAACTAGCAGTTGTCTAACACATCAAAAGTGTTCAGCTCTTTATTTATGTATACTATACGTAATTTTCACCAGGAGCACATGGACGGTCAAAAACAGTTTCCATCTGAGGTGACATGCTCATTGAAATTGGACTTTTCTCCCCTTATTTTTGGTCATTCGAGACCTTACTCTGTGTTTTGTTGCGTAACTGCACTCATGAAATGTGTGAAAAGATAGAGACAAGGAGAGCTACCTCCTCTCCAGCTGTGTTTCCCGGGGAAACGTACTGCTTCGATCCATGGTGAAAATAAAGGGAGTGCAGGGAGTGTGTTTTTTCCGTTTGGTGCCCCCACCCCTCCTCATCTTTCGTCTCCCACTCTCCCCAGGGTTTCAATTACTGTCTCCCTTCACCTCTCATTAGCACGAACAGGCCGCTCATTCTTAATGCTTGTGCATACACATGCACAAACACACACACATGCACACAAATATGGGGTGGAACACGCATTTGAACACAAATGGAGCATAGTGGAGTGTGCCACACACACCCTACTAATTCTCATATGTCCCATGTTAAGCTTTGTAAATACTGAAAAGAGCCGTTTTCCATGTGTCTGTAACTTGTGTGAACGGCGCTACTGGTAAACACCAGCTCCCTCACATCATTCTTATTCATCATTTTCTTTCAAATTCAGGGCACAATACCTGGAACCACCGAGCACTTTGCATGATTGATGGTGTTAATTATCGCAGGCTGATGTTTCACTTTCTTTCTCAAGGCAGAAAAAGTTCCTGCAGAATGGTGAAAGACAGGCAGTGACGACATCCTCCGTGGTACCATGATCCCTATTTTGGCATCATGTAAAACTTTTTTTTTAAATAATATTTTACTTATTTTAAATTTTCCCAGAAGGGCATTTTACCACATAAGCAACTTTCAGTGAAAAGCACATTTATTAATGTACACTTGCATTCTTAACAGCTAATCTAAAGCTTTAAAAGGTCTTGAGCCATCCCTCTTTATGTTTTGCTTTCTTGTAATTTATTAAAGTGGTCCTAGGGAATAGTTCTCCAGGCTTTCTACAGGTCTTTTAAAGGTTTCTTTGGACATTGGCTGCTTTTTCAATCATTTCATTCCAGTGCTTCAGTGCCATTTTGTGGAGGAATGTTTTCTTCTCCTTATTTTTTACCATTTAACACTGACCTATAAATCATTCAAGCATAAACAAGCATCTAACTCAAGAGATGAACCAGCCTAAAATGTGTAATTTGGTTCCATTTCTTTAGCTGAATCAACAAAAAAGCCAAAACCCACCAAAGAACTGACACAGGAGCTGAGAGATGCATCTGAACCTTCAGCTGATCCATCTACTGTTCACTGAAGTCTCATCAGAAATGGTCTCAGTGGCTCGGGCTGGCTGTCAAAAAGCAATTTTTAGGGAAGGGAACAACACTATTGAAGCAGTATGGGATCATCTTGACAGAGAACAGAAAGAAAGGCTTTAAATGGCCAAGAAGGAGAACTATTCCTGAAGACTATGCAAAAAAAATTTATAAGACAGCTTAGTCTAAGCATAAGAGAGTTCAGACTGTGTTAAAGAATAAAGTCGGACCAAATACTGACTTTCAAGCTCTTCAGAATTGTATGAAGTCTGTTATTGCCTTATATACTGCATTTCCATCTCTGTTCGCATGCATCAATAAATTGCGGCACCTATTTCCCATTTTTCGAGCAAAATATTTAGAATGAGGCTTAAAACAATAAGTGTGCAGCTTTCTATTTACTCGGACTTTACAGTAAAAGACTCATCCAGACCACACACAGCTGTCAGTGATCCTGTCTCCCCACATCACTGTGGTAGACAAGAAACAGGGCCTTCTGTTGAGACATCAGAGTTAGCCAGCAGGCTAATTCTGCTAATACAGATTAGCTCTCATGGGAACTGCCGTATTGATTGGACAACAAAGGCTTGTAGAAAAACGCTCCAACATTCAATTATCCACACCGATAGACATAATGCCATTCCGCTCCTCTCTCTTTCCCTCCAGTCCCCTCCTCCTCCTCCTTCTCTTCTTACTCCTGTCTCTTTCTCCTTATACCTATTTCTCTACTGGAAGGATCAGTGAGGTCAGAAGAGTGGAGCAGATAAACATGCAGGTGTGTGTGTGTGTGTGTCTGTTATCTGAAAGTAGAGGAGTTTTTTTATATACTTTGCCTCTCTCTCCTGTTTGTGTATCGCCCAAGTTTTATTCAAATTTCCATTGTTTGCGTATTTCAACATTTACATAAGCGTTGCCTGATATTTGGGGGAAATTGTGTTAATTCCACTTCTGTGCATCAAGAAATGATAACGATATAATGTCAACATGTGACACATATACAGTCGTCAGAATGGCAGGATTTCCCTTGAGTGTGCAGTTGTAATGGACTGCTTTGTGTGCGAAATATTAAGTGAGAGAGTGAGGCATGTTCCATTTTAATGAGTTGATTGTGACAGGGTGTGACTTAAGCATTTAAGCTAAGCTAAGTTATTCAAGGCACGTTAAATTACTTGATTATTACTCGTTGTGTACACTATTCAGAGTACCGTCTTTACTTTGTACCAACTTAAATGAGTACAATTTAAGCAGCTCATCTGTTTTCAGCACATGTATGTATGCAGTGCATCAGTGTGTATCAACTCAGCATGTTTGCTTTGGCCACGGCCCTGCACCCTCTTTGCACAGCCACAACGTTAGCCCTCTCTCATTAGCTCCGAACGTTAGCGCTAACTCTGATTGCCTTCGGTCAGAGCTGCACGACATTCACCTCCTATTCCTTGGGAGGCTGAGGTGAAGGTTTCTCATTTCCCACAGCCAATGACACGTGAAGGCAGTGGAGCAGGTAACAGACGCATCATCAAAGTATGTATAAGCACGCGCACGCTAGCACACGTGCAAACGTTTCGGTCACATGGTTATGCCCAGGTCATCACCATTAGACGAGCGTGGCAGTGCTTGATTGAGTGAAGTAAACGACTCGTGATCTGAGAGAATTATTAGCTAATAGCCGGAGCATGTGGACAAAGTGTGATCTCTTAGAGAGGAAATAAAGAAGGTAGGGGGGGGAAAAAAGGTAGAGAAATAGCAAGGCAGCTCGAGAAGCACGCTCCGTGAGCACTTGCTCACTTGAATCAGCAGTGGGGTGTATTCATGTCTGTTACTTAATGTGAAAGTTGATTGGTGAGCTAAAGGTCTCTCTCTTCTGAAATGTCAAGGCTTATGAACAGGTGAGAGAATATTCTTAATGCAGGTTGCCATATTGCTTGTGCCTAATTTATTTCCCATTACAGAAAATGTTAACAAAGCATTAATGAGCTGCTGACTACATCATCCTCACTTTAAAGCACCATGTCAAGGGAACATCCGGTCCCACTTTGCATGCCATCGTGGTCTTCTGAGCGTAATGAGCTACAGAGAAAAATCAGTTTCACTGAACACCCAATGCTACAGCTCATCGTGTACTTCTATGCAGCTTAATTGCTTGGCAGAAAAAACATGAAGGAACATGCGTCGTTTTAGGGATTTCTGGCAGAAGTAGTATTGGTTGATAGGTTCCCCAGTGTTTTTATTTTCTAATACAATAATTCAAATGTGACCGGAGCCTGAAGAAGATAAACATGGTGTACTAGGTAAACTTCAGCACATTAGCTTTGTTAGCATGCTAAACTTTGCATTTAGCATGCTACTGTTCACATAGCAGCATAGCTGGAGTGGGGGAATGTGCAGACAAAAATATCAATGAAGTAAGCCCTCACGTCCAGTATCGCCAAGAAAAAACTGCAGCTAATGGCATCTTCCTAATCACTATAGCGGCCTTTTACTTACCCTCAGCCCGAGTGAAACTATTGCCACTTGGCCAGTGATAAAAAGACAGCACCATATCACACTAACGCATCACCCCTTTCACAACCTCCCAAAAGTAATTTCAGGGTTAGGGCAAAGAAGCCAACTTGTCCAAATGAAAAGGCCCTCGATGAAGAGAGGAGGCCATTTTCCCGAGAAGCCGAATTGACTGTTGCAAACAAGAGGCATGACCAAGATGAAATTGGCTCACCTGAATCCGTTACTGGGAGGGAGGGGGGAATGGAAAGATGAGAGGAGGAGGGAAGCATGACAGAGACTGGCAGAGAGAGACACGAGAAGACAAATGTGACCATGAAAGAGAAAAACGGAACGAGTGTGGGTGCAGGTGTGGGTTTAGGGCAAGTGGGGAGGAATAGGAATGACTGGAGAGGAAGAGCTGATATCATGTAGACAGAGAATGGAAGACTTAACTTTTCCACGTGGTTTGGTTTGTTGCTTTAAAGGCTTCGGTAAGAGTAATATCCTTTTTATCATAATCCCAGCGCTAGCATGTCTAGTGTACCTTTCATCATCAATAATAAAGCCTAATCCCAAGAAATCAAAATGCAATATTTACCACTCATCTCCTGTGTACACTCTGTCTCTGGGTGAAATCTCTTCATACACATTTAGATAGTAATATTACTCGGATTAGATTGTGTTTGAAAACTGTTAGCTTATTGAGATTTGATTTGTACAAGTGATGCTTTAAATTAAAGCTCTGTATACCAAAACCCAGGAGTCATTATAAGGATCCAGCCATTATGTGTCTCATTCCAATCACTTCCAGTCTGGAAAGCTTGCATATTTAAACAGATATTAGCCTTGATATGACCAGAGATAAAAGCTAGCGTAAGTATGATGCAACATCTTTCGCCCCGTAATTACACATCCCATTTCTCAAATGAATTTCTAATCTGGAGTCTCTCTTCAGCAACTTGGAAACTCGCTGAAACTTTTTGCTTGGCCAGTATCACAGTTTTATAGCCCAGCATAATTGGGACCATAAACCTGGTCTGAGCCTCATTCAATAATGATTCCCTGCTCCAAATACCTGCTGGCCTTTAGCAGAATATTACTTATTAAGCACTCCAAAATCTAGCGGAAGTATTATCTGTAAGGTCAAGCGTGGAGAATCTTTCAGAGAGACTTTATGAGGTTGGCTTCTCTCACATCTGTATGCACTACAGATTGCATGCTAATGGACACGGCTGCCATTTTTAGGCTGTTTGTCCCCTTTTAAGATGCCGGTGGTAGCAGGCAAATGTGCATTTCCTGTTTTATGAAACACGTG
The DNA here is from genome assembly GCF_965226115.1 of Aulonocara stuartgranti. Classification (NCBI taxonomy): domain Eukaryota; kingdom Metazoa; phylum Chordata; class Actinopteri; order Cichliformes; family Cichlidae; genus Aulonocara; species Aulonocara stuartgranti. Next base: position 32,969,591 of record NC_138941.1, read on the forward strand.
TCTGCCCATCATGATGTCAATGAACTAAGCCAAACTTCTTAAATACCTTAAAAGTAGTGGCCAAGTGGTCTGCAGGGCTTACAGAACAGAGGCAATGTGCAAAGTTTGCTTTCCGCCATGGCTGATGCAAGTGGCAGTTTGGGCAATGTAGCTACAAGCAGTTTTGCCGAAGACAGTTCATAATAAATTTTGAGGGATTTTATCCCTCAAAAGGGATAAATCAAACAGATTCTGACAGAAAAACATCTCACGTTTCATTCAGAACAGCCATAAGCTTCAAATCTGATGCCTCAGTGCTGAGGCATCCGGCACGCTTGAGTCATGACGACAAGAAATCATTACTAAAGGTTAAGACCGCGGGTAAAGAGCCGTAAACGTTAGACAGCTATTTTACATTAACAAACTGATCTCTTTTGAGTTGGCCTAATTACACTGTTTTCTCTTAGACTTTGAAAGTAATTTGTGATTCTTGAGGGAGCAAACACGAATTTATTTAGTTTGGAATGTGTCAATTATTGGTAACGAATGAAGTGAAAGAAATGAACGCTGTAAACTTAGTTCGCGGTTCCAAATTGTGAACTATGAATGTGAGGTAGATGATTTTAATGCGAAGTCAAACTTTGCAAAGCGTGAACAATCAAGTGTGTGTGTGTGTTTGTGTGTGTGTGTGTGTGTGTTTAAATATTGTTTTAAAGCAATTAGATGTCCTTTTTTCACTCTGGAACTCAATTGATGCAAATCTCCCACTGGGTGCTTGACTATCAATCAACGCAGACAGTTCATTATGATACTCAAGTTTCCACATCGTATCAGAAATAATATCAATAATATGATTTTTTTTAAATGCCGTATTCCTCCTGTATGCAGATTGTGGTGCCTCCTTGAGCACTGCTTGTGTTGAGTGCTGCATGTTGTTCTGGTAAAGACAGACAGCTGTTTCTTCAGCTGACTGGGCCGCTGGTTTCCAGGTCAGTCATAGCTGAAAGGAAGTGGAAATCAGGGGATGATTCGTATATATACAGATGGTTTGCTTCACGTTTTTGCTCCCATTAATGTTTAAGCATCAAAATCTGTACAAGCTTGTAATTTGGCTTTTTTTCATGTCTCTCAACAAGTCTATAAGCAAGACACTGCCCCCCTAACAGCTTCAGGAAATGTGTTTCATACTTGCTGACAGAAACCTCAAAATTAACTATTTCAAGTCTGCTCCTTGTTTAATCTGGTTCCTTTCAGCTTTTTTAATGTCCTTGTGTGATTTGAGGGTACACAGAGAGAGAGGGATAGGAGGATTTCTCTTTGAGATTCAATCCACTAAAGGGTTGTTTGAGATAAATCATCCCTGGTGTAAAAGGGGTTTCATGTTCGTAGCATAAGGTATGTTGGCCTACCTTGTAACTATTTCCCTGATTGCCTCATACTCCAAACATAGTCATCTGACATTGTTTTGTTGTATCCATCTCAAGCAGAGCGACGGTGGATTTGCTTGATTTCTTTAAGACAACAGTTCAATCATCCCTGCTATCCCACAGTGTCGCATCAGATTTTATCGCACAGGATATTCAAGGGTGTGCCGTGTGATTATCCCCTGACAATACAGATAAAAGCTATCTCTCTCTCTCTCAGTTTCCTAAACACATTGCTCAAAGATAGACACACAAACACACACACCGATGATGCACCGACTTATTTACACACATACAGACACACACGCACACAATGAAAACCTTTAACGGTGTACAAACCACCACCCCCTGGCTCAACGGAGAATACCAGGATTCCGTAGAGGAGCAATTGTTTCAATGCGAGACCCGTAGTGTACCCATTGTGAGCCAAGGCCACCATCATCAGAGAGACAGAGAAGAGAATCATCCCTGAAAGAATGCCACAGATCGTTTCCCCTCCCTCGGCTTCATCCCCTGGGAGACTGGCAAACAACAAGGCGAATCCATCCGATCGAATGTCACGCAAATACACAACCCCCACGTCCAGAAGTCCTGTGATTGCTGTTGGTATACCCTGGTTATTGACCCATGCTGTGTGTGATGTGTGTGTTTCTCTGACTGTGTATATTCAGGGATGTGTATGTGTGTGTGTCTGTATTGTTTGTATCAGAGACGGATTGGAAGGCCATCACGGGCTGAGCTGACCCTATCTCCAAGGCTCGGAGGCTGCATGGAGAGATCAGAGCGAAAGCCAAACCCACTGTCTCCTAGTGTGATGGAGGAAGGATCTATGTCTGTATGTGTGTGTGTGTGTCTGTGTGTGTTTAGAGACAAGATGACATAGCCCAGAGCCCCTCTGCAGGTACAAAAGATAAGGGGGAAAGAGAAATGGGCAGCTCCACAGATGGTGGAGGGCTCTGGTGAAACAGTTTGCGTGTTTGAAAGTGTGAAGGATGACACTTGGTCACATGTATATGCATATTTAAGCACATAAATCTTGACAGAAACCTAAAGTCAAATGCAAAATAGAGTATCTAGTCACTTCAGGCTGACTTTACGGCAAGGTGATTTAACCTGTTGTTTAAAATGTTTAAAGGATAAGGCTGCCATTTTTATCTAATACAGGACTGTGTGGAAGTGTTAAACCACTTATCTTATCTTTATATTTTACTAGGAAAATGGGAAATGGAAGCAGAGATTTACTGAAACGTGCAAACAGAAAGAGAAATACAGTATCTAAGTATCTAGATTTTGTATAATTCTAATGAACATCAAATCACACGATATTTGGTATGACCACATTTATTCTTCAACACAAGATTCTAAACTCTCTTAGGTAAGCTTTTTTGGGTAATTTCTTTAAGTAGTCTTCAGGAATAGTTCTCCGGGCTTTATGAAGGACATTTAAAGCTCTTCTTTGGATGTTGGCTGCCTTATGGTTCAATCTCTGTCAAGATGATCCCACACTGCTTTAATAATGTTGAGCTCTGGGCTCTTGGGAGCCCAATCCATGACTTATAGTGTCCCACTGTGTGGTTTTTCTATCCACTTATGCTTTGACTGGATTGGCAGTGTGTTTGGGATAACTGATGGAAAATGCTTTCCAGGTGATATGGTGGATCATAATCTGACCATACTTTTCTGTGTTCAACCAATTTTTATAAAATCTCCAACCCTCCAGCTGAGATGAGATTGCCTCCTCTTGACCTCCTCTGTACATATACTGAACAAAAATATAAACGCAACACTTTTGTTTTTGCTCCCATTCCCCATGGGATGGACGTAGAGACCTAAAATTCATTCCAGATAAACAATATAACCATCCCTCCCAAACAGTGGTCACAAATCAGTCCAAATGTGTGGTAGTGGGCACATCTGCCATATTGAGATAATCCATCCCACCTCACAGGTGTGCCACATCAGGATGCTGATCTGACATCATGAGTAGTGCACAGGTGTACCTCAGACTGCCCACAACAAAAGGCCACCCTGGAATGTGCAGTTTTGTCTCACAGCAAAATGCCACAGATGCCACAAGCAATGAGGGAGCGTGCAATTGGCATGCTGACAGCAGGAATGTCAACCAGATCTGTCGCCCGTGCATTGAATGTTCATTTCTCAACCATAAGCCGTCTCCACAGGCGTTTCAGAGAATATGGCAGCACATCCAACCGGCCTCACAACCGCAGACCTCGTGTAACCACACCAGCCCAGGACCTCCACATCCAGCAGGTTCACCTCCAAGATCGTCTGAGACCAGCCACCCAGACAGCTGCTGGAACAATTGGTTTGCACAACCAAACAATTTCTGCACAAACTGTCAGAAACCGTCTCAGGGACGCTCAACTGCATGCCCGTCGTCCTCATCGGGGTCTTGACCTGACTCCAGCTCGTCGCCATAACAGACTTGTGTGGGCAAATGCTCACATTCGATGGCGTCTGGCACGTTGGAGAGGTGTGCGCTTCACGGATGAATCATGGTTCACATTGTTCAGGGCAGACGGCAGCTGAGAATGTCCCAGTTCTTGCATGGCCAGCATACTCACCGGACATGTCACCCATTGAGCATGTTCGGGATGTGCTTGACCGGCGTATACGACAGCGTGTACCAGTTCCCACGAATATCCAACAACCTCGCACAGCCATTGAAGTGGAGTGGACCAACATTCCACAGGCCACAATTGACAATCTGATAGACTCCATGCGACGATGTGTTGCACTGCATGAGGCAAATGGTGGTCACACCAGATACTGACCGGTTCTGGGTCCCCAGACCTCCAATAGCGCAAAAAACTGCACATTCCAGGGTGGCCTTTTGTTGTGGGCAGTCTGAGGTACACCTGTGCACTACTCATAATGTCAGATCAGCATCCTGATGTGGCACACCTGTGAGGTGGGATGGATTATCTCAATATGGCAGATGTGCCCACTACCACACATTTGGACTGATTTGTGACCACTGTTTGGAAGGGATGGTTATATTGTGTATCTGGAATGAATTTTAGGTCTCTACGTCCATCCCATGGGGAATGGGAGCAGTAACAAAGGTGTTGCGTTTATATTTTTGTTGAGTGTATTTATGACATTATAAACCAAAATTTCCAAGTTTGGATTCTTCCCTCCACGAGACCTGTTGCTGCTGATTCTCAGTTCAGTTCTTGTGTAATTTGGCATTAGCTTAGTCTTTTCTCCCAGTTTGCCTTCCTAATAATGGTTTCTTGAGACATTTTGAAGAAAATTTTTATAAACTTCTGCCAGAAAAATCTGCAGTCCTGTGTTAGGTCCAATGGATTTTATTTGATGGATTCTCTTCATCTGCCACTTCTTTTGTTGTCCAGGTTAATAGCTCTTTACCTGTTGGTACAAAAATACTGTATTATGTCTGTCAAACTGTGTTATAATAATAATAATGGATTGCATTTATATAGCGCTTTTCAGGACCCCTCAAAGCGCTTTACAATACCACTATTCATTCACTCACTGGTGGAGGCAAGCTACAGTTGTAGCCACAGCTGCCCTGGGGCAGACTGACAGAGGCAAGGCTGCCATATGACGCCATCGGCCCCTCTGACCAACACCAGTAGGTGAAGTGTCTTGCCCAAGGACACAATGACCAAGACTGTCCGAGCCGGGGCTCGAACCGGCAACCTTCCGATTACAAGACGAACACCCAACTCTTGAGCCACAATCGCCCCATCATCATTGCCATTTTTATATGAAACTGAAGAAATGCAAAAACATGTTTTTATGTGTTTTGTGGTAACAAAGTGTCTAAAGACAAAATAAAAAATTAGTTAATCGCTAAGTTGTCCTTTAAGTGCAGACACAAAACTGGTTCTTTAGTTAAGTGCCTTTTTTATGCTTGAAGGACTCATAGCTAAGTGTTAAGTCAAGTCTTTGAACTATTGTTCAGGACTGCTTTAAAAAAATGAAAGGAAAATCTGGCTCATTGGATGCAAAATATAAAGAAATGAAGGGTGTCTTAAGACTTTTGCATAGCACTGTGTGTCTATGTGTGTGTGTGTGTGTGTGTGTGTATGTGTGTTAGTTGCTCAGTGTGATCCAATTTTCTTTGTACTGAAGATGTAAATTATTAAAAACACACACAAAGTTTCATTTAAAAACCAGCAGGACGTCATAGTTTCTAGCGCGCACTACCAGAGACAGAGTATTAGTGGCATTAACGATGACTGTTTCGAGTTATGGCCTAGTGCAACTGTGTCCTATTTATCTGTTTCTAATAGTTAATTTACAAAGAAATAACTGTAGTTGGCTTATATCAGCCAGGTTCCAGCCCGCTGATCTGCTGCCCATCATTTCGTCAGCGATTTTGTGTCTCCACAGTGAGAAAAACAGCTGACAGTCAAGTCTTTATATTTAGCACTAAGAATAGAGAGGTTATCATCCTATATTGCAGGCTAAAGCAGTGTGATCTGTGAAATTGTCAAACATCCTCTGGAGCTATAACCTCAAGCCAGAGCTTCTGCTAACTGTGAATCACAGCTGCACAACTATAAGGATGAATTTTGGAGCACTCTTTTTTGCAAAGCTGCTCAGTCATGATCTTGGATATGCAAAAGATGTCTCTTCTTTCTTTGAAGTTGTGTAGTAGTTTTAAGTCTGTGGTTATTGCAAGGTTATTGTCTGACTGCATCACCAACCCAATGGAAAATTGTAGTTTTTTACATGAAGTAATTCCGCTGAAAAAAAAGAAAAGAAAAAGTCATTCTAAGTGGCTAAACAATAATGGCACCTGGAGTGTTTGGATTGCCTTTAAGCTTTTTGCAGTTCTGTCTGCCACTCCAAACAAAAAGAAAGGCTAAAATGTGCAATCAAAATGTAGCAAGGACAGCTTTTGTGTTTTTCCTGGTAGCTACTGGTAACTCTCCCCAGGGAGCTGGAATAGTTTTTGGTGGCACTACCAAAACTAGTGGTTTAGACTTTGGTCTAGACTTTGATTTAGATTCTTGGCTTGAAACTTGAGAGGAAAAGCAACATGCAGTTGGTAGTATTTCTGCTTGATTAGTAAGTATAAAGCCAGACTACTTATTAACCTATTACAAGTGTAGGTGTGAATGAAAAGCAATGTTGTCCTTGTGATAGAGGGCACGGAGGTGAAAGGATCAACACTGGGAATTCTATTTTTCCTCCAACGGGAGACTGTCCTGACCCAGATGCACCGAATCACAATGCATTTTTTTTACACTGCACTTGTTTAATGTTCTTTATTTAAAAAACAAGTTTCATAAGTTCACAACTTAATTTCTTAGAATCACTATGAAGGTGCTCCTTAGCCAGCTATGGGTATCGTCCGAGTATAGTCATGTGAAAGATTAAAATGTGACTGCTGGCATTGCTACTTCTCAGAAGGACATTTTACAAAATTATCCTTAAATGAGTAATTGGTTGCATTTAAATTCCACTGATGTGACGCTCTGCAAGAAAAGACAGTGTGACTAAGTATAGTTTTTCTCTGTAGAATTTTTCAGTCCCCCTTAGCGGCACCTCTAGTAGCTGTGTTTGCAGTATATTTCAAATTGATGAAGCCAGCCACAGCAGGAGGAGCTACACCGTGCATAATCTTATAAACTAGACAAACATTTTTGCACTCGACAAGGTTTCCTCAGCTAAGCAGATTATACTTGCAATGATGAAAACTGAATGGCTTCTTGTCTAAATTTTTAAGTGCTTCTTTGTACAATGATTCCAGTGGTTTTATGGGTGTATGGTGTATATTCAACTACTTTGTCAGACAGTGGGAGGGAATGATTAGTTGGAAGCATATTTTTGCTGTCGCACTTAATAGAAACTTTCTAGAAGAGCTGAGAATTAAATGTTACCTTATTACAGACCCTTTCATTACGAGTTTGGCATTGAGGTTTGACTGTAAATGTATTTTTAACATTTTTTGCAGTCTTTATCTTACACATTTTCTCGGTGTCTACGATGTGGCTTATTTTTGGGAGGAAAAAAAATGTGCTTTTGATGTATTTACAAATTTTTAATTATGAAAAAGAAGCATTCATTCCTTCATCATCACATTAAATTACCCATACACTGAAGCCAAATCATTTAATATATGTACCAAATAGGACTGGGCCCAGTATTGAACCCTGTGGAACACCAGTTGATAGATGCAGGTTTTTTTTTTTTTATATAACTATCCATTTTGACAAATTTCTAGGTACATGAGAGGTGGGATTTCATTTCCTCAAATTTTCATTAAAATTTACATGCAGCAGTTACTGTTTAATTGATACTAAAACTAAAATTGTATTTAGTATAAGTAGAAAGCAGGAGTTTACTTCATTGAGAGTAATATAAAATGATTTGGGTAAGATGTATTCAAAAATAAATAGTAAATTAAAATGTAGTTTGTATGAATTACAAAACATTTTCAGAAGTGTAAGTAAAGATTAAATTATGATAGCTGCAAAATAAATCAAGTTAGAATAGCAGTGTATTTTCATGCCAAACATCATTATTGCATTCTGAGAGAGCCACACAAAGCCCTTCTGTCTAAAACTAGAGTAAATCCCACTTTGCTGTCTGCGCCAGTATCAATTATAAATCTATAAATGCTTTTGTTAGTGTAGCATGGCGACAGAAAAAAATGTCACGCTGTAGTCACTGTGATGGGTTCTTTTGAGATCTATATATTTTTTCTTTTTAAGTTAAAACAAATATTGCTTGCCCTCTCCTATTCAAACTATGTATTTTTAACTGCTTTTGACTAATCCCAAACACTTACACGTGACTCTTCATCAAATTGAACACACAAATAACCTGCAGTTAAAAGCGACTGGCACCATGGGCAACAGCTGCTGCAGGCCCGAGGTTCCCCTCACAGTGCTGTCTAATCCTAATGCAGGTTAATCTAACTCTGACCTCCTCTAGTCCTCACTGACCGATCATATCTCCACCTCTTCCTCTCTTCTCCGTACACTCTGCTCATACAGTCATTTTCAGCCATCCTTGTCTCCCATCACTTGCAATCTTTTTCTCACCGTCCTCCCTCTATCCGGTATACGTCCCTTATCTTTCTCTCTCCTACTTTTGACCCCACCTTGCTGTCTCTCTTCCTCTCCCCACCTCAGAGTTGCCTTAAGGAGATTTCAAAGCCCATTCGGCAGCAGTTCTAACTGCCAAACTGATGGCCAGATAAAGTCCCCATTTACCTTGTCCTCAGTTTCCCATTAAAGCCCATTTTTGGAGACCGTAACTTTAGAGGAAATGGGAAGGAGCGTGGAGAAAAAAGAAATCAGCCCCTTGGCCACCCTTAAGCCCTTTTTGCTGTTTATTTGCAGCAGCATGAAGGAGGAAGGGAAGTTTTTAGAGGAGGAAAGGAAGGAAAAGTAGAAATAGGACTGAAAAGGTGACTTGAAGTGTCAGTGGTCCTGTCCCTATAGGAAGGCAATGTAGTACGTAGCTGCACCCTCGGGCAAGGTAGCTTCATTGGCGGCAGAGATGGATGATCCGGAACACTGTACACTGTGTGCGTATAGAAGTTACAGTCATTTTGCCTGCACAAGGGCATAAGGCACTCTAAGTAGCTCAATTAAAATGTATATTTTCCTCATTTACTGCCCTCCTGGGTGAGCTGAAGAGATGACAGTGAGGGTTTTCTAAAGGTTGCACGAGCCGTTGTGCATGAGGGCATTTTGACAGGTGAGTGCATTTTAAGGGGCATATTTTAGGATAAAGGCAGGGAGTGGGTTGCTTGTTGGCACAGATGTATAACCGTGCAATGGTGCATACCACATGTGGTCCCCGGAGAGCCCGGGCAGGGTGCCAGCACAAGTTGGCACTGTCACCTTCAATGACTTGGGCATCACTGCCGCCACAGGGGGCCCTTTTTTTAAGCAGTGTATTTGTTCCCAGGGGATTGGCACATGCAGATAATTGAGTGTTAAAGGGAATTATTTTTGCTCGTTATACTTTAGCACACTCCATTACTCATTCATGTTAGCCACATTTTGGTTAACCCGTAGAAGCACTGTGTGCGACCTAAAAAAAATTTCTTGTCTGTTATGTACCCTGAAACAATGTGAATAATGTATAATTTGAATTATGACATAAAAAGCCTGAGGGAAGCAAGCCTTCAGAGTAAAACATCCCTTTTAAACGTTTCCATGAGCCACCAAAGCTCAGCTAATGCAGAACCCTAACCTGTTGCTGTCTGTCCAGTATGCTTATGACCATATGTGTGCTTTTGCACCCCACGTCCATATAAACTGACAGAAGCTTCCCATTCTAGCTGTCAAGGACACAGTTCAAGGAGCTGAGGGTAGTCATAAATACTTGAAACAAAGCTGAAAGGTCTCCACACCACTAGGCAGCATATTTACGAATTCCTCCTTCCTCATCCACATGCTTGTTGTTCTTTTCCAGGGTGCACAGGGTGTTTCTGGCCTTCGACTGGAATCCTAACCCTAAACTGTAAATTTTGTACTCAAATACAACTCAAATATTTTTGAGTTGTGGTCTGCGTAAACAGCACTTCTGTATTAGGCTCATGTCCATCATATTATGTATTCCTAGCAATAATCTTCATAAGAAGATTGCTAAAACTTTGTGCTGCCTTTTGTAAAAATCAAGGCCTACTCACTCTGTCTGCTCAAGGTCTTTTTACCTTATTATTCAGCGAGATTGCTATTGATGGCCAGAGTTTTGGAGTGAACACAGTGCCCACAAATGATAAAATAAACCTTGCTCTCGCACATTTTTCCTCCTTTCCTTACTTCATCTCATGTATGCACATATGTAGTCACAAATATAAATCTTACCTGGGTCCCTTGGTATCAAAGAAAGACTACTTTTGGCCCCTTGGGCTGTTTTTCTGAGCTGTGCAGCAATCAAGGGCCAGAGAACTGCCTGTTAGTCCAGGATTAAAGCTAGCCCTCTCCACATCCATCAGGGGATAAGGCCACACACAGCCCCGCTACTCATGGGAAGACTGACACTAGCTCTGTCTTCAGGCCCAAATTGATCCCACCCAGCTATTTTATAGATTGCATCCAGTGGAGAACCGGCTTTTTGAAGGAGTGCTACCCCTGATACTGAGTTAGGTCAAGAACAAAGAAAAATTCTCTCCAGACGCACGGGCCATCTGCAAATCTTGGGGAGGGAATTGGCAAAGGAGTAAAAAAAAAGAAAAATCTAATACTGATATCAAGGAATTTATAAACTTTTATTGCTATTATTGTTGCAGAGTTCATAACGGATGCCCGAGTTTCTTTAGAGTTCATTTAAATGATTTCCTCATTGTCAGATTGCTGTTATCTACCTAACACATATGCTTAACTTATTTTCCCCCCACTGTGAATATATACCACGCACACGGTCAGCAGATATACCCGTTGCTATCTTTCTTTTTCAGACTTTTTCCTTCTTTTTCTCTTGCCATGCTATCGCTCTGTCCCTTCTAGGCCTGGGGAAGAAGGATTACTGCTTGTTGTCACAGAGCGCCCTTCACTAACCTGAAACAAGCTTGTTTTATGATAGGCCTTCTTTTTTCCCTTCCTATTCTACATACTGCTACATTGCCCCTTTCAAATGGAGGGCAACCCAAGCAGATAGCCTGGCCTTATCTTATCCTCATTCCCTCTTTCTCCCTGACAAGATGAAGGGGAAAAAACAAGGTGTTGTAGTCAGGAAGGGAGCTGAGATTCTCATGCCTTACAGTACCACTATTGTGCTTTTTTTAGTGGTTCATAATTTAAAAAAAACAACAACACAGATCATCATCGTACTGTTTTGTTTTTGTTGCTTTTTTACATCTTTTAGTCTCCTCTCAGTTAGCTTGCTCTGACCGAGGCATTGGTTGCCCACAGGAGAAGCACGGATTTGTAACTTTGCAAACAATTTGCTACATGCACAAAAAAAACCCCTATATAATAAATACAAAAATCATAATATGGGCACTTTAACACTCTCCTTGGCACAGCTCAGTGTGTATTTATGCGTAAACACACTGGTTTAACTGTCTGATGCAAAGTGCATTGTGTGCATTGATAGCTTGCACTTTAAAATCCTGTATCATTAAATGCAAGCATGGATTCTCAGGGTGCATCAGGACCATTTTATATAACATCTCTCCCACATGCAAGAGCCTGCTCCCAACAAGGGAGCTACGCCCCAGGGTACCCAGTGCTGAGAACCCCCGCCACCACTCCCCCTTCTCCCCTTTCTGTTATCCCACTCTTTCCTTGACTTTCTTGTGATACGTGATTGATCTATGTGCTGCTGGACTCAGGTGGGCTGTTTTTATCCAAAGCATTTCTCAGAGAAGACTAGTGCTTTAAATGATTTATAGCTGCGTGCTCTTTGAGTGCGGGTATGTCTGTGAGCATTTTTGTGTCTTGGCGTGACCGCACGCATGTTAGCTGGCAAGTTTGCAGTTATTTGCGTCATGAAACGTCTGAAGTACAGCTTGAGGAAAGATTGCTTGCGCACAAGAAATACAAACAACGTGAACGGAGGTATAACAACGAAAAGCAGCCTGGATTTTAAATTTGTGGCCAACAGCATTCAAAGTTCAAAGTTCTAGTTGAGAGCTAGTAAGAAAGGAAAGGAATACATGGGAGTTCCCCAAGGTTCAATTGTAGGCCCTGTTGCAATCCACAGGAATCTCATCCCAGAATAATAGCAGGAACTTCCTTCAAGTTTACAGTTAACTATACTTACGGTTCAGAAAGCTGCTTCAGTATAGTGTGAAAGTTCCTGATCCACATAGAAAAATCTAATCCATTAAAAGCGTTGTCAGAAAGACCACTTTGCTCCCAACAGAGCATGCCAAACTAGGGCATGATTCTCACTTATACTGACCACCTGCTTTTTGACAGTCTGCCAGGGAGAGAGTGAGAGACCCTTTAATGCAGCCCCCTCCCCAAGCCCCGTGAATGAGGTCAGTCCATTTCCCAGGTGTGTATATGTGCACGTGTAGGAAGTGATGGAGGAAGGGAATGTCTGTGGGAGGGTTTCCACCTAAGTGCCAATTAGCGGCTAAAGTTGTAATCATCAGTCACAGGAGAACAGGTGGAATGCTCTTTTGGAAATGCCTCGGTTAGATTTGTGATTCACGTCTCACTGAATTCTGAACTTATGAGAATCCATAACTATTTGATGAGCTTTTTTAAGATTATTTTTATGGCATTGCCGCTTTATTGGGCTGTAGTGTAAAGCAATAGCAAATAGGCAAGAGTTGGGGAATGGCTTACTGTGGAGCTTGATAGCTAGGCTTGATCTTAAGATGCCAAACTCAGACTCATAACTATACTATATTATCGCTATTATCCATTGCAGCATGACACTTTCCCACAGCGATGATGTTTTTCATAAGCCTCGAGTCCCTCTATGCTATTTCAAACTACATTATCTCTGTGACTCCCTTCTCTTTCTGTCTGTTCTCGTCTGTCTGTACATGCTATGTGGAACATGGAGTCTCGCTGAGTGTTCAATCTTTCATGGTACCGCTACACTTCACTCCTGTTTTGACACTCTATTCAGTCAGCATGAGAGAATAGCCACTCACTCTGGCTGTCAGTCTTTCTTTTGTTCCTTCTTTTCTTGCTCGGTTCCCTCCATCTCTCTCTGCCACAGCGAGTCTAATGGCTGCAAACACAGGCAGCTCAAAATGCGTCACGAATAGGTGTGTTGGTACTGTATTTGTTGGAGTATTAGAGCCAAGGAGGAGATGAAGAAAGGCACTGAACACAATGATTAAGTATAAAGACACGCACGCACACCCACACAGACACACACACAACTACATTCCTAGTAAATGTCAACCTTTTTGATATTCTGATGGTTCACCCTGATTTCTCTAAGCAGATGATGCATGGCCACTGCAAATGAGAATGTACAACGAACACGCACCGTTTCTCTCTTATATCCTGCTAATTCAGCTATGAGTGAATGAAGAGCAAGTTGGCCCACTTAGCAGGACGTGTGGGGCCTGCATGAAGTTCAGAAAAATAAACAGTCGCAGGAACGGCAGATGCTGTACGCATGACACTTGTGTGTGAAGCGCAGATGGAAGATGTGAATGTTCATTTGTGAGTCATGAAGTGTTTATGACATAAACACGATTGTCAGATATTTACAACTTGGTTTAACGGTAGAAAGCAAGGTGCACCACATGACACAGTTAATCTGGGCGTTTTTAGTCTCGGCTTGTTATTGTGGCTGCTTCTAATTTACAGAGAATGTGTTTGTTGGTGGAGATAATGTAATATTTTTACAATGCATATACACTGATCAGACATAACATTATGACTCTCTGCTTAATATTGTGTTGGTCCTGCATTTTGCTGCCAAAAAAGCCCTGACCCATCGAGGCATGGACTCCACTCGACCCCTTAAGGTGTGCTTTGGCACCAAATGGTTAGCAACAGAAACTTTAAGCTTCAAGTTTGAGCCTCCGTGGATTGGACTTGTTTGTCCTGCACATCCCACAGTTCCTCAATTGGACTGAGATCTGTGGAATTTGGAGGCCAAGTCAACAACTCAAACTTGTCGTTATGCTCCTCAAACCATTGCTGAACCATTTCTACCTTGTGGCAGAGAGCATTATCCTGCTGAAAGAGGCCACAGCCATTAGGGGATAGTGTTTCCAGAAAGGGTGTACATGGTGTGCAGCAATTCTGCTTAGGTAGGTGGTACATGTCAAAGTAACATCCACATGGATAGCAGGACCCAAGGTTTCCCAGCAGCACATTGCCCAGAGAGCATCATACTGCCTGTGCCGGCTTGCCCTCTTCCCATAGTTCATCTGGGTGTCTGGTGTTCCCCAGGTAAACGGCACACTCACACTTGATGAGTTACATCCACGTGATGTAAAAGAAAGTATGATTGTTCAGCCCATGCCACCTTCTATCATTGCTCCGTGGTCCATATTGATCCTGATGTGCACATTGTTGGTGCTTACGCTGGTGGATAGAGGTCAGCCTGACTGACACAACAAACTGCGATGCACTGTGCATTCTGACACCTTTCTCTCTATTAATGTAGCGTCTCTACTTTACAATATAAAGTACCTTAAGGTGACTGCTGTTATGATAATAAATAAAACTGAATTGAACCTTTCTATCAGAACCAGCATGAACCTTTTCTGAAATTTGAACTTTTTCTGTGAACAGCACTTGGTAACAGTAGGACTGAAGATACCTCAGGGAGGGCCAGAGAAGGGAAGAGGAAAAATGAGAGCACAGGGAGGTGGGAAAAAAAACAATCTTCTTTCCAGTTTCAAGACTCAACTTTCCTCCTGATTTCTTCCATTGTAAAATATTTTGTGTCTCATATTTCCCCCCCAAAAACACTAACAATAATGAAGAAAATTCTGTCTGCTGTACCAAAAGCCTTTTGTTTCTCTGCTGAGACTGCTTCAAAGAGCAACAGTGGTATTCAAATAAAGCACCAGTTGACTTAAGACATACTTTTTTTTAACCCCACTTACTGTCAGAAAAACCCGACAATCACAACGTATGACTAGTTTGCAATATATAACTCAACTATAAAAATAACAGCATTCACACATTTTCAATCCTAACTACAATAAGCCCTGACAGTACCCAAGAGTGCGTGTGCTAGCTTGAGTTGTTACTAAATCTGTTCCTTTCTGTGACGAGTGCTGGTCGGATACGCTGAATGTGTGATGACTGTATTTTTTTCTGTTACACAAAGCACTGCCAGTTACCTTTTATTGTTTTGTTGCTCCAAGCACATCGATATTCTCAGCGCACATAAATAATTCAAACAGTGACATGACAGTCTTTAGTTTGGCACTTTATTTTTTTTTGATTGGGACATTGCAACACTGTTTTCCAATTTGGATGGACTCATTAAGTTAAAACCCACAGTCAAGTCATTTGTGGTTATCAATTTATCAGCTTGTTCGGATTAAGAAAAGTTATCTCTTATTTTTCTGTTAGGCCATATGATTTATTGGATATGATTGAACTCCCACCAAAATAGATGTGCAGTAATAGATACATGGAAATATATGATAAAAGTACAGTAAATTTCTTTGTTCTTTGCCTGAAGTGTATACATAATCGAAAAAATGCTTTGTCTGTAATTTGTTCTTGTGAAAAGTTTCATTCAGCCCCCTTCTCACAAAATATTGCGTCACCGGGTCACGACAGTTTGCCGTTGCCCGAACAATTTGGCCCACTGGATGGTTTTGCATAATGTGAAAGTTGCATAGAGAAAGGCATAATTGTTAGACTTTTCAGTGCGTCTTGCACCAGGAAGCTTTGTGTTGCAAGCCGTTAAAAATAGTTCAGATCATGAGTGGCTGTCTGTGTTTCAATTTCATCTGAGCCAGAGGCTTGAATCATTGTCAGTTTAACCTGGCAGTGGCATTACTCACGGCTTGCCATACCAAATCGAAGTAAGACAGTTATGCCAACAATCCGTGCCAGCGTGTTGCCTTGAATTGCAACACTAGCCTTTCTTTTCACTGGCAGCCGGCTGATTAAAACTCAGACATATTGTTGAAATTGCACTTTTTGTTTTGTTTTTTTTGTCTCTTAAGATATCTCAGGCTGTTCATCATTCTTTTTTGAAGTGGAAGGTGAAACATTTTTGGTGTTTTTGTAGTTTATTATGCAAAGGCTTTTACAGGCTCAGCCCAGCTGAGATGAAAGTGGATCTCATGAGCTAAAATGAGTTTGACAAACCTTGTCTTTGGAAATCTTCACTTTTGCATTCAAAACTCACTTAAAAATTCGTCATTTTGAGAATCAGGCTAGACTCAACCTGTCCTTAAAGTGTATTGTTGTTTAAGTTTATGAAATCCATGTGAAATGGAAGAATTGCAGCGGGCAGCTGATAACGCCATTGCAACTTCTGTTTCCCTTTGCCCTGGTAGACTCTACCAGAGTGCACGTTGCACCCCCATATCCCCATCCCCCCGTCTCACCGTCCCCTGCCAAAGTGTCACATCACTCACTGTGTACATTGCCAAATATTTGCGTGCGTGTGTGTGAGTGCACGAGTAAAGGGAGTGTGGGTATTAATTCCACCACTGTGAGTCAGTCCTTTTGCTGCCCTTTTCTTCCTCTCCCTCTTTCTCTCGCTCGTCCCTGTCCGGCCTCTCTTTGCTGAGCTCAAATGAGGCAAAGTTCAGCTGAAGGGCAAACCGACTTTACAGTAGTAGGCAAGAGAGTCATGTGTCTCACTGGTGCTGGAGGGCTACACTCCTAATTGACCCCCCCCCCCCCCCCCCTCCAACAACCCTCTTCTTGTGCACACACACACACACACACACACACGCACACACACACACACACATTCGGCCTCAGCGATTTCTTTTCTTTTATCTGATTCCATTCCACCAAAGCTGGTGTTGACAGCATAAAGCAGTTTATGGGAACAGCACGTCCATTCTTTCTAACGCCTTCTAATCAGTGGCACTCCTCCTTTCTGCTAAACCTGAAAGGGAAGAAATGAGGAGAGATTGCGGAAGAGAATCAAGGACTATAAAATGAGATAAAAAGAGAAAAATGAAAAATGAGTGGGAGAAGCAGGGGATTGCAAAAAGTAGGTGAGATTTTCTTTTAAAAAAAAGAAAGGAAATTAACATGTCCTATTTTTTTGGTAAGAGGTCTTCATTTAAGTTTCTTTTTTTTTTTTCTTTTGTGGGGGGTGGGTAGTGTGGGTGATCAAGACCTTGTCTGTCTCTGTTATCTACTCACTTCTCTGCTACCCCATTTCCCATTCTGAAGCCAAGAGGTAAAGCCAAACCTCCAGTCAATCTAAACAGATACAATAGCTGCAGGCCAAAACAATGCACAGAGGAAAACAGAAAAAGAGCAGTGTAAGTAGGCAGAGATTGGGACAATGCGCGAGGGAGGCTGCTGTGAATTGCAAATATGGTTTGGATGCTGATATGCACGTGCATCGAACAACACACAGACACACAAACGGAAAAAAAGTGATGGGGTGGAACTGAAGCTGAGCTATATGTGCCTCCATGTGCTCAGTTACAAGATGCTTTCTGTTACCCAGTACACAAACAAAGGCACATTCACAGATCACATTCACATACTTTCTCTGTTACTGGACTGGGTACAAGTTAGGATAAAATCACTTTGATTATTGAGATAAACAGTAATTTTAACAGATGTTTTAATACAAAAGTAATTCCACTTATTTTATTATATGAAAAGAAAATGATGCAATTGGAATTTTATATTTTCACAATTTCTAACCATTTTTTTAAAAAACAAATACTACTACTACTAATAATAATATTTATATTAATATTTATAAAGCGCTTTCAAACAAAGTGCTGTACAACTATTTGAAACTAAAAACATAAAAAAAAATAAAAGCGATACATAGCAATACAGGTAAAAGACACAATACAAGTTAAAAACACTAAAAATTTAAAAACTAAAAGCCATAGAATTAAGACATGTAAGATAGGGTGAACAAATGTGTCTTCAGCTTAGTTTTAAAAACCTCCACAGAGCATGCCTGCCTAATATCTTGAGGGAGGTTGTTCCACAGAAACGGGGCACGAAAAGAAAAAGCTCTCCAATTGTCTTTTTTCTGGCTCTAGGAACCTTTAGAAGGCCAGAGTCCTGAGATCGGAGAGCACGGGATGGAACGTAAAGATGTAAAAGATCGGAGAGGTATGAAGGTGCCAGTCCGTTTAAAGCCTTGTAGGTGAGCAGCAGGACCTTAAAATCTGCTCGAACCTGACAACGTAGCCAATGGAGAGAGTTCAGTACAGGGCTAATGTGCTCAAATTTCCCAGTTCTTGTTAAAATGCGAGCAGCTGCATTTTGCAACATCTGTAGACCTCTAAAACTTTTCTTTGGTAGCCCAGAAAGAAGAGCATTGCAATAATCAATGCGTGAGGACACAAATGCATGGACAAGAACCTCTGCAGTGTCGCTTGACAAAAGGACTAAAGGTTACATTAAAAGAACGTAAAAGAACACCAAGAGGCAGCAGGTACATAGAAACAGCAATGGTCCAAGTACAGAGCCCTGAGGGACCCCATGCCTCACTGCACAGGTCTCGGAGAGATCATTTTTAAAACTAACAGTCTGAGACCTCCCAGACAGGTAAAATCTCAGCCACAATAAAACATTTCCTGTAATTCCAATAAAATGTTCAAGCCTATCTAATAAAATGCAATGATCCACAGTGTCTAACGCAGCACTTAGATCCAGCAGTAATAAAACTGAAGTGCGATCGTTGTCTGCATTTACCAGCAGATCATTTACCACTTTTACTAAAGCTGTTTCTGTGGAGTGATTTGGTCTAAAAGCAGACTGAAATGGTTCAAACAGATTGCTTGTTGACAAAATGCTCAGTGAACAAATTAATGACTTGTTAATGAGGTGGATTCCTCTTATTTCTTCATATTTTACTAACGAACAGGCAAAAAGCTGCAGAGATTTCTTGAAATGTGCAAACATATATGCAAATACAGTATTTTAGGCAAAAACAGAGTTTGTACATTTCGAATAAATGTATTTAATAGGACCACCTTTATTCTTCAAAACAGCCTGAAAGCTCTCAGGCAACTTGCTTGTATTTATTTAAGTAGTCTTCATTAAAAGTTTTCCAGGCTTATTGAAACTCTTCCTTGGATGTTGGCTCCCACAATGTCACAATGTGTTCTGTTGTGTGTTTTTCTATCCAGGTATGCTTTTACTGCACAGACAGTGTGTTTGGGATCATTGTCATGCTGAATCAGAGTATTATAGGGTGGATCAAAATCTGATAATGCCTTTTTGTGTTCATAATTTCATCAATTTTGACAAGCTCGCCAACACCACTGGATGAAATGCAGATCCAAACCATGATAAAGCCTCCACCATGTTTTACAGATGACTGTAGACACTCACTGTTGTACCTCCTCTGTACATTGACAATGATTTAAACCAAAGATAAAAAAAAACCCGACTGACTGTTTCCAGTCTAAACAGTCAGTCGTTAGGACAAACAGAAGTACAATACCTCACTGCCAGTGTTATAGTTTGGAAAAATAAACACACAGCAACCTATAAAACCCTCATAATAATCCATATAAAAAGGCACAGGACCAGGAAAGCTTAAGCTCGTGATTGTACTTCCAGAACAATCCCAACTGCCTCAAACTTAGTGACAGATTCATTAGGCTGTATACATGCACACCGATCTCATGCTGATGCCATGGCACACAATACAATGGTTTGCCATCACTAATCTGGCATTAGAAGCAAGGCAGCATATTCTGCAGTCCTGCAACGCAGCTTATGTTCTCTCTACAGGGGGTTCTGGCTGTGCTTCCTCTCTGCTTCTCTCTAGCTGTCTGTCTTTTTTTGTCTCTCCTACTCCGAGCCACACCAAAATAAACCAAGGCCAAAAATGCTGCAGTCTTGCATTGTTCCTCCAGCTAATTACAAGGCAACGCATGCTCAACCTTCATTTATTAGTGACAAAAATAACACCGAGATAGAGAATCACAGCACTCATTTAGAAAACACAGTGAAACAAAAGGGAGTTAATTAGGACATGAGGGGGAAAAAAAGAAGAAGAAACGGAGAAAATGTGAATAAAACAAAAGGCACTCATCAAAACTATCACTTCTCTTGACTGTGCAGCATGAAAAGGGCATGTCAGAGAATGAAGGGTTGGAGGGAGGGTGGAACAGGGGTTTTGAGCGATTTTTAAAATTTAGACAGTTTTGACTGGATGATCAGCCTCTGCTAAAGAGAGAGATTTTTTTTTTTAATGCCTCATGATTTTTAAAGAGTGACACCATGAAAAACATGCCATTAATGAAGCCTGTATTAACGAGCAGGCAGCAGACAAGAATCTCATCTTCTCCTCCCTTACAAGAAGCAGTTAATTTGACTGGCAATTTAATCTCCATTTTCTTTTTATCTGCACTCATTTCTATACATCTCATAATTGATTAGTTGGACTAATGGTACGCGGGGCCTGTGTTTTTAGATGTTAATCTGTATGAAACGAAATAAATAATTCATAACACGACATTGAAACCGAACGCGAAATTATTGCGTCGAGCTTTGGGGGGGAAAAAAATTAAAAATGAGGGGAACGCCTGCATGTGAACGCGAACTAAAAGTGCCAGCATGTTTGCCAGTGTGACCATTCCCTGTATCAATTATTCAAACTGACAAATGGCCACAGGCCGCCTGGTGTTTTGGCCAATTACAAACGGGCATACTGCGGGGCTAAACAGGGCCAGTTTTGGCCTCGGGCATTTCTCCTGACGCCTCTCACACAGTGTGACAAGTCAGGACCCAAAACAGAGTCATTGCCACGGGTACGGTTGATGCCTGAAGTCGACCAAAACAAACAATCACCAAATGTCAAAAGGAGTGTGTGTACGTGTGTATTTGTGTGCGTGCGAGTGTGTGTTTGTGCATCACACTGCGGTGCTAAGAAAACAATGGGCCATTTCCAGGTGATTTAGTTTGTGTGTGTGTGTGTCTACAAACCTGGTGTGTTACACTAGACAGACGTGCTGTTGCTTTCTTTTCTTCCTGAACTGATATTTTCAACATATACTGACATTGTCATGAGCGCACCTCAAAGCCCGTATTTATGTTTCGGTGCTGCTGCTTTGTATGGGTAACAAGACAAAGGCTCATTGACATTCTAACACACAACGACGAAACACACACACCTAAAAAAAAAAAGAAGCTCCAGCTTCGAGGAAGCAAGTAGAAACAGATAGTAAGGCTCCTTTAAGTCTAATCTGATGGGCTAGTCACGTTTGAATCCGCTGTAAACCGTCCAGTAAACGCACACCTTTGACCACATAATAGTTGATTTAAATATTAATGCACTAACCAGAAATCATTTCTTATGCCGGTACTATAACTATACTGCTCCGTGGGACAATAATAGTTTGCGTCCATTCAAATATTACGGATGAAAAATAAAAGATTATGTCCTTGTTTTATATTACACCCATTTTTTTTCCTTTTTTGCTTTTGTTTTATAGAAGCTGTTATCCACAAGGGCCAACATTTAAGGACTGCCTCTCGTGGCTTATTGCTTGATTTTGATGTGCATTCTTTACCCAGCAGGGGGAAAAAAGGAAGGTGTAAGGGGGAGGTCATCCATTCTCTCTCTCAGCATCTTCACTTAGTCTGCATTAAGCACCTCTTTCCAGCCCACCAGCTCTGGTCAGGTTGTTTTATCCATAACGCATGGATTTGCAAATGAGCTGGGGGATGCGGGGTGGGCGCCGGTGTGGTGGGATCGCTGATCTAATTTGCATAAAGACCCCTTCTGTGCAGTGTCGTTCTCATCACCCTGGACCCTGTGAGAGAGCACGAGAGAGAGGGGGAGAGAGAGCGCGTGCACGAGGAATAGAAGGGTGAGAAAAAGAGAGGGATTTGTCGTTCTGTGAGGCGTGGGAGTGGGAAAGCGTTTCCTGTCATGAATCACCTCACATTCGGCATCACAGTGGAGTGATGGGCCCAAAACAGCTGGCCCCATGATCAGTATTGATTTTTCTGTCCTGCTCACAGTGTGTGTGCGTGTGTGTTTGTGTGCAGGCGCGTGTGAAGGTTTGCGCAGGATGAAATTTCTGATGTTTGAGTTTGTAGAGAGAGAGAGAGATAAGTGAGAAAGTAGGCGGGAGGAGCGAGTGTGAATGATTTTCTTCCCTCTCACGTCTAGTGGTGTGCGATTGTGTAATTGGCTGGTATTCCTCCACCTCCGTGTACGAGTGCACTGTACGCGCGTGTGTTCATCACTCCACTATAATGTTTGCATAAGCCTGGTGCTGGTGACGTCTGTGGGAGGATAGTTCTCAGAGCCAAGCAGCCTGTTAGCCAATAACTTAGACAGACTAAGGCCAGTGTGGACTTTTACCACACAGACACTCAACCTTTGACCGGCCACTGGCTCGCACACATGACTATACATGAATGAGAGTAACGACTCCCTCGCCTCTTGTGTCCATTTACCTGTTTTTTAAAATTTAATTGGACACCTTTTTTAAAAGTTATAAATATGTAAGCCTTTATTTCCTGCAGCGCCTCAAAGGGCTGCAAATAAGCTTCACACGTATTTAATTCCTCTAAAACTTTCATTAATATTTCTTTTTAATTCACTTTTAACGTGGTCGCTTCCTATAGGTGAGCGAGCTGTAAATGATAAATGACTCATTTCAAATTCCCTTTGAAAGTCCACTCAATGGCTTTCATTTGAGCCTATTGACAGGACTAGTCTCAGTTTGGCAGCTGCTGGAAAGACAATTGCTTCCTGACACAGCCTCGCAGCAGAGACACAAACACACACACACACACACACACGTCCGCATGCACACACACACATGTGGTAATGAATAACCCCTGGTGGTCAAAGAGTCAAGAACCTTGTGTGTGGAAGATAAACTCTACACAAGGGTTAATGACTGCTGGAAAGAAAGAAAACAGGAAAGCAGAGGCAAGAGAGACAGACACACACATACCACTTTCTGACTGCACAAGTGTGCGCGAGTGTGGCGTTTTACAGCTGTCTGGGAGTGTGCGTGTGCGAGAGAACTATCTTAGATGACATGAAAATTGTTGCCTTTACAGCTGGTTGAGAAAACAACAATGTTGTGTGTGTCTTTATGATGATATTCTGCTTGCAAGGAGAGCCCAAAGAGTTTTTCCTGATGTATTTTTCTTTACTTTTTGATAATGACATAAAGAAAACCCTTTGTCCAGTCACTGTCGTACAGCAAGGCTATTAAAAAGAATGGCTGCTTTAATTATAGCCAAGGTATTATGTCAAGTGTGAGCTTTGGCCAGACGAGAGCTTCAGTGTTCAGTAGCAGAAATGGGCGGAGGACCAGGTGAAGTGACCACAAACACAAAGCCCAAAAATATGGCTGAGGCCACCTGCCCTCCCTCGGGCGACATATGAACCAACATTGGGAGGAGATGTGTCTTCTATGCTGACAACAGGTCCAGATTCTGGTGTTGCAGAATTATTAGTCCTTAAATGTTCAAGCGTGGAAACCACATGTAAGAGGGTGACACTATGTAGGTCCTTAAATCAGGTAGATATACTGTAGACTCCCTTAAACAGATCAAATGGAGAAATATGTATTCTCTGCAACTACAAAGAGAACACTTCTGCCGCTGCCGTATCTAATAATAGCTCAATTACCATATCCTCGAGGGCTGTATCTATGGGGAAATGTGCGCTGGCATGGGCAGTGAGATATAGCATGGAGTGTTGCTTAGCGTCATTCGAAAAAGCACTCATCTCCCTAACATTGTCACAAACAGACTTATGACACTTTAGCATTCCCGGCACATACACTTGTGGCACATTTACTTCCCAGCCTCCTCTCAGCGTTTGTGTGCAGTTTTCATGACAATGGATGCGCTGTTAACCGGAGCGCCTGACTCGAGCTTGAAGCCAACGCAGTGGAGGCACACACACAAAAAAAAGCCTTTGATGTGACCGACACTGTGTTAGATTGCAGACTTGGTAGAGACAGTAAAGAGTGGCAAAAAAAAGAGACAGAAAGACCACCAGTGTTTGTGAGTCTTGTCAACTTGGATTTGATGAGTTTGTCTTTGTTTTGCTCTCTTGGAGCAAACTGTGCAGCGTTTATCGGATAAAATGGGCTCAATCTGAGCTTATCTCCTGGACCGACGATCAGCTTTGTCACATTTCAAGATGTCCCGTCCTGATGGAGTACTTTTCTCATACGCTCCTCCATTTTTTTTCTCCTCCTCTTCAAACAAATCAATACCCCCATAGTTTAGCCTTTCATAGGAAAGATTACAGAGAAATGGCTATTAAGGGCTTAGCCTCTATCACTTCTCCCATCTCAAAGCCACTTAAAGACTCTGGCAGTCTCGGGTTAGGATCCTGGACCCGGTGCCCCGTCACACTGCAGGGGTAGTGAGAGAGCCCGAGGATCATACTGACTTCAGAGACTCACTTGTCATTATGTGTGACCAACAACCAACCGGACCCCAGACAAAGGACTTTGACGGGACACGCTCTTAGACGAAAAACAACAACAAGAGAAACAGACAAGGGCAAGAAAAGGACATAAATATTGGTAATTGGCTTTTTACTTTTATTGCTCTTTTTTACTGAGTCACCAGACATTTTTCATTTCACTGAGACTGGCCACTCCTTCAAAATGGCTTCCTCTTCTATCAGGCTCCAGGAGGGTGTGTGACTGGAATAAGCAGCAGGCCGTTTGGCCTGAGCAGCCGGGGAATCAAAATAGCCACAACAATTGGTGCAGATATGAAAGGCAAGCCTCTGCGGCCACGGGCCTTTCAGAGGCAGCACCCCAGGTGATTGAAACAACCAGGCGCTCTGTGCACAGACCAAGTGTTGTGCTGGAGAGCAACTGCTAATGAGCTACAGTAGCAATAATGCTAAATGTTTTCTGAGCCTCTAAATCCTCATGCTGAATTTTGTTTTATTTTCCAGCATGGAGAAATAGCCTCAGAGAGTTACTCATGCATTGGCAGCGCACGCTGTTGCTCACACAATTAGCTGTCCGCAAAACGGCTACATCAGCTCTTGTTTCCGCTGCAAAGTGATGAGAGAGAACATGAATAGCATATAATTAGGGATGTTGGCATTGCTTCCTTGTCTTCTAGCTCTGTTTGTTCTATAGTCTTCCTTTTCACAAGCCTGAAAACCACAACGCTCATTTGAACAAAAAAGAACAAGATTTGTGTCGTTTTGGAATAAATTGCTGTGGCTTATTTGTTCAGTATTTCTGGCACTTGAGATTGGAATAGTATTGTGCTCGCTCTTTCTCTCTCTCACTCTCTCACTCACTTACACACTTAATCCTCGTGATTTAAAGTGCAGCAAATAGGTTTTTCTCCCTCTTTTTCTCATTTTCTCACATAGAAAATGTGTTGTCAGAAATGAAGCATAAATGATCACCACCAGAACGCAGTGAGGGGTAAAATGAAGCTACTGAACCGCACTCATGGGCGGGATTAGCATGCAGTCAATCATTCACTGATATAGTTCAATGAACACTCCTCAATCAATAAATGGCCCTGCTCCCTTCAGGTGAAAACCTTTAGGGCTACTACTTCCAGTGATCTCCACACACATTCAGATGACTAGCCTTCTGAGAAACCGCTACTTTGAAAACGTAATATGTGACTATTTACGACTCAAAGGAAGGTTATAGCGTGCAGAGCGATCACCTTTCAAAGGCTTTGCCCTTACTCGTATTTTAAAGTAATTAGTCGTAAAACTACACACATTTCACTGAGTGACGGATCAATCTAGTTTGTCCTGTGTGTTGTTTTATTGTCTAACAATATGCGAGGCTATGAGCGCACTGGCGGCTAATATGGGGACACACTTGACGCTTCGGCAGTCAGAAATGCTTTAATAGCAACCAAATATGATTTCAGTGTCCTCGGTCAGTAGAGCTGTGCAATACTGTAAATTTTAGTATTGATCTGATACCAAGTATTGGGTCAGCTTGTTTAAATGTGCTATAGGCTATAAATAAAACAGACTTGACAGTCAATGGAAAAAGTTCAGATATTTTTCACAGTGCATGTTTGAGGTATATGTTTTCCAAAAATTGAATAATTTATTTTACAGAATTCACTAGCAGGATACTTATCGTATTGCGCTAGTATTCATCCAGTACCAATACCAGAGTTGGTATCGATGCTATCCGTATTTGGATTGATGTACCCACCTCTGTCAGTTAGCTTTGCACTTGGTTTACACCAAACTGATTTATGCTAGTGCTGTTGGTAGGTTACAACAGAGAATATCGAGTTGTCAGAGTACACGCGATAACAAAAAAGTAACGATTTAGCAGTAATGTTTTAGGAAATGTAATAATTGGGGTTTTTTTGTCGCGAGTTAGATAAGAAAAACACTCCCAAGCAGGTTAGCTTGGCTTAGCAGAGTAGCAAAATATGTTGTTTTTGCTAGGCTAACATTAAATGTTTTCCTCATTTTATGCTCAACAAGAAAACAAACGGTCCAGTTATGGTAAATGGACTTTCAGGTTTACATTCATACCATTAAATTGCCAGGTAACCTAACACTCGCTTGTCTTTGACTGTGCGAGGTAGCTGGAGTACCCAGAGAGAACCCCCACAATCTCAGGAGAGCATGTTAACTCCACATAGATAGAACCCCCTTGCTGTGAGGCAGCAGTGCTAACCACTGTACCACCGTGCTGCCTGGGTACAATTGATAATGATCATAAATCCTGTTTTTGATTCTCAGACTTGATAGTTTTTCTTTCCAATTTGACAGCAAATGCCTTAATATATTTGTACACAGGCTGTAGAAACACTGTTGAAGTTAGACTTTTAAAGATTATACTTACCCATGTAGCACTGCAGCTAAATTTAAACCCCTTATGTTATCAATCTTCTTTGGTAATTACATTTTAATCAATTCTTTGTCTCAACTTTTGTGTCACTGACATTTAAGATATGGAAAGTGTACACACAATAGGTTTCTGCAGAGGTGCACCTCTGTGACATGCATACAATAGCAGGCTGAAACCAAATTCCTGCTATGATTATTTCTACAATGATATTCTGGCTTCCAAAGTGAAACCATACCATTTTGATCCAGCTTTCTCACAAGGCAATATAGAGCAAGTCTATGGAAAATTGCACCCTACAGCAGTACACCACACTAGTGTTATGGCGCTCGCATTTACGATTGGTGTTTGGGTGCGGGAGAGCTTTATGGGCAGTTTCACAAAGGAAGTGAAAGGACATCTTACTTTAGACATTTTTTCTTGGTTTTTTTTGAGCAAGGGTAATGTCACAGAATGGGTGCAAGCTGGCCCCAGTTGTTCTGATCCATGATATTGCCAGATTTAACGCTATTTCCAGGATGCTTAGGTCACTCTTTTCTCTAGCGTTTTGCAAACCTGGCTCGTCTCAGGCTCTCAAGTGTGTGCGTGTGTGTGTGTGTGTGTGTGTGTGTGTGTGTGTGTGTGTGTGTGTGTGTGTGTGTGACTGAAAGAGCAAGTAAAAGAGTTTGAATTTTCATGCGTCAATGAGATGGCTTAGCCGTACGTGTTCACACGACATGCCGATCTACTATCTGTTTGAGTAGATGGTTTATATGCCTACATGCCTTTGAAGTGTTCTTGTCTCCACCAGGTAAAATCTAGTTGATTAGGTCTTTTTTTAATACCTCTTGGCTTCTTTTCTCTTTGTCTTTTTTCTCTCTCTCACTCTGTATCTGCCTCTCTGGCTGCCTGTGGCTCTCTCTGGCCGGGGGTAGCCAGGAACACGGGTGCTGTGATATGGACAGCTGGTCTCTCCATCTCCAAGGACCCCAGAAGGTGTGAAATCTGGGATACCTTTCATAGCACATTACCCTCATTTTGGCAAAAAGAGAGCGAGAGATAGAGAGAGTATGCAGCCAGGAGAGCAAAACCGAAAGAAGACAGTTATTTATACTGGAGTAAAAAAATCTTTTTTTTTGTTAAAGGACCCTGAATCACAGATTCTGTCATTAATAGACTCCCATTGACCAGTTTTCTTAATTGATTGAGGGAAAGGAGAGCTAATATTTGTCATTTTGACATGTCCATTATGGTCGTGGAGCCTCGTCCACTGGTGCTTTAGATGTGTCAATAGATGAGAATGAATTGCGAGGGATTTTGGCTGACACAGTGTCTGGTAATAGGGTCATTCTTGAAATGCTAAACTCATTCGCTGAAATTGCTGCTGATGTTGAAGTTACATCAGGGATGTGCAAATAAGAGCTTTGAAATCATCAGGGGGAGGGGGAAGAGGGGTGGGAGGTGTACGCAGTAAAACATAACCGTGATTACATTTTTTTTTTTTTGCCACAGCTTTATTTATTTCTGACCTTCTACTCATGCCAAAAACCACACCCCTCGTGTCCTTGTGTCAAAAACGATAGGAAGGTGAAGTTATTTATTGGCCCAACAGACTTTGAAGTCTGTTTGAGAATGGCATTTGTACTCGCTCAGGTTGTT
Organism: Aulonocara stuartgranti; assembly: GCF_965226115.1. Classification (NCBI taxonomy): domain Eukaryota; kingdom Metazoa; phylum Chordata; class Actinopteri; order Cichliformes; family Cichlidae; genus Aulonocara; species Aulonocara stuartgranti. The sequence continues at coordinate 32,998,004 of NC_138941.1, forward strand.
GCTATTTCATTGCGTTGGCAGATCTGTGCACTAAAATGCAACAGCTGCTAACGCAACTTGATGATGATATCTGTTCAGTGTTTTATTCATACTTCACTTTGAAGTGTGAATGAAAGGCAGGAATGAAGAAACTTTCCTCCCTGTGTTCAGCAGACCCAGATCAAATATGTGTTTCAACACTTTTGCCTCTCTGAGGGTCTGAGAACAGGAACTATATGGTCTCAACCACCAAAGCTCATTGGAGGGGGGAAATGTAATCCTACTGTGATCAAACAGATGAAGATGACCTCAGTCGCTCCCCACCACGGGTCCTCGATGCTTGCGCATTCCAGAAATGATATCAGAGGCAACGTTGGTGGCGGAGTGTGCAAAAAGGGAAAAGAAAAAAAAGGACCAAAGTTTGCTGATGTGTGAAGGCAGATAAAGTCGTGAGCAGCGTTGCAACTTTTTTTTATCTGATGGCGGGCCTTTCTAAATGTATCAGTAGCCTCAGTGGCTGTCCGGTGCGAGAGAAGATGCACAAAGATTCTCCCGTCGATACAGTCAGTTCTCATTCGATTAGCGTGCCCCTCAGCCTCCTCCCGTATCTGGATTAGTGGCCGGGCCGGAGCGGGTGTCGCACATGTACCGGGGTCTCTGCGTGTTCCGTCCACAGCTTGTCAGTATGCGCAGAACACAGCGGATCAGTGTTTATTGAATCATTTTCCAAATAGGGGAAACGATAATTACAAGAAGTGGCGGCTCTGCACATTATGCAAGTGCTGTGCCATGACTTTGGAGCCAAACGGGCCTTCTTATTAAAGGCGGCTGGGCCAGCGAAGCTCCTAATCTATTTCCAAGATTTCCGAAGCTTCAGCAATCCAGGGATTAGACGTTTTCTCACAGATTTAGACCCCTCCCCTCTGCTTCACCCCGACTCTCTTCTATCCTCCACCCTTTTTGTTCAGCCTCCCCCCTCCACTACCACATGCGCTTGCTTTCTCACTCTCGTAATGTTGGCGTCTGCAGTTTGTCAACTTGAACCCTTTCTGTTCCAACACATTTACACACACACTCACGCACAACTACACACACAAACTCTGACATATCCTTTAAATATGGAACACTTAGACTGTCACATGCCTGCCTCGATTTGTCTGTGGAGTCATGTGGGCAGGAGGATATGGAGTTTACGATAGCAATATCAAAGTAACTAAATGTGAAGCTGCCTCCTGGCTCCGGCATATGTTGCCACATGATGGGAGCATATAGCCGGGTGCAGTGTGTGTGCATGCTGAGGCAACATACTGCTGTGGTCAATTTAAAGTTTTCACCTGTCGCACAGGTACCCGCCACCATTTGCTTTATATCCTAAAAGCTACACCAACTCCAAAATGCACTGTATATTGTTTCCACATGCTAACGGCTAAATCCAATAATGCTGTTTACATATAAAAACAATATTAATCATAGCTGGAAATGTTCCCAATTTCAAAAACATATGTGGACTGAAATGAAAGCTTTTTTTCTTCTTGTTGTTGTTCTTTAAATGTCGTAAAATAAATGATTCAAAAGACTTTGCTTTTCAGACAATGTAAACAAATATGATTCATCACTCCAACCTTTATTTTTCTTTATTCGGTGGCATCTTATTTGTCACTGCAGGAACCATTTTGCTCACTAAAGAGAATGTATTTAAAAGTAAATAACAAAAAAAATGGGTTCCCCACAGTCTTAAAGAAAGGTCATTCCACAACAACAACAGCAGCAGAGGTAGCAGCGGTACTGTGGAATATGGTTTATGAGGGAGACAGCTGTAGTAAGGTCAAACAGAGGGGTTCAGAGAATATGACACGAGGGAGTAAACGGCCCTGTGTTGGTAGCTAAGAAAGGGTAGAGGTTTAGCACTGGTTGTAATTAGCTACACTCATGCTATGATCTGGGTGTCACCGTGAGACAAGTGAATATAAATACAAACAGCAGCATAAATGTTCATGTGTTGTAGCGCACAGGCGAAAACATGCATGCAAACATGTCTGACAAAGGTAGATACGAGCTGGTACCGGTGCACGTGTGCTACATGTTTGTTGGAGCTGACAAAAGCAAAACAATGCAAATCAGTTTGACTGCCTTCACATTTACATGCATGAGTTGTCACGCTGTACACTTATCTTTACTCTCGTTCTCTCGCTAATGGGATGCTGTTTAAACCAGTCCTCCTCCCTCTTTCCCTTTATCACGTGGGCTTCTTCCTTTACTGGTGACGAATTTACAGGCACGCAAACAAAAGTCACTGATTGAAACTCGGTAAGTCTAGATACTAACCACATCAAGCTTTTCAGAGGACCATTTTCCCTTGGGGTCTTGAGTTACCGCTATTTGTAGAGTCAATGCATTCATAGTGCCAAACGGGCTGGGGGGAGGACGTTTGCACTGGTGTTAATCAAAGAAACGGTTAATGCTTGGAGCTCCCAGAAATGATGCAAATTGAGAGGTTTAGCTTGTTGTAAATTCTGCGTGAGTTGACAAATTTGTATTGCCGGCTATAAAGAGGTTAAACGTTTCTAAATTAAAAAGGTACACAGTTTATTAAATGGAGAGTTGGAGAACTAAAAAAAAAACCCAAAAAACTGTTGAATGAAGACGAGAAAATATGGAAATTGGGGGGAATACGGGAAATTGAGCTGCTGCTGTAAGCCTTTGGGGTGATACGCTTATCTTAGTTTGAACCGTTTTCATTTAACAGTCAATGCAAACAAAGAGAACATTTGATAAAATGCTGCAGAGGTAGGCTGACCACTTACTAAAAAAGAAGGCACAGGCAGACTTCATATAACAAACTACTCCAGAGATGCAAACTGAGTGTGACCAGATGAGACAGTAATAACACTCTTCCCCTTCGCCGAGTCTAACCCCCCCTTCACGGCACTCAGGTGGGACGTGCCCTCAGACGAGACATGTCACGACTCGCCTGATGGGATCCACGGAGCGGAATAACCAGGTCCGACAAACAGTCCCCCACCTCCGCCTGCCAGCTTCCTTGTTCTTCCTCTGTTCTCCCGAGCAGGCCGAACTTGACCAGCCACGGGACGTTGGGGAAGAACCCAGGGATGGGTGGGGGTGGCGGTTTGGATTAGGCCTGATCCCTTCAGCTTTCAGCACGAGCTGGAGGAAGGCTGGAAAAAGAGGCATTCTATCAGCGAATTAAACTAAGATTCATCCAGGGCTTATGTGATTAAAAGGGGAAGAGGACAGCATCAATTAACAAAATCCCTCCCCAACATTTTCGCCAATATTTGTTTGAGGACGTGCTGTCTGCAATGTAAGCCCCTTTTGATGCCACGCGCAAATATTTGGAGTTTATTTCACTGGGGCTTCTCACAGCAAATGAGCCCGTAGCTTTTAATGAGGATGGAAATTTAAAAGAACACTTGTGCATGTCAAGAAACGAACGTGTTTACACCCACGATGTAGATTACACCGGCTAGAAATAGCAACAAAACAGACTGTGTCACCAAACTTGACAATGCTATTTGCGTAACGCTGAAAAACCGAGTTTGTAGGGTTTGAAAATGGAGCACTGTAACAAAAAATAATTTCCCCCAGGGATCAATAAAGTATTCTGATTCTGATTCTGATTCTGATTTGTTTCGAAAGCCAATTCTGCCTTATTTTCTCAGAAGACCTTGTCTTTGTGTTTCACCTCAATATGACCCCTGCTGAAATGTCACAGCGAGCCAGCCATCACAGAGAAAGGATTTTACAGCACCTTTGTGTACAGTGTGTCGCCATCTCATTAGCCCTACAATATGGTGATCTGACATCCGAGAGGGCTCCCTGCTCGTGAGACATTTGCAATCTCGGCTGACACCGCTCCCCCGTTCATTGTTTCTGGCACCATTGTTCACCCGCCACATCATCGACTAGATAAACCGCAGACATACCACTTACAACTGGCTCCCCCTGATTAGCTGCGCTGACAAACGCGCAAATAATACCCGTCCACGCGTTCATAAAAACACAGTCAGAGGACGCGTGCAAACAAGTGGCGTCTCATAACCGTGGCCCCGTTGCTACGCGAGTGCATTCTTAAAAGTTGATTCTTCAACTATTAATCCTAATTAATGGGCCTGGTGTGGAGGGGCGATAACCACTAAACAGAGATTATCAGCCAGCGGGACACTCAATAAAGAGCCACTCTGCACACAAAAGCCTTGGGTGCACTCAGTGGCTAGTCGAAAAGGGGAAGGGGTGGTGGTGGTGGTGGGGGGGGTCAAGTGTGAGAGGAGGAGCAGGAAAGGAAGGAGTTAAAAAAAAGTGTGAGTGATTGAGGCAGGCAGTTAAAACAAATGTTGTTGGGGGGGGGGGGGGGGGGAGCGCTGGAGAGAGAGAGGGGAGAAAAACTGGGTTGAGAAGAGAAAAGGGTCCTTTATCCCCGATCCCGGGAGTGTGGACTAGAGTGTGAGCAGCCAGATCAGAGGGCTCTACCAGCCATCAGGGGGTTCATGCTAGCGTGGCTGCAAAGCACAGCTTTCTGAGGAACACAGAAGTGGCCTCTGGGTACATGCTGGAAATAAGATGTTACAAACAGGTTTTGGGTATGGCTGTGAAAGCCCTGAGTTTTAGCCGGTGATGACTCTGTCAATCTGTCTTGCTTGATGACATACCCTGGCTTCTGTTTCTTTCCACTGTGTATTAAACTACAGACAGTTTCTGTTTATTAGTTCTGTTTTTATCTCTGTTTGCCTGCATTCTCCCCTTGTAACAGAGTTACATTTTCAGAGACGAATCCCAATGCGACTGCAACAATTCCACATTTATTCTGGTTTCGATCAATCTGTCCATTTGCTGCGGGAGAGGAGGTGTCAATATTGTCTGTTTTTAGTAGCGGCTGAGTGAAGCTGTTTGACATGAGAAATAGACAGTACAAAGAAAAGTAAAAAAGAGAGAGGGAGGGAGAGTGAATCGCGACCAGAATTTCATTTTCACCTGAAATCTTTTACCTTTTTTTTTCTCTACTGAAAGCATCAATCTGATTTACTTGGTGTGTCTCAGTAATATTGCTTGTTGTGGCACCTTTTATGACTGATTATATTACCTCAATTCTTCTACCGAGCAGAAAGTGAGGATTTGCACAATTATGATGAGGGTGGAAATGGCACCTGGTCTAAAACAATATCATGGCTTGTGTGTTTTACCAGTAATGGGAACATGTACGTGACGGGAGATGATATGAATTGTGTCTCATTATCAGTCTCAGTAGAGACAATTCACACATGGCTCATCATTTCAAAGCAACTGGTTTGATCATTAAAATATTTATTTATTTATTTATTGTATTTATTCATTTTAATATAAGGTATAAGCTAGCAGATATTGATAAAATCATTGAGTTGCTTCCATTGCCAGTGTTACCATGTGTGATGCGTACATCCATCCACCCAGCATGCCCTGAGTCTGTCCCTAGGCTTTCTCCAGTGATGAATGCCTGCAACACCTTAGCTAAGAGGAATCTACAAGGCAGATGCCCAGACCGCCTCTGCTGACTCCTTTCGATGTGGTAGCGGCTCTTCTCTGAGCTCCTTCCAAATGACTGAGCGAAGGCTAAGGCTGAACCCTGGAGGAAACTCATTTCCACCACTTGTTTCCACAATCTCATTCATTCAGTCACTACTGAGTACCTGACCACAGTTGAGAATAGGAATCTAGATCAACTGGTAAACTGACACTCAGCTCCCTTTTTACCACTTTGGGCAGTAAATTGTTCTTCACCCAGAGTGGAAATGCTACCCTTTTGTCCCTTAGAACCATGTCCTCAGACTCTGATGTTCTACCTGTCATGCAAGATGCTTCATAAGCTGCAAACCCGTCTGAGCTGGAGTTCATCGCTCAATCGCCAAGGGATGAGTAGAGTAGAGATGAGATCCCGAGGCCATCAGGCGATGTCTGGTTGGACATGCCTACACAGACATGCCTACACATTCTATCAATAAACATCATGAACAGAATCAGTGACAAAGGCCAGGGCTGGTAAGTCTGACTTATTACTGACAATGTGCACCAAGCTTTCAACAATGGTTGTACAGGGACCAGATAGTCTGCAACAGTAGGTCTGATATCCCATACTGAAGAACACCCCCCATTTAGGACACCTTGAAAGATGTGGTCGAATACCTTTTCCAAATCCATATAACCCATCTAGACTGGTTAGGCAACCTACCATGTGCTGTCAAATATCCTCAAGAGGATAAAGAGCTTGTCTAGCGTTCCATGACTGGGACAAAAACCGCAATGTATTTTCAGCAGCTGCAAAGAATTTGCACGAGCAGTGCAACTCCTCAGTTATAACAAATCAAAATGACGGATCCATTGCCCATCTATTAAACATACTGATACTGTACCTTCACCATGGTCATTTATATCAGAGCGTGTGTTTTCTGTCGCTACTGTCAAAACACAAGTCTCAGCAGATCATCTCCTGTTCGCTTGTTGAGTAGGTGGGAGCTGTCGTCGGTTTATTGATGTAAAAAAAAAAAAAAAAAGTCAACCCTGTTCTGTATGCTCATTACTGAAAACACGATAAAAAGCAAGGGTCGCAAATAATGTATCATTATCTCTCTCTCTCTCTCTCTCTCTCTCTCTCTCTCTCTCTCTCTCTCTATATATATATATATATATATATATATATATATATATATATATATATTAGGGGTGCAACGATACACAAAATTCACGGTTCGGTTCGGTTCGATACTTTGGTGTCACGGTTCGATATTTTTTCGATACAAAAAAATGTTCATGCATTTTTAATTTGTCATTTATTAAAATTATAAATATATATTTTAACTCAAAAGTACAGTTTTTAAATTTAACCCTAACCCTTGTGCGTGTTTTTTATTTTGACAGCGAATGCGCACCTGCGGACCACTTATGTGCAGCCCTGGTTATTTAGCTCGTCATATTGCAGCCACAGAAATTCTTTTGTCCATGAAACCATAAAGCTGCACTTTCTTTTTGCCTTATAGTCTGATTTGTCATAACTTCTCCGTTTTGTGGTAAGCTTTTCTTTGGCTGTCACTTCTTCACCCTGACCTGTCTTATTTGGCTCAGCAGAACTGAAATGCTTTTACACGCTCACTCACATAAGCTCAGCGATTCTCTGCGCGATCAACCTCTCACATGTGTAAGCTGCGGGAGATTTCACTTGTCATGTTTGCATAGTAAGCTAACGATTAATAAGACGATGTCAGAGGAATTGGTGCACAAATTATCATCACTCACAGATCAGTGCTGTCGCTCTCTATACACAGTTCGCACGATTGCAAAGTGAAAGCAAAAAAACAAGCGCAAATTCAAACGCGACTTCAATATGTCACATATTGACAGTGGCTCACCGATGCCAATGACATAATTACCCAGCTACATTTCTGAAAGAATGCAAAAGCATTGACATATATTTTTCCTACAATAGCCCGACGGGCAGGGAAGAGAAAGATTTTGGTAGCCCGACTGAAAAAAATCGCTAGCTCCAGGACGTCGGGCTAGCGATTTTGCGAGCCCTGTATCTGATTGAGGAATCACTCATCTTTGGAAAAGAGAGTTTATTACAGAGAAATGTCTCTTTCCAAAATAAAAGCTATACTATCCGCTTCTTCTGGGCTATATTCTCAGCAGCATAAGGAGAATCCTGTGCTAACAGCTGTCTAAATGACTCGGCTAAAGTTAGTAGCATGCTTGTTGTTTTTGTCTTTGCACTAGGATGATGTCGGCGTAAATGTGCAGTCATATTCGTTGTGTTCCCACTAGTGCTTTCAGGTTAATCTTGTTGAAATGACCTTAACGCCACAACACGGCAAATCTCCGTTAACGAGCTACCGCCGATCGCTCCGTGCATGGGGCTAGACGGCCAACACGTTAACGAGCTAACTGCGCTAACACACTAGTTCACACCAATGTAATTGAGCATTGCATGGCACATCCAACATACTGTTTTACTTTAGTCCATGACTCGCTTACCTTCAGGGTCATACGTCACATGAAAACCAAAATAATTCCAAACGCCAGATCTGAATGAGGTTCAATTTGCCTGTTGCAAGTAGAGCTTAACTTCTGTCTCGCTAGCTTGCCCTGCGCTCTTCCTTCTGACTATGCTGTCTGTGTTGAGCGCTCAGTGGATCTGCGCTCGACAGTGCAGCCTAGGCGGAGTAGTCGAACACAGATTCACTGAGCGCTCAACACAGACAGCATCGTCAGAAGGAAAATTGATAAAATAAATTACAAATGTTGTATTGTTCGATACATATGCGTACCGAACCGAAAGCACTGTATCGAACGGTTCAATATCGATACGAATATTGTTGCACCCCTAATATATATATATATATATATATATATATATATATATCTATATATATATATATATATATATATATATATATCTATATATATGTATATATATATATATATATATATATATATATATATCACACAACAGGTAGATCTCAAAATACTGTTTTTGTTGATTTTTGCAGAACAATTTGTTTCAGTTTGAGGAGGTTTGCCTGTATTATTTCTGCAACTCTTATCACAGCTCATTTCTTGCTTCTCTTCATCCACTCAGCCTTGAAATTCTTTTGAATTTTTTTTTCTCCCAGAAAGATAAATATAGTGGTAGTGTCAAATACTAGTGTGGGTAAACACATTAACTATTTTTCAAATGTTATAAAAATGACTGGGGCCATGGCATTAAGGTATCTAATGTGTGAAAACCGAGGGCAGGGGGGGATACTACTGAGGGCAGGGACAGGAAATGACACTACAAATTAGCTTGATGAGAGAGACTAGTCTGACTATGGGAGGGTCATTAGGAAAAAAAGGAGCATCATTTCTTGCAGGATGTCACACTCCATCAGCAGCTTAAGGTGTCACCTGTCCTTGCTCAAAGGGTCTTTTCAACTCACATTCAGTGTGAAGGTGTTTGCCAGGGACACATGCACACAGTGGGTTTTTTTTTTTTAAATTTTCCACAGCTTAGAGGTAGAATATCATGAAGTCTTATAGAGGATGGGGGAAAGCAACTGTTTTGGGTTCTGCTATTCCCTTCTGTGTTGCTTTAATTTAATAAGCCTGGCAGATAACGCACGTGTGACTGACTGCATGTTGGATCAGTGAACTGAGACATATGGATTATTATAAATGAAAAGAAAATGTGTCGGGTCAAGAAAAGCTATATGCTAGCACGTGACTCGAACCAAAGAGAGCTGCAGCTGAAAGACTCGCTCATCTATTATTTAAAAAGAAAATAGGAATGACATTTTCTGGTCATGGGTGGGTGCGTGTGCTTTGCTGTGGCAATGCCACATAGCCCCCGGAGTCATCGTTTGTGCTTACACACTCATCACAGTCCAAAGCAGCTCGGGCTTGCTCGTGACGTGATCTTTGACTCCGGGTTGCCAGTTTGGCACATACCTCCAGCGTTGCGCACCAGGAGAAGCCAGTTTCCCCAGGCTTCATATTTATTAGCACTGATGTGTGTGAGCTGGCGTGCAGCATGAGCAGCCGGGCGAGAGCGCAGCGGACGCAAACCATGCTTGACGTGGCCATCTCATGTGGAAGGCGAGAGTAAATAAGATTCCAGCAGGGAGGAAAATGCACAATCATTGCCTGGGAACTGGGGCCTCCCGTCAAGAGATTCATGCAAACCTAAGCAGGCTCCTACTTCGACTCTTCACTGAGGCTGAGTTAAAGTCTTTACTCAGTTAACCATCCTTTAGTGGTTACGAATTGACTTGAGGAATGTGCTTGGTCTCCTGCAGCAGCTAGCTTAGGCTAAAATCCCACACGTTAGCTTACCACTACCTCAGGTTGTGAGTGAGAAATCCACCGCTTTCCTCCCCCGTCCAGTTCTAAATGTCATTCCCCACAGTATCTTTCCTGTACAGATATGCTGCCCTTCAGCATGACTGGATTCTCTCAGGAAGAGATGTGAGAAGACACAAGGAAATTCTCTGATATCAACAGAAAAGTGTCCTGTGTTATTACAACACTGTGTGCACTCATGTAAAGGCTATAACTTAATCTTCGTGAGGAAATGGTGTTTGGGGCCTGGGAAAGAAAGGTAATTTGCAAGTCAGAATAGTCCCTTTAATAGAGGACTTGAAAAGAGGTTACTTGATATCGAACAAGTCTAAAAATCTGGTTTCCCAGCTATCTTGTATGAAGACCACGCATGACTTAAAATAGCCAGCAGAAGGGCCAATCATAATACTTTATTTTGAGAATGTAATTTTCTCATGCCTTGCCAGTAATTAACCTTCACACAATAAGGTATTGGAAGCACCACAGACACAATTCCAGACCCACAGTTTGTTTAAAAGACGAGGCTATATGATAGGCTGTGTGTAACAGGGGAATGGAGGAAGAAGAGAAAAAAAGGAGCCAAGATTCGACTTTATCTTCTGCAGGGAACCTTTTCTTTTGCATTCTCTGCCTGGTTTTATTCAAAACTGCTGTTTCTTCACTTCTGCTGAATTGGGTTTTGTTCCTGGCTAATTCCAGCCCGTCTCAGTCCAGGGGCTCGTGGGAACTGCCGCGATCGCTTACAATCACTTCAGTCAAACACCTGGGAGATAATTGACTGGGCTTCGGTCAAACTTGTTTTTTTACCCCCTCTCTCTCTTTCTTTCCCTGAGTCTTCACAATGGAGACAAAGAACATGGGCACAAAAAAAGATCAGAATCACTAAATCCATTCCCAGACAAGGCACTGTATAGATGGCCCGAGAGCCAAATTGCCTTGCCCCAGTCTGGGCCAGCTGAATGTGAAAATGGTTGAGGAACAGTTGTGGTTTGAGCTTGGCCGTCTCAAAGGAGATGTAGTGTTGGAGAACATAACACATAAGACAAATGTATTGGTTTTTTTCATACCTTAACAAATGCTTTCAGGCTTTAATTCCCAGACCCAGAATCTGTAACATGGCAGAACTATACACAATAACTTACACACTAACACTGGCAGGGTGGTTTTACAGCTGGCTAACGTGCAGCAACATTAAAAGCTTCCTTTTATATAACCCTATTCAGTTTATACTACACTGGGTGTCAGCTTATGTTGAACAGTGATACTGCTCACATGATATGAAGCCCTTCTGCTTAATGGAGGTGCATTTGTTCCAAACATAACTGTCAAGTCCTGTCGTGTTACTTAGTTTATTATTAGAAACTTAAATGTCAGTTGTGTCAGTGTTTAAAAGTCTCCTTCTTTCGGATTCAAAACACACGTATAAGTATGAAAATTACATTTTCTAATATAATAATTTGTATGCACTGCAGCCACTGGTTGCCAGGGAAGATGTATATATTCCTGGTGGTTGCTAAGGTGGCTACCTGATCGCCATAGTTTGCATGCAAGACACCAATTTGTCTGCAAAAACTACTCATTGGCCGAGAGTGAAACTTCTGCGTTGTGTTGTGTCGACCTTTTCACAGTTTCACAACTGGTCTGCAACTAGTTGGTGAGGGTTTGCAGACAAGTCTGTGTTTTCTTTGTAAACTACAGATGAGCAAAGCAATTGCAAGGAGGGTGTCAGTGCAGTGCTATATACGTTTTTGCAACTGATTTCACCTTGTGATTGTCACATTCACTCGGCAACCAGTTATGAGTATGTTTTTTTTCTAGCAACCTGGTGCTGCAGGGAGTTCCTGATATGTCTCTATGTAGACCTGTGTGACTGACATAATTATTTTAGAAAATGTCCTAAACCTAAATGTCCAAAGTAAAAACAAGGACTGACAGCTGTTATCAGACACCCACCAACATTAAGATTTTTCAGAATTTCCACACAAATGTTCCTCCACAAACACCACTGTGCACAGGACACACACACATGGGTAGAGTGTCTATAACATTGGCCACTTACTGTATTATCATGGTCCCACATTTGATGGCCCACATTTTTACTCAGGAAAGAAAGGGAACTACTAACTAATCATTTTTGAATTAGTGCATGGCAGCAGCAAGAGCAGTCATTAAAATCACACTGCTATTATTCATTAGACAGCACATAGACAGCACAGTTTTACTGTTAAACATAATCACGCCCAAGTTTCATTATCCGTGGGAAGTATTTATTATGAAACAATCCTGCAGCGTGCTCTTATCAGTGACTGCAATTTAGTGAATTCATGTTATTGACTCACTAATATTATTCAAGGTCATGATCCGCCATAAATAAAATCCATAAAAAGGAGCCTTGTAAACAACAGTGGACGAAGTTGACTTTTTGTCTTGCACTTGGCGGCACAGTAGTTCTCATACATATAGAAAATGATTTATCCTCCATACCATGTGGCAACCTCCTGATGTGAAATCACATTTTCGCACGGATGTGGTTATATTCTTGGACTGTTTACTCCTCGTGCCTCTGGGGCAGAGAGTAAATTGAGGGTAATTATTATTGGGGTATGGAAATGTGGACGGCCGTACATACCCGAGCGTGCCTCACTTACGAGATGCCTCACAAGAACACAAAGCGAGTAACTGACACTCGTCCACATGGGAGTCGCTCTCCCGCTGATGCTGACTGAAATCTGTAAAGTGTTTAAGTCGTGTCACCCCAATGCTACTTTGTGGATTGTGTCTTTTCATTAGGAATGTGGCCTCATCTATTTATATGACAGTCACTTGAGTCATGAGGCTTGAACAGCCTAACCCTAACCACAATGCTTTGCCAACACTGACCCCGACTGCTCCGATTTTTTTGTCTTTTTTCAGAGCTTTTGCCAAAATAATTATTTCCTAGTGTTATTTTAAAATTACTCACCTTATTCTTGTAAGCTTTTATCTCAACAATTTTCTGTCACACCCATGTCCAATCAACTATTTCCTCAGCCAGGTAATATTCTCCCATGCTTCTGTTTATATATCACATGCTTAGTGTTTCTTTGATCACCCTCCATCTTATGAGTAATTTTCTGTGAGTTTTCCGTAGTTGGAGTTTTGGATGATACCATTCTACACACCAAACCAAATCTCATACATTTCATATAGGATGTGCTGTTTTTTTTAAAGCTTTAGCCTGCACACAGTTGCTGCATATGTGCATGCCACTTTACAACCCACCTCCACTCCACTCTTCCTTTCATGCTGTGTCCGGCTTAATCTGTGTCATATGTGTTGTCAGTGACACCCACCCCTCCAGCTTTCCTTGTGTCCGTGGGGCAGGGAGGCCCCAGAGCAGAGCCATGCCACCGAATATAAATGGCTGCAGATGGAAATAGCAGTCTTTGGACTAAAGTGGTCCTTACTGTTTGTTCCCTACTACTGACTCAACTCTTGATTCAAATTCTTACAACACTAAAGAAAACCACCACTTAAAAGACAGAGAGAAAAAGCAGAGGACAACAGTTATTGGGAAATATGTCGCATAGGTTGGATAGTCTTAAGCGCCTGGGTTGAAGGCTAATGGACTTCTTTTTAGGTTCTTGAAGACGTTTCACCTCTCATCTAAAAGGCTTCTTCAGTTCTGCATAGTACACAAAGGTTGGAGACAGCACATGCATGTACTAGTAGGGAAACAAAGTAGTCATTTGATTCTATGTTTTTTCAAATACTGCCTAAATTTTTCTGCAGTATTTTTCTGCAGTCTTTCTGACCTCAGTACTGGACACGTGACCAACTGTGCATTGGTGTTTCGTCAGTAGTTGCTGGCATGTTTTCAAATTTAAGCAAAAACTAAAAGACCTAAAATGTTTCCTATATTTCAGTCTTTTGTGGATGCGCTCTACAGATAAATGGCACGAACCTAAAACATTTATATGTTTGTGCTAGCTTCAAACGTGAGAAGAAGGGTGTAAAAAAGAAAAGTTGTTGCTATGGGATGATACAATGTGAGCTATTCTGTCCCTCCCTTTGAGCAAAGTCTTGAAGTCTGCACATGTGATCTCTCCACGTTGTAACCTACTCGGGTTGCAGTTGAATGCATGCTTTGGCAGCTTGCATCTTAGCACTTCGCCTTGAAGCTATAAGAAGTTCAAGCAGGAGTCGTAATGATGTCATGACAGATGCTATAATCGAATGTCCTCCACCTTACACAACATTTGCTATACATTGCTTACAAAATACAACACAAAAACACCCCAAATAAGCCGCATCTGTTCTTGCTGGGGCCATTTAAGTTTCATTGCCTCTACATTTGTGTTATCATAGTGGTAGGTGCTCTCTCTCTTATTAGTATTGTGTCTATCATGATACCCTTCTACCTCATTTTCTATTCTATATTAGGATGACTGATGTCTTGAAATAAGAATTGAAACCACAGAGATGATTATCTTCAACACCGTAGCTAGAACATTAACAGATTTTCTTTCCATTATCAGCCAGGAGCAAGATTAAATCATGTCATCTTCTAGTTCCATATCTGTCTTTGTGCTATGGGCAGCATCCTAGCTGTTCACACATCGAGCTTTGGCTGCTAGAGGAATTTTTCACATTTCTGGCCCATTACGCTCGGCTGGGCCTTGATGAAGCCAAAATTACCTGCTTTAATTGCTGTGTTTTATAGACTGTACATGAGGCTACCCGCGCTAAATACAGCCTGCTTAAATTAATGGGAGCGTTCAGCGTTAGTGCATTTTTAATGAGGAACGGAGGCTGCCAGGATAGTTTTCTATATGATGAGGCACCCACTTTCCCCTTCGTTTGTGACACTGGCACGATGTGTTGTGGCGCCCCAGCACACACCAGCTGGTATCCAGTGTGACGCCAGGAGGAAGCCGGTGCGCCTGGTAAGGTGCGCCCCACCCAGCAGTGACAAGGAAACAAACTAGGCTCTCTCTTTGAGGCCTTTTTTTTTTCTGCAAGCCAAGCGGCGTGACATAAAACTTTCTGTCTGCGATGTAAATACCCACATTCACAGGCAACCTTTCACACAAATATACATGCATGCACATAGACGGCTTGGTATTTTTCCATGTTCGTAAACGAGCGTGCACCTGTTGTCACTGCAAACGCACACGCACACACACGCACGCACACGCATACATACAAAGCTTATCAAAGAAAAACAAGAGTTTACGGCGTTATATGTTATAGGATACAGGGTGTAACCCTGATTTACATTTGTATGTGGAGTGCAATGGAGTACGGAGAGTAGAAACGGCAGTCAGCAGAGAAGATAACCCCAAAACATTAACTCTAAATTTATGCCAGGATCCTATTCCCTCTCACTGAATTAATGCTTTAATCTCTTCCTCTTTGTTGCATGTGTACTTGGGCGCAGTGTGTGTTTGTGTGTTGGGAGGTTGGGGGTGGAGGATTATATTTCTCAGCAGCCACTGTTTTTAGTAGTTCTGTTGGAATGAAAGAATTTACCACAGAAGTCCGGCGCCTGAGAAATTGCACCTTTTTGCCATTTCAGTCTTTCCTCTATTCAAAGTCACACCAATAGTCCCCATCAGTTCTGCTGTCTTTGCATTTCCCCTTCCACAAAGAAATAGCTAGTGTTCTTTTAATGGGAGATTACCTTCAAATGCAAGCTTAAAAGATTATGCGCTTTCATATATGTCTTTGAGGTCCATTATTCGATGTCATTTCTTGAACATTCGGTGCTCTCCCTCACTTTTCCCCATCTCTCCTTTTTTGTATTTGTTCCGTGTATCTTTAATTCACTGCTTTATCTATTCAGATAATAGTCACCTGCTCCTAATGTGAAGCAAGACTTTCTTTTTTTCCCCCTTTTTTTTCCTCCCACTGGAAAATCTATGTCACATCTGTGACTTAACGTACTGCATCTTTGATCCCTTGGCTCACTCTGCATGCAGTACCGCCAACATGTCCACTGACAGACCTTATCCATAATTTATTCCATTCTAAAATGAAAAATCAGACGTATGCCGGGGAATATTCATTTTTCCCATCACCGTCCTGCCACCTGAGTCATCGCTTTATGAATTATTTTGACGATTGGTAATGATGTCCTGTGTTGGTAGGCCATTACAGGAGAGGAACTTAATTTGCCCATTGTTAATTAATTGCTTCATTCTTGGTGGGAGTAATAAAAATGCTATTAAGTAAAATACCTCTATCATTAACCTAACTTTGTTAATATGGGTATCAGTGGGGCTCAATAAACAAAAGCTGTAGAGCCTACTGCTGCATAGGGGTAATTAAAAATTCACTGTCATTAATTATATTGGATGGAAGATTTTCCAATGAGTTTGATTCTAGTTAGCTATTCACAAAGATCTCCATCAGACTCTCAGCAGAAACACAGACTTTTTATCGGTCCTGGGCTTCCTGCTGTTTATCTGCACTGCGTGAGTCTATGCAGGTTTGTGCAAAAGTCTTCAGCATCCCTCATTGTTTTTATTTTACTTCCAAGAAGCCAGACTTTGTTCTGATTTTTAAAGTGGTCTTTTGAAGTTTTTCTTTGAACATTGGCTGCTTTTTTACTCATTTTCAGTCCATTGCTTTCACCCGACCGTTTTCAGAGGAATGTTTTTTTGTTAAGCCACCTAACACTGACCTATGAGTCATTCAAGCATAATAAAGACACCTAACCCAAGAGGTGAAACAGTGTTGTGTCTACACATAACAGACAACTTAGCAAAGAACCGATTTCAAACTGCATCTTTGAGTGCCTTGTTACTAGCGGTCTGTCACAGAAACACATCATTTGTTCCAATTTTTTTGTTCGATCTATGAAAACTGCCAAAGATAACATGAGAAAGAAAACATGGCATGTCGCAGAATAGTGTTTAGTAAGCACTTCGAGGAAAGTGGACAAATGGAAGACAGAAGAAGAGTCCTGCTTATAGAACTGTAGTGGATGGACAGCATCTAAAAGTCTTATCCTAAAGAAACAGGAGGCAGAGGGTGCCAAATTACACAAGAATTGTAACAGAAAATCAGTAGACTTTTCAGTCCAGTTAAACTCTCTCCTGACCTCCTCCAGTCTTGATTTTTTTTCCTTCAAATTGGAAGAGAAAAAGGTACAACAGTGAGTGTCTACAGCCATCTGTAAAACAAGTTGGAGGCTATTCATAGTTTGAGGCTCAATTTCTGTCAGATTTCTGTCAGATTTGGATCCAACATGCAATATTGTGTGCAAAGCATCTGATTAGAAACTGCCTCATTTTTCAGCATGACAAACATGCTGCCAGTGCAGTAAAAGCACACCTGGATAGAAAACAAACGGAGAAGAAACATCATGGATTGGCCTCCCCAGAGTTCAGACCTAAAAATGATTGAAGCAGTGTGAGATCATCTTGACAGAGAACAGAACTAAAGGCAGCCAACATTGCCAACATTTATCAAGAAGTCTGGAGAACTACCTCGAAATTCTAACTAAAGAAATTACAAGAAATCTTGCCTAGGGGAGTTCATATAATCTTCATATAATTTTAAGAAGCCAGTAAAAATACCACTGTTTACAAGATTATATTTTATCAGACGAGGTCCCTCATTTGGACAGGGACTGTGTACTACAACAAAAGATGTCATTTGCCAGTAGTCCTTGGACTATAATGGTCTACAAAGTGCACGTGGCAAAAATCTCGCAACCTGCCTATAAAGTCCGTAAAAACTCATGTAAAGATATCTGTTTATAGGGATTAATAATTAGATAGTGTGATAGAGCTTACATGTGCTGCTATACACGTTGGTGCTTATTGTGCCATAATGCCCCATAAGACACGGCTTGTTTGAAGGTTTTACCAGATGAAAGACTGGAATTATGCAAACTGCAATAAAATGTGTTTGGTCAAGAGACCATAAAGTAATTCTCAGGTTAAATATCTGCCATGTCGACCTGTATAAACAGACATGTTTGCACTGTAGATAAAACCTTGTGATAGCTGTAACATCTTTAGTGGAAGTTTTTGGAAACTGGGTAATTTTCCTAAGAAGCACAACACAGAGAAGGTAGCCCATAGAAGAATGCCATGAAAGAGGTAGCAGGACTTTTAGTTGTAGTGCGTCACTGGTTCACAGTTAATAGGATCTCAGTGGAAAACGTTGACTCAACATCAGTAAATTCCACGGGTAACATTAATCAGCAGCTGTGCTTCTGGGAAGTAAAAGCACAGTTTTAGTAAAGGCGTAGTAAGGAAAGCAAATCATTTTTTCTCAGTTCTCTGCAAACGTACCAGAAAGAAACGAGTGAATTGCCGGAGGAACTCCTGCATTGCATCAGTAAAATGAGATGTGGGCATCGTTGTCAGTGAAGATATTAGCTTAAGAGATTTTTTTCCCCCTTCCATTTGTTTGTTCTCGAGACAGCTCTGACAGCATGACTTCACTTGCACCAGGAACAGGCCTCGAGATTAACATCGAGATTAACATTGCCATCTTAATGCATCTCCAAGCTCATCGTTTTGTTTCTTCTCACTATCCCCCCGTCCCTTTTTTCCCCTCCCTGCTTTCTTTTTCCTCCTCCTTTTTCATCCCTGTCTCCATCTTGTCACATTTCTGAAAAACTGGCAACAAAGGCGTGAAATTGATGTGATGAAAAACAACTGGGATATCTCTATGAGCCATTTGCTTTGCCGTTATGGCCACCCTCTCTCCCCTCAGCGTGGCTCTAGGCTTTCTGTTGCGATTGAGGGCATACTGCAAATTAGCCAGCAGCTATCTGAGGTTACCAGCCAAATGCATGGCTGACCTCGCTCCCTGCCAAGCATAGCCCTCCTACCAGCTTTATGCCCAAACTTTGTTTCACTGATGCTGGGCTTTCATTGCCCACTTGTATTTATTTATTTATTTATTCTTTTGCCGTGTTCAAAATTGCGTTACAGACACATATGAGCCGCAGTATTTATTTACTTTGTCACACCTTTAATAATCCTGGAACAATTGAATTTAAAGAGAGGATGCGGTGAAAGTTTAGAATACCTAATGTTACTTATGTTAATATAATTCAAAATTGCATTTGCACTGACAAATGGCTGCAGATACTCCAAGTAAGAATAGGATAATAATAAACAGGGATTAATCTTTGCTGTGTTTCATGGAGCTTAGATTGAGTATTATGCTAAAGCCTGCTGGTTATCTTCTTTCTTTCTTTCTTTCTTTATATATATATATATATATATACAGTGGGGCAAAAAAGTATTTAGTCAGCCACCGATTGTGCAAGTTCCCCCACTTAAAATGATGACAGAGGTCAGTAATTTGCACCAGAGGTACACTTCAACTGTGAGAGACAGAATGTGAAAAAAAATCCATGAATCCACATGGTAGGATTTGTAAAGAATTTATTCGTAAATCAGGGTGGAAAATAAGTATTTGGTCAATAACAAAAATACAACTCAATACTTTGTAACATAACCTTTGTTGGCAATAACAGAGGTCAAACGTTTACTATAGGTCTTTACCAGGTTTGCACACACAGTAGCTGGTATTTTGGCCCATTCCTTCATGCAGATCTTCTCGAGAGCAGTGATGTTTTGGGGCTGTCGCCGAGCAACACGGACTTTCAACTCCCGCCACAGATTTTCTATGGGGTTGAGGTCTGGAGACTGGCTAGGCCACTCCGGGACTTTCAAATGCTTCTTACGGAGCCACTCCTTTGTTGCCCGGGCGGTGTGTTTTGGATCATTGTCATGTTGGAAGACCCAGCCTCGTTTCATCTTCAAAGTTCTCACTGATGGAAGGAGGTTTTGGCTCAAAATCTCACGATACATGGCCCCATTCATTCTGTCCTTAACACGGATCAGTCGTCCTGTCCCCTTGGCAGAAAAACAGCCCCATAGCATGATGTTTCCACCCCCATGCTTCACAGTAGGTATGGTGTTCTTGGGATGCAACTCAGTATTCTTCTTCCTCCAAACAGGACGAGTTGAGTTTATACCAAAAAGTTCTACTTTGGTTTCATCTGACCACATGACATTCTCCCAATCCTCTGCTGTATCATCCATGTGCTCTCTGGCAAACTTCAGACGGGCCTGGACATGCACTGGCTTCAGCAGCGGGACACGTCTGGCACTGCGGGATTTGATTCCCTGCCGTTGTAGTGTGTTACTGATGGTGACCTTTGTTACTTTGGTCCCAGCTCTCTGCAGGTCATTCACCAGGTCCCCCCGTGTGGTTCTGGGATCTTTGCTCACCGTTCTCATGATCATTTTGACCCCACGGGATGAGATCTTGCGTGGAGCCCCAGATCGAGGGAGATTATCAGTGGTCTTGTATGTCTTCCATTTTCTGATGATTGCTCCCACAGTTGATTTTTTCACACCAAGCTGCTTGCCTATTGTAGATTCACTCTTCCCAGTCTGGTGCAGGTCTACAATACTTTTCCTGGTGTCCTTCGAAAGCTCTTTGGTCTTGGCCATGGCGGAGTTTGGAGTCTGACTGTTTGAGGCTGTGGACAGGTGTCTTTTATACAGATGATGAGTTCAAACAGGTGCCATTCATACAGGTAACGAGTGGGGGACAGAAAAGCTTCTTACAGAAGACGTTACAGGTCTGTGAGAGCCAGAGATTTTCCTTGTTTGAGGTGACCAAATACTTATTTTCCACCCTAATTTACGAATAAATTCTTTACAAATCCTACCATGTGAATTCATGGATTTTTTTTTCACATTCTGTCTCTCACAGTTGAAGTGTACCTCTGGTGCAAATTACTGACCTCTGTCATCATTTTAAGTGGGGGAACTTGCACAATCGGTGGCTGACTAAATACTTTTTTGCCCCACTGTATATATATATATATGTATGTATATGGCTTCTCTTACAACCAGTAAAACATAAGGTATATGAGAATTTAAAAAAAAAAAAACTCCCCTCGGTTATGTTCATCCCGACGCCTCCCTCGTGAGCCATGAAATCGGGCTCCGACTTTATCCCAGAGCCTCACGTTTACAAGGAGAGATAAGGGCAGTTCAGACCTATTGTTGCAGCCGGCATGACCCTAAACATAAAAGGCCATCTCGGCCATCTACCATTGTGTGCAGCTACAGTATATATTGAGCTGCATAAACCCATCCTTTTGTGTGAAGTGAAAAGAGAAGGGGCCTCTTAATTAAGCTGGCGAGAACGTAAGTGACTTCCTACGTGCATAAATGAATTCTCAAGGAAGTAACTGTGTCATCCTGGATGTGGATAAATGAATAAGTTGCTGAATGCAAGCGGCAGTAAGTGGGTTAGCATGTAAATAAATGAATAAGTTAGCAAATTAGAGTTTAAGTGTGTTAGCATGTAAATAAATGAATAAGCAAGTGAATTACAATGCGAGGGAGCTCGCAGGCTTGAATAAAGATGTTAAGGAAGCGAGTGTCAGCACTGCAAAGGAAGTTATCTCTCTCTTCAGAAAAGCCTTTGAGGACACAGTTGTTCCAAGCACGGCTTGTTGCAGGGCGGTGAGACGGCTACATCTGGCCCGCGCGCGTCATATTTTCTCATGTACAGATGACATGCCAATTACTCCTTAATTACACGCGTCATCTGGACCAAAGTGCC
The DNA here is from genome assembly GCF_965226115.1 of Aulonocara stuartgranti. Lineage (NCBI taxonomy): Eukaryota > Metazoa > Chordata > Actinopteri > Cichliformes > Cichlidae > Aulonocara > Aulonocara stuartgranti. The sequence continues at coordinate 33,019,436 of NC_138941.1, forward strand.
CAATGCCAGTGCTGATTAATCCTGTTTATTGTGGCACTGATGACAGTCCCGGTGGACACAGACGACGACAAAAGCACACAACGAGGGATTATGAAAGGCATCGGGAAAGGAGGCTGCAGGGACAGGGAAGCCAGGGCAAGGGTTGGCTGACTGAGCGGCTGCCTGACACTTCCCCAACGCTGTAAATTTCAACCACTGATAATCAGATATACTGAAAATAAGTGATGAAAATCGCTTTTATTTTCCAGACAGTGGAAACGGCTCGGGGCATAACGACGTCTGAGTGGAAAAAACGAGGAACGCTTTGGTTGCCAAAAACACTGAGGTTGCTTACTCACGAGGAAAAAGCCAGCATTATTGCTCAGCCCGGGCCCTGCAATGTGCTTACACACGCTTTCGTGCTGATGGGTGGCTGCCAAGTCATTTGAATATCATGTCCAGTTAAAATCACGATTTTACACACATCAAAACCAATTACTTTCTGTCGTCTTCAAATCCGCATCTCATTATCTCTTAGTTGTTGTTGCTAACGAGAGAGAGCGGGAGAGTGGGGGGGAGTATTTTTGCAACTCAGTTTTACTTCCAAAAATGTGACAGTCGCGAGGGGGCAACGAGGCCATGCTGGTGGTAGCGGGGGCCTGCGTGCGTATATCTGTGTGTGAAAATCTAGACCTTCCCATAAACGAACATGTAGGACATGTGAGGCAGATACCCGTCGTAAGCAGAAAGATATCAGACCGTGACTGGAATATGCGCGGGATGGGAGTGTAGTAACCACTAGATTTAACCCTGAGATACTGGGTGTGGACAGACTGGCACTGGGAAATCAAGCAGGGGATCGTGAGGTGGCTTATCTTTCAGATGAGAGATGGAACAGCTTCGGAGAGCGCGGGGAGACGGTCGTCGGCCTCCCATCGCTCTGACCCTTTGTCAGGCCGATACTTCCTGTCCCCCCCAATCACGCCTTCCTGTACTTAGGCTTCCATCTTCCTTCCCTTCCTTCCATATCTGCCTCTAATTCATGCCCGTCTTTGTCCAACGCTTTCTATCACTCACAGCAGCTCCCTCTTGCTTTTGTTACTCCCTGTCACACTCTCTTTCAGCGTTAGCTCCATCTCCATCCATCTGCTCCTTTTGTCTCTTTGCTCTTTTTCACTAGGATGCCTTGGCAAAAAATGGGTATTGACTGTGTCTTCTCTTTCCTCTCATCCCTGCTCTTTTTTTATCATTATTATAATTATTTTATTTCATTTTGTTTTTTAACGTCACTGTGTACTCCAGCACTACAAGCTCCTTTTAGGAGGTGATGTGAAGACTAGTAGAAATGCACCCTGTAAGGGGAAAAAAAGGTGATGATACAATCAGTTTTATTGTGCTGTAAGGATTTTTTTCAGGCTTGTGGTTATACACCCGGTATGCAGCAGGCTGCATGAAAGAATTGCAATTCGCATGCATTTTTCCCTCTCTCTCCCCCCCCCCCCCCCTCTCATATTCCCCCCTTTTCCTTCTCTTTTCATTGCTCAAAATAATTAGACTGCAGTCTGGACTCAGGGGTGTAACGTTTCTGCTCACGTTTCTGTGATACAAGAGTGAGTTGAAGCACAAAAAAACCCCGGTTGTGCTGTTCCAGAAATTTCTACCTGTGCGCCACTAAACACGCCCCCCTCCCGCCTTTCCCCCTGATGCTGTTTTAATGTGGAGTTCCACAAGGTGCAGCGCACTTTAGCTGACCTAATTCTTCCTTGGCACTCTTCCAGTGTTAAGAGTTCATAAGGACTGCGCTGTCAAGGCACTGAGCCCTGCCTCTCTATTATTTTAGAAATCAAGCAACATCTGTTGTGCTGTGCCCCCACCCCCCCGACTCGTGAGTCACTGGAGATCATTTTGCAGTTTGCAGAAGAAAAAAAATGCACCTACATTTGCCCGCAGCCCAGTGATGAGACCCCGTTAACGTATTTTCACTTTGTTAAACACGATCCAACGAGCAGAAAACTGGCACTCCTGTTCTTCTGTTGCCTGTATGATTACTGTGCCGCACAGATCCGTTTTTACAGGCCACGGCTTTTTGGCTCACCAGCTTAAACTTTGCATTAAACTTCAAAAACTGCCTTAGCGGATAAACAGCATGACAAGCACTATTTTCACATGCCCTTTCAGTAGGAGAAAAAATAATAAAATTTATATGTATATATATATATATATTTGACTGCGAAACAAGTGCATCTCATTTCCTCTAGTTACATCTTTGGGCATGTGGCATCTGTTTGGATTTTACAGCAATTTCAAAGTTTCAGGGTATGAAGCATTTTAAGCACAGGGAGTGTGCGAGTCTTGTTTATGTGTGCGCGCGCTCGCAACCCAAACCCTCATGGTCCATAAATTTTAATATTCCTTGTGAGTACTATACCCAAGCAAAACACAAAGTGCCTCACAAGTCCCTACACAGAGCGCTAGTTCTCCACCAAGATGCATTTCACACCAGGCCCGTGCTTGCAGTTACCCTCTCTCTCTCTCCCTCTCTCTCTCTCTCTCTGCTGCCACTTTCTACATGCATCTTGCATGACTCACAAGCCCAACAACAGCACCACAACACGCGGCTTCGGAGGGAGTCTACAACTCACTTTGCCATGTGACCGTGATATTATTTGAGCATAGTGGTGGGAGGGGGGCTGGTGATGGTGGTGGTGGAGGAACGGCCGCTACTGCTTATTCTCCACCTCCCAAAAAAAAACAGAGCTGGAGTAAGGAAAAGGGGGAGGGTGGTCCTGCGCTGCGCCCCAGGCTCCTTTTTTGTGTTTACCAGTCCCTGCGTGGGACTGATGCTATTTTCAATTCCAAGTCTCAGCCATGTCTAACTGGCCCTAGCCTCTTGATGCCATTTGCCTTAATAATATGGGCTGGATGCTCCGTGGGGAAAGTAGCCGCCATCCTGAGAGTGGCTAAATGACACAGTGGAGTTCATTGATGGAAAGGATTACATGCTTGCACGCAGGGCGGCGAGGCAACGGGTCCTCTGAAGGGCACTACAAAGAGAGGCGAATCTTCACAGGGGGAGAACGCACTAGCTTACTGTATGTCAAAGGGGGCGAGCGTCGGCATAATTTGTAGCGTCACACTGTTCATCTCACTTATAATGCATGAGTTGGCAGCCTATGGAGCCTGAGCAGATGTGTGGACATGCACTGCAGTGCTGAGAGGTAAAAGATGAAAACTGTTTTTAAAAAGTTGCCATACATTTAAAAGTCTAACCCATTTGTATTTTGTCTTTTTTTTTCTGATTTAGCAAAGCCTACTTTGAACACAACCCAGTGTATTAATTCGACACCATATCAGAAGCCCATGCATGCACTGTGTATCCATTACATTTCCTGTAGCCAGTTCTGTATGGCATTACATCCTATGTTATTGTAGAGCATTTGACTGTTGCGAAATGTGACCACTTCCTCCTCTGTCCCCTAATAAGGAGAAAACAATATGACTCATCCAGTGGAAAAACGACCCCCGTGCACCGAAGATCCGAAAGCACATCCACCGACAGCGCTCCATGCCAAGCATAAGCTGTCTTATTATAGGCCTGAGTGGCACATGAATAGATGCAGCACTCTGCTTTACCTCTGCCCTCAATTAATTCATATGAATCCAGCCACCATGTATTAAAATGGCCAGATGCTAGGATGGATTCAGTTGGGAGCAATGACATGCAACAAAGTGATATGAATCACGCCCCCCCCACCAGACATACACCCACACACCCATGGTGTGCAGAAGCACACTCTCAAAGGGCCAGTGACACAATTTAGAGATAAAGCAAAACAAGACACGGCCACTTAAAGTTTAAGTCACAGCTGACGCGGATTTAAACAGGATGCGTTCGAAGTCGACTCGTGATCTTAATTTCACCCGCAGAACCCGTCCATGTAAATTCTGCTCTTAAATAGAAATGTTAATATCAGATTCAATCTAAGACCAGAAATGCAAATAGGCGGCTCTGTTCCACGAGTCAGGCCATGTTGAATATTCAAACAAAGATAATTATCTGTGGATTAGACCCATTTTGGCTTTGATGACTTCTCTTGTCAACTGACTTTTCATTGAATTCCTCTAATCCTTTGTTTAAAAAAAACCATGTAGTTTGCCTCCTTGTGAAAGCACGTATGTCTCATTTAACAGATCACATTGCTTGATTTTTTTAGAGACTGGATCAGCGGTTGCTTTTCTTTCTTTCTTTATGGTCCATCTTGAAGCAGGTTAACGCTCAGCAGTTTGCAATATTCAAGCCGTTAGCAGCGGTTTTTTAGACATGCTATGCATCAAATAGGTGCTGGCAACTTTTCACACTCCATCTTGTAGATTTGGGCCTTTTGCGAGGTGATATCTATAAGAGCAGCTAAACGCAAGGGTGGTGAGAAAGCGAAGACCCCCGGGCCATTCGCAGGAGCAGAATGATTGAACACGTCGTGATGTTGGTCCCGTAGCTCGCAGTGCTTTGGCCCGACTTTCTCCTCTGACGTGGGCTACTAAACATCACCTATTTCTCATTCTGCACAAGCCTGCGTCAGTCTCCCCTCGTACTTAGCCATTCATTATCAGCTCTCTGCAACTGAAACAAAAGCTGTGGCATTTCAAAGATTACCTGTACTTCAGTAGGGCTGTAGAGCCCCGTTTTCCCCCCCACCTCTTTTGAAACGACTCCTATATCTACAAACATCTCCACCACTGCATACATAAACAGCCAGCCTACAGCAAGAAAGTGTTCGCAGAAAAAACAACAACAACAGAAAATGAATCAAAGGCCATTCAAGAAAGAAAATCATAGTACATCTATATTTAGCTTCTGTAGTCTTAATTGGCATGAAGAGTACAATCAGATAAGCCATTTGACTGTGACTCACATGCTGCTTCAGGAGAGGGAGAAATATCATTTACTGGCTTTGGTCTCTTACCAAGGTTTGTTTTTCTTTTTTTTTTTTAGTAAACCATGAACCTTAAAGTGTCTATCCGACCGGTATCTCCTGTCATTGCACTAACAGACATTTGTTAGACACACAAACAGTGTCGACCCACTTCATCTACACGTTTTTTTTTCTTTGATCACAGAAGGACTTAAGTCCAGGTTGTTGAGCGTTTTATCCGTGCCGCACTCACAAAGCCACCTACCTTTACTCTCCATGTCACTCCCATGTTGCCCCTATATTACTAACTGTGTAGCGCTGGTCCATCTGGGCTCTGTGAGGTCACTGCACACGCCACCTGCTCCGATCAGGTTTCGCCTTGGCTCCTGGTTGGCATCTCTGGGCACGCGTGGAGAGGCAGATGTATAGATTTAGTGGTACACATGCCCTCACATGCCTATAAGCGTACCATACACACACTCATATGGTATGCACGCACACACACACGCACGCTGAGCATACACTGGTTTTCCTTGAACATAATCGGTGCAGTTTACAATTTGCATTTCCAGCTTTGTGTGCAATTTTGTGTTTAATGAGATTTATTGTAAGTGGATCGCTAATATTGGGAGGCAGCTGCTCCTTGCATGCAGGTTGGCTTAACAGACTTACAACGCGCGCACACACACACACATGCACACACAATCGGATAGGGGATGAAATATCCCGTCGAGCGAGTTTCTTATTGCAGAAATGTATTGTCAGAATTGAAGTTATTTCCCGAGAATAATATCCAAACAAGAAAATGCTTACATCTTAACAAGCGTTATTTGTTTACAGTCTAATGCAATAGTGTGGGTTTGTAATAGCATATTTCATTAAAACGCTGAGAAAATTCCCAACTGACGCTTAACTCCTGACGGCTTCAGTGCAGAACTGAGCTGTAATGGATGATGAAAGGGAGACAATAACATTTAGCACACAGTGAATTACTCCTGCTGAATTCCTGTCAGTGCTCCAACAGAAAAACCACTGTTTGAAATGTCCACAAAGCTTTTGTTTTTATTTTACTGAGGCACTGTTGCCTATACACCTCTTGTTTACACTGTATACATGGTTAATACTGCCACCTGTCCTTTTCTTTATTGCCTCTGAATGGACAAAGAATTACTTTCCAAAAGGCAGAATTACCTTCTTTGTACTATATATTATATGCCAAAAAAACAAAGCTGTTTTTTCTTTTTTCTTTTTTTTCCAGTCATGAAAGAACAAACCTATTTTAGAATCTAAAAGGAAGGATTTCAAATGATTTAACCCCCATATTTACAGAAAATAATGCAAAGTAATGCTTGTGATTGTTGAATTGAATACTCTGTTTGGATTTGATGACATCACCACTTTCACAGCTGCCTGACCCGGTTGAAGATCTCACAGCTAATTAGGTTAATTGGTCAGTAATATGATTAGGTGTACAAAGAGCATGGCAGTGAGTCTTTAAGTAAACACTGCAGTGTTGATCTGTGAATATCAGCCGCTGTGCATTTTCACACCACATGCTGCTGAACCTCTGCACAGTATTGTTGCATTTTCTTTCTTACTATTTATGTTTATTTTTATACCTTTAGCTTAATCTTTTGAACACATGTAGAACTGCAAACCATATATGACAATAAAGTCTAGTCTATTCTACGAAGTAAAGACGGGAACAGTTTATCACTCTGCACAACCAAAGAGTGCAGCAATTTCAGAACATTTTCAGTAATTCAAACATTTAAACATTCTAATATCATTATTATTATCCCCTAATTATAATTCCATTATTGGATTTAGCTGGCAAGACCGAAAGCCAATTTTTTTTATGGCTGCGTTGCTGCATGAAGTTGAGAAAAACCTCTGAGAATCACTGTCAGTGAAGAAAGAAAAGAAACACATAAACAAGGTTGAAAGGACAACACGCGCAACAGCCTCATTTAAAAATGTACTCTGAGGGCGTCAGGAAATCATCCTGCGGTATGATGGTTCAGGATTAGAGGTTCTTTCTGAAAATCATGGACACTGCATCCTCCAACCCGAAATCCTGCAGCTTTGTTATCTTGATGTAGGTGCGCATGAGCAGGCACATCTGCGAGGGCACCATTAACGCTGAACAGTCTCTGCAGGATTCGGATCAGCATGTGCTGGCTGCCGACTAGATGACATATCTTTTAGGCAGAGACTGGCTTATTTCAGTAAGACGGTGCCAAACCACATTCTGCGCATATCACAGCAGCATGTCTGCAGGGGGGAAAAAGAGAGCCGGGGGCATGGGGAGGGGTTGTAAAACGGGAACAGATCAGGCTGAGAAAGTACTTTAAATGAACAATCGTTTCATGCAGCAGAAAATGCAATATGTTCTTTGCTTATTGTGGAGAAAAAAAAAACCTATAATTACAAAGCTGAAACTTAATATGACAGATTGCACTGGTGCTTAAACTCATTAAATTGTGCTTTACAGTGCTGGTGAGACATCATTTGACTTGTGCTTTCTCCATTATATGGTCTCCAAGTTTTCCTGGAATCAGTGATACAGTTACTATTAAGTTGCTGCAGAAGAATTGTAATATCAATATGCCTTGCACATTTGCAAACAAACTGAGATCACGAGGCTGAGACACAAGTTCACATCCAGAATCTTACTGATTTCGTTCTAGTTAATCTTCCAGTAAAGCAAGTAAATTGAATTAAGGACTGCTCTTTTTAGTCTGTGCAAATCCCACGAACCACCCTTCTTAACCTATTTTCATAATGCCCCCCCCCCCCCCCCCCCCCCCCCCGCCCGGCATATGGATAGATGGGTTTTGAGTTTGGCATTTTTTGCAGTGCACGGAAAGGATTTTACTATGTGCGCAGCCAGACCCCGCCTGCTCAGCGCGCGTCACTGGCGAGTAGTGTGTGGACGCGGAGTCACTCCCCTGACTACTTTTAATAGCTTTGTCATGTGATGGAAAGCAGTTGTAAGACAGGTGCCCTCGGTTCATTCTCGGCGAGGGGCAGCAGTTGCCTCTGTGAGAGCGAGTGGGAAGCGTGTGTGGATTTCCTTTTTTTTTTTTACTTGGTTTCTTCCCCCCCCCCCCTTTTTTTCTTTTTTTTTTTCTTTTTTGTTTAATTTTTCGGAGCGTCATTCAGTGGCTGGATGGCGTGGGACAGGTGTAACCAGGACTCGGTGTGGAGAGAATTAGAGGTGAGCGCATCAAATAAAATCCGGCTTCTTTCATCTCTCTAGCCCTCTGGACTTTTTTTTCTCCCCTCTGGAACGATGGACAACACTGGCACGATGATCTCCACATAAGTCTGCACTCTCTCCCTCTCTCCCTCTCTCTCTCTCTCCTCCTCTTCCTCCTCCTCTGTTGCCGGTGCTGTTCGTGGCTTAGTGCGCGTCTGGACACGGTTGAGGATGCGAGGGATATACGACACGGGAATATATGACAAGTGGAGGGAATGTGCGGAATCTCCCTTTTCAGCCCAGTTAAAGATGTAGTTGTTGTAACGCGTGCACGGGCTCGGGACCATTGCTCTCCACGTAGGATCCCTGTTTAGTCGGAGCAAGTGCTTGCAAGCTGGCGGATATCTTTCCAACCGCGGACTGTACGCGCTCCGGTGCCGAGAAGGTTTTCGTGCCGAAATGACTGAAATGTCTCAAAGTCAGGTATTTCGCTGACGCATGAAATCCAAAGACGAAAATAATTCCTTTGATGTGCTGTGTCCAGATAGCCAGGTGATTTTTTTTTTCAAATGCAAGTGCAAAGGTTGTCCACACTGACGCACCGGGTATCTGGCATTGCGCAGGAGCATGTTAATATTAACGGTACCGGTACCACGTCTGTGTGTCAACATTCCTGCCGGAGGAATGCTGCCCTGGCTGGACGGCAACATCGCGTCCAGCTAGAGTAGATCATTCCGTGTTCTTGCGAATTTATTTACAACATTCTGCTGATTTTAAACGCTTCATCCAAGTCATTAGCTCACTATCGCTCCTGTCTTTTTTTATGCAGCTTACTTTACCTGGTTAAAGCGCATGCAGACAATAACGCACATCAAAAGGATACTTATTCGTCCCCCCTTTTTTTTACCCCTTAATCTTCCGAGTCCACCCAGCTTGTTATACAGAGGTACTTGTCTGCGTTCATTATCTCAGTGATGCCTCAGAGAGGGTTTTTCACAGTAACTACATGACTGCAATCCGGCTGCACGGCTGCGATTTTGTGGTCTGCGTGATCAGATTATGAGAAAGAAATCAGCTCTTATCTAATTAAAATGCGGCTCTGTGTGTACGTGTGTTTGTGTATCTGTATATGGACGTGTGTGTGTGTGTTTTGCAGATCGTTTTCGGGATTGTTTGTTATTCGGACACCCTCCTTTGCACTTACTTCCAGGTACGCTCCAGGAGAGCATCGTTTTTTTCCTTATCTTTTCTTTTTTTAGACTGCGATTTTAGTTTCCACTCTCAACCCTACCAATGTGCGTGTCCTCCTTCAGCCGATCGATGCTGATAAAAAATGTATGCACGTATTAAAGCCCTGCTATTTAACTGTCAATCAGCGCCGCGCTCCTTACTTTAATAATCTCTCTAGCAGGTGCTTTTATGCGCGGTGCGTGCGTAAATCACCGGAGCGCTGTGGTGCACCCTGACTGTCTGTCTGGCGGCGCTATTTCATTTGTTCGCTAAGAAATCCATAAGATAATTGAGCACAGGGACGTCCATCCTCTGAATATCCTAACGGCTTTATTGCCATTTCTTCATTCCGTGTCTTGTCTGACTGGATCATCTGGGGGTGGGGGGAAACCTAAGACGCAGTGAATCTGTCCTCCTCTTCGCAGTCGCAACATAACGGATTTGTCTCATCACGGTCTTAAGTCATCGTGTATTCGTGTTGGTGCGTTTCCGAGGACAGATGAACTGTGACACCGGTGTCTGGGCGGTTTTTCCTTCTTGGCACAGCATCCGTCTCTCAGCTTTGCCCTGAGCCGAACCCGACTCTCACCCCTCCTCAGGCTCCGGGCCAAACACATCCGGGCTTCTTATGTCGTTCTTAAGGCCGGCGTTAATACATAAACAGACGCGTTGTCAAGGAGTGTGTAGACTACAGTATGAAGCTGTTTTCACAGGCTGGGTTCAGCATTTGCATAGTCAAAAGTGTAAACATGCAAACATCCCCCGCTCTGGGGGATTTTATTTTTTTAATTTTAATTTTTCCTTTTTAATGACCACTGACTCTCTGGTTCATAGTTTGCCCCAGAAGAAGCAGACTTTTGCTTGTTCAGCTGCTGGTTCAGGGGGGAAACAAACTCACACACCCCCACATCTGATGATTTGTGTGTGGCAGAAGCTGTAACATCTTCTGCATACAGGACACACTGGATAGATTACATAAAAGTGGCTGGTGAATAACAAAATGTCAACAGGCAGCATTTAGTAGCGGGGAGGCCGTTACCAGTGGCAGTGTAAGCAGCACACTGGGAGGCTGAAGAGAAGCTGAGTGGAAACAGGTTGCGGGGCTTGCACGTTGTTGTGCAAAAACAAGCCCGTCAGGAGCGACAGTGAGAGAAGTCATGAATTCCAGCTACTTAGTGTGTCACATGAAAGTGGCAGATCAGCAGAGGCATCCAGAATGATCAAATGAGGGAATTAGAACGTGAATTGTCACTAAGACGAGAAGCTCGGGCTCATAATACAAATGTATGAGTTCCCCTTGTCATGCCCAGATTACCAGTCCCTCTATTCTTTTGCAGGATGGCTCAGATAATTCATTTTCTGATTTGCACATGAAAGATCTGTCATTTCTGTCTAACCATCCATGATGTTTTTCTTTTTTTAATCTTTTCTCCAGTGTGCTGCCTTGGTTGGTGAAGACCAGCCCCTCTGCCCAGACTTACCTGAACTTGACCTCTCAGAGCTGGATGTCAGTGACTTAGACGCAGACAGTTTCCTGGGCGGCCTCAAATGGTACAGTGACCAATCAGAGATCATTTCTGCTCAGTATGGGAACGAAGCGTCCAATCTTTTTGAGGTAAGTACATAAATATCACAAATCCAACTATTAACGGCCTTCATTAATGTCTTTCTCATTGTACGTGAATTATTCATAACACGGCTAGCAAAATGCTGTGGGACATTTTGCATCCATGGTCATTTCATTATTTGCTCTCCGAGGGGTCAGCACTGAGCTGGGATAAAAACACGGCCAGGCTATCGCATTCTTGAATGCAAGCCAAACACAATGCACAACTGTTGCCAGTTTACAAATACGCTTTTTGCAGGAGGAGTCGGTGTGAGGAACGATAAGCCCGAAAGGACTTTTGTCCCCTTTTTTGGACCCTGGCCGTGACGGGAGACAGCCTTATCAAATCCTGGAGCATTTATTTCAGTTCAGAGTTGGTAATGCGGCACACATCTGAAAGAACGCGTCCGTAGTAAATTTATAGTCGGGGCCACTGTGTTGCAAAATGCTTCTCAAAGGTTGGAGTGTAAAACTTTAATCTTTGCCCCGCTTCACTTCTCTCCCCCTCTGCTTCTCTCTCTCTGCACTTCTGTACTATTCTTTCCATTGGACTCTCTTTCTTTTCTCACCCGGCGACAGACGTCAGCGGGTGATGATCTGGCCGAGGCCATAAAGCCATTGGTCTTGGGACTGAGTTCCAGTCCCCAGTTCATTATAAGCCTTTATCAGTGCCAGAGATAGACAAGAAAGACTGAGATTGGATGCTTTAGCCTCGCCTCAGGAGGAAAAACCCCATCTGAGAAGGCAGTGCATGTGTGTACCTGTAGCGTAGTCCTGTAGTCACACTCCTCGGGTCTCTGTTGTGTGTTTTGTGCGGCTGTGCGTGTCCTCGGTGGTCTTGCAGGCAACAGTTGATAACAGACTAAATTCTTTCCACCACTACTACCACCACCACCTTTATATCACCAGACATTCTCCCACCGTGGACCACCCCAACATACACGCACACACACACACACGCACACACAAAGGGGGGTGGTGGGGTCTTAAGTACTAGCTGGTGTGACTGTGGCTCCTCTGTCGTCTGAGAGTGATATGGCTTGCAGCCACCGAGTGGCTCAGGGGATGGATAAAAATACCAATGAGAGTGTATATGCGTGCGTGTGTGTGTCGTTTTTAAAACACAATGGAACTTAGCACCCACTGAGGACCCCGATGAGGAAACTAGCTCCGAGCGAGAAGCTGTGACTGACTTCCACTGTGAGCCTGAGCTTGTATTTGCGTGCCTACAAGTGCACATGCTCCCGCACACCTACGGCACGTGTCCGACAGCGCGTGAACGCCGTACGTCGCAGTAAGCGGGTGATGTTTTCATGCGCTCATCAAGCCAGCAGCTATTGTTTTATGCCAAGAATGTGGAAGGGCTTCCAATTAAGCAGTGAAAACTGGGGTTTCAAAGGAAGTAATACATTTCCCTGACCAGGGATTTTTCCATCTTTGGAAAGTTTCTAGTCACCATATGAAGCACTCAGTTCATCATACTGCAGGACCCAGTTAATCCTACTTAATCTGACAGAGGAAAGTTTGCTGCTCGGCAAGGATCAGAAGGCTGGGGGCTGCAGCTGTACTTCCTGCACCCCACCCCCTTGATTGGCTTCAACACAGAACAGAGAAGCATCCAGTGAAAAGTTAAAGATTAGAGAAATTGTTAATAACTGGCTAGATTTCAAGCCTGTAATTGTGTGTGTGTGTGTGTGTGTGTGTGTGTGTGTGTGTGTGTGTGTGTATATATATATATATATATATATATATATATATATATATATATATATATATATATATATATATATGTATATATATATATATATGTATATATATATATATATATATATATATATGTACATATATATATATATATATATTTATTTATTTATTTTTATTTATTTTTATTTATTTTTATTTATTTTTAATGCATGTTCCTCTCCTTCCAAATAAATAAACCTCACTCACTGAGTCTGACTATATGTGCGTTCTGAGAAAAAGCAGCTAGCAGATTATCAAGGCTGTCTCCAAAAACGTGTAACAGCTGGGTGCAGCTGTCAAGCTGATGCCCCTCTTTTTAAAGTTTACTCCCTGGAAGTTTGAACCTGCGTTCAGTTGTTAAGTGATTCAGCTGCTGAAACGGGTTGCAGCTTTGACAGAAGGAAAAACATGCCGCTGTTTCTTTTGCACCGGAGCATTTATTCTGGTTGCATTTTAATGCGACGCAGTACAGTAGCAAATGAGTAAACGGGGTCTGACTTGACAGTTGGGACAGGAAGTATTGCATCATGGAAATCATTGGGCCATTTTCACGCAGGGAGTGGGTAACGTCGCCAGCTTAAAGTAGGTTCGAGTACAGCAAGAGGTTAAAGTGATGGCGGTCCTTCTTTTACAAATACAGTGGGTCACTTTTACACAGCTTTATCTGGAGAATCTAAAGAAGCCCAAGCTAGGGTGTGCAAAGAAACAAAAAAACAACAAGAACAAAAAGTGGCATTTGAACAGTCGCCATTGCTGTTGTCATCACCACTAACAGGCCTCCTATGTGCATGCCTGTCTTTTAATGTGACTCTGTGCATTTCAGGCTAGTGCCATGCTAACTCTTTCCACCATAACACCACATTTGAAGACCTCCCCTGTACCCTTAATGACATGCTTTGACTCATTCGTGTATATCAATCAAGACTTTGTTTGAATAGTTTCCAGGTTTTTCAAAGGGTAGCTGCATAGCCAGAGACCACCCTCTGATGCACACGCAGTCATTTTGTTCTATAAGCAGGCCTAAAACATGACAGAAACTGTTCAGTTCAGAACAGACCTTCAATGGTTCCTCATAGTTGGCTTTCAAGGGGTAAAGAGTTAAAAGTGATATGTGGCTTTTACTGGGTTGGTTGCATAAAAAGAGTGCATCCCTTTGAAGGTCTTTATTTTCTTATTAAGGGGTCGATGGGAAGTGTTTGCACACTTTTTAAGCAGCATGTGTGTGTAAAAATACTTTGTCTGTGTCTGTTTCTGTGTGTATATGCGTTCTGTTCTGGAAGCAGTGCTTGGTATTAGATCACAAGCTGTCCCCTGGCTGGCCTTTTGCTCCTTTCCCTGCCACTGTCCCAACTGTCCCTGACATCAATGTAGAGAATGATAGACCCCCACCTCCCCTCTGTAACACACACACACACACACACACACACACACACACACACACACACACACACACATAAAAGCTATTGCTCCTGGCCCGGCTTGTTTGACACCTCTTCAAAACGGGCCGACTGTGAAAGTCCACGGTCTATTTTGGGCTGCAGTTGTTGAGGGGTAGTTACTCCAATAAGTTCCCAATGTACTGCCAAAGATAACAGCATAGAAGTGTGACCCAGTGTCTTTGGAACCACAGGTCTCTACTCAGATTTCGTGTCAACCGTTTGAGTGATGGAAATGTGTCACACTGGTCTGGGCTTAATTCAAATTCCACTGTGGACGTCCTAGCGGCGGTCCCTCAGGGACGTGGGACGGTCACATCACATGTATGCATGGGAAGGCATTTACAGCTGTTCTCTGCTGCGAGTCAGCCTGCGCTATTATGAAAGAAAACTGGCTCCGAGTGCAACTTTTGGCATGTCAGGGCTGCCTATACCTCGATACGTGTGAGATGCGCTTATGATAGATGGACAGGTGGAAAGACAGGACAAGGGTGAGATAAAGAGTGAAACAAAGAGGAAAGAGCAGCAAATGACAGGACAGATGCAGAGGCATGGGGACAGATGGATGGTGAAAACGTATAGACCAGGAGGGCCTTGGGCTTGTGCCAGCCCGAACGAAAGCCCCTGGATTGGAAGTAAAATGTTATGGGCTTAGTATGTAGTAAAATAAGAAGCCGAGGCTTAAAGCATTATTCAGATATCATACAGAGACGTGCTGTGAGAGCATGCATGTGGTCCGTGTCACATATGAAAACTCTTTATATTACTCCAACAGGATGCTGTGTGTTCAGAATGTGTGTGTGTGTATGTGATGGCACTCGCCTTCAAAAGGCATTATGGTGCTTTGTCTTGTTTTGTTTTTGCCTTATTGGACAGATGCTCAGGCGCTTATTCTTAAGTAAAGGCAGATTAGATTTATTGGGTCATCTTTAGAAGGCTTTGATAAAACATGCTGTGATGAAATGTTTTCCTCAAGCAGCCCTGCCTACTTGTGTAAGCACAGATTAGCTCACACACTTGTTGGCGTTATAGCTCCTGTGAGCTGAAACAGGAACAAGCACAAAAAGCCATAGACCCTCTGAGAGGAATTGTCACGCCCACACACACACATATACACACACACACACACACACACACACACACACAGCAGAGACCCTTATTGTCCCTGTTCCTACTCCCTGCTGAATGCCGGTTGCGTTTATTTTGCAAATTTATGCTGACATTTGAGAGTACACCACCCGCATCAGTTCACTGCTCCAGCAAAGGGTGTATGAATTATCATATTCCTCTGTATAATATGATTTTCTCAAGTGAGTCTTATTAGAATACACCATACTTTCCTCATCTCGAGTTCCCTTCAGTTTTACTGTGCCGAGACATTGTTTGCACTGTCTGCTGGAAGAAATCCTCCATCACTGTCGAGCTGAAGGCAAGCCGCGGCTTTCGGGCCCGCAGCTCTGCTGTGCTGCTCCGTTTCAAGACACATAAATGAGAGGGAGCGCAGACAAATAGGCTCAGATGTATAGTAGAGAGAGATGCCGACATGGGTTGTCCAAGCCTGTGTCATCTCGGAGCATCTGTCAGATCCACTCCACAACAAGAGCTCTCAACCCGCCTGCCCCATAACACTGTAGGCTCCCTTTTCCGCCTCTCTCCCGCTCTCTGTCTTTTCACTCCCAAGGCAAGGCATTTGTCCCTGGCTCATGGCAAGTTGGAGCAGCAGTGGCTAAACAAATATATTCTGGCCCCCCAACAGTCGCTTCTGGAAGGAAAGGCTGGAAGGGAGATGGGAGCAAAGGAGGAGGGAAAAAAATAAAAGGATAGTAAGCAGAATGGTGAATATAGCCAAAATAAAGTCCCCACAGGGAATGTTTGGAAAAAAAGCAAGGGAACATCTTTGGGTCTGGTGGTGGCTGCTTGGCTTCCCTGTCTAGTCCCCCCTTCCCTCATCTCTCTCTCACACACACTCAACACATATTCCCACTGGGCCACTGCTGCTGATTGAGGCATGGTTTGGTGTTCCTGCCCCAGCTGATCCCATGCCCCAAGTGGATACCCATCTCTCTCATCAGAGCGGAGCCTTCAGTGTGTGCATGTGTGTGTTTGTGTCTTTGTGGAATTGAGACGCCCAATGCTAAGATCAGATAGTGGGGGTTTTTTTTCTGGCCAGACACATCACGTTAGACACTTGCTTCCTGTCTCTGTGTCTGTGTCTGTGTGCGTGTGTGTGCACTGGGTGAAAATGACTATTTTTAGTACGTGGGGTAATCTTCACTAAGAGCCTTTCAGGGCTGTTTCACTTTAACCTGGCCAAAACACTAAGCCAATAATCCCCACCCCCCCACCCACCGACTTATACTCTCACTCACACAGCAACATGTCACGCTGATGCCGCGCGATAAGGCCAACTTTCCTTGTATTATTTAACAGTGTACACTTTAGAGTGGAAGGAAGATATATAAACAGGGATTCCTGGAATGCTTTTATACTCTTTCTCTAATGCAACAAAGGCGGGAAGTGCAGGCTCCTCCTGGGCAAAGAGATAAAATGAGCTGATCAGACTGATAGGGAGAGATGAGCAAAGGTAAGAGAGAAAGCACTAGCCAGTAATGAGAAAGCAATATAAAATAACAGAGTGGAATGGGGGGAAAATATATATAGAAATGCTGAGAAAGAGGGGAACAGCATGGAGACAAGTCTTCAATCAGTGCGCGCCTCGATTTGGGGTGAAACGCTGTCAGTTTTGGACAAAACGCTGCTGCCCGTCTTCAGCAAAGGCCTGCTTATATTTTTATGCTGGTAAACCCAGCAGTTGTAGAAGTCTTCTACCCCGTTAGTCTGCCATATTCTGTCAGGCTCTGCTGGTTGTAACACGACTTCCACACGAACTTGCACGACAGGTTAGTAATGAAATAAAAGCAAGTTTCCGTGTTTATGAGAGAAAGTGCTCTTTGATAAACGTCTGTTTTGTTGTTGCTGGTATACAGTTTAGGTAAATGCATTTGTCCGTGTCTTATTGCAGTCTTGCACTGTACATGTGAAGGTTTTCCCTTGTTTGAGACTCAGTTTGTAAAAGCTGGAGGAAAAGAGAAAAAAAAGAGGAAAAAAAACCCCTCCCCATTTGAAAGGAGCTTTATTATGTGCACTGCATGCTCATAGCTCCAGCTTATTCCTGAAGCATTTAAGTCTGCACAGGCCTCAAATAGTTCAAGAGGCTCTCGGAGGCTCTGCAGATGCATGAGTGACTCGATGCTTGGATGACTCACTTGCTGCCCAATCAGTAGCTGCAGTAGGAGCTGATGCTTTTGCAGACATTTTGTCAGCGCGGAGGGAAAAACGCCGCTTTTTGTTTGACTTTTTGAAAAGCAAAAATTGAGCGTATTAAAATGTCATTTGGATTAGACTGAGACTTAAGAAGGAGACGTCAGTCGCGGGGGGGTTAGCTGTGTCAGAGATGGATGTAGAAACAGGCTGGGTGTCTCCAAAAGAATGGGGGTTATGGGTTGCAGGTGTTCAATTCAAAATTACGATGTACGTGTAAGCATTATTATTACTTGGCACAAACACATTGAAAACAGACTCCATTTAACTGTAAAATATGTGTTTTGTGAATTTGTGAAGTGGTGTATTTGGGATATATCTGCTGGATGTGTCTGCCATGATAGTGCTGTTGACATCAGGAAGTCAACGGCTCTAAAATTGTCTGCTTGTTGATCAGCTCTTTCCAGAAACCCATTTTCAGGCTACACACTGGCTTGCCAAACCTCTTTTCATATTGCTGTGGGCTTTGTTGTATAATAACTTGATGGGCAGATAGGGAAGGGATTTCGAGTGTTGGACGCTTGTCATCAAGTGGTCAACGACCATTGATCATTCTGTGTTTGGCAGACGTTACGCACTCTACTAGTGGGTGCAGGTGTGTCGGGTCTGCTCGGCTAAATGTAAATGTAAAGCCTATCCATTCAAAAAGGCAACATGATCAGTATTCCACAGAGAATAGATCCCAGATTAAGATGAAATTCAGCTCAGAATTCGGCGCTGGCAGCTACAAAGAAAGACCGTGAGAGCTTTCATGCCCCCACACATTCCCAACCCCTCATCCTTTCTCATCGTATCCCTGCCTCACATCGATGGGTTGGGATTGTATCGACTTACGTGCACCGTTCCTTTGATGTTTTCTTCATTTCTTTGCTTGTAAAGATGGGCGCACCCCCGCATTGTTACCGCTCACCCAACATGCGAGAGCTCGTGCAGCCCTACATGCTCGACCAGACGTGCAGCCCGCACACACATGGCAGTGGAAAGTGTGCGAGGCCAAAAAAAAAAAAAGAAGAAGAAGAAGAAAGAAACACTCAGATAACACGCTCGCAAAGTCACGACACGGATAAGAGGCGCACACGCCGCTGTGGCAGCTTTCTACCTGAATCCAAAAGCGACGAGGCGCCGGCTTGCGCGCACAAGCAAAAATCAAAGTGAAAGATAATGCGTTTATTTAGTAATCAGCAAATAGCTTTATGCGGCGGTTAAGTGGCGAAGCCTGCGAGGCCACGATAAGATCGTTTGCTTTCAGGTGTTTCCCTGTCGTGCCACATATGGCATTGAGTGCAAATTGAATAGGGTGACCTTTTTTTGCGCTGCGGAATCAAATTGACTGCATTTTTCCCCTCCCGAAAGATTGGGCCTTTTTCAATTACCATAAATTTCCGATATAGGGTCCCCTGTCGTGTGTACAAACACGCGCACGCAAAGATGCTCAGCGGGATAGTGACACAGGAGCACACCTCGAGGCGTCTTGTGGTTTGAAAACGCTGCAGACGACTATATCTTGTCCACTCCATCCTGGTTCTCCTCGGGTTGGCGTCTTTCCGAGGAAGACATTACCATGACAAATGAAACGCCACGAACTCTCGATGGGCTCGGCAGGGCCCGAAAGGTCAGGGAGCTGCATTGTGAAGGTGCGCGTGTGTGCGTGTGTGTCTAAAGGTGGTGTCAGCGGAGGATAATAACATTGAGTCTTCTTTGGGAAAAAAAACAACAAACTCTGGTTCGTTCTCAAATCTGTGTAAATGTCAGAACTGAAGTGGCCTGCATTCTCTTTGTATGTAATTGTTTTATGAATAGCTGCACTTGACAGCCGATGACAGATTTGCATTCCAGCCAGGAAATGTAGCGGCAAGATGGACAGTGGAAACACTGTGTCTGCTTCTTTTTTTTCTGCCCCTCTCTGCGCTCACTCTGTCCCCCCTCCCTGTGTTCCTCCAACACATTATCAGCAGTGTAACAGTAGGTTCAAAGGCCCCTTGCTTAGTAGTGCACATTCAGAGCTGCTGACTTAAGCAAATAGCTATTTGCATGCCATTAGGAAGAGAAGGGGGACAAAAAGCAGAGAGAAGCACCATTCCTCATCACATCTCTGCATCTAGCTGAATATTCCTTATTTGAAGCTCCAAATCTCTGTTTTGCTCTCCCTCCTGCTGTGGCTGTCAGAGCAAGGCACAGTCAGAGCAATCACAGCAATCAGTGTTTCCACATGCCAAGCCGATTGGGAGGTAGCTGCCAAAACAAAAGAGTGTCCAATCATTATGATGGTGTGTGATTTGGTGGTGTTAGCAAACGGTTGCTTGGACCATCTGTTGGATGGCTGTAGAAGGAAAACAACAGCAGCTTGGGGCAGGACTGTAGATGGGGAGGCTGTACCGGGACAGACCGGAGCCTCCTGCGAGCTGTTATTTGGTTAGCTGTGCGAGAATGTGTGATATGTAGACGTGCGTGCGTGCGTTTTACGACGTGTTTAGATAGAGGTTACTGGATTATTTTACGGTTGTGTCATAAATAATGTGTTTCGACGGCAGTTTGCATTGTCTCTAGAGATGCTTTTTTTTTTTTTTTTTTTTGCAAGATTGCAAATCTTTCCGGGTCACGTGTGCTTCTGCGAAAAGGCACAAACCCCGAGACCGCGTGACCCAAAGTTAGACAGAAAGGGCTTGACGGGTCTGAAGGCATGTGACAGCTGATCTCAGCAGATGTGTGACAGAGTTCAGGTGGTGAGTTTGAGCAGCAAGGTTACCAGTCAAAGGATTTTTTTCCCCCGTCACAGAACCAGAAAGAACAGCACTGCTAACATCCCTTGGGTAGGTGTCACAATCGGATCTGGCCTGTGTCAAAAAGTGTAACAAGAGTTCTCTTTCTCTCTTCGGCTCACTCTGTCTCACACACACACAAACACAGAGAAAGATATCCCCTCTTTTCACTTTCCCTTTTTCCTCTCTCATTCCCCCATCAACTCATCTGATAGTGCTGTAACAGTCTCAAATGGTTCCCCGGAGATGCATCAACTCCGCGCGCGCACACACATCCTGTTCCTTATTGATGGCTCGAACCGTTTCCTCGCTGATTTATAACTCACGTAGCCTTCTAAACCCGGATAGGCATCTGGCATCTAAGCAGTCGACTCCTGTGACATCACTGTCTCATTTACAGAGATGCCGTTTTTGTTTAAATGGAAAATAGTGACTTTGTGCACGATAAAAAAGGATTATCCAGACCAGTTATGGAAATACAGCTAAGTAGGACGGGGAAGGCTAAAATCAGCTGCCTGGTGCCTGGACAAGCTTGTCTCCATTTAGAAAGCAAAAGATTTTATACTACCAGTACTATGATTTTTTTTATTTTCTTTTTGGGTGTGTGTCCAGAACACGTAGAGCCACCATATCTACTTCATAGGATCATTTGCTTTGGAAATGGTTTCTAAATAACGAGATGCTCTGTTGACTTTGTAGTCACATGGAAAATGACATGAGTGTTCAGTTCACAGCTACATGTCGTGAAACATTCACAGCCCTGACCACAATTGAGGTTTAACATTTAGTTTTATGATTTGGAACACCATCAGACTGTGTGCCACCGCCGCCTCGCTCGCGCAGACGGCCACGCGCGCACACACACTCACAGGAACTTAACAGTGTTATGTATGGTTTCATCGCTCCGTATAGGCCATAATCACCCTCTCTCCATCTCAGTAAGCTCATGCTAAATGACCAGACGTCTCTGGTGGCTGCCATGATTTGTCTCTCCACCGCGCGCCGTGTTGTACCTCACCCTCCCTGCCTCTCCTTTCTCTCTCCTTCCCCGCTGCCATATGTTGTGCCTGTGTGACCAGCCGACGTGTCAGGCCTGACTAACGCCTTAACGGCAAGCCTGACTTTGATTTATTTCCTCTGAAATCTGGGGGCCGGGGGTAATAACACAGAATGACATTATTTGTTTATCAAATCCAAGGCTGCTTCTCTTGGCAGAGTCAAGATGTGATGACTTGATACCACAACCCCACATGCTGCACACACACACACCCTTCAGTTTCTGATTGTGCCATGATTAGGTCTGGCCCGTGTCAAGCTTAACCTCATCCAAGGGAACGCTTTTGAAATCTGACAGAGAAGGGAGCAGAGTTGGAGGTGGTGGGGAGAACAAAGATGGAGATGGAGCAAAGCAATTAAATTGTCAGGGCGTAGCTTTAACCCTACCACCCAATTTTGTGGCCAATTTATTAAGCACGTTTTCTGTCTGCGCTAACTGGTTGGCGTGCTTGTATTTACAGAAAGAAAGAGCAGGAAGAGGCAGCGAGAATAAACAGCACTTTAAATACTAGATGACCCATTTTATGGGAGATATTTTATCTTCGCGCACCCAGAGTGTCTGTCACGTGTTCTGCTTCTCAATTTAAGATTGCGGAGGGGCTGTTTAGCCCGTCTAAACCCCGTCCCGATGTTACTCAGCCACCAGGTTTGTCATTCTGGCACTTTCAAAACACTTTTAGGTTCTTCTTAAACGTGTAAATCATCCATTGCCCCCGTTAAAATTTGATCCCTGGCAAATTCGCTAAGAAGCGTGGAATCCTCGGGAAGCAATTAGCAGATTTTAATTTGGCTATTTGCCCCGGCGTGCAGGAGCGAGTGTTTGTCTAAAGCAGCACCTTCACCTTCCGTTATCAGCCCGTGTGAATAGTATCTCCTGGAACATAATGCTGTGCTGTAGAACTCAATAAAAGAGTTAAAGGCAAGGACAATCTCAAAGACAGCCTGTCTGATAACAAAAGGGCCTCACCTAATAATGAACAACTGAAGTTGGCTTTCTTTGCTCCAGCGTGGGGGAGGCTGGGGTGAAGGAGGAGCGGGGGGTAAAGAGAAGCTCTGCCAGCACTTGCCAGCATGTTTTATGGCTAATTGAAGCATTTGGAATAAAACTGCTGCAAAACGGCACCCTTTAGAATTGGAGTGGGGTTAATATATTGTGATCCCACAATTAGCCCAGGATTGTTAAGATCTCTTTAATTCGGTGAGGTCCATTAAGCGGGATGGACGAGAAAGTGCTCCCGCCGAGACAATTTTTCTCTCCTCTCTTTGTTCTTTCTGTCCTCTTTTCCCTCTCAGCAGCTGCTGTAGTAATCAATATAAGCGGACGCGGGCCGTCAGCGAGGTGCTAGGTTGTGCTGGTGTTACCGCCTTTGGGTGCCATAGCTTCTGAGGTCCACCCACATGGAGACTTTGTTTATAAATAAACAAGTGGCCAGAGAGTCGCTGCCAGTAGATTGACTCTGGTGCACCAGGTGTGGTCTTTAAGCTGGCGTGGAAAAGCTCGTCCTCGTGGACAGAGGCATTAGATCATCCTCTCTCTCTCTCCAGAGCAGAGGTTTGCTCTTTACCCCAGTTTCTCAAATCCCCACTTGGCCTATGAGTGCCTCCACTAGAGCCGCAGCAGTGGCTGTTGCATGATCGTCACGACTCAGGGTTTTCACAAGTGTCTCTTACAGAATACGAGAGTCCCTTCTGGGTTATCTTTGGGGATACAGTGCGCCTGTGGGAGTCTGCCAATTGGTGGAGGATTTTTTGTGTGTGTATGTGTGTGTTTTTTTTAAACAGGACTACATTTGAGTCTGCAGAAATGCCCCAATCCCTTTCAAACCATGACATAACAAAGCCTGCACAGCTCTCCCAACATTTAATGTAATGCACTTTCTTCCCAATATAGATTTATTGGTTTAAAGTCGCTCTTGCGAGGCAAATAAAGCCACGCCTTAAACGGAGCATTGATTGAATGGTTAATGAGTGCCTAACCAGAAGGCCAGTTCATTAAAGACTCGGTTTTGATCATCTGAAATTGCTCCTAAATTTTAATTTCTCATGCTAGGATGTGCGTTTGGGTTAAGCCAAGGCTCCGGCTTTATCAGCAGTTAATACCTATCCGCTTAGTGCTCAGGTAATAACTTGGGATGCTGGAAAACGGTGAGCATTTCAATAGAGCGGGGGTTCCAGCACAGTGGATTTTGAAGCTTCTTGAAAGTAATTAAACAGCACGCCACCCCATACAGAGCAATTTCCTGCAAAGCATGTGCTTGCCAATGCAGCACAGCCCCAGCCTACGCCGCGTTATCTCTGTGAAATATGTCCCCTTTATCATTTTTTAATAATGACTGAGTGTTCGTGTTGTTAGGAGAAAATCTACTCAATAAACATCAGATTAACGTTTTCCTCACTGTTAGCTAGCTAAGTGAACGTCCAAGATATCTGTGTCATCTGTAAATGAAAATTGGAGGAGGGGAGGGTGGGGGTTGAGGCATTAAAATGGCCGCTATCTCGGCGGCAGATCCAAAACAGCGGCGTCCATGCTGTGTGTGTAATTGTGTTAAATAAGTGAGGGTAGATAGAAGCGTGCGCATGTGGGATTTTTCTGAGGAACAGCGTGGATATCTGAGAGGCGTAATGATGGCCGTGTGCCATCGCCGAGCCACGTGAATCCTATCGTGTGCTTGAAGGGATTTGCTCTTGTTGGGCTGGCCACAGAACGTCCCAGGGTGATGAGGCTGTTTATCTCTCTGCTGTCCCGAAGCCCCGTGGGGTTTTTATGGCCTTGGAACCTTAAGTTCCTGTCGTCACTTGTCAATGCAAAAGAGAGCGAGCGAGAGAAAAGACACAGTCGTTCCTCACATGGACTCACACGCTCCCCTTTGTCAAGTGAGCTGCATTACTCTCAGTCTTAACATTGATCTATATACGTTCTCCTTTTTCTTTGTTTTTCTGTCTTTTTTTTCCCGACACGCATGCCGTTATTATCCCCGGTCAATAGCTGGCAGCTCACACCTCACCCTCCCCATCTCAAGGCCTTCTCCATACATTCATCTCTCTGTCTTTACTCCTCACACATTTATAAGCTGCGAGCGCACAACTTCTCCTGCACTTCAAAAAAGGGGTCCGAGTAGCAAAAACAAGCTTTATTTATAGCAAAGTGTTGAAGCTGAGTTCCCTCCCATTGTGAATGTCAGCCTGTCACACCAGCAATTTTAAATAAATCAGATTTATTTAGCTTTGGCGAGTCGTAATTTCTCCTTATCTGAGGGCCGCTCGCAAACATCTTGTCGGCAAGCGACGACTCTCGAAGCTGTGGGCTGAAGAGAGAGAAGAGAACTTCTGCGCATTGTTTCCCTTTATCCCCCCCCCCACCCACCCACCCACACACACACACACCCACACCCACCCACACACACACACACACACACACACACACACCATAAACCCCTCCATACCACAGCCTGCCCCAACCCATTGCTGTCTTCCCCCAGATACTTGCTACTTGTCAGCGTTGGTAATGGGTTTCTTGGGGGAGATATTATTTTGGTCCAGTAAGCTGTTCGCTTAAAATATGAGTGACAGGCTTGACTCACATGCACATGAGGCAAATTTTGTTTGGGTTTTTAGTGTTTTTGTAAAAAAGGCTGCCAGAACGCAGTGAGCTCAGCTGCTGCACAAAAATAAAAAATAAAAAAATGAGAAAAAACAAATGTTTTCTATATTAACAATGAAAGCCAACCACCACCTTTACTTCCCCGAAATAAAGAAAAAGGGATGCAACTTCTTCTTCTGACTAAAATGTCCCATTCCCCCCCCCCCTCTCTTTTTTGTCTCTGTCTTCCCCCCTCTCCACCCCCTACCCCCCCCCCCCCCTCTCCACCCCTCTACCCCCCCCCCCTCCTAAGAAGATAGATGAAGAAAATGAGGCCAACTTGCTGGCAGTGCTTACAGAGACCCTGGACAGCATCCCGGTGGATGAGGACGGATTGCCTTCGTTTGAGGCCCTGGCAGATGGGGACGTGACCAATGCCAGTGACCAGAGCTGTCCCTCCTCTCCCGACGGCTCACCGCGCACCCCAGAGCCCGAGGAGCCTTCCCTGGTAACAGCTACAGCTCTTCCTTATCACGATTCTCACACCAGCACCATCCTACAGTTCAGACATGAGTTATACCCGAGACCTGACCTCCGGTCTCGCACGTACTCACACGTACGCTGTGTTTTTGGCAGTCCAAAGCACACATCAGATAAGACTTCTCAACAAGACCAGAACCCCAGTAGCGGTCATTTGTCTGTGTGACGTTTGCCTGACTTCACACTCCGTATTTGCCACAATGTGTTCATTTATGTGCAGTCGCAGCAAGCAGGGATGCAGATGCAAGTAGGAGGGAAATGAGTGGAAAGGATCAGTGTGTTTGCTGCTCAGCGCTAATTACATAACAGCGCTATCGTGGCGCCAGTTCAGTGATACGAACGCTGTGGTTGGGGACAACTGCGGCTGACACAGTGCCACGGGCCCTGAAATCAAGCCGGGACGTAATGAAAGTCGGGGGGAAAAGGAAATCTATCTCATCTCGTCTGCTCTCAGCAGGGTCTCGGCTAATCCCCCTGTGTCATCTCTTTTGGCAAACACCCCCACCACCACAAATAAGAACTCGGCCTACCTTGGTGCTGTTATTTTTACACACATCCGTGCCATCTGGGTTTTTCTCTAGCTTATAGGCTTTGACCTAAAACGTTATGTTATGTGACATTGTAGTCCATTTTATTCCATGCTGGTCCCTTCCAAATGACCTTTAGCCAAATGCCTGAGCGTGTTTATTCAATCACATTAGAGAAGCCTAGTGGTGTGTACACAAAAACACCTGCACTGGAAAAAAAAAAGAGGCTTGACTTTTCATGTCACGTAGCATGCACTTAAGTTAAAAAAAAGAAGTCTTTTTTTTAACTGCAGAGTTAAAAAATGAAAGCAACTGAAAGGCTGCCATTGTAAATCTTTTACCTTACAATGTAAAGTGCTCTGAAATGACTGCCGCCGTAAACTGGCACTGTTTAAATAAAGTCGAATTGAATTAAAAGGTGCCATTTGCATAACCCACGCTGACTCCCCGCTCCTCCTCCTCCTCCTTCTTCCTCTCCCACCTTTCTGGTTCTGTTTGGGTCCATTCGCAGCTGAAGAAACTCCTTCTGGCACCCGCAAACTCCCAGCTCAGCTATAATCAATACACAGGTGGCAAGGCACAGAACCATGCAGCCAGCAGCAACCACCGGATCAGACCACCACCTGCCGTCGTCAAGGTAGGGAGTCACACACACACACACACACACGCACACGCTGTTGATTTCACTCCCGTGCACACACGTTTTTTCCTGTTTGTGTTTGTTTATCTCTCTCACTCTTTTCTTGCTCTCTCTCGCTACTTGCTCACCCTCCCTCCTTCTCACTTTTTTTTTTTTTTTTTTGCCTGTTTTGGTGGCCGCCTTTAGAAGATGTTAGACTTCTGCTCTAGCAGTCTACTGTCCCAGGGGGCCATCTCGTAATGAAAACAGGCTGATTGCTGTTGGGCTTTCCAGGCGAGGCGTCGGCACCGTTGTCTCATTAGCTCCACCACTTATCCGCCTTGGTATGGTGCCTGTTGGAGGACGGGAAAAAAGAAGAAAGAAAAAAAAAAAAGCAGCGACAGGCGCTCTTGCGGCGAGATTGATGCCTTGAGACGACAAGATCAAAATATCAGACTTGATGTACTCATTAGATGGCTCTGAAGAGAGTGTTTTTCTATAGGGGTGGGTTTGATTAAGATTTAATTTTAGTCAGCGTAAGTATCACAGGTTTTGTGAATTCTGCTAAATGAAAAAATGGGATTATTTCACTCTCGCCCGTTTGGATTTCACGCCAGAATGTGGCATACTGTGCATTCAGTGTCATATCAGCATATAGCACTTAATTGTGTTCTCTTGCTCGGTAGGACTGTCTGAAATCTGCATTTGTTATGCCTTAACGCATGCACAAAATCATCACAATGTAAAGAACATCTGTATCTCACTGTGTGGTGAATGCGGCGCAGACATATGTTAGCTCTGCGTACCGTGTTTGCACATGCAGTGCGTCAACCCTTCTTCACAGAGTCTATTTTCATACTGTGTCTTTGAGTCATCCGTTTCTGGAGCAGAGCGAATGAGGACTCCCGGAGGACGTGGTGTGCGTACAGAGTGGCGCGGTGGCGCTCGGGGGGCCACGCAATTAAAATGATGGGCGGACAGCACTCCCACCATCGCCTCCTAGACAGTTGGGCAACCACTGCGCTCGAGCTGTTTGAGTCACACTCTTAGGCTCTCCATGCCTCCGTCTCTTTTCTACTTTTGTTTTTGTTCCAAATAAAATACTTAACATTTCTCGCAACTAGATCAGCTGCACTGTGCAAAAC
The DNA here is from genome assembly GCF_965226115.1 of Aulonocara stuartgranti. Lineage (NCBI taxonomy): Eukaryota > Metazoa > Chordata > Actinopteri > Cichliformes > Cichlidae > Aulonocara > Aulonocara stuartgranti. The sequence goes on from NC_138941.1 coordinate 33,047,092, forward strand.
TTTTTATTGGAGCTAACTAAGTCATTCGCTCTCTCTCTGCTCGTCCCTCCGCAGATGGAGAGCCCCTGGAACGGCAAAGCAAGAGGGGGCTCCAGCCAACAGAACCGCCCGGTGAGGCGGCCCTGCACCGAGCTGCTGAAATACCTAACCGCCACCGATGACATCCTCCTCCACGCCAAAGCCAGCGAAGCCAAGAGCGCCTGGGGGGGTGCTAGTAGCAGGGACAAGAGTGGCATGGGTCTCGGTGCCTCTTCTTCCTCCTCTTCACCGTCCTCGTCATCCACTTCCTCGTTCTCCTCCCTCTCCTCCACCTCTTCCTCCTCTTCCTCTACCACCTCCAAGAAGAAGCCGGCTGTGCCGTCTCATCAACAGCAGCAGCAGCAGCCGCCACACCAGCGAGGTGAGAGCCGGGCTGGAGGCGAGTGTAGTATGGCTGGTCTTGGGGCTGGGAAGTGGCAGCGTTGCGCTCACGATGACGGGTTTGAGGAGTCGGAGGGTGCTACTATCCCTGTTGGCCACAGAAGCTCCGCCTGCGGCCATGCCCGCCCCAAACTGGAGCACGGGCCGCCCAGTGAAGAAGGAAGGCCGCCAGGCGATGCGGGCCGCCTGGCTGCCGCTAGGTTTATTAGGTATATGCACTCTTATTCCCTCCCTCCCCGAGAGGCGAGTCACAGCTGTGAGCATTGCCGAGAGGCTGCAGGCGCCACTCAGGCTAGTGAGGGCTTTGGCAGGCAAGGCCGTAGCAACAGTAACAGTGCCAGCCGTGCGCCACATAGGCACATCACAGTGACTATAAAGAAAAGAGACGAGAAGCCGGGGCACCCGTTACTTAGCCAGCTGCTCACCTCCAAAAACAGGCCCGCTCAGTATCAGGCCCGTGTCCTCCCGCATACTCCCATTACCCCTTTACGGAGCAGTAAGAGCAAATTAGCAGCGAGGTCTGAGAGTCCAGCCCGGGCTTTTTCTAAGGTTAAGGAGGAGAAGGAGCTCAGAGGGACCACTGATGATAGAAACAAGGGAGTAAATCAAGCTGAGGAGCCTGATTCAAGGCCCCTGTTGTCACCTCTCACCTTTGACCTAGAGAGCTGGGTTAACCAGCCAGATCCAGGGCTAGACATGGCCTTTGGACTAGATCTGGGGTGGCCAAGCCAGGGGGGCTACAGGGAGGATGTTAACCATGATGATGATGATGATGATGATAATGATGGTGTTGTTGTTGATGGTGATGATGATGATGATGACCATGTCATGGGCAGCCCCGCAGCGGTGCTCTCACAGGGCCCACCGAGCCCACTCCTCCCAGATACTAGCATTGCAGAACCCACCCCTCCCTGCATCATACAAGGGCAAGGGCACCCACACATGCAGGCACTCAGCGAGCACCCCGATGACCAGGGCCACCCATTGTTAGGTAATCATGAACTGCATCCCCCCCACTGGCCTTATCTCTGCTCTCTTTTCTCCCTCTCTTGCTCTAACCACTTCCCGGTTTGATTTCACGACTAACCCCCTGTCCTAATTTGAATCTAACAAGTCATTGTTAGGGCATCAACAACAATGACAGCAAAACAGCCTGCTCGCCAATGCTTTTTGCTAGTCGCAGAGGCACTCTTTTCAATTTTCAAAAATGAGTGGGGTTTTTTTTTGTCTTTGAAAAAACAAAGGAGGGGGTGGGAAAAGGGGTGAGCCATGTCTTGCTACTGTACGTCTTGTATTCGCAAAGCCAATCCTTGAATCATCTTTGGCTGATTGAGCTGAGTGTGCTGAATATGTACATTTAGACTCAGAGCCCCGGTGCTGCTCTCTAGAATCGCGCTACTAAAGCCACACTTCTCTTAGCTGGAGCACAAGCCGGCCAGAGCCTCGGGCAACTGCACAAGCTTCCTTGACTCTCCTTTCTTCCTTCTTTTTGTTTTTCTTTTCTCCCCCCTCCTCTGCTGTTGGTGCATGCGATTATGACTTTATTGTCTAGGGAGGGGCTCACCCACAGTCATGTGTCTTGTTTGTGGCATCGTCTCTCTCTCTGTATGTCTTTTTACATTTCGATCTGTTTGTTGTCTTGAGCGTGGTGTCTGTGTCTAGACACCTGTGAAACACGTACCATCACTTCATCCTGCCTCACAGAGTGAACAGTCTATCCTAAGAGAATAAATTTTTTAAATGGGGTCAATCTAAAAAAAGATATACTCTGTACAATAGTGTCCATAGTAAGGCTTTCTAACTAGAAATGGGTGTTTTTTTTATTTCTTTTTTCGTAGTAATATTTGCATTTGTTGAGCCAATTTGGGATTAATTGTTGCAGACTTGTGGATCTGTTCTCTTCTACCATGAGTGTTATACTTAGATCAATAATTACCCATGCTCCTTTGTGTTCTGCAGCCAAACCAACCACCTTGCCACTTCCTTTGACCCCAGAGTCTCCAAAGTAAGTGTGAGAAGTTTTTCCACATTATTCTAGGCAAAAAAAAAGGCAACATGGAAACTACAGAAAAAAGACAAAATCAAAGAAAGCTATATAGACTAGAATCCAACCTGAGGCATTTTTGTGATTCATTTCCATTACATCTTTCTTTAGTCTTACTTTCACCTGTGAAGTAAGACGTTCTACGTTTTATTTTGTCTTCCAGTGACTACAAGGGATCACCGTTTGAGAACAAAACCACTGAACGCACATTAAGTGTGGAGATTGCTGGAACCCCAGGTAAGCAGACTTTTTCTGACAGTATAAATTTTTTTTTTAAATGACCGGCCGAGTACTTATAGCTGTGGTAGGAAGTAATGGGTTCATTCCTTTCGGGAGCCTTGATAGTTCCATCACAGTTCAGAGTTCAAGGTGAAGACATAAGGAGATCAATTTTATGCGCCTAAGTATTGATTAGGTCTTCCAATCTCCTCGGCTTCTATTAGCAAACTCCTCCCATTCCCCTACCACGCCCACTGGTTTGTTAGTGAAGAGTTAATATACCTTTCCTTCCACCAGATCCTAATGCTCTCTGACTGACAGCTCACTCAAGCCCTCTCCAGGCGCAGAATACACAACTATGCTGGCTTCATCAATCTGTTCAAGTAATGGCATCCTGTCATTTAGACGTAGGTCACGGCTGCATTAAAGCTCATTCAGACATAACCGCGACAGTGACAAAGAAGTGCAAAGGAATCGTTGCGCACGTCCGCATGGACACGAGTGAAGTATAGTCAGGTGTTTGAAAACTTTGCAAAGAGCAGGGTCTTCGCGCGCTGCACGGTGCTGCTGAGAAAGCTGCCCCTGCCCCAATCACGCGGGCTCAGCGAGCGAGAGCTGTTGTTACGCACGCGTTAATTTTATTCCTGTGCTGTTCAACTGGTTCTCCTTAACAGTCATGTTTTACTGAGCTGAGCAATTCACGGGGGGCGTTTTGCAGTCGTGAAAGCGACGCGTGAATGTGTATGAGGTCCAAACTTGAAAGATCACCTTTGCAGTAATGGGACCAGGAGGCTCATTCATACATGAAACCAACATGTTCATACATGGTCAAATTAAATGGAAAGCAGTGTATGAGTAAAAGGAGCTTTAGCCTACACGTGGCAGGGAAAATTCAGATGGCTGCTGTTTTCATTGGGTTTTGCTGTGTAATTGAGTTTTGCCTGTATGATCAGCGCCTTCCTTACTCAAATTCCCTGTGGACACAGGCAGCTGCGTAGATGTTGCCAGACTGGGGATATTTCTTCATTATCAGTCACTTCATCCTTTCGTGTTATTGAGTTATGCTCAGCTAAATTAGAAAAAAAAACTATATGTAATTGGTATTTAAAAGACAAAAGGGATGAAAATGTGAGGGGAAAAGCTGCAGTATTGCAGGTCATCCATTTCTTTCACTCTTTATGTCAATGATGTTAGTAATTACCACGTTTTCTTACAATTAATTACCTAAGGTCAATAAAACAAAATAGCAGCCCTGGCCCTTTTGTCTATTTATTTACTAGCAAGGGAAATGGTCCTCATAATACCCCCTGTCTTCTACTTAGCTCCTGTGGGGGTGGAAAAGCAAACCTCCAGAGGTATCCCCCTGTCCTTCTCAGTTTGGCTGAAGTGCTGTTTAACCCATTTATGTAGATAAGCTTTCAGGGTCAGAGGGGGGATGTCTGTTGAGACCTAAAGATTGGAAAGAGCAATGCCCCTTAATCTCTGTGGCAATCAAACGCAGTTAATATTTCTTCCGCTTTTACTGCACGTGGGCGAGTCTGTTGACCTGTGGCCAAATCTAAGCCATCTGTTCTTTTCCAACACATCCATTTTATAAGCACGGTCAAATAAAGCCTTTCACCTGACTTAAACCCGTTCTGTGGAAAATGTAGGATTGAATATTAGCAGGAAAGTCATTAGTCCAGAAAGCTCTGGGCTGCTGAGCGCCTTTCTCACTTAGAGATTAGCTTTTGAGTCTCAGCGCTGTACGAGCCAGATGGATATAGATCCCAGTAAGCAGAGTTGTCAGCTTTTAGGTTCGGACTTACACGTTCCTTCGTAGAGTTAGAGAATCATCCCACTACAATAGAGATAAAGGGTGGTGCTACTGATAATCAAATGGCAGTCTACCAGGTGGGCGGTCCCACCTTCTACTCCCAGGGCAAGTCGACCATGCGCTGGTGGAATTTTCCTTGACTTGCTTCCAGTAGTTTATTACTTTATGCCTTTTTGATGAGTTGTAGTAGTAGTAACCACTCATTAAAAGAAAGATAAATTTAACTGTGAGGACTTGTACACTTTGTACCTACTCGAATGATGATTAGTAGTTATTAATAGCGAGGTTTGGACTGTTTGACTGCATGTTTTCTTGACCCTTCTCGGAGAGGTACGGTGAGCACCCCCCCGGGATCTGACTGTTCAGACCTAATCTCTATCAAGCTAATAGATTTACCCTGTACTGCTGTGTTGTCTTTAATTACTGTATCTCATGACACAGAGGTGGTCTGTGTGTTGTTATTTGCCTAGCTTACTGCCGGATCAACTCTTTAAGCCTGGAGTTGTTGTTCGCGCCGAGGTCCCTTCACAATTTGCAGCTGGACGAGAAAATAGAACTATAAAAAAAAAACCCAAAAATCCCAAAACCTTGCCTCTTTCTGCCTCGATCGCTGCGCCACTGCTTTCTCTCCGGGCCCCGCATGATTGGTGCTCACACCTGCAGATCATCCATCACTAGCAAGTTTGACTGAGAGGCACATTTTTATCTAATTCTGATTTATTTCCGCCTATCGCTAATGGCTCCTAGTTTATGACCCCGTGCGTACGTTGTTTTGGACAGATGGCGTTTGATTGGTGAAACAGAAGTTCTTCAGGCATTGTGTAGCATCCACTCTCCCTCTCTGCGTCTCTCCTTTCTCATTTCCAAAGCTCATTTAATTGGCATAATGCAAATATATGTCTGTCTCGCTATCATGACTGGGGAAGAGGATTGGGGGGAAGTGAGCGAGAGAACGAGACAGAGGAGAGCGAGAAGGGAGAAGGAAAGGAAGGGAGGAAGGGGAGTGGGCGCTTGCAGTCCTACTTATAGGCACATCCAGATAATAAGTAGGATGATAAGCTGGTGAATCAGGCCTTCCAAACACAGCCGAAACATGCACATTTATGTTTTGCGATCCCACACGCTCGTTGCCAGGCTGTCTTTCCGGTGCACATCCTAACACGGGATTTGATACTAATAGCTGTCATTTGGTGCAATTCGCCAGCAAAGGAAGAATGATCTGCATTATAAGAATGGCAAAGAAGAGGGGAGAGCGTAGGTGTTTCAAAGTGCCTGAGTTTGACTCCAGTGAGAGTCTGTTAGCGATGAGTGTGCCTGCGTGTGTGGGCACATTTGTTCTGCGGAAGATAAAAACAGGAAAAGATGCAGGGAGACAGAGCCGGAGAAGGAGAGATTGATCTGGTGGAAGGTGGCAGACGGGAAGAGAGAACAGGGCGGAACGGCAGACTCGAACTAAAGCGAAAAGGGGGCGATCGACGAGGAAGAGGAGGAAAGGGGAGAACGAGAGTAATGGTGTCGGCTGTTTGTGTGAGTGCATTAACAATGCTATAAAGTGGGCTCATCTCAGGACTTCCCATATAACTGCCATCTGTCTGGTTGTAAATCTGTGAGGGAGAGGGAAGCAAGAGGAGGCGGGGGGCACATCCAATAGGGACATGCCATCTGAAAGGAATGTTAACCTATTCCCAGTGCTTCCAGTGATCCACCACCAGGCTTGCTAAGGCAACATTAAGAGCGGTGACATCCAGTTCTCTTCTTACAGAAAATGTGGATGGTGCTGGCTAATCTTTAAACATGCACTGCGTCACACACACAATTGTTCTTTGAGACTACACACACACACATGCAAAAGGGTCTTGGCGCGGGACGGCGACCAATTCATCGGAATGAAACCAGACGTTTCTATGAAGCGGGCAGGGATATGATACATTCACTTTAATTTTTTTCCTGCCTGCTATCAGATGCATTACGTTTGTCCTTTCCGGGGTTATATTTTTTTCTTTTTTCTTTTTCCACGAAAAGGGATCTTTTCAAGGTCAGCGAGGTAGAGAATGGCAAGTCATCCGTATTACAGTGCAGCCATATCAAGTTACACCAAGCATTACATTAATCTGTCAAGATTGCAATAAAATAGGATTAGGCCGAGGGAAAGTGAATATTTTAATCAGCCATGTATCTGTGTCCACTGTCCATAAACTGACCCGGGAGTTTATAGAGGAGTGTGGGCGAGGAGGCAGAGGAGGGAGGGGCTAGGTGGGGAGGTTTGCGTTATGATTCCATTTTCATTTTACTGTTCCCAACCCAACCTGTGTCTCTTCCTCCCCTCGCAGGTTTGACACCACCTACCACGCCCCCACACAAAGCCAGTCAAGAGAATCCTTTCAAAGCATCTCTCAAAACCAAGTTGTCTTCATGTTCCTCCTCGGCCTTGGCATGCAAAAGAGCCAGGCTGAGTGAGTTGGGCCCCGGCGCTCTGGCCCCGGCCCCAGGTGCCTCAGGCAGGGGCCCCACCAGGAAGGGTCCTGAACAGACTGAGCTTTACGCCCAACTGAGCAAAGCAACCACCACCCTCCCTTACTCCGTCACTCAACACGCAGTGGGGGGCGGCCTTGAGGAGTATCGCAGCACCGGCAACACTAAGCGGGCAACGCCCCGTAACTACAGCGACCATGACTATTGCCAGGCAACAGCTGGTAATAAGAAGGATGGGGGCTCAGCCACTGTTACCACAACCACAGCTGTGAAAATGACATTCACCTCAGGTGCCACTGATGCTCCAGTGCCTGCTGAAGGCAAAGTGGAGAGCAGGCATGTGGAATTTAAGGATTCAGCCATGCCACCGTCATCTTCATCATTTCCTCCATCATCAGCTTCACCTGGTTTTTTGGCTAAACAGCAGAATTTTGGGTCTGTGGATGGAGAGGCGGGCCAGGTTCGGGGGTTAGGGGAGCACGCCCTCACACAAACCGCTCAGATCCCCTCACAAGAGGCCACTATTGACAGGGACCAACACAATCTTTGCGCCACCAGCCGAAAGCTCCTGTGCGACCAGGAAATCCGAGCAGAACTTAACAAGCACTTTGGCTACCCTTTGCAAGCCCTCTACAGCCCGGGTAGCCAGGAGAAAGAATCAAGCAGCAAAACGAACAATGCTACAGCTCCTCAGTCCCTCGAGGGGGGAGAGAATGACTGCTACCCCCAGAGGCTGCCTGCCTCCAGCTACCTTCACCCGGGGTTTCTGGCCTTTCACGACGAACTAGAGCTGGACGAGAGCCGTGAAAGTCGATTCCTCTTTCCATGGGAGGGCACCCCTCTGGATCTACTCTTTGACTGCGCCCCCTGCTCTCCCTCTTCTTCCCCACCATCCAGCTGCTCCCCTTCACGAGGCTCTGTCTCTCCACCTTCCTCCCTGCTCCTGTCACCCAGCAGACCTTCCTGCTGGGCCGGCAGCGGGTCCCGCTCTCGTTCCCGTTCCCAGTCTGGGTCCCGCAGCTCCTCTTCACGATACCGCAGGCGCTCTCTCTCCAGCTCACCCGACAGACGCCCGTCCTCCTGGTAAGTTATCGGTCTCTTCCCCAGACTCCCCCTTCTCCCTTTTTTGTTCTTTCACTTGGCTGCTCCACCTCAAAGTTATGCAGTTTAAACAGGACTCATAGCAAGCAGGAAACCACTTCTCAGAAATGTTTACACCACCTTGTATGCCCATTTTTAAAACAACATGGTCACGCCCTTCAACTCTCCCTTTCTGCATGTGATTTTGACTCATAATATTTAAAAAACTGCCTCTGATAGACCGTGACCTGGCCTTTTTAGGATGTTTCTTCACCTCCTGCTATTCTGTGATGGAATAGATTCTAACCATATTGCAGTTGTTACACGACTCAGATGATGCCTTTATGCCAGGTGACACTTAGATCTGAGCTGACAATGGGGGAAAAAGATTAGTTGAATGGTCCCCCCCTAAACTAACAGACAAAGGACAAAAGAGAAAAAAAACAGAACATGAAAGGTGCCAGAGGCACTGGACTTTTGAACAGTGTGAGTTTTCATCTCTAGGCAGGGAGTTTTATTTGAGTGTCTTTCTAACACCCTCACCCACCCACCCCTTCTCACTCACTCCCTTGCATGCTCCCGTTTTTTGTTTGATGCTCGGGCTATTGTTTTAAGCGGCAGCTGTTGTTTTTACTGAGTGGCAAACCCTCGTCTTTTACATCCCCAGAGATGAAAGCGAGAACCAGTCTGTGGGAATATAGTCTCCAAACCCCTCTCTAAAAAAGACTCCTATCATCATAGCTTTCTGGGAGAACTACATTTCCCATGCTTCCCTTTGATCAGAGCCGAGGGGGATTCTGGTTGGGTTCTTTTGGTGAAAGAACAGAGGCAAACTGGAGTAACCGAGAGGGATGTGAATAAATTCAGTTTGTCAGGAGCGGCTCATTGAGTGACTCCCAGTGTACGACTCCACCGCTGTGACTCAGTTTGTTTGCATGATTACTGAAAGGTCAGTTTACTCCGCGGAGCCAATAGAATCACTTTATTCTATTCGGGCCCTTGTTCTTCGCTCTCGCTCACAAATTATACAGTAATAGTCTCAAGGCGTTGCATCAAAATCTGACACTGACAAGCTTTCTGAAAACGCTGCATAGGGATTGGAGTTTGAACGTGACAGAGCAGTAAGCTTGTTATAGCTCCACGCAGGAGAAGATAAACAGAATTTCAGGGAAATAATTCTCTAAATCCCTCCTCACTGTTTTAAGATTTCGCAGCATAAGATCCTTGATCTTTCCAAACTGGCATTCCTTTGCTTCACTGAGCTTCCCAAACTTCTCTCCTTCCATTATTCAGGTCTTCCTTCTTCAGCAGCACTTAAATATTTAAGCATCAGAAGCTCGAGCAGTGTAGGGGAACTAGCTCTACAGTGAGGCCACTAAGGCCATAAGTATTGACCACGTCTTCATACAACATAGATAGCACGTGCACGTATGCTAGCGCAGATGCGTATAAAAATCCTGCAGCAAATCAAGCACATTTTCCGAGGGTTGTGTTAGGTCAGCACAAGGAGAGGAGACGATGCTCTTTAATGCAGACTAATGGGCCCTGTGCATATCTAAGAGGTTAATTTAGTTCTTAAAGCCAAAAGCAAATTAACCAAATGTCACACGTTTGCAACAGTATGAACGCGTTTCCTTTGTTTTTGCAAAAAAAGTGACTTTTAACTTTATTTTTCCCTTCAGGTCTCGTCACAGCACAGATTTGAATGCTTTTCGTTCCAGGAATCACAAGAGCCCCCACCCCCAGCCTCGATCTCCTCTGAGCCGCAGGCCAAGGTGATTGTTTTAAATGAATCATTTAACCTTCAATTTGTCATGTGCTTAAAACTTTTAGTTACACGCTTCGGGTCACGACAAATGTTTGGTTTTTCTGTGTGTTTTTTCTTCTTAAGATTTCTTAATGGCGTGCATGAAAGCACAGCACCACTTTTTGCTGTCACCGCTCAGAAATCCTTTGAGTTCTTTGTGAATGCCTTTCCACATCCTGTCCCAACGGGTTGGGGGATGGGGGGGTGACAAACATGCAGGGAAAATATGTTTAATTGATCGTGTTTTATTAGACGACTGACAAAAGAATCACACTGATGCGCGTTCGTGCCGCACCCGTGAGCTGACGCTCCCAGCTGTATAATGCCACTTATTCAACTTACTGCCTCTGTAGTTTTGCATGAGCCACTGCAGAGGGGACCATTTCATATGCAGAGATGTACTCGCGCTGTGCTGAAACAGAGACAGAGAGACAGACTGACACCATCCCAGTGCTCCGAGCTGATTTGGCACCCACGCGCCTAATGACACCCGACAAGCCCAAGAGTCGCTCATCAGTCGAAAACTTAACGGACATGTCTCGTACTGTTCCAGGCTGGGGGAGAAAGTTGCACTTTCCTTCTTGATGAAGCCCTAACTAAGCAGAAAGTAATGACATGTGAAGTTGTGCTGACAGTTGCAGCTGCTCAGCTCCCCGACTGCGCTGCTCGCCGGCACTCCCGCGGGCCTCACTCGCGGGCTTCGCAATCGTGGCGGTGGCAAAAAAGACATCTTATTAACGTGTCCGTCTCCTTCTCTTTGCAGCCCTCGCGGCAAATATTGGTGATTGTTCTTCATAAGCATCAACGGGAAGGGCGAATTTAGAGGATGAGGGAGTGATCTCGCAATATGTCCTCGTCTCCACAGGTATGACAGCTACGAGGAGTACCAGCACGAGAGGCTGAAGAGGGAGGAGTACCGCCGGGACTACGAGAAGCAGGAGTTCGAGAGGGCCGAGCAGCGAGAGAGACAAAGGCAGAAAGCTATTGTGAGTCAGCTGACACAACTACCATCACATTCCCTCTGTAGCTTTTTTTTTGAGGGGGAAAGGGGTGGGGGTGGGGTTTGATGCTTGACTTTGGGTCTTCCTGCAACAAAGCTGATAAAAGACCACATGTAATCACTGCTGTGGCACAACGCACAAAAACCTCCCACAGACATGCACAGATTACTTGGGATGACACAGCCCTCCAGCCCGGTGCCATGTGCCACAGTGTGTCTCTCTCCCTGTGTGTGTGCGTGCTGAAAGAATACATACAAAGTGAGTTCCTGAATGATTCAGGCGACAGGCCCTTCCTCTTTATCTCTGGGTTGTGTATTTTTAACGTCTCCCGTCTGGAAACACTGTCGACTCTTATTAATCACACCACAGGGGCAAAAATGTTAAAATAGATGAAAACTAAGAGAGCAAAAAAAAAAAAAAAAAGGAGAGGATCTTTAATTTTAAATAAAAAGAAGGAAATAGCCACTAATTCCACTCCAATCTCTTCTTTTTCCTGTATCTACTTTAAAGAAAAATCATGCAGATTCAGTGAACATCACGTTTCTCCACCCTTATCTCCGCTCTCCTTGTCTCAGTGTGAAATTACTCGGGTTTCCAGCGGGATGGCGCTGCTACCACCCGTTGATAAAGCACACGTTAGGTGGCGCAGTAATTCGAACGATCTCGGCGATGGAGAGACGAAAGATTCCCAGCGGTAAAGCTCGAGCTGTCAAAGGGACGGGCACGCCAAGGCCGCCTTGTTTATCAGCCGTCAGCAACTACGCTCTACATTTTTAGCCTCCAAACAGTGTGCAACATTAAAGAGGGGACCAAGCACAGGACAGCCGCACGTGGTTAATCTTTACTTGCTTTCCTCAGCTGCAGCTCAAATGAGCAAAGGTGAACTTTGAGTTTAGCGCCAGGCATCCGATTTCCATACGTGTCACTACTGCCCCGAAGACAGCTTTCAGAATTCCAACAGGCCTCAATGGACTTGCCCAGTAATGGCAAGTAAATGAATGAATAAATAAATAATACCAGTCATACACGATAGCCTCGGGCCTCAACTGTATTATATGATTAGCAGCTGCAATTAAAATACTCAAAAGCCAGCCTGGCGCAGTTTGTTCCTGAATTATTCCACTATGACCCTCACGTCCTCTGAGGTTCAGGGAGCAGGTTTTTTTTTTTTGCCCCGAGGCGCTCTGCTGCTGCTCTTTATGCTTCCTCTCTCTTGGATATGAATAACCTTACAATATTAACAGGCCTCTCATTTAGGGAACATCGCCAAGTTTGCTGTGTATTGTGAGTTGGACTCCCGAAAGCTGGAAAGAAAAACAGAAAGAAAGAAGCAGGCTTCTGTGATATATAGCTGAGTCACTCCCACTGCTTTATTTTTAGACTTCACAAAAAGGAAGAAGCAGCCCCAAACTTGAGACATGGCATCATTTGATAAAAATCGCTCTGCCTCTGCTTGATGAGTTGCAGAGAGAAAGAGGAATTGTAGTGCCAAGGCAGATTGAAGGCGCTTCCAAACTGCAACTCAATCAGATAAGAGGAAGCAGGCTGAACCAATCACAGAGGGAACACAACAGACAGATGGAAAAGAGGGACAAAAACAGGGGGGGCCCCCCAAAGTCGCCGGCAGTATCCACAGGAGTGATCAAGACCAATTCATTAGGTGCTCGGTGAAGAAAGGAGAAGGGGGAAAGGAAAAACAAGACTCCCCCTTTTAATCTCTTTCCCTCTGCGCTGTCTGTCCTCTTAACGAGCAGGAGGAGAGACGAGTGGTGTACGTGGGGCGACTGAGGTCCGACTGCACCCGGACGGAGCTGAAGCGCCGCTTTGAACTCTTCGGTGAAATAGAGGAATGCGCAGTGAATTTGAGGGACGATGGGTAAGGCCTCAGGATGTTCTGTCTTTGTGTGCATCTGTGTCCTATCTTGGCTTTAGTGTTGTTTTAGCACACTGTGGGGGGTGGGGGGGGGGGGTCTACTGTAACTGCTGAACTTACAGCAGAGGCCGGTGACAAATACAGAGCTTTTGCAATCTGAGAGCGTCTCCCGATTCATCTGCATTTAGGCCCGTGGAGCCTGAAAGACGCACCTTTATTGATTGTCTTTTGCATATAAATAGAACGATGGTCATGACCGACAAGGCCCCCACCCCCACCCTTGTTGAGTCATTGTTGCCCCACAGCAACACTCTGACGTGTTTATTTTCTATTCCTGACCAGGGACAATTTTGGCTTCATCATGTACCGCTACACTTGTGACGCCTTTGCCGCCCTTGAGAATGGACACACCTTACGCAGGTCAAACGAGCCCCAGTTCGAGCTGTGCTTCGGCGGACAAAAGCAGTTCTGCAAATCACATTACACAGACTTGGGTGAGTGCAGCTTTGTTGTTCTTTCCATCAGCCCCCTGCGGTCGTGCTGTACATTTGCATGCACGCAAGACTGTCAGCGGGACGTGGGGAGGGAAGGCGAATAAGCCTTGAGTGACGCTTCCAGATCAAAACGTACCCATCTCGGCGCTGATAGCAATTCCTACAGCCCAGAATGTGTCCGGCCGGGCGTTCCCGCCTCGAGATTGCAAAGAGAGTTCATGCCGACGAGTAGCCTCGGTATCTGAAGCAAAACGAGGCAGACTCCATTACTCATGTGGACGCGAGATGCTTGCTTTTACTTTGTTGAGCTTAAAAGCAGATCTTGTGTGTTTTCACGTATGTGTGGGAATCTCATTAATAAGACAAGTCAGGGCTAGATGAAATTAGTAGGAGCGAGATGTTGTAGAAGAATGACAAGAAAAAAAGACAAAGAAGAAGAAAGTGGGAGCAAGGTGAAATCCCACAACCTCCCCACCCCCTCCACTCCCTTTAAAGTCCATCTGCTGCCAGCTGTTGTGGTGCTGAAACGAGGTAGATCCTTGATGTGGCACTTAGGGGCCAATAATTTACATTGGGGGGAGGGGCCGCCTCAGCAGCTCTCTGCCTACCTACCAGCTACTTCTGTCTGCGCTTATCTGCTGCCTTTGCTGAGAGTGTGGAGGATGTAGCTGCAGTACAGCAGAACTCATTCAACATAAGTTATTCCTCAGAGTAAACATGCTTAGCTTCTATACTGGCCCGACACGTGAATCTCAATCAGAAACCCGAACCGCAGTGACGCATTTGATAAATAATGCAAGCTTATCTGTGAAATCGAGGCTTTTTTCTTCTTCTTCTGGTGTGATGCCCCGCTTCTGACATGTGGAAAAAGGAAAGAAATGCACTTTGATAAAAGGTGGTGACAATTGAGAAGCGAAGCAGTGTTGGGACTTAAGTAGCATGTGCCCCATTATTTTAAGTACTGCACAAACACAAAAGATCATCTGCTCCACTCGGAGACAACATGAAAGATGAGTATTGACTGCTCTGGAAGCAATATGTGAGGTCAGAAATGTAAAATGCGACGCTACGAGAGGGTCAGCGGGTCATTTTAAGAGAAAAAGAGCAATTTTCCCATTAAATGAGGCGGTTACTCTACTTCTTCAAAGCACGCTCTTGAAGCCGTTAGCCTTTTAAAAGAGTGCATGGCACACAGAGAAACAGTTGCTAATCCTGAAGCCTTGAGGTTAGACATTATACTGAGATTGACTAATCAGCCTGCTGGAATGGAAAGGCCTTCATTCGACAACCTCTTTGTCAGGAATGGGCTATTTTGGTCAGCCCCCATTTTGATAGCACGAGATAAGAGATTGAGAGGAAGGGAGAATCTTTTAATAGCGAGGTATCCAAACCTCTTCCCATCTTCTCGTCTTTTTTTTTTCTTTTCAGAGACACTGTCCATTAGTTTTAAGTAGAGCAGCGGGGTATTTTTCATCCCTCAAGGTGTGCAGCGTGACACAATCCAGCCCTTGGCCATTGCATTAGATCAAACCGGCGTCTCCCAGCTGCCACGGTCATTCCCATTTCTCAAAGCACTAGGTGTGTGCTGCCGAGTCCTTTGGGGGGGCCCCATTTGTGAAGCTGTCTGTTGGCACAGATAAGATGCTCTTTATGTATTATCAGGTTGATCGAGAAAAACAGGAGCTATGAGAGATGGACGGACACATCTGCTGTCTTTGTGTAAAAAATATAGAAAAGCAGAGCATTCTGTCCTTGCGCCGTGATTCCTATTGGTCTGTTGCTAAAACGCAGGAAGCATAGAAACTATCGGTTTAACTTTAGAGCCGCACGTGACCGTAAGTGCAGAATATTCCCAGAGCCCTCACCGCAAACACTTCTGAGAACACAAAGGTGAACCCTGTTGTTTTATGTGCGACTTCTAAGAAATGCAGCTCCGCCTCACGCTAAACGCACAACCTTGTTGCTCCATTTCCAGACTCCCATTCAGACGACTTCGATCCAGCCTCCACAAAAAGCAAGTACGACTCCATGGATTTTGACAGTTTGCTGAGGGAGGCCCAGCACAGCCTGAGAAGGTAACCTGTTCAGTGGCACCTGCTGTCTGTCACAAAGAGGGACTTCTGATACCTCACGGTGGTTTCTCGCTCCTTTGATGACGAGACTACCAGAAGTTTTACACTCTGTCAAAGAGTATATAAGAATAAGTCTATAGACCTATATCAATATAAATGAATATATCAAAAATAAAGTTTACATGAACATAGCTGCTGAAGAGCTGGGAAGAGACATTGCGTTCTGGGAAGCCAGTGAACCCTCAGAATCTGCACGGGTTTGGTGCACTCTACTGCTGAAAGAAGAAAAAGAACTTTATTTTTTCTTTCTTTCTTTTTTGTTTTTCTTTCTTTTTTTGTTTTTTTGTTGTTGTTGTTGTTGTTGTTGCTCCAAGCACTACAAGACCCACAATTCTTTTGGGGTGAGGAAGTGAAAACACGCAGCTTGTTTGGCCAGATTTGTTTTTTTCTTGTTGTTGTTGTTGACCTTTTTTTTTTTTGTTTTCTTCTTTGTTTGTTTATTCTTTCCTTTTTTTTTTCCCTTTTGCAATCTGGTGTTTGGATCCGGTGTTACATCGCAAACAAAGAGTTTGGTGAAATTCTCAAGGTAACATCATTGTCTACATTTAACGGAGAATTGTAGCTGTGTATTTACAAATACTATAAAAAAAAAGGAATATTTTTATTTTATGTAAATATCAAAGTTCTTTATTTGTTACAGCTATGCACTGTAAAACGCAGCCTTTTTTAAAAATGCGGAGAACATTTCTTAATTCAGAATGTCGATCTGTAGTGATTACAATACTGTAAAAACATTATTGTACACCTACATGATGTGTAGAAGACATGACATGATTGTAGAAAAAAACAGAAGAAGAAGAAGAAAAAAAAGATGTGTCCGAATGCTCAGTTTTGGGGGAGCACGTGAACATGTGTCTTCTTTTTTTTTAAGTTATTTTTTTGTGGGAGAAAAAAAAACAGTCAACCATGTGTAGTTTATGTCTGTTTTTAAAGTTTCTCAATCGGTGTTTTTTGCTTATACAGCCACTGTAAAATGCATTTTTAACGTCTTTTTCATGATTGCAAAGAACGTTAGCCCATTTTTTAACCCAATTGTTTCATATTATATATATATATATATATATATATATATATATATATATATATATATATATATATATATATATATAGAATGTGGCTTTGCATGGTCCTTGTTTGATTACCTTCAAAGAGAGAGAAAGCTGTATTCACATCTTTTCAATCAGTGTAAACACATATTTATCTATTTATTTTAATATTTGAATCAGAAAAAAAAATATTTATGGACTCCTCACTGAACGTGGTGTACCTCATGAAATTTATTTGCTATTTATGTTATGTCCTTTGATTTGTGTTATTTAACTCGCAATCACTAGACAGGGTGTACAATAAATGGTTTGGTGGGGATAATATTACCTTCTATGCCTTTCCGAAACAATCAAAACATTCAGCTAATCAGTCCAGCGGTCAGCCTCTCCCCTAACAGTCACATCTGCAGCGCATAAATCTTTTTGGGTTTATTTCTTTTTCTTCCGTTTGTTTCTTTTCCTCCCGTACAAACACAGAACATGAAGCAATAAAATGATTTTGCAGGAATTTTGTTGTGCCGTTGTGAACACACACACGTGCACACACACACACACACACACACACGCCGTCATCGCTCCACTCACGCTTGATTATGTGAATGCCAAACAAAAGTTTACAATTTCCTTTTCCTGAATTTTTTAAAAGATCTTGTATTTGATGTACAATATATATATATATATATATATATATATATATATATATATATATATACACATATATATATATATATGCATATGTATGTATATATATACATATACTACTAATATTATTCACAATAATGACAGGATGATTAATGATAATAATATAAATGAAAGGAAAAAAAACTATATAAAAAGCAATAAATTATTTTTCAGAGTTGTATTTTAGCTCCTATTGTTGTGTGATTTTTGGACTTGACCCATTACCCAGTCGCTGGTAGTTAGGATGACTCCATTCCCCCCAGCATCTCGGCATCTCGTCACCGTGGCGTGACCTTGCGCGGTAAAACACTTGAATATGTCGTCGCCCACCCGCTCTTCCCTTTAATACGTAACTGAGTCTGTGTATGTCGTAATGCACGCGTTGCTTTGTGACATCAGTGCACATGTGACCGGCTCTTAACCCCAACCCCGTGTGTTTAAAATGTGTCGAGTTGAACGTGTTTGTTGTGTTAGTGCATGGCTATTACAGGACGACACGCCGGTGCGGTGTATACACCACTTTGGATAACTGCCTCTCAGCTCTTAACTTGGCAGATTTTAAATGACGCTCTATAAAGCCTAGTAGAAGAAGAAGAAAAAAAATCTACTCAACAATGTATCGCATGCTGCACCCCTCCTCCCCACTCACACACACACACAGTCCAGATATCACAGCGCCGTCGACATGACATAAAAGGTAACCTTGTGGTTCAATTAATATCCCGTTTCGAGCGCGAGCCAAGTAATGAGAGAACCAGCTTCCATCACAGGAAGGAAAAAAAAAAACTTTTGTATAAAAGCTTTGCTGATCACAAGCTTCCTTTCATCGAGTTTGATTGTGGAGACAAGAAACAGCTAATTTTTGTGATGCAAAGAGGCAAAAATTGGTTTAGGGATGGATTTCCCTCCAAAAAAATAAAAGAAAGAAAGAAAAAAAATCCCTTTACCTGTGTTTTTTAAGACATTGTTTTACTTTTTTGCTGTCTGTATAGCGTTTGGGTAATGGTGTCGTGTCCCATTTGATAGATGTGGCTTTAATCATTGTAATAATAAAGAAAAAAAATGCTTTGTAAATTGCCTAGAGTAGCAATATATTATAACACCTTATGGTTCAAATTTCAACTGTGGCGGACTTTTTAATAATATGGACGACATTGCCACTGCTTAAACGTTTGTTGGGTAATCATGTTTTCTTTTTTCTTGTTTTTTTTTTGGAAGGACAATATGTTTATTGGAAAATGTATGCGTGTGTGTGTATGTCGGTGTGTGTGAGTGTGTGTGTGTGTGTGTGTGTGTTTGTGGGGGGAGGGAGGGGAGGGCCAAGGGGTCGCTGTGGGTTGTTACCTGTTTGTGTCCTATCCACGTTGCCTTCTGCCAAGTCCTTACCAATGCCTTTGTGGTTCTACCTATTGTACGACTTTCTTGTGAATTTTATTTTTTATGTGCAATTCTCATCAGCCTCACCATGCCAATAAAGGGAAATGTGTTTGAAAAAAACAAAACCCAACCAAAAGAACTTTCTCTCCTTTCGGCGCCTTGCCTATTATCTTCCTTTCCTTGTGATGAATGTCCCTTCATCAAGCGCCGTTGTACCGTTTTCACTCAGCGCTGAGGAATGATTATGATTTCCTCTCCCTCTGATTACTATCAAGGAGACATCCTTGATTTTTTTTTCTCTTTCTTTTTAACGGGAGATTTAAAAGTTATGAAAACAATTCACGCCGCAAATGTGAATTCGCAACATATTTATCATCCTCCCCCCCACCCCCTTTCCTCCCGGCCGTGCTTCTGTATCACTGAGCTGACTGACGCGGGAGAAGTGACACAAGTCCGTCCTCAGCACATCTGTCTCCTAATAAAGAAAGTCGGCTTAATGCAGAGCAGCTTCCCCTCTTTGAAATTCACATCACCTGGGAGAGGAGGCGGCAGTCTTCTTTTTGTCTGTGTCCACAACTTGACTCCACACCACGAGCGTGCAAGTTAATTAAAAAGTTAGGGGGAACAATTTCATTAACACGATGGAGAGCTATAGTGAGTTGATGGTGTGCTTGATATTCAATGAGGCTTCATTATGACTATAACAATCCTGTCTTTTTCTTTAACACACACACTCACACACACTAACGCACACCCTCTAGCCTGGGAGATGGAATCGCACCAGGAGCTTCCACCGTCTCCTTTTCTTTTCTGCTGGCACAAAGGGAAATATGGGAAGAATGTGCATTAAACTGTAAGGTTGGGGGTCTGATTGTGTTTTTTATTAAGGCCGCTGTTGAGCCCCGGAGAAGAGAGTGGCTGGCTTTCATTTCGGCTTGGCTGCCGCGTTACAGCGGGAGGTCTCCTTCTGCTTGCCCTTTCCACAGAATGAAACTGTCCCTGGAAATCTCTGCTCCCTGTCATGATAGGATGGCTTCTTCTTCTTCTTCTTTTTTTATCTGTTATATGTCTTTTTTATTATTATTAACCAGTAGATAAGCAGCTATCTCTACTCCAGTTGGAGGTAAGTGGTAGCCTTGGAGATAATGGGGTTTGATGGGGCTGGGCTCTCTGTGGGACAAACACTGAGATGCTGCCGCTGAGTTGTGCAGCTTGTATTTTATTTGGCATCTAGCTGCGGCTGTTGCTGTTGAAAATCCTGAAAATGGCACTTGCTGTATACACCCTTTGTTTCCAGCAATGTGATGGGAATGTTTAAATGGTTCTGGTGGCAAAGCAACTGAAAACAAAAAGAAATAAACTGCGCAATTTTGGCAGCTCTTTGGTGAACGTCTTAATATCTTGTAAGCAAGGCTGCGTGTGGGAAAAAGCAGTCTTTGATAATAAGATCAGACTACCTGAGACTAGTTAATTAAAGCCTGTGGGGTGGAACATGAGCGGTACTACTGCTAATTTACTATAAAGAGCCCCTTTAAAAAAAAAAAAGGGGGGGGGGGGGAGTCTCGGCCTAGCACAAGACTACCAATTTCCCTTCTCTATGAATAGACAAGTGACATTGAATCATCACAGATTCTATCACAATAATTAAAGTTAGCTGAAACTGATTATCTCTGACTAAAAGGCTGGCAGAGAGAATAACAACAAGATTAAAGTGTGCCAAAGACATGGGATTAGGGAGCTGTTGGCAATGACAAAATAACATCAAAGAAGTGATGCCAGGGTGCAATGCTGTGTCGCTGGGCTCTTGCCTCTAGTGTCCCTTCAAGGTTTCTCTTTGCTCAGTCCCCCAAACTCTGTCAGTGCCCCTCTCGCTCTCATTCTCGGTCCCTCCTTCTCCCTGTGCCCTTTCATTTTTAGGAGATTTCTTAAGCTTGTAGCATTAATCTGTTGCCAGGCGGCAGTCGGTGCCTAAGCGAAACAAGATCAAGAAGATTTTTGCCAGAACTGGAAGAAGAAGAAGAAGAAGCAGGGTTTTGGAACATTATGATATCATAACCACAATAGCTGCGGGCGAGAGGCTGTTATTCCAATCAGACTGCATGTACAAGCTCGGGGATGATCGGTTAAGTCACATGGCCCGGTGGTGTTCTGTTGCAGGAGTCATGTGACCCTGCTGGCACCGATTTGATTGTTGAGAAAATAAACATTTCCCGCGGCGGTTTGCGGACCCATCGTCTCGAATAAAACTGTGCATTTGGTTCCTATCATTTCTGAAAGTGGCCTTTGATGAATCTAAACAGAATGAACCGCAAGATGTTGCCTGGCTTTCGATTATTGAAACGCTTCTTTTGTTAGCGCCATTTTTTTCCCTCTTTTCTCCTACAAGCCTTCCATCATATGGCACCTTATGGGAGAAGATAATGACAGTGCTATTAAAGTCGCAATCTCCCTATCCGGCATTCTAGTTTCAGCAGTTTTTGCTGTTAAAGAGTAATGAGGAACAGAAGGACAATATTCTTCTTCCCCCCCTCCCCAAACTATCAACTTTGGGGACTGAATGTATTCTTCGCTAGATAATTAATGGCTACAGACAAATGGTGGTTGATTGAGCGACTCATCCCTCTATTTTCAATCACCATCTGCTGTGTGTTGCTGGCAAAAAACAATGTTAATTACCTCGAGTGTGCCCAAGACGTGGCGTATTAATTAGAAAAACAAAAAAAAGGGAAACCTAAAAGATCCCAGTGTTTTAACGCCTGTAATGATGTGTGAGAATTCATACAGGAATCAGGCCCGCAAGGAGGTCACTTGGTAATTCGGCCTTTTTGATCATTTACCAACTTGCTCCTGTTGGTTGGTTGCTTGACGCGGCTAGTGTTTACCTGCTTTACGTGGCTCCGGGCCATGGCAGGCCTTTAAGAAGCCTGGAGCTTGCAACTCTCTGCCAGAAAGATGAATCTTCACGGTAGCCGCAGGGATGGCCAGCTGACAGAGAGGCGTTAGGATGCAGAAAGCCCAGCTTTTGTTTCACATTACCTGACCAAAAAAGAAAGAAAAGAGACGAGGCGCGACTGACTCAACGTGACAAGGCCGCGATTGGCGCTCTCCGGGTCAAAGCTGTGACGGCACCCTGCAGACGCTCCATCCACCTCGCCCTCAGACTCCCAAGTGTGCAGCTGGTGAGAGCGGATCCCGATCGGGCCCGGCATCACAGCGCCGCCATTAACGAGTTGATATAGAGAGCAGCATGTAAATGTGACGATGTGAGCAGCATATCATCAGTAATTATTTGGCAATCATGGAATAGCATCAATAACAATTAGTGTAATTTCCATGACTTCACTTCTTAATGACTTCATTCAAAATAGTGACAAATCAAATATGTTTGTTTCCTTCATACAAATAGGTCATTTACAGTCTGCTAAACACTGCCAATAAAAATAGCATCAAAGACCTGAGTTACGATGTGACTCTAGCTTTCGTATACATACTGCATTCTCTAGATCCGTGAGTATGAAATGTTTTTATCCTCTAAATAAAGCAATGCCAGATTTCTGAGATTTTTAAGGACATTTTTCTTCTCGCACATCAGAGCAAATGGTGGAAAAGAATATGGAAAATTCCAGAAAAAGAAAACCCACTCATGGGATTTAAACCCCTTATGGGAACCACTGCTTCAGAAAGTGTAAGGCTAGCCATGTACTTCATATTCTTGTTATTTAAACTGTCCCATACTAGTTGGATCTGGGTTTCATAATGGCTCCATTCAAGCATTCTTGACAAGATGGCTCGAAAAGAGAGAAAAGCTGAGTGCTCTCTCCCTGCCTGTACATACTCTTTCCGCTGTCCCTCTCCTTCTCGCTTATCTGCTCCTTGTATTTTTCGCAGAGTGGTCCTTGCGGATCGGGGCAGTTGTGTCTAAATCCAGTTCCGATCTACTTAGCCCCCACCGAGCCTGCGCACACTGTCCCAAGGGCCCATAAGAGCATCTCTCCCTCTCTCTCAGACCCCAGCTTGAACCCATGTATCACACAAGCAAGACATCACAATACAGTAGAATGGGCACATGGACAGTTATTGTTTGTTTGCACTATTTACGTCAATGTACAGTCTGCAGCAAATGGCACCGTAATGCAATCATTCATTCCTGCCATTCTGTGCTCCCGTCCATTAGGCTAATGACATTCTTTAACCGTCCTGGCTTTCCTTGGCTGTTGAAATCACGAATGTGAGAAGTAGGAGAAAGTGGGGATGCCTGCTGCTTAATTGGAGAGCCATGATCAAATTCCAGCGTCTGGACACATCTGTCCCATGGTGACCTCGAACAATGATCCCCACAGCCGCTCGGATGTTGTTTTTTGGGGTTTAACCAATAGACCAAATGTAGAAAGTGGTGAGCAAAAAAAAAAAAAAGCAAGACAATTCAGTGGCCTACATCCTGACCTTAGGGGATAAAAAAGTATCGACCCCATCGATAGTATTGATCCAGTACCGATACCTACATTTGTATTGATACCATCCATATTTGGATTGATCTGCCCACCTTTGGCATTAAATCATAAATGAAGTCACTCAGTAGGACTCATCATGAATATATGAACCAAAGTCTATAACAATTTACTCAGAATTTGTTGATACATTTGACCAATGAATAAATAGACAGGCAAGAAAATGTCTGCGGGACGACTAAAATTCCTCTAAATGTGCCAAATACATCAACAAAGAAATTACACTTTAAAGAAAGAAAGAAAGAAAGAAAAAAGTCACGGGCCTTTATCCGCTAGCCCACATGGGTCCATATAAAATTTCCATGGTGGACTGACCAGCCCTAACAGTCTGAACTTTGTGGTGTATCCGGTAGCTGCTGAGAAATGGATAAGGATTTTAAATTAAATTAGCATGAAATGTTCAAGAACCGTTTTCCGTACAACCTGAAAAATAAAAAATAAAAAGTCTCTTTGATTTTGGCTTTACAGATTCTCCCCTCTGATACATAAATAGCACCAAATCAAGGTCACGTCTTGTCAAATTAATTACCCGTTATCATCACATATCCTTTTAATCCTTATTTTATGGGCACAATTACAACAGAAATGCCAGTGTTATCCCAGAGCATTACAGATACATTCGCAGGTTTTTTTTCTCTGCATTTGGACTGTCAAAAATTTCAGCTCAAATCATCCTGACTAAAGTGCATTAAAATGCACAGACATTCAAGCTATAATTACTGGGCAAAAATACCCCATGCCTTAATCCACATGGTAATAACGCAATTAAAGTGGTGTTTCTCGGACTTGGTAATCTTCTGTGACAAGGCTTACAATTCAATTAACCCCGTTTTAACACTTTGTTTCAACTTCCTGTGAGGCTAATTTGCTTTAAACTTACTTCAGTTGCTATAATTATGCTTTAAGAAACGTCCAATTTCTGAATTATCAGTTGTTTATGTCAGTGAGGCACTGATTCTCAGTGGATAGGATGTGCTCTTATCCAGTGGGATGCCTTGAAGGCAAATTATTGTGCGTCTCCAAACTAAACAGAGAGCCTTATTGAGTCCTGCTGACGTATCATATACTCATACGCAGTGAACTGAACTTTCCCCTTTGAATCAAGGATTGAAATATTTTTGGAATGATTGATATAATAACTTTTTTTCTTCCTTCGGTTCTCTCCTTTGCAAAGTTGCACGCGTTAGCAATGAGAGAATTTCACTTTGATGCGGCTTCAGATAATCTCATAGTACAACCAGAGCTGCACTTTTCCCGACATATACTAAAGCCAGCCGTGGATCCAACCCATTTAATCACTCTTGTTCTCTTTCTAAGCTCGTGCTGCCTGTGACATATTGAGCCGGCAAACTTTCCATGTTCTCTCAGAGAAGGTCATTGGGCCAGGCCCAATCTAGCCTCTGAAACCGAGCCAAGATTTCCACTGCTGTTGTTCAGATTAGTATTAGACGTGAGCGCCTTTCCTAAGCAAATCAGACAGTGTGAAGGACAGAGCCATTCTTCCATTCAAGCACGCCTGCTTCTTGTTAAAGAGAGACAGGGCAATAAGTTGTAGGACAAAGGGAAGTTTGTGGGAAGTCTTCACAGTTCATGACTGCTTATTTTTAAATGTGACAAGCCTCTTCATCGCGTTAGATGGCAACCAATTGTATTACACTGACTAGAACTATAGGAGCTGTCTATGCATATAATATATGTGTCAGTACTCGCAATGCATAGTCAAAATTATTATGGTTAGCAATTTGTCTTGTAAGTGTGTAAGGAATGCTTTTAATGTTTGATAATCTCAAGAAGTTTGAGCCACATGCTTCTTCTGAAAAGTACTTTTTAAGAAGAATTCAGTGCACTCAGTTGAGGGTTTTGCAGCAAACCATCAGGAACATGCAACATGCAGGAATCTTTCTGG
The DNA here is from genome assembly GCF_965226115.1 of Aulonocara stuartgranti. Taxonomy (NCBI): domain Eukaryota; kingdom Metazoa; phylum Chordata; class Actinopteri; order Cichliformes; family Cichlidae; genus Aulonocara; species Aulonocara stuartgranti. The sequence goes on from NC_138941.1 coordinate 33,071,968, forward strand.
GTGACACCCCTGCAGCCAGACACAGTGTATTGAATTCTGACACATGATACAAGGACAGAAGGATCTAACACGCACCGCTGAAGGACAACACAGGACACAGGAAGTGTGCCGCACACTGCATGTGATGTCAGCCCACCGTGTCTGCAATGTGTATTTGACACCATTTCCATATAATAAAAAAAAAAACCCGCACAGCATACTGTAATTCAAGAGTTGTTTTTTTTTTGCAAGCATGAACAAATTTGGCGGGCGATTTGTTATCGATTCACTTGGAAGGACAAACTTGCACCTGGACTCAATCAATGTTGATTGGGAGAGTGGCAACATGCCCACATGCAAACAGCGCAGCTGATAGGACACGCAGTCTAATTCTGGGGAAGGAGGAGAAGTTAATAATCGGCTTTTAAATAAAGCTTTCCCTTCGTAATTTTATGTTTAACTTGCAAATATCCAGAGGCATGCTATGCATTATGTCACACATTACCCCAGAGCTGAGCTGAGCGAGCGATTCTTGTTTTGTTTTTATTTCATATTTCCATTGTTCTTCATCAAACAGAGGCAGGGGTAGAAAAACACCTCGAACCAAACAAACGAGTTTTTGGCTCACAGGACCTTATGCACGCTGACCTTGTTATGTGAAACTTAGGCCGTGTTAAATATGAACACCAGCATGCGCTTGCATTGTGATACTTTCCCTCTGCAAATCTGAAGCAGGAAGAAAGGTAACACGAAGCATGAGGCTCACATGACAGCCTGGCTTTAGCCCTATTTAGTAAACAGATTTTTTTAATATTGTCTTTATACCAGTACAGTGAGATAAAGCTTGGAGCCATTGGGCCAAACTACAACTATTTCCAATTAAAAGGGTATTTATCACATTGTGAAGCCACTTCCCTCAGCAAACACTGTCTTCCTCTACCAAGAACTTTTACACAACAATTAGTTCTTCTTTCTTTGCTAGTTTAGTGGTAGAAAACTCCAATTTTAGATACCTTGTCTGCAATGTTGTTGGCATGCTGTCTGGATGGCTCAGTTTTGGGATTATGTCAATGCCTTCAGCAGATCCTATTGCATTACATAAAGAAATATGCCATGCTGGAAAGCTTCCACTCACTCATAATGTGTGCATTCTGGCCACAGGCAACAACTTCACATCCACTCCTATCACTGACATGGCAACCAAGAATTCTGGGAGGCTTCCCAAAGCTGTTTTGCATCACTTGTCAAAAGGAAATTCTGACAGATTTACTTTAAGTTGTATTAAGTGATCTGTGACAAGTGGGGTAGAAAGACTCCAAAACAAACCGAAAAGAAAAATCTTTGATATCCATCACAGCTTCGTGCGCTTAGGGCTAACATGTTAATAAGCGGACGCTTTGAATACTCGTATAACATATCAAATATTAGAAGTTTCAGTGCTAAGTTAAAGCTCCCTTTATCCATTCCGCGTGTTTGTACTGCAGATCCCGGTGAGAATGTGACAGAAACCAAACTTTTGCGGCTCAGTGCGACTTTCAGGTCACTACTGTGATTGGCTTGTTGTTGTTCCGGCATTGCTTATTCCACATGCATCAGTAGGCAAAATCACAGGGACTGTTTTTAACTTTTGAGGCACACCTCAAAGTTAAGCTTGGCCACAATCCCGGGAGTTCAGCTGATGACTTAGGTGATACCCTTCTCCACACTCCTACCTTTCATTTGGCAAACCTCATATGAGTTCGTCTATTTAAGTAGCTTTATTCTGCTCACAGTTGGCACACATCTGCAAGCCACTCTGCAACCCACCTTTACCCCTGCTCCTCCTTCCTTTCCAACACTCAGCAGCACTTCACTAGGGACAGATCAATTGGAATAACTGAACAATTAAGAATTCAATTAGGCTATTTTGGTGATTAGATGATGAACCATCACAACAGAACAAAATCCCAGTGATCATAGGCATTAGATCAGGAGATTAGTCCAGGTGTTGGTGGTGGTGAAGATGAAGATGGAGCTATGTGTGACTCGGGTGAGGCACAGATGGGGTGGAGGTAGATTGCATGAATGAGAGTCTGAAAGGGAGAATGATACAAGAGCAGTGAGATTTAAACCACGCCAAGTGGAGGATGATTGGTTCGAAGAAGGCAGGCGCGAATATGATTGGACTAGAGCAATGGTGTCAGCATTTTACAGCATGGTAAAGTAGAAGTGATGTAAAGGACAGACAAGCAGCTGATCAGCCAGGAAAGCAGGCAAATGAGTGATTCCAGCGTCATTTAATGCGATGGATTCTTCACATAAACAGAGTGAAAGTGTATAAGGAGAGTAGGGTGGAAAGGCTGAGAGTGAGAAAAGACTCTGGCCTGATTCAGTTTTTCCCCACACACTCTCACACCCAGACAACACAAACTCCATGTGGAGTTTGACACATGCGGCTGCTGAAAGATTCCTAGATGTACTGAAGAAATACTCCAGACAAAAAGACAAGAATAAGTAAAAGACAAGTACTAAGAAGTACAAGTAGGGACATCTATGAAATAAAACAAACGGGAACCTTGACAGCTTTAACAGTCTGAATTTGTCATATGAAGAGAGGATCCTTCTGAGGTAACATTTTTGGAACAAACGTCTCTCCTTTGTGTTTCCGTGAATGTTTCTTGCCGAGCTGCAGAGTAAGAACAGCAGCACAAAGGGGGGAAGTTTATACTGAAGACAGGAAGTTTGGACAGCACTTACCTAATTTGTCAGCTTGGACTGACTGGATGGCTTAAGGGGTGGCTGTGACTCAGGAGATAGAACAGGTCGTCTACCAATCGGAAGATCGGCGGCTTGATCGCCAGCTCCTCCGATCTGCATGTTGGCATATCCTTGGGCAAGATGCTGAACCCCGAGTTGGCCCCTATGATTCATGTAAGTGTGTGCGTGAATGTCAGATAAAGCCCTCAGGCAAAGAATAGAACTGTAAGCACTGTATAAATGCGCGTGTGATTGGGTGAATGGCGCTTGGAAAAAGAGCTTCGACCACTTAATTAAAGTGAAAGTGCTGTTTAAGTAGCAGTGTATTTACCCCCAACCACACTGCTAGAAACTTACCGTCTGATGTTGTCTTTCTCATGGTCCTAATGCACACTGTGGCTGTCACTGTGTTTTTATGATTTTTCCATCACCGGTGCTTTAACAAATATAACCTGATTCCTCTTCACATGATTTGCTATCCTGATTATCTCTTCAGCAAACTCGCTATCATTTTGCAAAGAGAACAATATGCTGCAGAGTAGCCCAAGGCACGTCTCTGTGTTAAAACTTACAAAAATGGGGCTGCTACTATTATTAATTTTATCTTCACTCCTAAAATCCAAAGTTCTGTAGTGCAATGAATTTTATGACATCTGTAAGCCTTTCTCCTTAAAAAATCAAATTTTCCCAGGTCTGATATCCCAGCGGAGGCACAAGCACAGGGTGTGATGGCAGAGAGAAACAGGCTAGCGTCGCTATTTTTACCTGAAGCCCAGGAGTGAGCTCAGCACAGGAGATGAGGCGGGAGGAGAGTGGAATTTGGGCAACGCTTGGGAATGTGAATTGGCTAACGTTAATCATCTGGACAGCAGAGACATTAACTGTGCATGAAGCCTGGTCTCTGGACATTGCATGTACAGTTCAAATACTGACAGAGGGCACGTGTGCGGATGTGTGAGGCTCGGAGCAGAGAGGAAGGGCACGCTGTGTTTCTTTGTGAATCTGGGACTAAGCGAGGACATGCTGTAGTGCGATCGTGGGTGTTTGTGCGTGCGTGAGGATGCCGTGCCTGTGCTGAGGTGATATACAGTGCCCTGACTTACTACACACCCCCAAAAGGAATAGAGTGTGTTTCCCAACTCACTTTTCGGGTTGGGAAACACACTGATGAAAAAGGATGAGGCTATAGCGGCGCACTCAGTCTTCGCAGGAGCCCTCGTCACACACTAACATCATTACAATTTCAGCCTCAGTGCCTCCTAACAAAACTCTGCATATTTACAGTGTGTGTGTGTGTATCCGCTATTGTCTTGTTAAAATTTTACAATGGCTGCAGAGCGCCTTCGCATGCTGAATGCAATATTGTGCCTTAATATGCCCCACTATAATGCCTACAGATTTGGAGAATGCTGATGTGGCACATCTCGCAGTGGGAGCGTCTAAGACGCACGAAAACGGAGCATTCACCCCTGAGAGAGCAAGGGCTCACCTTTTGTTATTATTTTCTGTGGCGCCGATTCGTGTTGACCTACTTTGGGAGCGGGGATTGTTGAAGCGCTGAGTACCAATGCAAATCGAATCTGTTGCTTCCTGCCTGTTGGATTTCAAGGATTTCCAGGCACATGATGCAACTGGGGGGGGGTTGACTACATGGCCCACACTTAGTGCATTTCATGGATGCTGACTATTTTAAAGATGTTGTTTCAAAGCTGATCATGATACATTTTGTCTGGTGGTGGTTTTCTTGGAAAAGGTTTTGAATTGGTGATTTTTGAACGGTTTAAATTCTTGACAGTGTGCCTGGTTTGCCTAAGGACCTCTTTTAAACCTGCTCAGCATTTCAAATGACTGTGATCACACTCCGACTTAAGCACAACACTCCACCTGCTTGACAGGTATGTGTCAGAATGGGCTACCTGTCATTCTGTCAGCTCCAGAGCCCAGTCAGTATCTGCAGCTCCGTGTTTTTAACGAGGGATTTTGGTCTTGCACACAGTTGGTCTGAGAAGGAAAATGAGGATAGTGCAGTCATGTCATAAAGGAAAAAAGACCAAAACCAATGATACAGCAAGTACCAGACACATTAAAGAAATCATTGTTGTTAAAGTGGATCTGTATTTTCATTATTGTTATTTTCTGACACAGACATATACACTGCACAAAAAGATTAAAGAACATTTATTAAACACATCAGATCTCAAAAAAATCATGCTGGATATTTGTACTGATATAGAGTGGGTAATGTGATAGGAATGAAAAGACCCCACATCATTTAATGGAAATGAAAATGATCAACCTACAGAGGGCTGAAATCAAAGAGACACTTAAAATCAAAATGAAATAATGATGCGGTAGGCTAGTCCATTTTGGAGAAATTTCACTGCAGCAACTAAAAATGGTACTCAGTAGTTTATATCACCCCCACCCCCACATGCCTAGCTGATAATGTCTGAGCATGCTCCTAGTGAGCGATGGATGGTGTCCTGGGAGAACTCCTCCCAGATCTGGACCAGGGCATCACTGAGCTCCTGGACAGTCTGAGGTGCAACCATGCCGCGCCAGATGGACTGAAACATAATGTCCCAGAGGTGTTCCATTTGATTTAAGTGAGGTGAGTCAATGGTTGAGGTCAGCCAATAGTATCAATTCCTCATCCTCTGGGAACAGCCTGCATCCTCTCACCACACAAGTCCAGGCATTGTTGTGCACCAAGAGGAACCCAGGACCCACTGCACCAGTGTAGGGTCTGACAATGGCTCCAAGGATCTCAACAAGTGTGATGTCTAGCCTGTAGAGGTCTTCTGTCCAACACTGGGTTCAAAGTGTTTTTAAAGAGCAGCCAATTGGAAGAATGGTAGCTTAAATAGAGGAGGACTTGTGGGCAAAAACAGCTTGTTCCAGAGAGTAGGGGGAGTGAGGAGCCTTCACCAAGGGCCGATATAAGATAAACGCTGGTTATTTTGAACTGTAGCTAATGCAAATCTCGCCTTGTAGGCTTCAAGAATAAAAAGTATGTAGCTGGAAGTGAGCACGATAGGTCTCCTTTTAAATAAACTTTAATAAGGAATTGTTCATTTTACATACAGCTATTATACATTTGATAAATTCCACTTGTTGTAACTAAGTACGTGATGTAACTAAATACAAGATTTGAATTCCAGAGACTGTTTTAACTTTAAAACCTTTTCTTTCACTGTTACGTACATGCACATGTAGTAAGGTGGAAGTACTATTTCATGCCAGCGCTGGTACTATTTATTTTATTACATGCTGTAAAAGTAGACACATGGTTAGTAAGTGGCCATTTTCTTGGGTGGGAAGGAGAATCAGAGCCCAGAATGCCGTTGCCATTCCTGGAGGGGATGGAGTGTTCTAAATGTGGTGTGGCTTTTGTAGCCACGTGTGAAATATGATTTGGTGAAGAATGTCATTTGAAGGGGCAGGTTCTGCAGTTATGACAGCCCCCGAGCACTCCAGCCTCACTGTCTTTCCACTGCCTGTGTACCGCTATCTCTCTGCCAGCTATCTATCTTTCTATCCTTCACACATTCTCCCACACCTTTTCTCTTGCTCACTCCTCGCCTCCCAGTGGCTCTTTTATTGGTCTCCTTTAAAGCCAGATGTTCCCGTGCTGTGTGGATGAGCGGGGAGACAGCAGGAGGATGGCAGTAATGGGGAGGGGCAATCAAATGACATGTAGCTTCAGTATAGCTCATTCTTTTCACAATAGACTAACATCCTCTCTAGCGCTTCCTCCTCTTTTTCTTCTTCTTCTTTTTTCCCCCCTTTTACCCCACGTCTCTATTTTTCATGTCTTACATTTTTCCACTTCACTTTCTTTTCCCATTTCTTTCCCAGGATCTCACTCACATTATAAACACACCCACATACACACGCTAACTTTCTCTGCCTCCCGTCTTGCCTGTCATGTAATGCAAGCGACCTAGTTCTACAGTGAGCCGACAGTTGGGAAAGAGGCAGTAGCAGTGATTTAGATTGTCTTCAATATTGCCACACCGTACACGCAGAGGAGATAAGAGGTGTGATCTCAGTGGCCTGGCCCTGTTTTCAAACCTAGATAATACTCGCTCAGAATCAGATTCCAACAACAGCACACTGGCCCCTGTAATTGTCTGCACTTGAGCTGCAGCACATTTCTGCCGCACTGAACTTTTGCACACTGTAGGGGAAATGAATAATTCTATTCTCATATCTGAAAACTATTTGAGACACGCAGCGCTTTTTTTTATTCACTCGAATTTCCGAGTTGGAAATGTCAATTTGCCCGCTCCTTTCTCTCTCCTCGACTATAATCAACGACAGCTCCTATTTTTGCAGATTATACAGACATCGGTGTAAAGAGAGGAATAAAAATTGCCGCCATGCTGAGTTTACGGCTGACAAATAACATCCACGCGGAGATCTGACACTGCAATTTGCACTTACACACAGAGGCAAATCCTAGCCTTATTCAGGTACATTTCCAGTACAGGCCTATTTTGCAAATCAATCATGCAGCACAAAACAGTGGCGCAGAGGCTTATATTTTCTGACTGACCAGAGTTGGAAGGCAGTAAGTAAATAAATAAATAAATAGGTGCGATGTGGCAGGGTGTTTATGGAGAATATGAATGAAGGTAGCATGCAGCTTTTATGCCTCCTAATAAGCCCCCAAGGCTGGGGGGGGGGGACATTACGACTCTACTGTTTTACAACCACTGATGGTCTGCTCAGAGATGTACACTGTGCACCACTTGGCTATATATGCATGAGTGTGTGTGTGTGTGTGTGTGTCTGTCTGTCTGTCTGTGTATGTGCGTGCATGTGTGTCTATGTGTGGATTGTATGGCGAGGGAGTCAAACCCATAGCTGTCTACTAAAGTGATACCAATGAATATCTGGCCATGAATCAGGTCGCCAGACTTCCTCTGACATGATCCTTCCTAAAAGTTATACGCTTAATAAAAACACAACTCTGTGTGTGTGTGTGTGTGTGTGTGTGTGTGTGTGTGTGTACCATGTTAAGATATCTTTGTGAGGACCACAAATTAGAATGCTACTATACTTGTGAGGACCAACAGTCACTTATGGGGACAAAATGCCTGTCCTCACGAGTTTGAAGGCATTTGTGGTTTAAGTATCAGGGTTACAGTTAGGTTATGATTAGGTTTAGGCTGAGGGTTAGGGTTAGGCATTCATTTTTGATGGTTAGGGTCAAGGTAAGGAGCTAGTGAAAGAATTATGTCAATTAGATGTCCTCACTAAGACATGAAAACAAGTGTGTGTGTGTGATCCGCAAGTGTGATCGCATTAGGTTTAGATTCAACTTTATTGTTATTACACATGTATAAACACAGGGTAACGAAATACAATTTGCATCTAATCAGAAGGGCAAGAGCAGTAAGTGCAATAAGAGCAGATTATATACAGATAAGTTAAGTAGAGAGCAAATATACAGATGTACTACGGGCAAATGCACAGATATACTGATATCTACAGAAAAGGGTAGAATCATGGTCTAATAGTTATGAACAGATTATGTACAGAGAGACCAAATATACAGATGAACTACAGACAAATGTACAGCTGTATTGCTGTATATATATGCACAGATATACAGATGATCTGTATAGCATACAGATGTTCTATATTGCTATACAGACGGGCAGATATACAGATGTACTATGAACAATATAAATGGTAAATAGACTGGTTCTTATATAGCGCTTTTCTACTCTCACTGAGCACTCAAAGCGCTTTATACAACTCATGCATTCACCCAATTATACCCATTCACACAAGCACTTTACCTAAGGTCTTGATGCATGCTCAATCATCCAGGTAAGTAAATCTCCAAAAGTTGATTCTGTTCATCTGGACGTAGCGTTTTGTGGGAGAAACGTTTTGTCACTCATCCAAGTGACTTCTTCAGGCCTCCCAGCCCATTGTTCCTTCACTGGGCTGGTTTCAGTCATTATGCAGTGTACTGTTTATAAGATTGGGAAAACCTGCAGTCAGCTGAGAATGAAGAAGTCACTTGGATGAGTGACAAAACATTTCTCCCACAAAACGCTACGTCCAGATGAACAGAATCAACTTTTGGACACTTTACCCAAGGTTTGTAGTGCTTCTATCTAACATTCAGGTTCAAGGTTCAGTTTCGGGTAGCGTTGAGGCAGTTGCCATGCTGCAACGAGCTTAGCTTCTGTCTTGCTAGCTTGCGCTGCGCTCAGTGGATCTGCACTCGACAGAGCGCTCAACACAGACAGCATCGGCAGAAGAAAAGTTGATAAAATAAATAAAAAAAATTTGTATTGTTCGATACATGTGCGTACCAAACCGAAAGCACTGTATCAAACGGTTCAATATTGATACAAGTGTTGTTGCACCCCTAATATATAGAGATGTGCCGGTGTGTGCTAAACAGATTTACATACTGCTTTGAATACATTTACAGTAGTGGAGCGTAGGGCTCTGAACAGACTATAATAGTGAATAGTGTACGCACTATAACAGAGACTATGCTATGTCAGTGTCCTAAAACTATAAGGGTAACCAATGTGAGCATATGGTGAATGTGTGGAGAATGAATGACAGTAATAATCACGGTGATTGGGAGGGCAAGGGGGAAGGAAGAGTGTAGAAAGATCAAGTGAATGTGCATGGAAAGGTTCATCGGGGGACTGAGTTCAGTAGGGTGACAGCTGTGGGGAAGAAGCTGTTCCTAAACCTGCTGGTTTTAGTCAGTGGGGTCCTGTAGAGTCTTCCGGAGGGAAGGAGCTGGAGTTTATTGGCAGGATGAGAGGAGTCCCTGAGAATGATGCGTGATTGGCGTAGACATCTCTTCTTGTGGACATCCTCAATGGCAGGAAGTGGAATCCCTGTGATGCGGTGGGCAGTTTTCACCACCCGCTGCAGTGCCTTGAGGTCAGAAACAGAGCAATTCCCATACCAGACCGTGACACAGTTTGTCAGGATGCTTTCTATCGCACAGCGGTAGAAGTTACCCAGTATGTCAGTAGACAGGTGGTTCTTCTTCAGTGTACTCAAGAAAAAGAGGCGCTGATGGACCTTCTTGACCAGACTGGAGATATTACTTGACCAGGACAGATTCTCAGAGATGTGGGTCCCCAAGAACCTGAAGCTGGAGACCGTTCAACAGCTGTGCCATTTATGTAGGTGGGGGTATGGATGTCTCTCTTCTCTCTCCTGAAATCCACAATGAGCTCTTTGGTTTTGCTGGTATTCAGGAAGAGGTTATTGCCAGCACACCACATAGCTAGGTGCTTTACCTCTTCCCTGTAGTCAGATTCATTGTTGTCACTGATGAGACCAATCACCGTGGTGTCATCCGCAAACTTGATGATGGGGTTGGATCCATACCTAGGTCTGCAGTCATGGGTGAAAAGAGAGTAGGGCAGCAGGCTCAGCACACAACTCTGTGGAGTGCCAGTGTTGAGTGTGATGGTGGTAGAGCAGTTATGGCCTGACCTAACATGCTGGGGTCTGTTGGTCAGAAAGTCCATGATCCAGTTACAGATGGTTGATTCCAAGCTCCACAAGTTTGGTGATCAGCTTGGAGGGAATAACTGTATTGAATGCTCAGCTGAAGTCAAAAAACAGCATTCTTGCATAAGTATTCTTGTTGTCCAGGTGTGAGAGTACACAGTGAAGCGCTGTGGATAAAGCATCCTCTGTACTATTGCTTCGATAGGCAAATTGGTGATGATCCAGTTTGGGGGGCAAGCATGTTTTGAGGTGTGCCAGGACCAGTCGCTCAAAGCACTTCATAACTATGGGTGTGAGTGCAACAGGGTGATAGACGTTCAGGCATGTTGGTGATGAGTGTTTCGGCACTGGCATGATGGAAGTGGTCTTGAAGCACACTTGTACTACTGTCTGGGCAAGCGACAGGTTCAAGATGTCTGTGAAGACCCCTGCAAGCTGCTCAGCACATGCTTGAAACACACATCCAGGAATGTCATCAGGGCCAGCAGCTTTGTGAGTGTTGTTACTGTCCAATACATTATGGACATCTATGGTGATAAGAGTAAGGTTATGGCATTCATCAGGGGGTAGGGTTTTGGCAGACGTAGAAGTCATTTAGCTCATTGAGGAAGGACACATTCATGGTTGTCTGTGTGGAACTGCTGGGCTTGTAGTCAGAGATGGCATGAATGCCCATCTCTGTGTATGCATGGAAGGTTCATCACCACAAATGGATTGGGATCTGACAGACCTTCAGGTAAACTGTGATGAACTCTTTCACACTCACAAATATTTTGTTAAGAAGATGTCTTGTAAGAACATGAATGTGTGCTTAAATCATGTCATAGCTGAGTGTGGTGTGGTGGTTTTGCAGAGTCTCTGTGTAGGCGTGCACCAATATGTGTGCGGAGCATGCTGAGGGTGCAGTCCATCACCCAACCAAGGAAGAACCTCATTGCTTGGGTCTGGCCGATGCTCCAGACTTTCAACTAGCTAAATTTACTGCCTCTTTATTTCTATTAATCTATAAGTCTTTTAATATGACAACAGGTAACATTTTGTCATAAATAGCACTTTCTATATACGCAACACATATCCTTCTCATCCAGCCATACAAGCACTTTTTTCTACACCGTAGTGCTTCTATCTAACCTTCATACACATTCATACTTCGATGAACACATCAGACGCATGAGACATCCCAACCTTCCAATTAGCAGATGACCTGCTCTATTCCTTGAGCTACATACTGTATGAATACAGTCAGTGATGGCTGTTAAAAAAGAAAGGGGGGTTTCTGTACTCCTACATCGATACCTTATAAAAACATGACCTATCGAGCTTGTTTTACAGCTCCATATTTTTATTCTTCCACTCTGCTTGAGTTGCTTTGCATGATTCACAACTGAAAAAAAATCCTCATTCCTTATATATTTTATGCATTCCCTCAGTTCATCCACAGTCTGAAATAAGTCCACTCTCTCTTGAAGTTTCTCACAAACTAGATAGCTTGAATAGCAGGTGGGTGGATCTTCTGTGCTTACATCTATACTGATGACTTGCACTTTGTCACATACTAAAGTGTAAACAACGAGCATGAATCAGAAATGCTGAATTTCTAATGTCCTGAGTTAATCTTACCAAATTCATATAGACTACAAAGATACAGAATACATTAGTTTTAGGGGGTAATATTTAAGTTGATCCTTTTGGCCCTTAATAAGCATATTAATAGTATTTTGTCATATAAATGGCTTCTAGTCATTGGGGTATAATTAAACCATGAGCTGTCGCGTGCCATCATAAATAGTTTAAAGCCAGGACAAAAGATTGCAATATTTATATGATAGAGTAAGTTTATGCTGTGTGCTTGTTTTTATTATTGTTTGTTGCTTAAACATGCATAACTTTGCATGCACTTCAGTGCACAGGGCAATGTGCAAAATAGCTTCTATTTATTCTTTGTTTTTAACACTTGGCCCAGTGGCTGTATAAGAGTTCCAGCTGCCACTGTGATAAAAAAAGAACTATCTTTTCCTTCAAAGTATACACTTTGATGTGTTAAAAGCCGCTGAATGTGAACCACTTTGATTTTAGGTACAGAACTAGCCTGCAGTACAGTTAGCCGCGGCAACACATATCTCCCAGGATATCTGCTAAATCGGCATCCAGCAATTTTCCAGAAAGATTACACACAACACACGCTATGCTATCAGATAAATCTGTGCAATTAGAAGCAGAGCATCGCCTCTTTGGTAGAATCTACTTTTGAATCCATTATTTACACAATTTAATGTTGGGCATAGTGCTAATTTGCAATAGTTTCATTAAAGAGGCAACGATGGATTAACTGCACAGAGAGATCAATTCCTTAAAGCATCCATTTGTGTTGTTTAGAAAAAAGTGAAGGGTGTTTTTTTTTTTGTGCATTCACATTTGTATGCATGCAGTGACTGGTTCAGGGAATGTACCAGAATGATTGTTTAAACCTGCTGTTTGTGTGTATTTTTGGTGCCGACTTTGCAATGTGAAGAAATAAGGATGTGGTATGTGCTGGCTGTTTGATCTGGCTTGCTGTTGTGACATTTCCTAAAGAACCAGTGGGCCTCCATCGCTGAAACAAACAGCAGTTACGAGATAACACTGAGCACCACTGCACTGCCAGTCGCATAAACTAGCGATGATTTAACCCCCAAATTATACAGGTACGCTTGTGTTTTGTAGGATTAAATAAGTATTCATTGGGGGTCTCGATGCTGCTCTGTGTACTGAGCTCTATCACCATACTGCTGATATGCAGACATTTCGTTGTATATTTGCACTAAAGCATGGAGACTCGCACACAGTTACATTTTTCTGTTAATGCTTCCCAGAACATACCGGCCGATATAATCAGTGGCTTTCTAAAAATATTTCCACCAGCGAGGGATCAATGGACAAGATCATTCCCATTCTGCTCCGATATGTATACATAAATAGACCTTTGATGGTACTGAGTGCCCTTAGGGCTCTATGCTTATGTTGCCTTGTTGTTGACGGGATGCTACTCCCGGAGCCCGTGCAGCCACTACTACTATATCTGGCTCCTCTTCCCTTGTGCACGTACAGTTTTTTACATATCATAATGCAAGGTTGAGCTTGTCTCAGAGAATATAAAACCTCACGCTTAGAATAATGCCTGTGAAAGGCAGCGCATGTCCTGTCAGAGACGCTTTTCTTTTCAATGTGATTATGTCGGGAGATTTTCCTTTCCTGCTACTTTCAGCAGAGGACGTATTTTTTTGCACTCCCATGGCAAACTTCCTAACACAGCTGTTGTCGAGTCATTTGCATTAGGCTTTCTTCTGAAGCCAGTTGATCATTATCTGACAATTGCTGGACCCAGGGGAAGTTGAACCAGTCTGAAAGAGTCAACTTTATTGCTAGAGTAGCAGAGGACTTGATGTCCACTTATATTTTTAGCAATCATAAGCTGCCACCTTTATTTTTCTGCTTCTGTGGTGTAAGCACTCCTGTATCTTTTCATATTTTGTCTGTCTTCTGCTCTTCTGCTCTAATCTATGTCATACATACTCATAAATTAGTAGAGATACATAATCTGTCTAAAATAGTTTGTGCACGACTTTTCTGAAACTTCAAGATGAGATTTTGTGCAGTTGCAGTGTTATGGAAAACAAATGTGAGAAGGAAAGGGTTGGATCTCACTGAGAAACAGAAGGACGCTTCATGCACATGGAGTGGATCGCCTAAAGCATGCTCTGCTTTCCAAACTATTTTACCAGAAATGGCACAAAAGCGTTCAAAATGAACACAGTGCCGTATCAGCTAAGACTAGATTTGAGAGATTGAGGTGACTACCTTACGAGGAAACTGTACACTGACGTCATAAACTAGAAGTAACACATTTTCTGATCAACCAGAGTCGCCCCCTGCGGGCTATTTGAAAGAATGCAGGTTTTTAAGTACTTACAAGTTGACCTGAAGCCTAGATGCATTTCTATGACATTGGAACATATCATTCCATCAAGAGAAAAGAAAACCAGAGGAAATATGTAAATATATTGTATGTGCAAAATTAAATGAGCCACTACAACCAATTAATGTCTCCAGTGAAATTTTTTGTCAATTGAGGCTATGGCATAAAGTCACAATGGGTTACTCATTTAATCAATTTTCATCAAAGTTTTAGACAGAAATGGAAAAAATTTATTTACATGAAGATGACTTTCAATGAATAGCTATGTGGTTTATGTATACAGCTATATTCTGGTGAACTTGTGACCTCAGCACACACACACACGCACACCAGAGTGAGAGAACAAAGCCAAAGCCAGATGCTTATTCACAAACATCTTTGGTCTTTGAAATCCAGGTGCAGGTGTAGCTGTCCAAAATACTGCATGGTGCTAGTCTTACTGGCAGGCATGAGGGAGGAAGGAGGACGTCAGATAGTGTCTGTCTGAAAGACTGACTGCTTAAGAAGTGACTGAAATTGTGACTTCAGGTAATAATGCAAGGGCTCCAGATTGAAAATGAAAAAAATGTTATTGGAATTTTTTTTAAAATAAAAACATTATATTTTGCAAATGGTTAAAAACTTGACCAAAATAACTAAATACTACAATCTTTTAAGTGTCTTGTATTAACGTATATAGCCCAAGTTGCTGTTATAAATTTCTGGGGCTCTACACCTAAAGTTTTGTCAGTATCGCACATATGGCCAGTATTGCATGTATTGGTAAGTTTACAGATTATATACAAAAGATGAAGGTAGCTTGTTGTTGTGCGATATGAAGCTAATAGCAAAAAGCATTGAACGTGCACTTTTCTAACAGCCAGAAGGGGGCGACTCCTCTGGTTACCAAAGAAGTCTGATTGCATGGAAGTCTGTGGAAAAACAACCTGATGAGTTTACTGTCTCAGTCAGTAGATTAGTCTTTGTGAATACAATGTAATGTTTATTTTGTAAATAATGGCCCCACATTAGCAATAAAAAGGGCCTACAAACTGCTAGAAACTCGCAGTTTTGATGATAGCTACATCCATCTTTCATATACAGTCTGTAGTTATGGTCCGTGCTACACAGCTATAGAAGTAAATCCTCTGATCACTGATGAGGACTGCTTTCCTAGAGGTACGTTTTTGTGAGTTGTCTTGGTAATAGAGAGTGCATGCACCAGGCCTCGCTCACTAACACAAGTCCCATTTGCGTAACCTGCCTAAAAAAAGGGAACAAGATTATGTGTTATAATTCTACAGTGGGTTTGAACACAGTGGGAAGCCTCTCTGTGCTCTAGCATGCTGTTCCACTTGGCAGTGAGCTACAATGACAACATCAATTTAAAAAGAAATCAGGCTCATATTCGTGTGTCCAGCCTGTGTTAGCTAACTGACTGTGCATTTTGCAAATTAAACAAAACAAAAAGCGAGGGGGGGGAGGAAATACATGCATTTGGCAGTACCACAGTGCTCTGGAACTAATTTGAGAAACAGAAATCAATAAAAAGAAATAAGAGTGGAATGAGAGCGAAGAGATGAATGAAGGAGCTGAGGACTGTGCTACTGAATATTTGTGTTAACACACTGACTGAGTACCGTTTTGTCCACATGGACAGCCTGGCTGTCAGAGATAGGTCAGGCTCATATATGATTAAGGAACATGTGTAGTAAAACTTCTGAGTCTGCCTGTACTAGAACGAGGCATCACTGAGCTGCTTTATCTTCATTATCTCAACTTCAGTCCATCACTCGCGTCTCTCTAATAGGATTTGTCCGGCAGTATATTGCAGTGTTGCAGTATATGTGCTCTCATCTGCAGGTTGGGAACTTAAAGATCATGTCTGTTGACAGGGGATATATGGAGGGCATTACAGCATGGAATTAACAAGCTCCACAACACTGCTCATAACTTAGCTTGCTATCAGAGGATGTTGCTCTGGCCGAGCCATCCTTCCTGCGGAGCTTCGTAAGCTGCCGGATAGTTTGGTTGGAAAACCTTTTTATTCCTTGATGCCCTCCTGACCCCCTTCTTCCCCATATTCTGCCTCCTAAAGGCAATGCTGCAGTTACTAGGCAACAAGAAAGGGAGGGGCAGCAGCCATTATCGAGGCCAGACAAGCTGTTCCCAGTTATTATAAAAGCTATATACATGATCTACATCTACTTAGGCTCTACATTTACATTGCTGTTACTGTGTCTGTATTACTTCCAGACAAAGAACAGAACTGTGAGTTCCCCCATTTTTATTTTCATATCATTATGAGACAGCATTAGCCGACCATTTATTTATTTAGTGAAGGGTTACCCCAAAGTGCTTGTTGTTATGAAAAAAAGCAGCATTAAATAAAAATTTTGTTTAGGCACACCCCATTGCTCCATTTGCTTCCTCCATTAAATTCACTCAAATTCACTCATGTAGGACAAGATTTCTAATTGCCATATTTAATGTGTTAATGATTTAATTATTCTTTTAATTAATTTGTTACGACTAAATGACTGACTTAATTCAAGGGCTCTTGGCTTGTCTTCAGAGAGGGTGGTGGGGTGTGGGCGCTTGGGGGGGGACACCGGGCTCTGAAGATGACTTATTGATGCTTTTCCATATTAAATATCAGGAAGAAGTGGGGAAAAAAGGCAGAATAGAGAAGTCGCGCAGCAAACACATGCCGGCTTTTCTCTTTACAAAACTCAGAATTTCCTGAAAGGTTTGCAAACCATTCGTGTTTATTTCAAGACAGACAAAGTTTTTCCCTCCCAAGTGAGAAATGACTGTGGACCTAATCTGAAGCAAGCAGCTTCTCGAGGCCTCTCGGTGGGGGCGTTGTGGCTTTTCCGAGCACATCAACCACTCAGCATCAAAGGATCACCATTTTTAACTGAAATGTCCTTTTAATGTCTAATATAGCTCATTTATATAATTAAGAGTTGATGGCCACAGAAAAGGAATCAAGCTGGAAAGGTCAGACTAAATATAAGTATTCCAGAGCACTCCGGCACTCTGTTAGTTTTTCAAACAAATCTACCTCTGCAGAGTATGAAAATGTGGCGTGAACATTTTTGGGCGGCAACAAATTGCTTCAAAGTTTTATTGATGATAGAGTAAAAAAAAAATAAAACCCTCAGTTGATGGATAAAGAGGCTTCTGTTCAGTATGCGGGGGACACGGCGTGGAAGTTGAAGGGAAGCTTTTATCTCTCTCCTTGTAGCTAAGGCTCCACATTTTCTTCCTACGTGCCATGCGGAGGTTATAAGCAGATGTAAATCACTGTTTCACTGCAAATCCAAAACACTTACCTCCCCATCCTTTAGAATAAGGGCGGGTGCCGTTTGCACGGTGTTTCCCGCATAGCGATTGCCATTTTGTCGCGATGACAAGGTTAAAGGTGAGATCATCAGTGTGGCGGGGTGGCTGTTCATCATCAGCAGCACTAATGGGGTGTCAGTTACTTGTGTTGTTGCGGCATCATTAAGGTGTTTCCGAAAGTGGCTCAAAGCTGCATGGTCAGCACCAGGAGAAGATCAAGTACAAGCAGAAAGGTGAGCCAAACCATTTATCTGTACGTGTTCACTGCCTCCTCAAATGAATAGTTTAGCTAATTAACAGCTGGGTGCCCAATGTCAGGTGGGACAAGACCAATTTGATGTGGGGGGTGAGGGAGGTCCTCTATTTTGTCTTCTATTTTGCATGCTGTTGAGCTTTCAGTTGATGGTGCACATCCTGAGCTTGTGCTGCATTTGCATTTATTTGTTTTCTGTCTTATATTCGTCACTAAAAAAAATGGCTGCTCCCCCTACATCCCCTACATACTTGCTTCTATCACTTATACATGGCCGACAGCTGTTGATTTTATCCATCAGTAGATTATCTAACCTTACAAAGGAAAGGTCCACAACTAGCAGATGTGTTCTGCATTACTAGCCAAGAGCGATGCAAGGCAGACACCCTTAGCAAGCTAGCTGTCATAAGCATGTAACTAGCGTTCCCTCCCAAGTGAGTGTGTTCACGTTGTCATGAGTATATTTATACTCATAGACATACATAAGAACTGGGATATCATTAGTAAAGTTGACTTTCAATGAAATGTTTGTATTTTAATTAAAAACAAGAAGCGCTCTATATCCTCTGTACTTGTGATCCTTTGGAGTTTGCTACTATTCTTCGTCTGGATGAAGGGGCTCTTTACTCTAGGACAGAGGCTCTCTAACAGATCATTACTTCCAATGCAATTACTTGCAAACCTCCTTGTAACTCAGGACTACTCAAGTGTGCCCCTATTGGCTTTGCATTATTGTATTTCTCACAAACTAGTCAGCCTCTCCGCACACTGTAGCTAACTCGCCTGATGGAGAGGCACAGGATGTAATCTGGGATTAATTACTGGAATTCACCGCACCTCGCTATGCCTTTCTTCTTCTGCCGGCCGTGAGGCATCTGGCGGTGTCTGGGCTAATCTGGATGACGGTGGATTTGGATGGCAGCTGGAGGTGTCACTCAGTATATGTAACACTGTTCTGAAATCAAAAATGCGTATGCATGAGGCTTTGGGATAATTGTAGAAGGTATTGTACGGTACACTGTGTGCAGGTATGCATCATTTTACTTCTTGTATGTGGTTTTATATTCATACGAGCACATATTTGCTCATGCGAAAGAGTAGGTAAGTAGTAAGTGGAAAAGCCTGTGACAGGAGGCCCACGCAGACTGTCGAGCCACGGGTGTTTACTGTTAAAATATTTGCCTGTCTAGGGGATCTGAGGAGCAGGAGATAAGGCAGAGACAGGCCCTGTCATGAACAGAACTGTCTGTCTCCCTCCCACCCAAGTCCTCTTTATTAAAAGAACATTGATTTCTCTTAGCCTTTGATAATCCCCCCCACCAGAGTCTAATCAAAACACATCAAATGTTTGCCACCAAGGACAACCACGTCGAAAGAATTCCTCGCTCGCTGGCTGCCTTGTTTTGCAGCAATGCTTTTGAGAAAGTAGTTTTTGTTATTGCAATAGCCTAAAGTGACAGTCAAATCAGCAGCCTTGTGCTTACTCACCTATTTTTATTATTTTTTCAAAGAATTTGCATCGCTGGAAAAACTTTATCTTAAAGCTGCCATCACTCTTGCCCAAGTTGAAAACGCCTGCTTTTTAAACTTTCTCCAGTGGAGCTCCTCTCCTTGAGATGTGTGCGTGCGCATGTCATGTCTGATTCTAAGCTTGTGCGCGCGTGTCCACGAGAAGCCTTGCTACCTACCCTCGGGTTTTATTATTTGACCGCGTTTCCATGGTGACAGGGTGGTCCATATCAGGGATGCGGGGTGAGTGCTTAGAGCTGTAGCCTAAGCAGGCATCTGGGCTCGTCTCCCAGTTGTCGGGTTGGGCCCCTCCTGGGCCTGGCGATGAGCGAAATTATTTTTAATGGATCTTCATAAAACCATCTGTATCAGCGCACCTGCACACTGGAAGGCTATCGACAGAATGATTATGACCGCGGGACCCAGAAATTGCTCTAAAATGTGTAATCATTTTGTTTGCTGTATCTACGCCGCCACCCCCACCCCACCCCAACCCCTCCCTCCTTTTTCTTTCACATATCAGTATTCTTTGGGCCTGGTTCAACAAAGCAAGGTTATTTTCTTTCGCTTGGGTCCGCGGCCTGCACAATTTCCATTTAGATTTGAGGCTGTGTTTCTAACATATCACAGACCTCTGCTCTGCATTCAAGGATGCTTTATATTAAATGTCATGCAAATGGGCTGTCTGACCTGGCCAGAGGTGCATTGTCTGCAACAGATAAAGGTTAATTGTGGATGTTAATTTCCACAGATTGTGGATATAATGAAGCTGATTTGCCGTCCAAGTTGCATAATGTCCCGCTATCTTTCAAAACAGCGTTGACAGTGGTTGGCAGCCACTTTGGCAGCCTGTTGAATTCTCAGTCACTAAGTGTGCATGTGCTGGAAAAAAATAAATAAATAAGAAAATGTTTAAAATCCCTGTTCAGTTTGTCAGTTTGTTGTCATAACTGGTATTGCTGCGATAGAGAGAAACAGCTAGATTTACAATTATGCTTTTTTCCCCCCATCTCCTACCAAAATCATAGATCAATCCCCTGCTGACAGATCCCGGTACAGTCTTAGTCTTAGTTGAGAGGTTCGACTGTTTCTCCCGCACATCCCCCCCCCCTTATTTCTCATCAAATTTGATTTGTATGAAGATGGAGCTGATGTTTTATTTATTTCTGCCCTGCGAGACAACCTGCGGGTGCCCTCTGGGTGTCATGATTTATACGTGCTGAACAAAAACAAAAGGAAAGACAGCCACTGTCCTTGCACCTGCTGGCATATACCTTAATGAAATTCAGCGAGATGAAATTTAGCGCAACCTCTATTGGGCTTGGCCGTATCATTTTGAAGTGCTTCATTACAGCAATGGTGGTGGCCTGTGGGATATCTTCATTTGGGATGTGACATGCCTCATTCATCACAATGAGATAAAGAACCAAAGGCCACAGTTTCTGCCATAACAAGTTGCAAGTTGTTTTTTATTTATTTCTCTTTTTGTTGAATCCGGTCACACTGGTTTCACTACTCTGTCCTGCACGTGATGAAATTAGAAAACTAGAGCGATCTGACAGCACTAAATGCGCTCGTCTAAAACATTATTGCCGTCAGATCTGTAAAAACAACAGCGGGTAATCGGTGTTCAAGAAAATGCTGTTGCTCTGCAGCCGTGCCGTGCTGTGTGAACCGACTCCCACGGGTCCCCCTGGATAACTTATTGAGGCGTGTGCCCAATGTGTGTGTCTGATCTATGAATGCCTGTCCAGAGGTCTTTTATTATTCTTCAGGGCCAGATGCCTCTGTGATTGGAGGATGAAGGAGGCGCGAAGAAGAGGAGGAGAGACAACGGAATAATGAGGTTTGCTGCAGCAGAGTAGCCACTTTCTGCTGCTGTTGCACTCGCTCTGCAGCGCAGTTTGCCACTCTGCTGTGAGTTTTCTTCTGTTTCTGCAACTCTAGTGCACCTCTTATCTCCCTCCCAGATTTATCAGTTTTCCGTCTCTTCTGCTTCCCTGCTTACTCTCTCCACCCCCGTCTCCCCCCACCCCTTCATTCTTACTGATGTGAAGGCAGATGCTTCGGGCCCCCAGAAGGAGAGTATCTCTGATATAAAAAGGCCTAATGAATGGGAGCCGCCTGTTTGTGTGCCTGCCGCCAAGTAGTGCAGCTGCACAGGCGCTGGATGGCACAAACAAAACCCTCGCCCAATCCCCCCGTCCCACCCCACCCCCGCCTCCTTTTTTGGAAATCCACAGCAAAAAGCCAGGATGCTGTGCACGTGCGGGGCTTCAGATTGAGGCAGATGAGTTAATCCAGAACAAGACCCAACACAAAAGCAAACAAGTGAGCTTTACTCATTTGTAACTGTGGTCTAAAGGGCTTTGTCTCCGCTGAAGGTGAAGTTATTGATGCCACAAGGCTGCTAGATTATTTCCACAACCTCACTGTCTGCACGCTCCAAACTCATGCTGGGGTACTGTCACTATGCTGATTTCTCTCACAATTCCCCACCTGTGTTCGGGAGCTATTTGCGATTAATTACTCCTAATGATTTTTTTGTATCCATATTGTCCTCTAGAGCGCTGAAGAGTGGCCTTGTGTCAAAATCACAAAAAAAAACCAACAACCGCAAAAAAAAGACATTTTTTTCAGTCTCTAATCAATGTGTCAGTCTGTCTGGTCTGCTTTTTCGCTTTTTTGTGAGTTCGTGGCATTGTTTCCCCCACATTTGTTTATTCCATTATCTTAACCCTTTAAGACCTACCATAGAACCAAGTTCGCCAGAGCTTATATTATATTTTTACATGCTGTGGAGCCATTTTTGGGAGCATTTCAAGTTGCTATACATCAATACAACCATTATAGCCCAAACTTTAATAATATGTCTGCATTAGGTGCATAGTAATTACATAAATTGCAAAAAAGTGCAATAAACTACAAAAAAATTGAAAATCGTTTTTGTTTTTTTAACATATATTTCTAGTTAGAGAAATTTAAGAGGCTTATCCCTCAAAACTGTAAATACAAAAAAGTTACACAAACTAGTTTCCCACCACAGGAAATTTATTTTGAGTGTCTTCATAGTTTTATTTTTGAAATACACCAATTTTTATATACTGCAGGAAAAACAAAAATAAATATTATAGTGCAAATTTGCAAAATAACAGCATATGCATCAAAATAAACTATTTCCAGCAGTGCAATATGAGTCTTAAGCATCCCAGAAACGACACAGAAAGTCATAAAGTCAAACATAACTTTTTAAAACACATAACAAGTAAAACACAAGCTCATAAGGCCCCGATCGTAAAAAACTACATTTCCGCAAAATGACGTCACTTCCGGTTTCGGGCAGGTCATGCGGTCATGTGATAGTTCGTGCTGATGGACGTAGGAAGTGTTACAAACAGCTGATGGATCGGCGAAGCGTGTTTTTGTTGCTGCAAGTGATTTTTATGCAGTTTTTGCAAAGCTATATGTGGAAGGAAACTGTGACCTAGGACAAGCTGATGGCATAAGATGTAAGTACAACTCCTCCAGTTTCATATGCAAAAAAAATTATTGCGCTAGCTTACTTGGTTGCAGAGCTACCGGGATTTAAAAATAGTTACGCAAAACAGAGCGTGCCCGCTCCGATCGGCTGTAAAGGGTTAAAGCTTTGTTGGGGGTGTAATGGAAGCTTAGAGGAACAGGTGATGAAGCTAATTAGTCATTAGCGAGGAGATTAGGGTCCCAAATGACAAGTGCATGCTTTACAAGGTCATAATTTGATTAAAGTCACTGCCAGTTGATGGGAGAAGCTACCCTGAGATGATTAACTTGTCCCCCCGTTCCTGTGTCTCTTTCTCTCCACATGCTACCGAGATGATTTCTAATTTAATGACACATATAGAAGCGAGCACGTGTTTTAGTTTTTATGTGACAGGCCAATATGCCACAGAGAAGACTCAGCCTATTTAGCTGTCTCTAGGGTTGCCAACTCCCTGAAAAATAAATAAGGGACACCTCGTGGCCAGGGCCGGGCGACCCAGTTGTCTTCACCCTTCCCAGTGTGGTGAATTTTCTAGCTCTTTTTTTGTGTGTGAAATTATTTTTTTAACCATTTGACTTGAAGTTGATTTAAGTAGATGCATATTCTATTCTTTGTGATATGAACACATGTGAAACAAATGATCATTTAGCCATTTATTTTTAGCTCAAAATGACAACATTAACACAGTAAAACAGGTCTCTTTCTTAAACAGAAGCCTGTCATGCTTAACTTTTGAGAATATAAGTAAATCTTTCTTTAAAAGAACTCTGTCCTGCTTAACTTAAAATAATAGAAAACAATAGAAAGAAAAATATTCTTGTAACAGTGCACATTTAGTGCATTTAGTACAATTGGCTTCAGTTGAGGTATTATTTCAGCTTTTCTAAAGCTAATCAGCTGCTCCTGTTTGTAAACCCGCTTGTTCCCATGATTACGCATCATAACTCATCATCATTATTCATCTATGTATTACTTTTATGTATTAGTCATCTATTTGTTGTAATCATCTATCCTTGCTGTTGTTTATTACACAAAATAAATTATATTATCACACTTCTGGCCACATAGCGCTGATATTCACTGCACATGCCCATATTAACGTTTTCCAGCCAGGTGTTTTCCTTTTCCCATTCTTCCCTTTCTCTGAGGGGAACAAACATTGCTGCTCTAATGCTGGGCTCACACTGTGCGATTTTTGGCCCATTTTGAGACGATTTTTGAGTGATCGGACCGATTTTGGCCTTCATCGTGCATCGTGTAGTATACGTGGGGTAAAGAGAAGTGATTAACACCTCACGACCAGCTCCCGATCATCAATCGCTCGCGAGGGTGTCACCACAGGCGCTCACACTGCTCACGCGCAAACACGTAAACGTCGGTGAAAAAGATGGAGCAGCACGGCTGTGCAGCGTGTGATCTGGACACAAGCGATGGAGGCACAACTTGTAGAACTTTGGAAAGCTCATCCGAGCCTTTTCGATGTGGCATCACAAATGATCACGACCACAACAACCGTGAAAATAGTTGGATCTACACTGCTGCTCAATCACAGCTGCCTGATCAATGTTTTTCATTAGCAATTTAGCAAAGTTGATGGTGGTGGTGTGTCTGTGTGAGTGAAAGACAGAGAGAGCGAGCGACAGATTTTCTGTTATAACCTTCATTTTATGGAGGCACAGTGTGAGCACTCAGGTCGCATCAGAGCATCGGGCCGTATAGTGTGAGAGTACATCGTGACATACGAACTTTTAACCCCTGTGAGTCAATCGTGCAGTTTGAGCAGGAGCTGAATAACGTGACTGAAAAAATCGCACAGTGTCTGCCCAGCTTTAGGTGTACTGTCGTCCGAGACTTGCACCGCAGAGTCGGCGTTTGTTCCCCTGTTGGCCATGCTTCTTGTTGTGGTCATCTGTTGTCTTCCGGTATTTTCTCCGCAAGCGACCTTTCCTCAACCAATGAGATGAGCGGTAATCTGAATTGTCATATTCGAATTGTCATAAGTGTGCTGTCAGCTCATTGGTCACAAAGCAGGAGAGGGGCTGGGAATTATGTTTTCAAACAAAGCGTTAATTCCATAAACATTTATAGACTACTTTTGATTCTCACTGTATTACGGGACAAAGTGCGTCCCTTATTAGCTCAATACGGGACGTGTACTTTTGTTTCGAAATACGGGACGATTCCGTATTTTAAGGGACGGTTGGCAACCCTAGCTGTCTCTAAATAATCCGAGGTCCCTCACCGAGATGACAGTCCGTACTGTAAGTCGATCTGTGTCTGTGTACTGGATTGTTTTCATAAACATAGTGCAGTATCCAGCAGAGTAATGGCTCACCTTGAGCCACGCTGGCGTTTGAACTTTTGTGCTGCTGTGCTTGTTGTTTGTGTATTCAGCTGGGGGATTGTTGTGTCACGTGTCAATCTCCATCTCCCACTTCCCACATTTTGTGTTATCTTCATGCCATCGATGACTAATAAAGGAATAATATTCCCCAAACGTCTACCGTCATTCTTTTTAGCTTCAAAAAAACAAGTTTAGGAAATCTTTAAAGGAAAAAAAATGCTTTAAAGGGCACAATGAATGTGGGTGTAGGCTTACATAAAATAGCAACTCAGTGCAAAGATAAGTGTAGTGGTGTATGTTGCCCTTAACAGTCTTGCATGTGTTGATGGCGCTAAAGTATCTTTTTTTAAAGTACACCCAGTTGTTTTTTTTTAGTTTATTTAACAGAAAAATAATGTTGTATCTATAAATACGCATAGATTAGGGCGTATATCCAAAAAAGGCTTCTCTGGCCGGGATGGACATTACCGTTCCTCCTAATTAGTGTGGCCAAAGACAGGCCATATACATACACAAAAAGCAGAGGAGAAGACATCTTGCAGGCGTCTAAAGCTAGGGCGTTTATAATTTTGTGTGCAAAAACAAAAAGACTCAAGATATGAAGGATCATACCTATTTTTTATCATCTGAGAAGAGCTCCGTATTACCAAAGAAGAAAAACACTACCAGCATTTGGATAAAATCCCATCCTTTTTCTCCTCGCATCAAGTCTCCTCTCCTGAACTGAAATCAGGGCTCAAAGAAAAGAACACGTGCATAAACATGCTCGTGTATGCATGGCATTGTTGCAAATACTTATTGACTGCAGACATGCAACCCTGCGCCTCTGGACAGCTAGCAATGAGCATGCTAAACAAAAAGAGCAGATTGTTATAAGCTAATATTGTGGCAGCTAATGTTACACTTGAGTGTCCTAAAAAAAAACACACTTTCCCCCTGATAAACAGTTTGATTACATTCTCACATCATGTGAGAACATATTTGCTAGGTGTTTGAGTCCAGAAATATTAGTAGCTAACAGCAGCTAACAGCGGCTAACAGCAGCAAAACAGCAGCACTAACCAACAGAAAACTTGGTTAGTTCGGGCTCCTTTCACAAAGTTTTAAAGCCTCTCAAGAATAAATGTAACATGGACACATATTGACAGCTGAGGTAAACAGTTGACTGACAGAACTACTCACTCACTACAGATGAATAGCAGCCACTCTGTTTGTCCTACAGTGGCCACCTTAGCTAGAATTATGTACTTAAATTAGGAGGGTCCAGAAAGCAGAACTCACTTGATTACGTAACATGACAATCTCGCCGAGATTTATTTTTCAAACTGTAACCTCAACATGTTGTTATAGTAAACCTGAAGTAAATGCAAGGATATCATCTGCCTGAGCATCACTGGGTCCAATCAGCAAAAGTAAAATGAATAAACGTGTGGTGGAGCAGGCACATTAATGGGGTCATTCTGATGATTTTTGTTGGGGGGTTTTCATGGAAGAGAAGATTTTTTTCTTAGATTACCAAGTTTATGTGAACAACTTAAATGAGAATCTGAAGTTGAGCTCGGAATATGATCTACAGGCTATTAACTTTCTGAATTTACAGATCTATTTCCATCTTCAGAAAAATGACTGACCGCGACACCATATTACAGTTTTCATCCCCCACGGCTCATTAAGAATATCCCTTTTGGACAATTTCAGGGACTAGGACGCATATGAGATTCTAATCAAGACTTGCAGTTCTAATCTCTGGGCCTATTGCAGTGTTTTAGACAGAGAAGATGCAAACACCAGCTGCCCACTCAGCCTCAGTCAAGGCTCTCTCACTTGACAGGAGGAAACTGTTAAGCTCTAAATGGAACCAGGAGCAAACTTAGAGGCTGTCCTGATCAGAAGTATTATAAAGAAAAATCAGGACATTATTGAGAGTGACACTTCTTTGCTGCAGGTTTGTACTGAAGCCCCAGGAATCCCAACAATCAAGGGTAAACTAGTCAGGAGTTACCTTCCTGCTCTTAAACCTGAAACTTCACTGGCCTAAGGTCAATTTTTGGTGCAGTAATTGCATTTATTACGAGAATATGGTGAAAACACTTTAAAAGATGTGTTTAGCAATAAAATATATCCTTTGGCCAGTTTCATAAATTGTAACAATAATCATGTCATATATATACTTGGATTCACTTGCGGTTGTTTGTATGTAAGTCTCACTTGAAGGAAGCTGGGGGACAGGAACTGAAGTATCCCATAGCCAAACACCACACAAAAGCACATGGTGGGAGTGACTCAACCTGAAAAGTCTGATATTGAGACTATTACACTTGGTGCCAGGGATGGGGATCAAATCAAACACCTCAAACAAAAAGAGTCATGCTGGATTTATGACCTAAAGTATTAATAAGCACTTACACCTCTCCTGTTTTTTATAGTAAGTACATGGGTCACTTTCTTTGTAACAGCTACGTATACCTGTATTTCTGTGGCTTTTGTTCTTTAATCATGTTTATTTTATTACATATTTTATTATCTTATCAGTTCACCTTTTCAATGAGAAATGTAAAGATCATAATCTGTTTTATTCAAGTGACCAGCATAGACACCTGCCATTCAAAATATGTTCTAAAAATATCCCAAAATATCATGGAGCATGCCAGTACACCCTGTCATTTGAAATCAACTTATATGAGATGTAGATTTTAATACAGAATATTACATATGATCAAACTCCACGCAGACCACGAGTTGAGCACATGCTAAATCCTAGTTGAAGCTCCATCAGCTTGACAGTGTTGTGATTATCATACCAGCAAGAAGATACCCAGCATCAAATCTAGGTGAGTACTTACTAACCACTCAGGAAAACCTGAACTGAAATCTATGGGAGAATTTTCCAGCAGCAAAGATGGTATTACAGGTATAACTTCTAATGCCATTTTTAACCTAATTCGAAACTCTTTAAAACCTCATTTTCGTGCAAAGTCAGCAAGTTATTTAAAAATTCTTCTGCTTTTTTTCTTTATCAGCATTCCTGATGATTCTATAGAGATGGTGTTTATTGGAGATTATGTATTGGAATTTCAGGAGCAGGACCACGCCTCCAAACACACTCCTTCCGGTTGTCATCTACATAGGTTCCCCCAGTTCTGCAAGCTGTTCATTCTCGTTTACGTGCCCCACCCTCCCTACCTCCTTGTTCTCAATTCTTTAACTTCTTCATTTCTATTTAGTACATGGGGATCTGCCAGGCCTGGGAACCATCGCCAGTCCCCTTCGAGACCTTCCCCAAACCGCAGCTCAGTTCATGTCAAAGCATTCACTTTTACCTACTAAAATGCTGTCAAACGTAAAATGAGGACGTGGGCCCAGCTAGTGAATGTATAAGTGTCCACTAAAGTTCAAATTAATTTGGATAAATCTTGTAACTTACTGCTCAAGTAAGTGTCTGGATACTATGTGATGTGAAGTGTTTACAATGACTTTGGCCTGCAATGAATGGGAGAAATGTTTTTGTGTATTATGCATAATTTTTGAGAGAAGGCATGCATAAAATGTAGGAGCAAAGGCCAACCTAACGTCTAAGCATGAAACTGGCATGCAACAGTTTCTAGTATAAGTATTTTCCAAGCGTGCGGTTCTTTGGACTTCATGAGTCCTGCCCTTCACCTATCCCCCGAGTCACCTTCTCTCTCTATTGTTTACTAGTTGCTATTCGCAGCTATCAAATATTGATAGAGGTCAGTAGCAGACCAAAGTCACCCCATCTCAATTTTTAATGTATAATATAGCACTGCAAAAGGTGTTCCCTCCACTGTCATGCTTCTGAAGGCAAATAGTTTCCTACCAGTGCCACCGACTCAGTTCATAAATGTGTTCCCTTAGGTCCATTGAAAACCACACTGCAGCTTCATATATAGTGAACAATGCCACCAGGGGATCAGAAATACACTGAATCCCCTTTCAAAAATCAGTCAACATATTTCCTCTGTGCATCCTAAGAGGTCTTTTGGAGAGAGTAATAACCCTGAATATTCTTTGAGGAGAATGAAAAAAACTGGAACAGGGCCAGAATAGGCAAAGCAGACTCAAGACGGTAGGTTGTGGCAGTGAAGTGACTACGTTTCAAAGAAGCCACGAGCGGGATAGCGAGCCCATCTCATTTATGTTTAATGCACACATGAGAGACGAGAAGTCAAATTAGAGATGTGGGGTCAGTTTAGGTAGGTCGCTGAGCATTGGGGACTGAAAGAAAAACATGAAAAGCGAGACGATGAGTGCATCTTTGCTATATGTGTGCATATGAGGTAAACAGGTTTGTGGCTTTGCTGGTTTTCTTCTCAGCTGTAGTTTTCTTTACATTCCCCTACCCATAAGCAGCCCTGTCTTTGAATTCTGCACATATAACCTAATTCTTTTTCCCTTTCCCTGCCCATGAAGGTTCTATATGTCTTTCTTACTGCTTGTCTCCATCTTCAAGCGGGTCCTCTTTCATTTTGTTGCCCCCTTGGTGAGGCAGCAATAGCTCCTCAAGGGCATCAGTCGCCACCACTTAAAAGATGAGCATATGTGGAAAGACCTAAAGGGCAGAGGATGCTCAGACAGAAGTGGCTCGAGCATCTGAGTAATTCGACACCCCCGCTGTACACGTTCAAAAACACATTTTCAAAGGTGAGCGATCATACTGCCAGATTAGTAAAGTCATTATACTCATCTTTTATACTCAGCAGCTAAGATTGTTGCTTTCTGGAGATGTAATTATTAGATAATAATTATTCAATAACAGCTTTGTGGAGATGGCATGCAATAAAGCTTAGACTCAAACTGGCTTACATCCGCATCTTTAAGCTATGGAGGCATTCCATTTATTGATGTGTGGGATGTTTAGGCAACAAACACATCGTCCTAGTTTTAGGATAAGGTCGGGTTAGGCAACACAAACAGTTACAGTATGTCTCATCCACCTCCCCGACCGCACATTTGCGGTCAGCGCTGCTACATACATTATATGACATAGTACAAGCAGTGAACGCTGGTTGTAAATTGTAAGGTGCAGAATCATCCGATGACAATGTAATTCCAAGCATACACAGCATACACAACCAGACACCCAATCCATTACCCTTTGCCCATTTCCCTCAGTGAACTCATTCTTACCTCTGCCTCTCTGTGGTAGAACAAGTACCAATGTGAAGAGATCGCCAAGGGGAGTCATGTCTCCTGTGGCTTTCTGAAGGCAATTCTGCCATTGCTTATTTTAGACACAGCTTGTCTCCGTGGCACAAGGCGGGGTCACTTTACATGGACGACCAGGCCGTGAAACTCTATCCAGCACTCATGGAATAAGAATGCAGTTAGGTGAATTGATGGCCTCTCGCCTCTTTTGCCTGAAAGCGGCCTTTTGAAGGGTTAGCGATTCTACTCTGAGTGAAAGCCATTGACACGGTACAGTGTAGACTGGGAAAGGTTACACACAATACAGTAATTTAGAGTTCTTAGACAAGGGTCATCACACAGTTTAAATGTATGAAAGTCTCTTGAACATCTGACATCATCTTTTGACTGAGCTGGATGAGGCAATACATAGCAAGTAGTTGGTGTTTTATTAACTGGAAAAACATATTTTATGAGCAACTAATCTGAACATACAGTCCTCTGATTTCTTAGTTTTTTGCATATTTTGTCACATTTAAATGTTTCAGATCTAAGTGTGACAAAATCTTATAGCTAAAGATAACACAAGTAAATAAAAAGTGCATTCTGCAATCAATCAGAAACTGCAATCAATCAAATTAACTGAATTAACCATATTTTTGGAACGTTGGTTCCGGCCCTGATTACTGTTGAATCAAGAAATCACTTAAATAGATGTAGGCTAAAAGATCTCCATATGCAACAAATCATGTTATGACATAAAGAAACAGCAGAGAAACAAAATTATTGACATCTGTCATTTGGAAGAAGTTGCACGGCCATTTTTAAGGCTTCGGGACTCCAGTAAACCACAGTGAGAGGCATTATCAACAAATGGAGAAAAATTGGAACAGTGGTGAACCTGCCAGAAAATCCTCAGGATTTTCTATGAGTCTGTTGTGGCCAGTGCGATCCTCTATGCTGTTGCATGCTGGGGGAGCAGGCTGAGGGTCGCAGATGCCAACAGACTTAATAAACTAATCCGTAAGGCCAGTAATGTTGTGGGGATGGAGCTGGACTCCCTCAAGGTGGTGTCGGAGAGGCGGATGCTGTCCAAGATAAAGACAATGTTGGATAACACCTCCCACCCACTCCATGACATGCTGGTCAGTCACAGGAGCTCGTTCAGTGAGAGACTGAGATTACCGAAAAGCACCACTGAACGACACAGGAAATCTTTCCTGCCTGTGGCCATCTCCCTGTACAACGCATCCAGTTAACACACTGGTTACTGCTACAACTACACGTTTCTTTTCCAGCTATTTATTTATGAGTGACTTATGTATGTATATATATGAATATATTGTACTATTCTTAGTTAGCGTATTGTCTGTCTTGTCTTAATGTTGGTTTATAATGGAGCACTGTAACAAAAAATAATTTCCCCCAGGGATCAATAAAGTATTCTGATTCTGATTCTGAACCTTCCATGGAGTGACCGACCTACCAAAATTACTCCAAGAACACAATGATGGCTCATCCAGGAGGTCACAAAAGAACCCAGAGCAACATCTAAAGAACTGCTGGTCTGGGTTTTACTGCATATTACATTGCATTTAGCTTTGAGGACCTTATTGAATCAACCACGTTCACTGAGCAAGAAAAAGGCCGGCCACTCCTGGTGCACAGCCTTTTGTTACCTAAGCAGCTCACACTAATACACCCACTATTCTCAGTACTGCTGATTCTGCCAGGAACCTGGGAATTCCCATACACAACACGTGTGAGAGCTCCAAGGTGAAAACGACTGCTGACCTCAAATATCACAAAGGTTCTTCTCACATTTGCCAAAAGAGATCCTCATGATTCCCAAGATTTTTTGGAAAATATTCTGTAGTTTAAAAAGGTAAAAGTTGAACTTTTTTGAAATGGTTTGAATTCTGGTACATCTGACATAAAGCTAACACAGTATTTCATAAAAAGAGAAAAAAGAAACTCAAGCTTGGTTCATGCAGCAGGACAGTTATCTGAAACAAACCAGCAAGTCCGCCTCTGGACGGTTAGGGGCCAATTAGTTTTCACACAGGGCCAGGTAGGTTTGCTTAGCTTGTGTGAAAAATGTGCAAAAAATGAAGAAATCATGTAGGGGGGAAATACTTTTTTACAGCACTCTACCAAGAATGTTGGATCTGGTAGGGTAGAGAAAAGAAGAAGTAGATAGTCTAAATACTTTCTTTTAAAGGGTTAAGCAGTTACTTAGTCTGTAAAACTGGCACTTGATGAGCTATTTCCTAATCTGCTGCTAAATGCTTCATTAAATGGGAAAAGACAATGCGAAACAAGCTGATGAGCATTGCCAATGAAGTGAGAGAATCTGTTTTTGTTGTTTGCCACGAATCACATAATGGGATAACAAAGCAAGCACTTGGTACCAGCACAACAAACCCTTGGATTTGGAACTACAGAGGAATCATGTAATGCTATAAGATTTGGGTCCTTGCGTTGGGAAATAAACAAAGAGCTGCACCGAAAGTTGACAAGAAAATGAAGAAAGAACAAGTGAAATTGTTAGACACTCCCCATTTCAGCAATTTCTCATGAGAAAATAGAATAGAGGGGAAAAAAACAACCTCTATTTCTATCTATTGGACCAGCCAACGGCACATCAACTATTTTCTCTCCCTTTCTCCCCATCGTCACTGAAAGCAATCATTTTAGAATTGATTTTCATGGCTCAGAGAGAAATAATGGGAATTCTTTCTAATGTAGAAATGTATGTGTTCCTTTTGGTTAACCAGAATAGACCATATTTCAAGCTTGTCAGTTGGAGGAGTAAAAATACCTCTCATCTTTTGCTCAACTTTTTTCTCTCATCCTATCCCCACTGTCTAAAGTGACAACTCATCAACTCTAAAAATCAATCATATAATTCTACGTTCTCCAGACTTCTGAAATGATGGAAGAAGTTTGGTTCTTTTTCAACCATCCTCAGGTCCACATTTGTCTATGTTTTGAGGAGATAAAATGGCATGCCAAGCAGCAAATCAATCTTCATGGTGGCGACAGGGATGGGGGGAATGACAATTGCTTTAACATGCCCCAGTTAGCACTCACCTAATACATTCTCACTCCCTACTAACACGCCAGCGTCTCGTTGCTAAGGGACTCAAGTTAAATCTACATGTCCATCTCTCGGTTTTCAGTGCCCACCAGCACCCCGCTGTCTAATGTGGAAAGCTCTTTTCCACCTGCTCTGTTCCACTCTCCGGCACTTCCACTCTCCGGCACTGGCCCCTTTCACCCACTGAGGCTCGAAAAAAGAGGCAGTCCAAAAGCAGCAGCTCCTCTCCCCTGGATGAGCTCAAATCCATTTACCTAGGGTTTATCCATCAGCAGCTGTCGAGTGTGTAACACCCTGCCCAGGTGCCATTACTGTACCATTACATACCAGATTCCCTCAGTTTATTACCACTATAGGAGCGTGTCAGCTATTATTAATGATAGCTCAACCCCATGCCGATGAAAGAGACTATTGATTGACAGAGGAGGTGAGGAGTTTGGGGATAGCCCAGACATGATCAGCATTCCTTTTTTTTTTCCCTGGAATTTAAAATACTGTAGCTCTTCAACAGCGCTCTGCAAACTGGGACAAAGTGTACTCTATAACTTATACAGTTGCTGCTATTTCAAAATACTCTGCTGCTGAGATTCAGGTCAGCAATATCTAATGCAAGGCTCCTTGCATCTCTGAAAAATTAGACTGTGCAGATGCAGAAACAGATTGGTAAATGCGTTCTAGTGGAACCTTAAAAGATGAATTTGATAATAGTGCGCAGATAAATGCAGAACAAGCTGCCTATCATTTCATCTGTGGTATAGTGACAGATTATAGAGAAAATGATCCGGTGTTATTTTGATGTGCTTCTGAAATAAATGAGTACTTTCACATTAAATTACAAAGGACACAGTTTTTAAAGAGCTGAAAATATTTGGTAGGTCTCCTGTGGATATGTCTAATCAGATTATTAAACTCCAGTCTTTGTATTTAACCCTGAATTTCTGTCACTCCTAATGACTTCATGTTTAGACATCACACTGAAACTGTTCATAATACTCATATAAAACACATAAAAATTTCTGTCAGTATCCTTTTTTTACAGGAAACAATAATAATCTTTTTCACCTTGATTAGTTCTTCTTTACAATGTTTGCAGGCATGTTTATGCACAGCTCTCCTAATGGTCGACCACAACATCAGATTGAAGTCTAGACTCTGACTGGGCCGTTGTGGCACCTTGATTTAATGATTCGATGATATCAAGTTGCCATCAGTTGTGCACAATATACAAAACAAGATGTCAAATGCATTTAGTGTTGGACATGATGTGAAGGGAGGGGTGGGACTTGCCCAAAGTCATAATCCTTTTCATCAGTGCCATGCTTTGTTAAATTATCATCAGGCAGTGTCAGGAGCAATCTGCAAGTGGCCACTTCCGAATCCCAATGAGAAAAAGGTCTGTTGGTCCTCATGTTGACCAACGGAATATCAATGAGCACTTAACTACCCGAAGTGGATGAAAGAGAACAAGAGAGTAAATGGGGTACAGAGATGAGCAAAGAAAATACCCAGGAGGCTTCTATAGAGAGCGTTTGCATTTCCTTTCCCTGACAGAGGAGCGAGATGACTGGAAAAGTAAACAGACTTTGTCTTGCAGCAAAAAGAGAAGTTTGGTGACAGCGCTGGCCTTTATCTGACAAGCAACCCCCCTACCACCTACACCTAAAAAAAACCCTTTCCGATAAGGAACAGAGGTAGTTATTAAATTGTAAAAGCAGGAGAGAAGCATTACTCTGAGGACTGTATAAAGGAAAAAGTACAATTTCTCGATTAAAAGGACACAAGAGATGGAGAATGTCCTGTTTCTATCCTGTTGTCTCCATTTTCCTTATTTGCTGTTGTGGTGGATCAATGATAGTGTACAGGCGTAACCTGGCAAGGTTATTTCCTCAGTATTACTGTCTTATCAAGCTGAGTGAAAACGTGTTGGTTCTGTCTGCGAGCTCAGCCAAGCACCGGGCTTACGAATGCTGACGACTGTGATTGCTCGCCTGTCGAGAGGTCATCTTGCAACACAGGGAACATTTGGTCCTTGAATAGAAGACATCTTTTGCAGGCAAAATTGTCACACAGCAATTTGGAAAATAGAAATATCACTGCCACTCATACCACCTTTAAAAGAGTCCTTTGGAAGCAGCACACAGTTGTAAACAGACTGGTGAACACTCTTTTGTGGTGCTTTCAACTAGTGACTAAAAAGAAGTTTAAAGGAATTCATAGAGTTTCACAGCTGTACTCTTGTCAGACATTTGTTTTGTTTTTTGGTGTGAACCAAAACAACCCAGACCCAACCGAATCCTGGACCCAGCTAAGAGGTGTAACTGTGAGCTAAGCAATTTTTGTATCCAGATTAACTTTGTATTCCAGGATTCACAAAGCACAGCAGTGGTAGCCAGTGTTGGTCAAGTTACTTTAAAAAAAGTAATTAGTTACTAATTACTGATTACTTCTCCAAGAAGGTAATCACATTATTTTACTGATTATTTATTTTCCAAAACGAAATAGTTACTTTTTTACTTAGTTACTTGTAACTAAAAGCACAACCTGAATACGTAATAAAGCAATAGACCTTTCAGCCCAATTCTAGTTTTTCTGCATAATCCATCATATAAAACTGAATCAAATGAAAAAGTCTCTTTTTAAAAATTGTTTTATTTGTTTTAATCTTTTAACTTTATGCACGTTGCATTAAGGAAAAATTAAATTTTCTTTGACCTTGTAATTTGAAATTTGTTTAACATTTAAACCTGTTTTCTGCATATTCCAGCATATAAAATAAAATAAGTTTTTGTGTTTACACTCACTCTTTCAAACAGATGCAAGTAAAACACAAATCAAAGATTCAGCGCCATTAAGTCCTATCACTCTTAAGTCTATTTCCACCTGTTTAGCAGGAGTGGGGATGTCGGAGATTTGCCCGGTGCCGCAGAGGTCATGCCAGTGGGAGGATCCGGGGGTTTCTCTGTGAATTTCACATTCCCGTGGCAGCGTGCTAGGTGCTTGCTCAGATTTTAAGTTTCATTTTTCGCTGTAGAAGAGTTTACAGCAGAAGATAATGTTTTTGTCACTTTTTACAGAATCAAACTCAAACTAATGTCAGTACTTCCCCGCTTTAAATGCTGCATGGTCGTACGCTCCCCCGCGCTCCATATTATCCATTGTTGATCTACACACATCTGTTGCTGCCACTCACGTCGTTCGTCATGAGACACTCTCACAAACAAAATCACAGTTTAGTAACACAGTAATGCAGCGTGCTACCGGGAAAGTAAATGTAATCTAATTACTTTTTTGCAATATAATAATTACTTTACTCGTTACTTGAAAAAAGTAATCGGATTACGCATTACTGCCAATGTACGGTGGTAACAGTTAGCTAGTAAAAGAAAATAGTTTTACTAGCAACTTTCCCCTTGGATGTATGCGTTAATCAAGAACTCAAGACCTTCTTCCTGTATTTCCTTTCCCGGTTTCTGATGTCTCACTTTCTCCTTCTTCCTGTATAAATTTATATCTACGCAAACATACCGAGTATGCTATAGACTTGTGAGCCACTTTGTTAGGTACACCTGTTCAACCGCTCATGAACGCAAATATAAAATCACTATTAAGCTACAACATGGCAACAGCTAAGTGCATATAAGCATGTAGACATGGCCAAGACAACTTGCTGAAGTTCAAACTGAGCATCAGAATGGAGAGGAAATCTAATTTAAAGTGACTTTGAAGGTGAAATGTTTGTTGGTGCCAGACAGGCTGGTCTTTGAGTATTTGAGAAACTGCTGATCTGCTGCAATTTCCCCACACAACCTTCTCTAGGGTTTACAGAGAATGGTTTGAAAAGGGGAAAATATCCAGTGAGCAGCAGTTCTCTTGCTGAAAACACCTTGTTGATGCCAGAGGTCAGAGAAGAACGGCCAAAATGCTTTGAGCTGACAGGAGGACAACAGTAATTCAAAAAAGCATTTGTTACAGCCGAGGTATGTAGAAGAGCATCTCTAAATGCACAAGACCTCAAACCTCAGTCAAGACAGGCTATAGTAGCAGAAGACCGCACCGAGTGCCCCTGTCAGCTCAAAACAGGAAACTGAGGCTACAATTCACACTGGTTCACCAAAATATGACAACAGAAAATCAGAACAACATTGCCTGATATGATGAGTCTCAGTTTCTGATGGGCAGACAAAAGGGATCGAATTTTACATAGACAGCATAAAAGCATGGATGAATCCTGCTTTGTATAAAGAGTCTAGGCTGCTGGTGGTGTAATGGTGTGGGGGATATTTTCTTGGATAGTTGGGCCCATTAGTACCAACTCAATATGATTTAAACACCACAGCATACCAGCATATTGCTGACCATGTCCATGGCTTTACAACCACAGGATCTCAAAGCTCAAATCATCTCAAACTGGTTTCTTGAACATTGAACTGCTTTTCATAAACAATTAAGGCAATTTTGAAGACGTTGCTAAATGTCAACAAAATCTTTGTAAACACGGTTCAGTTGTTTAACTCTACATCCTAGAGAAATGGCTAAAAAAATTAGGGAAAACACAATTTCTGCTTCAACTGAATTCCCTGGAAATGCTTTTATGGTGTTAGAAGGGCTACATTTATGTAGTGCACTTACAAGGATGCACAGGGATGTTTTCATGGGAATTCCTTTAGATGTAGTGGTGCATAACATACACTATATGACCAAGCTTGTGTAGGCATGCAGGCACTTACAGCAACATCAATTAGATTCAAATTGTAGATAATGCAAAATAATACACCTTGTGTATATAATTATTGAGACAGCAGCTTTTCAAGATTAGGTTTTGCTGTCTTCTGGCAGTGTGGTCCTGGGATTTTTTATCTTTTTTGCCACTACAAAGTGTGTGGGAAATGAGCCATCTTTGTAGCAGCAGTTCCCTTTGGTTTACAAAGGCTAATCCTGATTGAATGAGCAAGTATGAAAATAAATGCCTGTACTATTGCTTCGTTAGACTGACACCGGAGCAAAATACGAGATCTCAGTTCTTTAAAAAGCATTTCTCTTGATTATTGAAAATGAAGGCAGACTGCCAAGAAGAACAGCGGGTTTGGCTGCTGATATGGAGTGGTACTATCACTTCCCACTGGGGTTGTGAAGTATTACTTAAACATACATCTTGGCCCTCGCAAGCTTTTTGTTGTGTCAAGGCTTTCACTCGGGAATACGCTGGCTGATCTGAATTTCAAATCAAAATCAATTATTCATTAATGACTAATGCTGACTAATTGTGACCCTTTTTTGTTGTTCATGATAAGACATTGTGAAAGCATCTGACTCAACTTTTGTTGAAGAATAAGAGTGACACTTGTGACTTTCCCAGGACACTTAATGTTTTCTGTGGACTGTGGGTCTCTGATTCACTTGGATTACTTAAATACTACTTTACCTTCAACTAAGGTTTATAAGGCTTTGTGCCTGGCAGTAGGTACATCAGTATTTTGTTGCTTTCTTTTCTTTTTTAATTGCCTGTTATTTAAAATTGAGCTTTTTTGTAATCACCCTCTTTAAAACATCAGGAGGCAAATATCCGTAAACAAATATTTTAAATACGGTAAACCACCACAGTGGATTTTTAATCAGACAATCAAGATGTAACTGAAGTCCAGACATTCAGCTTTAACTCAAGGGGTTAAACAAAAGATTTGCATTAACCCTCTCAAGGCAGGCGTAGTTAAAAACTAACAACCTGATCACCCCACATACATATTTTATGAGTTTTTTTTACTCAGAAGTACCACTGCAGGACTTGGTTGTGCATTAGCAACAAAAAGTTTAATTTGAGCCTGAGAGGGTTAACTGGACAAACTAATATAACTTTATAAGCATTGTTTTTGTTACTTGGATGAAACTCCTTTGACTTAAGTCTAAAATCTATGGGCATCACCAAATGCTGCCTTTCCTCCCTTGAGATGCTTTGCAGGCCTTTACTGTAGCCACCTTCAGTTGCTGCTTATTGTGGGTCTATGCTTGGTTATGCTTGGTTTCCTTCACCGTACTTTTGTCTTCCTATCATGTCAGCAAAGTCTAATCTGTCGTTCTCATTCGTGAGTGCAACCAGTGGTTTGCACCTTATTGAAAATACCCTCTCTATTTCCATTCAAGGTGTCGCTTGATTATAGACTTTGACAATGAAATGCCGACCTCTTTAAGAGTTTTCTTAACTTGATTAGATGCTGCAGAGTTTGTTGTAACCAATGAAAAATGTTGTGATCATACATTTTAGTTTTCTTCTTTCGTTTTTTTCAGACCGTTTGGTGTGGCTAAGCTGATCAGTGTATTTCTTCTATTTAAGAATGTACTAGAGTGTTGACTTGGCCCCTCCTAAAGTTTTCTGCTATTAGTCACATCAATCGCTGGCAGTGCTTTTTTCTTCCCTCTTGGTATCCTAATGATCTGTCACTCTTTCTATCTTTGTTCTACTGCCCCAAAGTATGCATTATAACAAATATTATTTCTTACCCAAAAAAACATTTCTAATCTGAATGGCAAAGATTACTGTACTGCCTCGTGAAACATTCACTCATGCTTTGCACTAGTGTATACATCAACCATCTGACTGGTACTCATTTTCTCAAGCTTTCAACATTTGTGAGGTTGCCCCAAAGAACAACACATCACTGTCATCCTTCTTGCGCATGATGACACTTGCTGTGAATGAAGGGTGATTATAAAGAAACTATTTGCACCATAATCGACAAAGACAATACTTTTTATCACAGCGGGCACAGCTATACAGTTAACCATACAAAATGGCACTAAATAAAAGCTGCTCTTCTCTACATAAATTACACATGCAGCAAAACATACACTGATAAGACTTTAGTGAGACTTCATGAAGGCTTCCTGACAAATGTAACATAATCAAGAAATTACCATTAAAATACACCCATTAGCATAATTGCTAATTTGCTTCCATGCTATTACTGTGGCTCTTTAGCAAAATATCATTCATTTCCACGGTTACAGCTCCTGTGCAAAATGGTGCGCTGATGGTAACATTACCTTTTTATGCTCTTTCTGTATTTTTATTGGTAAGATGTAACTTAACATTAACAAACAGCAGATTTACTCAAAGGCAGCAAATCGAATACGCTCAAAATGTATGACCTGCTTACCAGCTAATGCACACTTATAGCTAATGTTCTCACAGGAATTTAGCATAACAACTACAAATCAAAATGTGATGTAAACTATGAAGTGGCATTGTAGTCGATTCTGTATGCAATGAGAATGAATAGCAATTTAAATGCATATTTGTTCATTATGCTTTATCATTTTAAAATGTGCTAATCATATTCATTTCACTGAGGTTTTGTCTGTGGCAATGAAGTCTATAAATGTCCCCCTGGTTTGAGCTTCTTAAAACTGTTGAGTAAAATCAGTCCAAAATCAGTTCAAAGTGTCATTTAAGATGCTTGAATCACATTTGAACTGCATGACAGATGTTGGAACGGCATGCTCCTGCCCAAACTGAAGGATTAAAGCCGTTGCCTTTGGAGGAGTGCCATTCAAGACCCAGTTGGGATGCATTAACCGGAGTTAATCTGTAAAGGTCTGTGAACTGCATGTGGTTAGAAACAGTAAGTTAAAATCTAAGTGCTCAATTAAACTTTTGACTGATTATAAATCTTTAGACATTTGAAAGAAATCCATAACATGGCTTACATTCATACTAAAAAAGCAAAGTGGGATTCCATTTGAGTAAGATGTTTTAGTATTTGCTGGCTAAATTTTTTATGTCAAAATAATTGGTCCATATTTGATGAGTGTATTTGCACAAGGCTGAAAGAGAAGCAGAGAGATATATGGTTGCTTGGGGGCTAGGGCAAGGGCAAGGTTTTGGACAGTGGGCACAGGTGTTGTGCAGGAGGGTGGAGGGCAAGGCTCTGTGGACTACAGCCATTACTTTATAACTAATGAGGAAAAAGATGGCCAAACTCCCTGTGGCATGTGTGCCTCATGTGGACAGAAGCATGGACTGGGTAAGGTAATGGCACAGTAGGACTGTGCCCTTAGGCACGCCAATTGTGCCCATGTGGTCACGGCCCAGGAAGCAAGTGTATTCGTGAGAAGAAAGTTCATATCTGCAACAATGAAGTACCTTTTCTCTGCCGTACTCCTGAGAAATGGCACAGCCTTTTGAGGACACAGATAGCAGACATACTGCAGTATTATCAGGGGATATAGGATGTGTGTGTGTGTTTGTGTGTGTGTGGTTGCATGCCGCCTGCGTGCGTCAAACAGCTCTATTTGAGGTGGCAGGCACAGGTGCGTAAACGGCATGGTGGGCTCAAGCAGGTTATTGGCCGACAGATGGAGCGGAAGGCGGAGTGTGCTGCGGGGACAGGGGCGGCTGTAGGGTGGAGGGGTAGGAGCTGGAGGAGGGGTGGGTATTGTCAGTTTTCAGTGGGTATCTGCCAAGAGTGGCAACTGGTATGTCAAAGCTTTACAATCTGCATGGGCTGAGATTTCTGAGCAATAATAAAAACCTGTTCTCACTGTCAGAGATGGGCAAGGAACCAAGGTAAGTACATCGATAACACATGTGGACTATTATGAATTAACTGCCATAAAATATAGAGGCCACGCAGCACTGCC
The DNA here is from genome assembly GCF_965226115.1 of Aulonocara stuartgranti. NCBI lineage: Eukaryota > Metazoa > Chordata > Actinopteri > Cichliformes > Cichlidae > Aulonocara > Aulonocara stuartgranti. The sequence goes on from NC_138941.1 coordinate 33,113,979, forward strand.
TGCTTTGCTGCATGGGGATACTAATGTAAACAGAAAATACTAGCACGCATCTGGCACATTTGGAGTATATTACCAGGAGAAGCACTACTTTAAAGGTTACACTCATAAATATACATAGATTAGTTTGTAATTATGTCCTTCAACAAACCAACGTGTTCTTTTAAACTTGATTAATCCCTTAAAAATAGATTGGAATGGGTTTGTGATTTGTGTTCCCCTGCCATAGTTGAAAACAGTAGCCGAGAACTTTTTTTTTTATATCCAGCCCTGCATGGCAGCTTTTGCAATTAGAATTATGATCTAAATGAAGGTATGTAGTATACAATATAACAATGTCTAAGGCAAAACAGGCAGGAGAAAAAAGGGGTGGGGGGCAAGATGTAATAAAAGGACCGAGCACAAATAGAAATGCAACCCAGAACCAACAAGCACTCGCATCCTTGGACATTTACTTTCTGAATAATCCTGCGGAGAACAAAAGAACATTTCAATTCTTGTCTAAATCTTCAGACTCAAGATATGAAGGACCATGTCCGAGTCCACCATAGTTAAATCCACTTTAAAGAAAGTTTCGTTAATGTCGGCTAACAGCAGCTAGCCTCGGCTAATTTCAGCTAACAGCCACAAAAACAGCAGTTAGCATTTTCTCAACAACTCAGACGTCAGAGTCAGAAGTGAGCGTTTTTGACTCATTAACCTGTACAACTCCTTGCACAAACTAGAAAGGAGACGTTGACGCATCTTACCCGACATTGACAGCTGAGGTAAACAGCTGTTTTTAATCATAGAAACACGCTGGCCATTATAGTTTTTTTTTTTTTTCATCTCTCTTTGGTGAATTAAAGACCTTTGTCCTACAAGGCCACTGTAGGATTATCACTTGAATTGGGGGGGGTAAAAAGGGAGAACTCAGTTGATGGCGAACTGCAGTCTACTGACATCTGGTGGTGAAAGTTTTACACACTGTATCTTTAAGAATAATGAATTTAATAAACTTTGCTCTGCATGGCTACATGGTTAGCTGCTGTAGTTGACCATTAATCACACCTTTGCCAATCACAGAGGTGACAGGTGGGTGAGTCAGAAGACCCTGTAATCTAACAGCATTGTGCTTCAAATGACAAAAAAATATAATCATTAATATTAATATAGAAAGAGTAGAATTGGGTATAGGAAAACAGAGATGTCAGAGGTTGGGCAAATCAGCTCTTATCGAGTTTAATACCAGTCCCTCTGTAGGGCTCATATTTTCCATTAATCTGCACCGCATGAATACTAATAGCCCCGGTAGCTTAATGGCCCTGCCCAAATCCCTGTATTTGATTTCCACTTCTCAAAGTGACCTTTTCCCCGTGTTAATGGGCTTACCTGTGCTAGATCATGTTGGAGCATGAGAAGGGATGGGTTGACTTTGCCACTTTCAGCTCATTCCCTTTAAAGGAGACCCCTGGATTTCAGCACAACGCTTAAGTGATCAGGCAGAAAAACACATACAGAGGCACAAGCAAAGGTATGACACGACTATCATACCTTGTCATCTTATTTAATAGTATATTATGAAAAGCCAGGAAGCAGCCAAGTTATAATAACATAATAAATTTGATTCTTTGGTGAAATAGCTATTGGGTAGCATTAATTTTCTTAGCTCAAAGTTATCTTGAATGCATTTCAGTTCATCTTATTTTTGCGGTGGAGTATTGGGGCCACTTTAAGAAAACAATGGTGTTAATCATTTTGAGAATGAAGTCGAAATTTTGAGATTAAAGTTGAAATACAGTTTCGAGAAAAAAAGTCCAAATGTGGAGATTACAGTTGTTGCTATGCCCTGTGTAGATGAGTTAGTGAAATAGTACGTCAGAATCATTTTTATTTACAAAGAGATGATTTATCCACAGTTTGCTGATCGATATAAGAAAGCTGAAAAGATGGTGCAGGTCAGAAGGAACAAAACACAAACTTGGAAGAGTTGGGCGGATTTGTACAAAATGAATTGGCGCGCAGTGGACAGATAGAAGGATATTGATGGCTACACCCTTGTGCAATAAACAGGTTGTATGTTGTATCACAAGACACAATAACATGGCCGATCAATTTGTTTTCACTAACTCATCTACACAAGGCATTCTAGAGGGCATAGCAGCCTCGGCAGTTTGCCTTGGAAAAGCCGTAATCTCTCCATTTTGCCTTTTTTTCTCTGAATTTTGACTATTCTGAAAAATCATCAATAATACTTTGTTTCTTAATGTGGCCCTAATGCTCAATGTTTAACACTGTCAATCAAAGATATAGGATGGCTTTTTTGTATTAAATTGCTCACACTACTTTCTGCTTTGGTTGTCGATGTGTTTGTGTTTGCCACTGATATACTGCTGTTCTTTGCATAATCAATTAGTTGATTTATTTGTATAGCATACAAACAGACAATGCAATGTCTCGCAAGGTTATGTGCAAACAAGCTCTGGATGCATGTTACAATACTAATTAACCCTTCTTCCATTTCTCTGCCAAAACCTGTACAGTACATTGAGTTAGTGGCTTGCACTCTTGACCTACATCATAATGATACAGTATCTACTACAGTCCTCTTGTCAATACAGGGCGCAGGAAGAATTTAGATTATGGGTGGCAAAATACTAGATGAACCTAGCAATGGACATTTTCAGAAGATTAAACTTTGTCAGCTGTTAAATGACACAAAATGATCACATTTCAAGCAGAGAAACTAGCAGTGATCATGAGTTTCATCAGCGCCAGGACCAGGAGTTCTGCTGGGTGTCATTACTTTACGCATTTGTAGAAGAAACAGTACGTATACTGTATTCTTATTGACTCTAATCCATGAAGATGCCTCTAAGCCATCACCAGTGTGGGCTAGATAGGATGAACTACTGTTAACTGTTGCAGTTAGCAAATAGTGAAGAAAGGTGGAAGATGTTAACAGTTGTAGACCTTGAAAGAAAGGCAAGGAGGCTGCTGTTGTCCAGACAAGAATAATAGGGTAGAGGCAGACTAAAGGTGGGACAAAATGTCATGAAAGTGGTTTGTTTGGACCCATTTTCTTGGATTTAGTTAGAGCTGATAAAATGGCCACATGCAGAGGCACACAAACACAAATTTGGTTGTCTTAGCTGAATTGGTCCAATTGCTTATAGAATAGAATAGAATAGAATTCAACTTTATTGTCATTGCACATGCACAGGTACAGGGCAACGAAATGCAGTTTGCATCCATCCAGAAGTGCTTTAGTGATTTAGATATATTACAATATATATTAGCAATAATATAGATATGTGAGTATATTACAGAAATGGGTCTATTATGGTATGTTATAATGTACACGGTATGAAGTATGTTGTGAATATTCTATAACTATAAGTATGTACAGGCTGTAGTGAGTACAAGCTATGTACAGGATATGAACAGGATATAAATATGAAAAACTATACAGAATATGAAATGAAATAAATAACTTTACAGAATCTGGGATATACAGCTATACAGAAATGGGAACTATGCAAGTTGTAAACAGTTGTAGGATTAAAGATTATCGAATGTACAGAATGATTATTTACACAGAGCTATACAGTAGTGCAGTTAAGATAAGTGAGGGTGTAGATAGTTTCTACAGAGGCTATATAAAGTGCTAGTGGTTGTGAGTGGTGGTTCAGTCCATGTTATTATTGTGTTTGAGGGTACAGTTGTCCATTGTGGGTGTGTGTATGTTCAGTCCATGAGTTAACGTGGGTCAGATGTCAGGAGGCACAGTTCAGGAGTCTGACAGCTGTACAAAATCAAATATTTGATTGAACTCAACTGGGTTCGGCCTTTTAAAAGGGTTGATGAATAGTAATTTGGTATCACACTGTGTTTTACTTTTACAGGTTTTTGGTGAGAATGTATTTTTAGGATTCACATGCGTCATTCGAGAGATTTTTTTTCCCCCTGCGTCAAAGGCACCAGTTGAGATTGTCAGGCATTTGTTCTGAATCCTAAGTAATGAACCTTAAAGCAATGGGCATGCTGAACATATACATGCCAGCCCTAAGTTCAGATTTTTGTGTTTAGTGTCTTAAAAACAACCCATTTTATATCATTTGTACTCTCACAGTAGTGTAGAAAACACAGAATACAGAAACAAAGAAAAGCTTATGCAGTTTTCTTTAAAGAGTCTTTTTTAAACCAAAGCATAGGAACTTGATAAACATGAATCCTGGTCTAAATACATGAAAATAGCTACCTCCCACCAACTATTGAATGATTCCATTGGTTCCAACAGCATTTATCCTTACATTTAACTCACTTTGACCTTCTTCACCTGTCTGGCAGCTGTGGGGCATAAGGAGGTCTGTCATCAGGAACCTAGTCTTGGCCTCCTCTGTCTCCTGTTGTCACATTGCTGATCTCTGCAGGTGTCAAGACCCTGGGGCTTTGTCAGTGACAGAACTATGTGAGCCCTTGCTGTCCCCATAGGCTTTAAGGTGAAAGGGGTCAAAAATCTCCCAATGCACCACTCCCCTCCTCTCTAAATGGATCTCCTTTAGGGTCTCTTGTGGAATCCTTCATTTCCTAGCCGGTAATAGAATGCAAGAAGGAAGCGGAATGGATGGGCTACGTCGCTGACAGGATGGGATGTGGCATATTTATGATGCTAGCAGAAAATCACAGGGCTTTACAATTAGGCTATCATCTGAAGATCCCTGCATTTATGTGTAGGATGCAATGGGATGTAAAGATATATGGCAGAGTAAAACAGATTTTCTCACTCAGTATTAAAGCATTCTTCTCCATTATTGTGCCTTGTACAAATCAGATGATATCCATTATGTGGGAATATCTCTAGTCCTTACAAAGACTGCAGAAGAAGTGGTAAACATGGAGACCGTGAGTCTCCTTCTCTCTATTTTGCTGTTTCCCCTTTGTGTATTTCTACTTTAAAAACCACTTGTATATATGCTTGCGCACCTGTCAGACGTGTTTTTTTCTTATCCACATGAATTTTAATATCAAAGACAGACTCTGAAATTGGCACCTAACGCGCAATGCATACCCATCACCTCATTTTGAACGGAATGCTGCAACAATAGGATTATGTTTGACTGTTCATATGTAGTCAGAGATGAGCTAGATCAAGCCATGTTTTAAGTTCCTATTTTCAAAAGTGTGTGATCAGAGAAATATAATACAGATGAAACAAAGTACCTTGGAGAGAACCATTAAGGTAGTAAAGACCTGGATGAAATATGTCTTTAACAATAGCCTTCATAGCCTGTTATACTCGAATATTCTGGCTAATATAACAAAATATATACTGGCTCACATGATCCGTGTCATCCATTTCTTGATTATTTAGTCATATGTGTCTTCAGTTACAATACTTTCTGAAATCATGTGCACAGAGGTGTCTCATGTGCATATTGTTCGAGAGTTGTCCACCATATTGGATGGGATTGAACCAGTCTTCAGAGAAAAAATATTCCTTCCCCAACTGGTTCGAGAGTTGCTCCTGGAGACTGCTGGATGACGCTAGCTGAAATTGGTCACAAAGAGGATGCTGCTTCACGAGCCTCGTGATTGCTTTGGTTGCTAACAGGTACGATGGTATCAGTTTGTGTTGGAATCTTTAGGGTTTCACTACTACTCAGAGTAGCAAATAGGTGTTTGTAAAGAAGTCTACATGTTTCATGCAAAAAAAGAACCAAAGCAATCACAATGATGGGATATATATTTCTTTTTCCTAAGGATCAGTGGTTGGCAGGGGATTACTAACCAATCTCTAGGCTTCTATGACTGGGGCTTGCCAACAGGTTGGGAATACATGTTTTTCCCTTATGACTGGTGGTTTTGAGATTTTCATAGACTGGGCTCTAGGTCTGTGTGACTGAAGCCTTACCCACTTGACCCTAACAATGTTAGCCTTTTCTGAAGCTATAGGGGATTTATGGCATCACTCTGGGCTGGAAGCAGTGCTTAAACAATGGAAAAAACACAAACTTTGTCCAAAAACCTCTCATGTTTAGCTGTTTTCCACTTTTTCTTTGGTCATTTTAGCCTTTTTGGCCAGGGTGAAGGGAGCTCTGCCATCAAACAAGAAGACAGCCTCATGTAACTATGACGGTGTTTGCTAGTTCACCTTACATGCATTAATGTAATAACGTGGTTAGCCTACTCAACGTAAATTACACACGAACAACATTAAGCTACTCACGCAGAGAAGAACGGCTGCTGCCGTCATCATCCGTCATCATTTCTGCTACACTGACAGGGCTAGGGGCCAGGACTCTACTCTTCGGGTTTTTGGGGGATGTTGCTAACTCCTGGTCCGATAACAGGCACCACACCCGCAGTAGATGTGCTCGGTGTGAGGTCTTGCAGCAAGCTATCAAATGCGGCGCATTTCTCGGCTTTTAACAAAATGCACTACGTCGCCAGGTGTTTCATCAGATTCGAGGTGTTACCTCCTTTGCACAGTATCAGCTTAAAGCACTTGTTGCTGGCTGCTGAGTTTGCATCTTTTGCTGTGAAGTACAGCCAGACTTTGACCGCTTCGCCTTGGGCATTTTTAATCTGTAGCTCTGCTCTAAAAGAACGTACGTACCTGGGCCCGCCTACTACGCTTGCAAAGGTAAAATGATTGGCTAGAATCCAAAGTGTATGACATCTCAGGAAAAAAAAGCACCGAAATAAAGCACCGAAATGTGCGCTGCTTTTCGGTCTGATTACTACCGTTTATGTCAGAACCGGTGCCATAATGGCACCGGATACCGGTACCCATCCCTCCATATGACCACAAGTGAGGGCAAATTAGAGCCGCATGATTCCTTCCTATCACTTTTCAAAACAATTTTCCTTGACTTCACTGGAAAACCGTATCAAGGAATGACAGGAAACATGTTAAGGAGAATTCACAAAGAAAACCGTGGTGATCAAAGAGTCGTCACGACACAGGTGGTCTACTGTTTTGAAAGTATGTTGTTCTGAAGATAGAGTTACAGGCAGGTTATAAACATGGGGGAAGCATTATATCCTTCATTTAGTTAAATACATACTAAAGGAGATAAGAAAAAAAGCACGGAAATACATTTCATTAATATTTATAGCATTTGACCGCCTCTTATTATTGCTGATCCTGAGATACTTCTGGGTCATTTCATTCTGGTATTAACCTTCCTAAGCAAAAAACACTATTTGACCGCAACGCAAGCTATTGCTAGGGTTGAGCCCGAGGATAAGCACAGGGTCATCACGCCTTCTCTTACTTTCGCAACAAAACTATCGGGCCTAAACCCATCATCATTATCATCTTTCAGCTCTATTGCACTCATCTTCTGTTTTTTTCCCTCATCATATGCATTTTCTCTCCTCTACCTCTCTCTGCATCTCTCATTCTCTGTCCTTCTTTCTACATATCCTACTTTCTCTCTTGTTCATGTTGCCCCGCCCACATCTTACTTTCACTTTCTTCCCTTCAAGGCCGGTCTTCATCACAGCCCTTCTCACGGCCCACTCATCCATAGGCCCCATCCATCACCATCATGCAAAAAGAAGATAGAAGAGGGCTGGGGGAGGGGGCAATGAGACATTGAGTGAAGAGACGAAGAAAAAGAGATGCACAAGATCCACAAAGACAAAAAGTTAGGTGTTGGCATCAAACGGAAAGACGGAGAGGGCGGGGTAACAAATGGAGACAGAAGAATATAGGAGGAGATGGCAAAGAGTGTAAATGGGACACCGGGTGAAAAGGGTAAAGATAATGAATGCACTTTTGGCAAGGCAGAACTTGAAGACAGAAGAGTACGATTTATCCTCAGATATGAAACCAGTCATCGCCGTGTGTTGCATCAGGTCCACAGATTGTAAAACTAAGAAATGGGTTAGAGTCTAAAAACTCTTTACCGATTTCTTGAAAACTTTGATTTGTGTCTCTGTGTCTTTTTGTTTGCGCTCAAGGCTGTGACCTTCTGACAGGGCTCTCTCTCTTTTGTCCATAACTGCCACGGGTAAGGCTAGCAAAACCAGCCCAACGCCAAAAGTGATAAAGATGTTATACACAGTGGCAGACACTTTCTGATAGATGTGAGATAATTTTACAGTACTCCTACCACGAGAGAAAAAACGACAACAAAGTTGGTTGATGGGGATAAAAAAGAAAGAATGTCTACGAAGAAAGAACAAGATGGTTGAAGGGGAATCAAAGTCAGGCAATGGGGCCCAGTACCATCCTCCAGCTATGCCTGGAGGCCTAAATGTCTAGCTGACAATGTCTATATCCGTCAGAAAATAATGGGCTTTAGAAATCGACCCTTGTGCCTTAAAACCTCAATCAGCTTAGCTGGATTTCCTGCAATTTGACAAAATTGATCAGTAATAGAGTTGTCAGCCTTGATTTCTTTTTTTTTTAATCTGAGCATAGTATGTGCTGAATGTAAATATCTCATCTGACACCATTATATTTTTTACAGGTTCTAGTATGTGAGTACAATTATGACACTTTATAATATGTCCTATGTGTGTATAGTCATATAAATATGTTTTTTATCGCTATCTGAAGATGATGAGTTACTGTACAGTATAATCAGCATATTTATTTAAAAACGTGGTTTGCCTCTTCTTCTATGGCTGCGTCTCTATCTTGTGTATTCCTTTTTCTCAATTTTTTTGCCTCCCCTTCTTGCAATCTCTTCTTTTCAGTGCCACAAATATAATTAATGGCAGAGCGCAAGGAAGCATGTTACTGGTTTATGGATTTTTGATGGTAATCTTGTGGATTAATTATGTGATATATGTGCCTTGTTAAGTTAATCGGGCTCGGGTAAATACAATGCATGAACTTTGATAGCAAACTGGCAGGCATTTCTCCCCTGCCTCCCTAAATCAATTTGCTCCGTTCCCCAAGTCATTCCTGCATCGTTTCACACAGAGATACTGCCAGGTATGAAGGTTGCACGTTCATTGAAAGACCCAAAAGAGGGTCAAATGATTACAGTGATTACAATGATAATGGCACAGTAAAGCCCGTGCAATCGCTCATCAGCTGCACTATAATAGACACCTCACACACCAGTATGTTTAGATGCATCTATACTGTAAATTCAGTTTCATCAACATGGAAATTGAATCGGGGTGGTGGTGGGGTGTATATCATGAACGCGTGGAGCAGCCAATTCGTTTGGCTGAAAATGGTCTGAAGTGTGCGTGTGTTCGTGTGTCCGTGTGTGTAAATTTGCATATGTGCTCGTAAGCCCACAGATGAGTACACAAATCTGTGCATTTCTGCCTGTGAGGCGAGCTGGTGTGTAATGGGAGGCGAGCAAGCTGGCAGGGATAGTAAAGAATACACGAGGACTGTGGACACCCACCCAGGGCCGGCGGACAGTCAATCTTCCTCGCCGCATCACTGAAAATGCCACTCCGCAACCAAGGTTGTTTAGCAAGTAAACAAGCCTCTGGCCACCGTGCATCCAAAGGTGTATATTTCCCAAGGTATAATGGCCAGGCAGAGGGGGGAGAAGGTAAATTGGGCTCTGCTGGCATCCTGCTGATCTCCCACACAGCCAGCTGATAGGTTTTGCGCATCTTTTCAAACGTTTCTCATAGCCTACCTCCACACACAGGGACAAAAAAAAAAAAAAAAGATATATGCACTCACACCATCTCATCTCCACACACACAGGTCATGGTGAGGAGGAAAAGCAAGGAGATATTTTCTGATTCCTCCCTTCCTCCAGGGTCCCTGTTGACAGCTTTGATTTGAGTGCTGTGGTGGCAGAGGTACTCCCAGGGCCTCATCTGTACTAGTAAATCACACGTGTTCGTGTGTTTATGTGTATGTGTGTGTACATACAGGCACAAGATGGGACATCATACTGGGTGACTGAATATGTGTGTTTATGGAGTGTCAGCGGTCTCCGGGTTTAAATTGTGTCATTTTTGTGTACAATATTTACATGTAATCATGGGGTGGGTTGAGAAAGTGATAAACGCATACAGATTTCTGCATTTTACCTTTCGCACAGATCTTGATTTACTCTCTTTCCTTTTAACCAAATTATACGAGGACAGCGGTGACCATGTGTTGATCTAATACCAACACAGCGATGTAGAGTTTAGAAAATGGATTAAACTGACAAAAATCTATTTAGGCCAAAGCAAGCACTGGCTGGTGACTGAACGGGGTCCCTCACAGGCGCATAAATAAACCCAAGCAATGGTAAAACTAACATGTACTTGCGCGCATTCAGCCGTGCCTGCTTTAAGGATGATTCTTTGAAGTTGGCTGTAATTCTGAGGACCCCCTTATGCTGTTAGCTATTTTTGAATTGGCAAGAGCGGGGTGGCAAGAGTAAAATCACTTAAGCCTTGCAGCATGAAGAAAAGACTGCTTTTGACATGTGCCTCTACTAATGTTTACTTTTCTTTTAAAAAAATTAATTTCAAATTTCAGTTTAATTTGAAAGGAAACAAAATAGCACATTTCAAACACTTTTTGGACATTCACCTATAAATGGGCAGGTTGTTTTTTCCCTCGTTGCATGCTTCTGCTGTAGTGTTCCCAGGCAGGTAGTAAAATTGTTAGCAGTGGAGCATGGTTCTCTCCCTTGTTCTGTCTCTCACACTCTCTCTTTGGTTCGGTAGTCAGTTATTGGGACTTCTGGCTTTAAAAACAGTCTAAGCACAGACACACACACACACACACACACACACGCACACATACAAGAAGCCTCCACTGCCCCAGTGGAGCTAAGGGCCATTCACACAGCCCCTGGGCGTGCTAGAGACTCCGATATGGCCTAGTGGTGCGAGCCACACGTGGCTAGCACTATTGTCCCATATTAATACACTATCGACCCACCCAGACATGCTTTGTCAATGGAAGGTGCCGCCATACCAGATTTTCTCTGCGTCGTATTGATGCAGGGGCACCAGAGGAAGGCAGTAATGGATACATAGCCTGCAATAAGAACCTCAGCCAAGCTTGGGGGAACAGACAAAGATGGTATTTTTTTTCCTTCATCCCATAATCTTCGAGCTGCTCAAGGGTCCTATAGAAAGCATCCTTGCAGTCCAGGCCAGAAGACACAGCCTGGGTTGTCCACAGAGGTTTAGGGCTGCTATTTCAGTTTCTGGGCATGATGGATCGTTTCTCGCATCTCTTTCTCCTCCTGTCGCCAGCCATGCATCTCAGCCGCCATACTGATTTGGCAAATAGGAATGTATATGTTTACATTTGTGGGTTCAAATATAAAAATGGGAGGGGATGAGGGGAAGTTTAACTCAGCACTTTGCCGTCCCCCGATGCCTTCTCTCTCCGTAAATATCTCCAGACAGCCATGTCAGGGATTTATGTGAAGATGACAATACCAGAACTAGCTGTCCGACTGTTTCACTCAGCTCCTATCAGAGCTGTGTAGAAATATATGAAACACATGAGACAAGTATGCAAACTGTAACAACAAAACATAGTAGTCGTTTCATACACACGAATCAGATACTGTAGACACCAAATTCACAAACATTCACACACAGCAAAGAATGATTACTGGACATATTAGTCAGGATATCAGGTGAAAATAATCATTGATCCCTTTTTAAACTTGTTTATGGTCTTTTTCAAGCTGTATTCATATGTGTCAAATGAAGCAGCATTAATAATATTAATTAAGCAATTAGGAAACAACAACTGTAGCTTTGGGTTAAAAAAAAAAAAGTACACAGCATGAGGCAAAGTTATGCCAGGCAAGATACTGGAATAGACAGGCAGAAACCCTCTGAGTATTCAACCATAATGACCTAAATGCAATTAAACATACGGTAGCTACTGAATATCAAATATACTTGGAAAAAGCTACTGGGTTACAGTAAGGACCTGGCCACTAATGCACTAACATACAAATAAATGCAGCCACACAGCTCAGCTTATCTCTATTTCAAGACTAAAAGCAAACTCTTGCAGTCCAGTTCATCTCTCGGCTATCCTGTTCTCTCTAGTGGTCCTTTAACAAAATTGGCAAGAGGCTGGAATCATACGGAGTATGGCCTCAGTCACACAGGCCTAGAGACTGGTTAGCAACCATCCGGGAACAACTGCTGGTTGTGAGAAAAGTGCGCATTCTCTGCAGTGACTGAGGCAGATAAAAGGAAAATACAATCACTGAACCTTTACTTCTCTTTTACATGGTGGACTGAGTGCTAACTATGCTAGACTGTCTCGCTATCCCATCTTGAGGTCTAAAGAAGCATTATACACAAAGACACACAAAGCATGCTAACTTCAGCAGATATCTTTGTGACAAGGCCTCTTTGACGTAACATGATAGCTGTCAGATTTTTTAATCTTTGAATATTTTAAGCCGGTTTCCCATCAACCCATCAATCTTGTTTTCAGCGAGAAGAAGCTCCGGTAATCCTATTGTGTGGTACAGATGAGAAAGTTTTGCATCTAAGTAATGACGCAAACCAATCATCTAGCAAGCTAGAGACACACATCATATGTCTCATGATGTGTGTATGTATGTGCGATATGTATTCCTCTGCTCAGAGTAACCAAACAAACTACTGCAGGGCATTGTACACTTGAGTTTTACTAGTTCTGTACAATTCTGTGAAAGCCACACAGTGTGACAAACTCGCCAACAACTTTCCCTGATGTCGTACAGTAGCTGTGTGTTTTCTATTTTTCCCTTTCACAGCCCTTTGTAACTTCCTCGGCGACCCATAATGTCAGTTTTATCGACCTCAAGTGAAACACGAGGCGAGAAATGAGAACAACAACTTAGCAGGTTAGAATGCAGCTCTGAGAGACGGGCACCCATGTTTCCCCGCAGTTACAAGCATCTGAAAATTGCTTGATGCATACACAAGCAGAGAGATTGGACACAGGTGTCCAGGGTATGACAGTGCCTCTGTGTTACTCTGTGTGCAGCAGGCTGATGAAGGGAGGTCAGCCGTGCTGCCAGGTTAGGACTCTGTGACCAAGTCTTCGGGGATGCATGGGTGATGTCCCATGACAGCTGACCTGAAAGCTTCAGGTGGCTTACATTTCTACCTCTGCTTTTTTTTCCTGCTGCTGGCGGATTGCTCACTAGGTGGATGGATGAGTGAAAAGATACAGGGACGCAGTGGAAAGAGCCGACAATTTCATTTCCCATCTGCCACGTTAGTGCAGCATCAGCAAGCGTTTCATTCCCTAACCTATTTTGGTCTGTATACCAACTCCCCCCCCCACGAAACGTATCTCCCATATCAGCATGTTTCAATCAGCATAAACAGAGGTTATGTAGGGTTTGAGATCCGGCAGGTGGTGTTTAGGCCCCCCCACCTCCCCCACGCCTCCACATATGGCGACACCCACCAGACCTTTCTCTTAATCTGAAAGGCCGCGTGATGAGTCAGCACGAGAAGTGTGAGATGTTGGAGTGAGAGGTCTGGCTTATCAGTGTGTCAGCCAGCAGCTGGAGTCTACATGCTGAGAGACCCTCGCTGGCAACGGAGGGAAGGACTGGCTTCATTAAAACATCTCAGGATTGGGTGACATCACTGGTTTGGCTGATAAACCAGCTGAGGCCAACTGTGGAGATGTGATAAATGTCCCGTATAACAACTCCAGAGCAGGGGTGGACTCTGTGCTCTAAAGAGGGAAATGTAAAAATTTGTCTTCATCTTGCAAAAACAGTCAAACCGGCGATGTGTGCACGCGTGCAGCTGTTTATTTCAAAACTTCCCTATTTCCCCAATCAAAATGAACCCGATCACTTTAATGCAATAATTTCCAGCACCGCAGCATCATTACCGTAAAGGCAGATTGATACGCTGTCCAGGCAAAATGGTGGAAATACAAGGGGAATAAAGTCACACAAACAGACAGCTCATTAATTTCCCCCCCGCCTGTGCTCGAGCCTGGTGACCTGAGTTTTTCACGCGAGGCGCGAGGAAATTTACTGCTTTGGCAGACTAACCAAGCGCGCTCCTTCTAATTTGTACCAGCTCAGATTTGTTTTTGTTTTGGCATCATCTTTATTTTTTATTGCAAATTACAGAGTGCCCCGAGTAATCTGGTGGGTCCACTGAATGCTAATGAGCTCCACGCAGGACTTACTGTTCAGGGAATATGAGTCGGATGTTTATGATTATTGGAACTTTTCCTCTGAGTCAATGTTTTCTTTCTTTTTTTCCCCCTTTTCTCCCCTCTTCCTCTGATGAGCTTCCTGATTGTCATAAATCTTGAGCCAGTAGTGTCCCCTGAGTGGAGCTACTGATCTTGTAATCCACTGTAACTCCCATGCAACCAGTTTTTAGTGTAAAAGGGGGAATTGTTTCTATGGGAAGTGTCAAAAAGAGGTCAGAATATTTTCAGTGGAAACATAAATCAGCTGAGAAATAGCTGAGAAAAAAAAATTCCTGCACTATAATAGACCAAGTCTATTTGGGCTCAGTCTAAATAAACCAGTCTTTCTTGGCATTGCTGTTAGGTTCTTGAAATCTTCTGGCTGGCTGTACGGGACTGAACAAAGTTTGTCTCCAATAGGTGGACATGCCTTCCTTAACCACCTATTCTGCCTCATACTGTATACTGTAAACACGAGAGTGTTGTACTTATGGGTGGTTTTTAATAAGGAACGGTAATGTCATTAAATAAACAGACAGATTGTGAGTAGTAGAGGCAAATCAAATGATTCCAGAAACTTGTCAAGGTTACACGGGCAGATGCAATGCTAAATTAAATTCCACACTGTCACTGCTTGAAGGAAAATTGAAAAGCACTAAATAGAGTTCACCTCGTATGCAGCTGGTATAATCATCTCAGTGCGTCCCTGCAAAACACGTATCGCATTTCTCTTACACACGTTCTCTAATGTTATTCATTCACACGCAAGCTGGAAATGTTACTTTTTTTCCCTTTACACAGCACCGGGATGTCTCTTTGCTTGTCACAACAGGAGATCCGGTTCAAGGGCTGATAAAAAATGACCAAAAAAATGGGTAATAGTACAATAAAATAATATCATGCATAAAGCCGGTTTAGTGCATTTTAGCTCAGTTTCAAGGAGCTTTATTTAACTCAAATTTGATTACATTTTAATTTTTTCTTACACCTGTGACAGGCTGGTATAGTCTGCCCCACCTTTAGCCCTCTGACAGGGTTCCCGCTCCTCCCCCACCCCTGTGTTGGGTAAGCAGTTAAGAGAATGCATGGATATGATATATATTTTTAGATATATATTTTCAACCACTGAATCAGAAATGGCCCAGATATGTGTACTGCCACACCGACAAGAAAAAATGAAACATTGGGAAACTCTTTATCCAGTCCCCAAGGAGGATAAATGTTTCACTTCCTCAGATAGCCTGTTTTTCAGCTTGATTCTCGGGGCAGCGTGATCCATCTATATTTGGTACTTTCAACTAAGCTACTGTATATGGTGATGTCCTTATAAATAAAACTGCTTGAGGTGTTAGTAATTTTCTTCAAATGTGTAGTTAGGCTTCAGTGTGATTTGAAAATGCTGTTACTGGCTAGTGGTAGCTTTCCTAGTTTCAGGTTCGCTTCCCATTAATGCTGATGTAGAATCATCAAACAGAGAGGTGTGTGGTGTCAACATCATATTTTGTACATGCAGAGGGGGCCATTTGCCACAAGGCAAGGCAGGCAACAGTTTGGAGCCCCAGGACAGTGGGGGCTGTCAAACTTTAAACTACAGCAGTGGCAATGTGCAAAGCTTGTGATAGTGGCAGTTTTAGAGACCAGAACTCCTTAAGGGGACTACGCTTGACTCCACTGTCTGCCCTTCCAAGGGCCGTCCATGGTTCTGATTAACCATGAAAAGCCTGAACCATGAAAATAATTGCCAGAAAATAAATTCTGGGGGAAACTGGAGTGTTTCTTTACCTTCTGATAAATGAAAAAAAGAATATTGAAGCATTAATTTGCAAACATTAATTTATATTTGTATCATATTTGTTACATCCAACATTTTTTTAATTTAGTTCTTAAAAATCTTTTGTGCAATGGGGATGGGGGCACACTAATCATTAAGACAAACCTAATGACAACTCTCAACGAAAACAGAAATTGAAAAAAAGAAGAAAGAGGAAGACTAGGAAAAAAGTTCAGTGGAGCAGATATTAACATTTAAATAATCGAAACCACTAAATGCTGCTGACTGTGTGGCCGAGCCACTTGAATGACTTCCGGAAGCATCAGATTACAGATTACTTTTCAGTTGACATGGCTAGCATAGTTTAGCTAGCAACGTAGCCTAGTGTATTCAGCTACTAATCTAGCAAGTCAGCACTAGCAGCTGCATAGCATAGCTAGCATCCTGAACGAACGTAGAAGCTAGCAGGGACAGGATTAATACTTCATCACCAGCCAACTCTGTCTTGGTCATTGTTACCTAAAAAGACAGGTCTCTGTTATTTTATTAATAATAGAAAATGTCATTTGCACTAGAATTACCACTGTGTAGTTGCATGAATGAAAGGTAAAAAGTCTGTTTTTAAATATCACTTTGAAACCACTGATGACTTGGATCCACACTAGGTTAGTAACTAAAATACTAACTTAACAAATGTTAACGTAATCTCTACAAATAGGTGTGCTGTAAGTACTGGGCCACCTACACTTTACACCTACAGGAGTTTTTTGGCCCTGGAAACCCAAGCCACGAAGCTCCCGGCACACAGCTTTTGTGCTGATGTTAATGCCAGAGCAGGTTTGCAGTTATTGGGCAAGAAGAGCATTGTCGATTTGTACACCTCAACAATCAGTGATACACTTTACACGGTGCAAGTTCTTAGATGCTTCCACTTCCAATCCTTGATATAGCTAGGAGTTAAGAAATATAATAGACTGGCTTGTTGCAATGGTGGCATCATATTAGTAGTCAGCCAGTAATCCATTAAGCTTTTTAGAATGACGCATTCTTTTACAGATGTTTGTGTGGCCAGATGTTTCATTTTATATAACTCTAACAATGGGAATTTAAAGACTAAGAGATGTGGCTCAATGGAGTATTTTTGTACATTATATATACACAATCTCTATGGCAGCAATTTCTTGTTTCATTTATTCATTGTGTTTTACTGGAAAATTTATGGTTTTCATCTATAGTCAGTTTGTAGTTTGGGCTCTATTGATGAATTTTTAGATTTTGGAAGATTTGTTTACATGTAAGTTGGTGACAAAGAGTTTCAAAATCCTTGATCATACCCCGATGATGACTTTGTTTAAAAAATGATCTGGATTGGCAAACAATGACTGAAAGACAGAACAAAAGCTTGCCTGTCTGCTGGCTATAAGACTTAAAACAGTTATTGTCTCCAGAGGCTGATGGGTTAATGTTAAAAATGTAGCCTGCAGGGTTTTGGAAAGGTAATTGAGTTTAATCAGAACATATAAGCAGAAATAATTTGAACATAACTTTGTCTTGCATCCTTGACTTGTCCTTTTTCCCCTTTAGTCTCTTGTCTTTATTTTAAACTGGATGGTGCTGCAGGTACGAGACTTCATTTAAATCCTCCCTCGGGCTTGTCTTCGCCAGTAACACTGTATTTGTTGTGTTCACAAGGGATGGGGGGGGGGGGGGGGGGGGGGGAGTAATAGCTTATCACACACCAGATAACCAGGCACCAAAACGAAGCAGGTGGCACAGGTTACAGATTAGTTTTCAGGATTAAGCATTTCTCAAAGGTTAATCTGAGGAAAGACAAACAAGAGTCGCACTGCCCGCCATGTGCAGATGGAATCACGCTGCAAGTTTGTTTAAATTAAATACAAAAGTTCTGGAGCGCACACATCACGAGCACGCATTTGCGAACAAACGCGTGCACATACGTGTGAGATTGCAGGCACTGCACTTGCTCATGTCATTAGTATTCATAAGAATGTGACTGATGACTTTCATTAACAAGATTGAGCAAGGATTGGGGCCCTTCAGTGTTGCCTTCTCTCACTTTTACTTTACGCTAATGATTTTTGTCCCTACATCCTTTCCCAAGGTTGACCCTGTCAATGGCCAGCACTTTCTTTCTTTCCTTCTTTCATTTTTTTCTTTTGCACACACCCTCAAACACACCTCTGTTTTATACCTATGCACCTACACGTGCAATACACTCACATTTAACTGGGATCGGATAAGGCATGTGGTGTGTGTGTGCGTATGTGTTTTGTTAGGTAAACAAAGCCTGGCTCCTTTTACTATCAATGAAGCATAACCAAATCAATTTAGAAACGGCCTTATCTGCTCACAGGAACGCCGGTAGCCCAGGAGCGATTAACTCCAGCAGCCGTTAACTCTTTGCATACATAACTGCCATCGCTAAGCTATTTAAGCAATGGGGAAAGGTGGGAAGAAGTTGAGGGGGAGAAAAATGAACTTCATTTGTTCTCGTGCATATGCGTCTGCACGTGCTCGCGTGTTTGTGCGTGAATTTGTTTAGGTGAATTCTCTGTGATGGCATGTAGGTAAATGTGAGGAGATATATGCAAAGAGAGAGAGAGGAAAGGGGAGAGGAAGAGTGAGTAAGAGTGGAGGAGGGGTTCGGGGGAGGGTATAGGAGTGAATTTCGACATGTCATTTCTGAAATTGAGTTTTGATAACTGACAATTTGTTCAGCTAGTGAAATGTCAAGAGTCCAAAAAGATTGATGAAGTGCATAATAGATGTCTCAGATTGACTCTCCGCTGTGGGCTTGAGTCCCACGCACGCATCAGACCACCGAAACGATACAGAAATGAGATCTCACGCACACACATGCACGCAGGAACACAAAGTCAAACACACACGCAAACAGATATACACACACTTGACTGCTGCAGAGCACCTCTGATATGGAAAACTGGTCCACGTCAATTTAGTTGGGCGGATGTGATTTCTGCCTGAACACGGAAGTGTCATTCAAATGATGGTGACCACTGACTGAGGGCTTGTAGATTTATTAGGAGGCTGAGTTGTTGTAATAGTCTATGTAGCTGTGTGTGGGAGCACATTAAGATGAGCTGATTTTTTTCTTATTACCACTAATGTGATTTACATAATCTTGATGCATTTAAACACCGGACTGCCACAGCTCTTACAAAGGTACACCTGTTTAAAAGTTGGAGCGCTGGGATTGTCTTTCTCTCCAACTTATTGCAAATTCTGGCGCTGAACAGCCATCAATCAAGTTTCCCAGCTGACAGTACAGACATTTGCCGAATCAGTGTGCATACAGTGTGTCTACTGTATGTGGCAGCTCAGAATAACTGATGTCCAAACTTGCAAACACTCGGGTGGTTCCTGTTATATTCTTTTGCTTTTCACTCTCTTTCTTTTCTGCACATTGAAGTGAGGCATGCAACTCAGGACATGATATCGCCCATTGTTTTAAAAAGGCTAATTCTGAGGCATCATTGTTAGTATATTAGCTGACACCGTGTTGTTGTTTTTCTGAGCCAGAAGTGATCAGCTTTCTGCCAGCTGGAACGGTACAATGCAAATATCTAATCGGGCAATCATCAATTAATCAGGTCCAAACCAGGCATCTGAATGGTGAAAAAGGGGATTTGAGTGATTTTTTACTACATGATCATCTGTGGGTTTTACAGATAATAGGCCAAAAATGAGAAGATTTCCTGTGATCAGCATTTTTTTGTTGTCTCTTTAATGCCTGAGGTCAGAGGGGAACTCAACAGGGACTCAAATAACCACTGGTTACTTTATTTCTATTTTTAGTTGGTTAGTTTCCAGAATGGATTTCCTTCTTTTAGTTTTTATTGCTTGAAAATGTTTAATTCACTTTAGTTTCTATTAGCTGCAGTGTTAGCTTTGGTTTTTTAATTGTTATTGTGTGGATGGCATGTCAGAGACAGGATTTAGGAAAAATCAGTCAGAAAACACATCCACCAAACCAACATCAGTCAAGTTCACAAACTAGTTTCGGTTAGTTTTATTGTTTTTTTCTAACTCTATTTTTTTTAATCTTTAAACCTAAAATTATTTTTCACACCTAATTCGAGTTTTTAATTTACTTTTACTTAACTATAATAAACAATATATGCAGAACAGCATCTCTGAACACAGGTCAAAGCTTAAAGAGCATGGGCTACAGCAGCAGAAGACCACAATAGCTGCCACTCCTGTTAGCTTAAACTGAGGCTATATTTCACACAGGATCGTCAATATTGTGTTATATTATATATGATATTTAGATGATAAGATCAGAATTTGGGGATTTTTGGGATGCAGTGGAATGGGAGAGTGTAAATAAATCCAGTAACTGTCAATATTGACCAAAATCTCTGACGAAAGTTTCCAGAACCTTGTTGAATCTGTAAAAATTAAAGGCAACTCTCAAGGCAAAAGGGGGTCCAACCCATAAATAGCAGTTTGAAGTAGTCAGTGATATACGGGATTATTAGGTATTCTCAAAGGATTTACTAGAAATCAAAAGCGGTTATGCATCTCAGTGTGTATGTTATGCATAATACAATAGGCATCACATTTTTAAAAACACAACAGTCTAAACAAAGTAAACATTGTTCAAGAAATTAGTGAAAGTTTGTTGCAGTGGGGTGTTTATTGTTATACTGGTATATGGTGAAGTTACATAGTGTAGATATTAGAATAGAATACAACAACATACAGTGGGAAAGTGTGACATTTATACAGCTTATGAAAAGAATAGGAAGGGATAGCATGTAAATGCTTTAGTAATGCTTAGTTGGGTTTGACGTATGTGCTAAGATCTGATAGGGTTTGCAATAACAACGGTAGATTCAGTTGAAGGCTCTGGTTGACAGTTAACCATAACAAAGGACTGATCAGCCCAAGAGGTCAAAACACTATGATGTAGAGAGTGTCTCCTTACTTAGCTGGTTAGCTCATGTAAATGGACTGATTCTTATATAGTGCTTTTCTACTCTCCCGGAGTACTCAAAGCACTCTATACAACATGCCACATTCACCCAATCACTTTATCTATACTCAGTGTTACCTAAGTACATTCACACGCCGATGAACGCATCGGAGAGCAACTTGGGGTTAGTATCTTGATACTTGAAATGCAGACTGGAGGAGCCAAGGATCGAACCACCAACCTTCCTGTTCTACCTCCTGAGCTACAGCCACCCCCTATGTCATAATGTGGGTTTGAACCCGAGACAAATAGCAACACTATAACAAAAAAGAATGTGTCTTAGTAATCAAATAGAGAGGAGAATATAGCACTGAGTTATAAAGAGCAGTGTACTCTGTGAAACTGTAGTCACAAGATATTCAGCACAGTTATCGACACAAGATAAACATTTCAGTGGTATTATTTTACTTACAGCTTGCCACTGCTGACTCGTCAACATTTCTTTTCTTTTTTAAGAAATCCATACAAGTTTCAGTTGGCCTTTGGAGCCTGAAAATATGGACTTGCAGAGCACTCCTATATAGAGTGTTAGAAAAACTTTTTCCAATGTATCTAATGTAATCATCAGGCACTACAATTATTTTTAGATTTTTCTCATAAGAATAATACGATTTTAAGATAAGAAGAAAATCAACTGACTTATTTTTTCCACTTGTTAGTCGTCTGTGGTGGAAAACATGATTTGTTGCCCTCAGCCACACATATGGTCTTCTAAACCTATTTCTGCAATAGCACGAGAGGATTTTAACATGATGCGTGTTTGACAGCCAGACATCATATTAAAATCCTCTCACACTAATGCAGAGGTGCATGTGGTGTGTTGGCCATGTAATGATAAACATAAATGATGTCACATAGGATAAGCACCACTAGCGGAGTAGCTCCCATGCTCTCGTGACGCATTAATCATTGTCGACACCGCCACATGTTGCAATAATCTGCTGCTGACAATTCAAGCTGGAAGTGAGTAACATTTTATTTAAATTTAGTGAAATCTGAATTATGTAGGAGTAAACTAAATTAAAAGAAGGGGAAAAAAACAGCTAAGAGGAAGCAGAGCGGAGGCTTTGCAAATGTAAAAGATGAAACGAGCTTTCAGCAAGGCTGAGCATCTCTGAGCTCACCGGAATAAGCCAAGACATCTCTCTTCTGTGTTTGTCTAGCTCGAGGGTGCGACTCACAAAGGTCACACGTGTCATTAAAATTAAGGCATCGATAGATGGGATATTTTCACAAAGGTGACAAGATCCCATCCCGGCATAATTAGCCTCATTTTTATAGCAAGCAGGTCACTTAAAAGTCAATTTCGGTGATCACGCCAATGAATCTTTACACCATGTGTTATAAACCTGCTATGCTGTGGATTCGAATCCCAGTGCACCACATGGCTAACCACCGTAATACCTCACTTTAGGAAGAGGTCCAACTTTTCCTGTTATCTTTGGGTGTCCTCTGTGGGTTGTGTGGATGCATCACTCCAATAAGCCTTAAGGATATTGGGAGCAATCCAGGAAATCTATCTGACATAACAAAGGAGTTTTGAAGAGCAAACGCAAACGGCCTTGACAGCGCTGGAGATGTAACTCTTTCAATTGCATTTTTTTCATTAGCGACTGAGTCATTCTGTATGTACACATGGTAGCTGCTTTAAGGCTTTAGAAAAATTACATGTGGATGTTTGATGATCTCTGACAGTGGCTTAAAGGAAACGATGATTATTCAGAATCAACATGGAGGGACTCTGCTGATGATGAAAAAAGTTTGCTGTCCTAACACATCATGTCATTGTTACAGTTTGTTTTAGTTTAAAGAGTACAAAAAAGCACAAAGATATACTGCAGTAATAAGCTCCCATGGTGCCAGTAGGTGGTTTTTGACATTTGAACCATTTGTTTTGTGGGCGATGATAATACGCCCTGCCACCAAGCAAAAATGGTTCAGGAATGGTCTGAAGTGTTGATTTGCCCTCCAAATTCTCCAGACCTCAATCCAGTTGAGAATCTGTGGGATGTGCTGGACAAACATGTCGAATCCAAGTCCAAGTCCTTGCACCTTACAACTTACAGGACTTAAAGGTTTAATTGCTAACTTTTTGGTATCAGATACCACAGCACACCTTCAGGGGTCTAGTAGAGTTTGTGTATTTGTCACGGCCAACCATGAGGATGTGAGGAAGGAGGACTCTTTAATGAAGGCAGTGCATTTATTTACAGTGAATAAAATAACAAGAACACAATAAATTCCCGTTAGCTCCCTAGACTCCCGTGTCGTGTCTTCGCTCAAACGTCCGTGCTCTCCGCTCCTGTGTTTCCGCACTCCCCGTGCGTGCTGTCCTTTTCTGCTCCACGCTCCTCCTGCAGGGAAACAACAGAGGCAGCCGTCAAACATTGACTTCCGCGGGCCGGCACGATACTATACTTGGACACACACTAACTTGGAGTGCAACTCAACGATCCCGCCTCGAGGAGCTCTTAGCTACACTCCTATGTAGCTCCCCCGACGAGCCAGATCAGCTGCAGGTGTGTGAGGTCCTCAGGCGTGGCCAGCCACCTGGCAGGACACACAAGACAAGACTCCTGTAGACCAGTGCTCAGCACACAAACCAGGAAGACGAGGAACAGCAGCACCAAAAATACACATGTCCAGAACTGCCCAGGGCGACCCAGGACCCTAACAGTCTTGTTAGATCAGGGCTGCGCAGCAACCGACGACCAACACAATATAACACATGGTCACAGTGTTATGCCTGGTTGCTTTTACAATCTTGAATGCTCACACTGAAGTTGGCCAAACTCAAATAATAACGATGCAAGGCTCCTTGTTATGTCACTTCAGACTGCTCTAAATGCTTGCTCTGGCTGTAACTATAGAAGCCACACCCACCGGCTGTTCAGACCTTCTGCTTATGAGGAGAAAAGTCAAGAAAGTTTGCTTTAACAACTGAAAACAACTTGTTTCCGATATTGGATGTACTGTCTAGTTTAACATAAAGAAGGACTATTTTGAACTGTGAATCGTGTAAAGTTAATCTCGTACATTACGAGAACAAAAATATGGTACTGGGAGGGGGGAAAAGCACGACAGGCCCACTTTAATAAACATTACATTTAAGTTTTCCTTTGATTAGAATATAGGCCAGTGAAAACTAAGCTTCTGCAGAAGGTCTCAGTGTAGCCCCCAATTCACTCTACTGTATGCAGAGTGTATCTCCAGCGTAAACACGCTATTAGAGTTTAGAGCAGAAGAGCTTGTGCAGCTCCTCTTATCTGCCAAGGATGCCTCTGATGGCTCCCGATTGAAATGCCAGCTCTGAAGTTCTGTGCTCAGCCACACGTGTAAACGCCGCAACAGAATGTAACTTATTCCCTCAAAGCGCTTGTTTTCTCTCCCCAGGCAATTGGAGATTAGTTAGTTCAAATTCTAGACGGGTGCTTTTTGAAGAAAGCCGTTTTCGGGGAGATGCGCATGGAAAAATTGGCAAGCAAGCATTAATATGTATAATTAATTTTGTTGTTATCCACATATTTGAGCAATGAAGGGAAAGGCGCAGACAGAATTCGGAGCCCGTGCTCACAGGAACCCAGGGACGGCATGTGGATCATTTTTAACATTTACATTCCAATTCAATTTGCTCAACTGGAATTATCTGGCTCCCCTTCATGGTGGAGATTAATTCAGCTTCCTTGTTGTTCATTTCTAAGTTTAATAACATAACCCAAAGGTATTTCGTTTCCTTTTTTTCTTTGAACACAGAAATTTTCATGAGCTTCTCCTCTGCAGTTATTTTTGTCTCCTTGTAGATTTCGAATTTTGCATTCCCTATACATGAATACATTATCAATTCTCAGAGATTATCATTATGCTCGGATCTCGGCCAGCAGCCAGAATTTGACAAGACAATCAGCCTCTGTGGCAAGAAAATAGGATGTTCTTGCAGTTCATCGTCGAAGTTCTTTAAGCGCATGTATGATATATTTAAACGCACCCACATGGTGCAGAAAGCTCACGCGACATACAGCCGCGGGAGAGGAGATCGCAGGGCCAATTGCAAGCGGCTCGTGCATCTGTTCCTCCTTGTCTTCTCAATCAGGATCAATTTGACACCTGTTTGTTGCCAACAGAATTCTCGGTGATGCCCACAGATCCGCTTTCCAGGTGTCTTAAGGCCTCAAAAGACGCTCGTCGTTCGTCTCATAGGTGGCTCGAAGCACATGCCGGGGTCGCTGGTGCCTTCCCTGCCACCCCCTCATCAGGATAATTAAGCTTTCTCAGCCTGCTGCACACAAATGGGGAATTTCGCCAGCCCCTCCAAGTTGTACAGATAGTCTGCAAATTGCCTCTGATTTGCCACCTGATTGTGCTATGATTATGTTGTCACTGGATGCTGTGATTATGATGGCCCATAATTGCTGGTGTGCATTAGCTGCTGCACAACGCCCCCCCCCACCTCCCGATCTCTCTCTGTCTACCTGTCTATGTATCTATTGACTTCCTTTCCCTCCATAAATCTCGCTTTTATTTCCCTCACCGTGTCACCGCTCTGTCTCAATTTATTTTTATTTTCCCCCCCTTTCTTCTCTAATTCAAATGCTGATTCTACTTGTGAAGCGCTTTGATGTCATTTAATGCAGGCTTGCGCGCTCTCCTCTGACGCATTTCGAAAAAGATTCGTCTCACCTGCATTTATATCTGCATACTTTATGCCTGCGCCATAGAACTAAATTCATGTGTTTTGTTTTATTTGCTTTTTAAATTTGTGATTAAAGTAAGCAGCATTTCATTTCCTCCACATATATAGGCTTAAAAACAGATTCACTAATTAGTCATAAACCTTTCTATTCAAATCTATCTTAAAAGCAAAGACTCTCCATTATGAGGAAAATTAAACTTCCCAACATACATAAAAACACCTGGTTTATCCAGTGATTCAGTCAAGGTTTGGATTCTGTGTGCGCTCTTGGGAAGAGATGGCATTGGGGGTATTGTCTTACAAGATGTACAAACACCCCCGTCCAACACGCATGCATTGGAAGTATCTCCTCATGGCACATGATTCTCATTTTCGCAAAAGACATTAAGTCACCTGCGGCAAGCCAGCTGAATGTGCCACGTCTTGGCACGTTGGGAAAGCCATTTGTTTGTGCGGCAAAAACAGAGAAGTGTTTATTTGGGCTTGTTGGACTGACAGTGTCCCCTGTCAAAGCGACGCTTCAGCTGTCACCGTTTGAAAAAAAAATGGGGACTAATTTGCATCTCATTAATCCCACCTCCCCTCCCAGCTCTTCTTGAAAAACTCCACTTTCTCCTCCTCCTTCTTCTCTCTAAAATCCCTCGCTGTTCCATGCCACAGTACTGTCTTTAGCCAAGCTCATTAAAATAAACACGGCACTTTTCTCCGAGTCCAGAATCACTTCTAGCTCCTCTCGCTGCTGCCGCCGAATGACTGATGTACATGTGTTTTTTGCTCTTTTTCAGGTCTGGTGTGCCTGATTAAAAAGGCATGACTTGGACCATTGATGAGCATATGGATTAAAAGTGTTCAGTGATTGCCCGGCCATTCCCCTCACTCTAATTGAAAGCCTAATGTGCACCCACCACATATTAATTAAAACCAGAGGTTATAGGCCCTTAGGGTGCACCATTTAGGTCTCTCATTAAAAATTAATAACCTCAGTTAATTATTATTATGGTGTTGTGAATCACATCAGCAAATAAATAAGACAATAAGGCTGTCTTGCTCTATAACACCCCCCAACAGGAGGAGCATTTGTTGGGAGGGGTAACACGCAACCCAGTTTTTCAATCAGAGAATAGCAAGTATATCTTTACTTTGTTCTTCTAGAGGGGTCTGAAAGCTTTTAGCTCACAGTCATTGACACAAACTACAGGGTGAACAGGGAATTCAATCTAGGATAAATGATTAAAAAAAAAGACTTTAATCTATAGTGAACTGTGACTACTCCAATTACAGGAAAAATAAGGTTATATAAGGGGGCGACAATAGAAGATTACAGACTGTCAATCGAACTGCTCTGACAAACTCTTTGAATTACATATAAGTATTTGGAAAGGTGCTCTACTTCAAAGGCCTTGTATAAACTTACAAAAGGTTAGGATTACATTCTTGCACGTGCATTACATTAGCAGCGAGGCCTTCAATTTTAGAACTGCTGCATGACACGAGCCTCTCGAGCACAAATAAGCGTTTTACAGCGTGTTTACAAATGTGTGCAGAAAGGTTTTCCCCTCATTATTTTGTGCAAGTATCCATAAAGGTTGTGCATGTGCAGAAGATCCACTCAAAATAAAAAAAAGGTAACGTACAAAGTAGAAATGAGAATCTATATTAGGACTATGAATAATTCTTAATTTTCACCTCATATAGTTCTCTCGGTTGGCTGTCTTTTTGCATTTCGTATTCACATGTGTGTGGTCTGTAGCTCAGGGATTTCATTAGTCCTAAGGTCATACTCAAAGGCTCACACTGCCAGGCTAACACTACACTTGGACTACATCTCCCAAGTAGTAAACCTCATACTTGGAAAGAACTAGTGATTTTAAACGAGACATTGCAGGATCATAGTACAGTGGTGTGAAAAAGTGTTTGCCCCCTTCCTGATTTCCTATTTTTTGGTATGTTTGTCACACTTAAATGTTTCAGATCATCAAACAAATTTAAATATTAGACAAGGTAAATGCAAAATGCAGTCTCTAAATGAAGGTGTTTCTTATTAAGGGAGAAAAATCCAAAGCTAGATGGCCCTGTGTGAAAAAAAGTGATCATCCCCTAAAACTAATAACTGGTTGAGCCAAGCTTAGCAGCAACAACTGCAATCAAGCATTTGTGATAATTGGCAATGAGTCTTTTCCAGCGCTGTGGAGGAATTCTGGCCCACTCATCTTTTCAGTTTCTGTAATTCAGCCTCACTGGATGGTTTTTGAGCACGAACCTCCTTTTTAAAGTCATATCACAGCATCTCAATCGTTAGGACTTTGACTAGGCCACTCCAAAGTCTTCACTTTGTTTTTCTTAAGCCATTCAGAAGTGGACTTGCTGGTGTGTTTTGAATCACTGTCCTGCTGTAGAAGTTCACTTCAGCTTGAGGTCACGAACACATGGCCAAACATTCTCATTCAGGATGTTTTTGTAGAATTCATGCTTCCATTTACCACAGCAAGTCTTCCAGGTCTTGAGGCAGCAAAATAGTCCCAAACCATGACACTACCACCACATTTTACTGTTGGTATGATGTTCCTTTTCTGAAATGCTGTGTTAAATTTATGCCAGATGTAATAAGACACACACTTCCGTAAGGTTCAAATTTTGTCTCATCAATCCAAAGAGTATTTTCCCAAAAGTCTTGGGGATCATCACAATGTTTTTGACAAATGTGAGACGAGCTTTTGTCTTCTTTTTGGTCAGCAGTGGTTTTCTCCTTGGACTCTCCTACAGAGGCCATTTTTGCACAGTCTCTTTCTTATTGTTGAAGTATGAACTCTGACATTAACAAGTTTGCAGTTCATTAATGTTGTTCTCAGTTTTTTTTGTGACCTCTTGGATGAGTCATTGATGTTCTCTTGGAATAATTTTGGTTGGCCAGCCACTTCTGGGAAGCTTCACCACTATTCCATGTTGTCACCATTTGTGAATAATGGCTCTTACTCTGGTTCAATAGCATCCCAAAGCCTTAGAAATGGCTTTGTAATCCTTTACAGACTGATAGATGTCAGTGACTTTGTTTCTCAGTGGTTCCTTAGATTGTGGTATGATGTGTTGCTTTTTTTAAGATCTTTTACCCTGCCTTACTTTGTCAGACTGGCTCTATTTAAGTGATTTCTTGATTCAACAGGGCTGCCGGTAATCAGGCCTGAGTGTGTTTAGTGAGACTGAACTCAGCTTTCCAAAAAATGTGGTTAATCAAAGTTAATTCATGATTTAACAAGAGCGGAAATTACTTTTTCACACAGGACCAGGCAGATTTGGATAACTTTTTTCCGTTAATCAGTGAAATTATCATTTAAAAACTGCATTTTGAATTTACTCCAGTTAACTTTGTCTAATATTAAAATTTGTTTGATGCGTGTGACAAATATGCAAAAACATTAGGAAATCAGGAAGGGAGCAAAGACACGCCACTGTAAGTATATTTGCACTCTTGCAGCAATAATTGCGATGGAATTTAAACTGTTTTCTGCTAAGCAAACTTTATTCATAAAACACTGTCTGGAAAGCCAGACAGATGAGAAGGGCCTTAGAGAGCAGATTTTAACAGTTTAGTTCTGTCAAAAGGTTAAAGCATTTGCAGCTTAGGCATTTTCAATTTCATTCCCAAAATGTCTCTGACACCCACCCATATATTTTTTGAGGTTTTGCAGTCATGTGACCACTAGCCATGTGACCAATAACTATGTGACCAATAACTATGTGACCAATAACTATGTGACGTTAACTTGTCCACCATTTTAGACATAATAATATTCTGTCAAGTTAATAAGACCTCTGTCACACACTGGCCAGAGACTGGTCTGCCACCACCTGGCAACCACCTGTTGCAAAGGAACAATGAATTCTCTGGTTGGCAAAAAAACCAAAACGTCCTTACAGTTGCTTTTGTTGCTAGCAGCTTGCCGCAGTGACCTGTAGTTAGGACTGACCGTTTTGACTTATCTGCAAACACTCACCAGCTACTCTCTGAGTGGTAGTAAAACTGAAAAACGTGATACAGACCAGAGACGAAATTTGCTTCCTTTGAAGTTAAAATTGTGTCTTTAATGTGTTGTGTTATGTATTGGCCGCATTGTTGAGGCACAACTTTTACATTGGAGGCAAACATTATGTCATGAGTGAAAAGCAACTCATCATCTTCCATGCATACGGGCAACCATGGCGATGTGCTAGAAGCCAAAGTGCTCACATGGTGGTTTTTGGTGCAGCATCCTCATTGCAATTGACATCACCCAGCAACAGCCAGCAACCTCCAGGAACCATGCACAAAATGATCGGAGAATACACTTTTTCCCTTAGTGACTGAAGTTGGTCTTACATCTAATATGGCAGACAAATCTCAATGAAATGCAGTATGCTAACCACGCCTGCTAGCATTAGCTAAAAAGTTAGCACGCCACCCTCTCATCCAAATGTGGTCACTTCTAGCCCCCTTTGTTGATGCTTTTTGAAATTGTTTCACAAACTATGGCTATGTCAATTTTTCTAATGTATTCCCAATTTGGGGATTATTATCTTAAGTTTTCCTTTCTCACATGGAGCACACTGCTAGAACAGGGCAATCACTCACCGTGTGTAATTTCACAGGACAGTTACCGCCACTGTTTTCATGTATGTGCAGTTCTGATATCAAGTGGATTTTGACCTGTTTGTGACTGTGTCAGACATTGGCACTCTCACTTGTGTTTGAAACCAGCTCATGACTGGCCACAGCTTGCCACAACTGGCATTCTTTTTGGTCTCTCCTGGACAAAGTGCAAAAACTCCATGGTTTCTGTTAAGTGCACTTGCATGGAATAAGCCACACCAACCATGTGAACATAACCACAATGCAACTGAATATTTCAGAGGACACTCTAATAATGTGTCATGTCTACAGCTTGGAGACTGTTACATTTCCATGATGTTTTGATTCTGAGAAGCAGCTCAAATAGATCGATTTCCCAAATCACTGAGCATTGATATTTTATTAATGTGGACCATGGATTTATATTCGAGCCAGCCTTGATTTTTTTTTTAGTTTTTTGTTTGTTGTTGTTGTTTAAAGTCTGCAGGAACTGTGTTGAATCTTTGTGGGAAAGGCCTCTTTTCACTCCACTTATTTTATTCCTTGCCACCTGAGCATAACCTATGGCGGGGTGCCCAGATGATTTCCATGCTTATATATTTGATTAACGACATGCCAGCATCACTGTCAAGTTCAATGCCATTCAGTGCTGCCAGCTACAAAAGAGTGCTATTACCTTACAGCAGATAATAGAACAGAGGAAAATCAGGGCCACTGTTATTTCAGTTTCTTGTCATGATTTCTTTTTTCCCCTTGTTTTATTTGTTAATTTCCCTCTTTGAAGTGAGTAATGATCACCTTACTTCACAGCATTGTCATCATCATACCTGTCAGCCTTTTTGCAGCTTAAGATGTTCAGAGCGAGGAAACACAACGCATCTGCTTACATTGTTTTTGTCTGGAGATCAAAGACGCCTCTGACTGCAAACAACTTCAGCAGATGACACGAGGTGCCAAATGTTTCCTCGACATCAGATGGCTTCCACTGCGATCCATATTGCATTCTAGGCCAAACCTCCCGAACACCATCACAAGTATTTCCCCTGAGGATCCCCGCCTCTACCTACCTCCATTCATGGTTGCGAAACAACCCTGGGTCGAGGGTGCAACACATGAAGTTAAATGGTTTTGAGGAATAACAATCGTAACATCTGAGTTTTGCACAACACCAATCCAAGAATCAAGACAGAAGAATGGGCCAGATCTGGGGAAGAAAAAAGCCCCCAAAAAACAAGATATGATGGAAGGGAATCGAAGAGACGATACAAATTATGGCACAAAGGCGGAGCTGCTGTTGGATTCCTCATAAGAATTATTCAAGGAGAAATGGCACCTGGCCTGGGGGAAATCAGCACTGCCTTCAGCCGGATTAGTCCTGGCACAATCTGGACACAGTCTTGTTTGATGTCCCCCACCCATCCGTCTTGTATGTAGTCTTTTATCTCACTCTAAAGTAATATAGTCTTCACTGCAATTCAATAATGGCCCAGCCGAGCCTGTCAGGCTGCGTTTGCCCGTTATCTCACAAAGGCCTGTCCACTCCAGCAACGAGCCACCCGATATTTGTGTGTGTTTGTATATGTGTGTGTGTGTGTGTGTGTGTGTGTGTGTGTGTGTGTGTGTGTGTGTGTGTGTGTGTGTGTGTAAGTGATTGCATCCCCAGGGGAGGGACTTCCTGCTTGTGTATGTGATTGTGTGTATGAAAGAGAGAGAGAAAAAGAAGGAGACGGGAAGAGAGATGCCAAATCAATTGATGTGTGTCTGCACCATGTGGCAGACAGAGGGGGAAGTGGGGAGACAGACGGTCTATTTATCCCTCGGTGTATTTGTATGTGTGTTTTGACCGGTTATCCTACTTGAGATCTAAATTAAGAAATAGCGCGGCCGATGGGGCAGATGCAGCGGCCATCACCTGTGCTTGCGCATGTGTGTGTGTGTGCGTATGTGTGCGCATGTCTGTCTGTGTCAGCACAAGTGAAGGGTTTTAACTCATTTCCTAATTGGATGAAAGGGGCAGATATGGCGTAGTCTGACCCAGGCATGCTGCAGGACAGTGGGAACCACAGTAATTTACCCACAGAGTGACAGCCTTACTGAAGCATTCCGGTTTCCCTGCTGGAATCCGGAGAACAGTGGGTCGGCCCTTAGTCAAATCCCAAATTAGATGGATGTTGGACTATAGGATTGACCGACTGGGGAAAAAAAATAGACTTGCTGATAGGAGGATGTGCACTTGCAGAAAAAAAGGGAGGGGTGAAGGATTGATGGATGAACCATAAATACACCAAAAATGCATGGATATCTTCATAGCTACACTTCTGCATAATGATGTGGGCCATTTTCGCTTCATGTCAGGCTGTAAATGCATCTGCATAAGCAAGCGGCTTCCATTTACCTTGCAGTCACGGGGCATCATGTCCCACAGCTCATTCAGCGCATGCTAATATATGGCGGCACAGGCCTCCCCATCATAATCACCCATAACACTAAAATGAGACGCATGACAGTAAATAGCAGTCAAGCCTTACAAAGACTATTTGGTATGGGAATGATTTTTGTTGCCAGCAAACACTTCAGATGGCAATAAATAAAACAGATTTTTTGATATATTAAGCTGCTTCTTTTATTGTCATGCCTCACTGCGGTCTGTGCATGCAAATAAAGAGATATATTCACTGTACATATGGATAAGGGGGGGAGAGGAGAGGGGAGGAAGAGTGAGATGCTGTTTCAGGAGTCACATTGCAAATGGTGAGTGATTTGCTTTTGCAATCAAAAAAAAAGAATTTGATTTAAGAGCTGCAAGAGAGCAAAACACTCCCCCCCTTCCCCATGCATAAGCAAACAACTAAAGAGCTGAGGAATGAGTGCACACATTTCTCATTCGTGTTCTTTGCAATCTATTATTACTTTATCACTGTTTGCATTCCCGTGCTTACTGTACAAACCTGAAACAGCTTTATTTGTCATACGGATGTTCAATTTAGTCCAGGTCTCCTGCTGCCTTAACGTTTTCCGCTAAAACATGTCCGCGTTATTAAACATGGCGAACACGGCGCGGCCATATGCGCGTAGTGTGATACGCATGGCAAAGGTTTGCACATAGAGCACGCCGGTGCTAGCATCTGCATGGAGGAATGTGACGGAAACACCCCGCTGATGCTGGGGGCTCTGAGGGGTCAGCTAGACTTAATTGCACTCAGGGAACATGTGTGCTAGCCCAAGCTGGCGGAGCCACTCTGCGAGGGGGCCGGCCATCTGCCGCCCTGCATTTCTAAATCCCGAGGACCAGTTTGGGTTTATTAAAGGAACCGACACAACACTGTTAAATAACTCAATTTCTGTGTGTGGCTGTGGCCTCGTGCAGGTAATGGAGAATCTTTTGGAGCTGACCCCACGATTAAGTTAGATTTAAGAGCTACAAGATTAGTGTTTTTGAAGTTAATTGTGGATTTCTGGTTTGGTTCACTTTGACTGAAGTATTTTTGGCCTTACAAAGAAACCTGTTTGCTTATTTTCTACTTTAATGGTTGTGAATGGAGTTTTAAAACGGCTGGTTTTACTGTATTTTGGGTTTTTTTGTTCTTTTGGACCAAAAAAACTTCTGAAACCTTAACATTGTTGTTTTACTCCCACTAGCAAACTCCCACTACTACCACAGGCTTTTGCTTTGGTGTCAGGTCAATAAGCAACTGTTAAGAGAATCATAATTATATTTTCTTAATTGTGATTATATAAAATGTTTCACAGATGTTTATTTTAGTAAGTATATGTATCTTTTTCCTCTATGTTTCATATGGACAGGTTTTGCTAGCCCGCAGCGCTTGTTTGATCACTGAAAATGTGATACAGATTTTTGCATGTTAACACGGCGTTGCATTCTTACAGTCAATATGAAAAATGTTTCCTACACTGTGCTTCAACAAATGCTTTATTAACACATCACAAAGGTCAAAATTACTTTCCCACACATTACTGCATGATAATAATATAACAAATTTGTTAAATGTCATATTTTTAACTATTTTACTCAATGGGTTGCTTCATAATGTGTCTCCCAACATGACGATCCTCATCCAAACTTTGTCTTCTTAACCAAACATGTAACTTGATCAATAATCAGCAGCCGCTCAGCTGCTCTGGGAAGATTAAAAATTTGTGCTGACTGTTTAAATACACAGCGTGCACAAGCTGTGCGAACGTAGCATGCACACTCGAGACGTCAGCAAATATGTACACGGCAAACGAAGTTGCATGTAGAAATGTCAAATGTGGAAATACGTATAGCTGTGGAATTTTGATAAAATATTTGCATGTGCCATGTAGAAGTAGGCACTTACAATGCAATAGGCAATGTTTATGCAAAGTTTCATCAAGACCGGTCAATGTACTAATATGTATACATACGCTATTATCAATATAATATGTTAAGATCGTTATTTAGCAGAAGTAATTTAGCAGCCCCTGAAAAATCTTCTTTTTTTTTTGTTCTTTTTAAGCGACACTGGGTGTGGTTACAGATTACAGGTGCTGCACAAGCCACGTCCAGACAAACAAAGCCAACTTGAAGAAAACCTGAAGGATGGTTGCAAAAATTGATTTTCACAGACTCCAAAATGTTAAAATGTTCAACTTTAGACAGAAATAAACACATAAAAAAATATATAATTGGTTTCTATAGTGAATTTCCGTCTTCATGACAACTGTAAAGGAGGTATATTTGCTTAAAGTTACTGCTTTGTGTGACAGGTCAAAGGAGGATGTAGCCGCTTCGGCTTATTTTAGTCCATTTGTAGCGATTTGGAGCATTTCTAATGAAATTACCAGATACATTTTATGGCTTGCTGTGTCAACATCTGTAGAACAGGTTTCCTCAGTTAAATTCTAGCATTTATGCATGTTATTTAGCAGTGATTTTTAATACACCCATACATTTTATGGACTAGCTAGCGTTAAGTCATTACTTAGCAGTCCACTCCTTTGACCCAGCAAGGCCTCAAGTTGGGCAAATGGGTGATTTCACAATGGCTGCATCCCGCTTTGAAAACAGTCATTCGTGCTACACACCGAACCACAGCCTGTAGAGGATTTGCGTGTGGTCCGAGGTGAACAAAGCTAAAATCTTCACCCAGAAAAGACAGAGAAACACTGCTTCGCAGCGTGGCGTTAAGCTCGCCTTTAAAATCAAACCAAGCAGCAAATCCCTGCTTTTGAGAGAGTTTCTAATGATGGGCACTGGTTAAGGCTTGATCCCACGAGGGCAAAGACTGATCATATATCAACACAAGCTTTGGAAAAGCTTTGTTTCTATGTGTGCGTTCTCAAAGATGCGTCAGTGCAGTTTCATCAAATAAAGCGACTTGTTAGTCGTGAGTTATTTTCTACATATATTTCAGTTTCATTTCTTGTAGAAGAAAAATAAGAATGTAAGAATGAATGAAAAGAGTTTACTATGCAAGCTTTAAACTGCCCTTAATTGAACTCAGACCTGATCTTTAATGTTTGTCCTTGTAGTCTGGTGTATCTCATTCTGCACGTGGTCCCTAAAATAACCTTCACCAAGCTAAAGATAACCGTTTTGGACATGAAAAGACACAGCTATGTGGACTGATAATAAGAGGTGCAAGTCGCCAAGTGCCAATGCCACTGTTGCATGTGAAAGCTTGTATTCTGACTGCGTGTCTTTGTATCTATTTTTACACCACACCCTATTCATTAAGGATGATGACTGATAGGCTACTTTGTTGGCAGCCTGCGTCCACAGTGTTATGCAATGACCTTGGGTTCTAATCTATGGAGACTGGCCTCTAAATAAAGAGCAGGTTGCCACTGAGTTGATATGAGTATTCCATACGACCAAAGCAGCAGCTTTTAGGCAATGGCCACACGCAGATCAATTACATGGACACGTTACAGTTTCTCGCATGTAGCGGTGGCGTGCATGATTGATGTAAGTTAAACTGCTTTGACTTTCAAAACTGCTGTAGTAGCTCACTGCTATGTGAATACAAACAGTAAAACAACTGCATCAGTAACACTAAACCCATAAAAATGGCCTTGAATGTACTTTGAGATGACCAAACTCAAAAGAGACTGTTCAAATGCAGTAGTAAATACGACCCTTGGCTGTCGGATGAAACGTTTTCACGTTGCACGGCAGGGGTGCTAAACACGTGAGATTCTTGTCAGAGGTCTGAACCGTTGTCAGGCTTCCTGACAAAGACATTATCTGTGCCCTGAAACACCACACTGAAGTAAGACGGGGAAGTCAAGCCAAGCATTGACACATTTCTTTGATTTATTACAACGGACTGACTATATGTGGATAAAAATGAGAAACTGTTGAAATTTTACTCACTCGGCTGTTAATGGATGGTTCATTAAATGTGAATTACTTGTACTTCTCTACACTAAAAGAATCAAAAGAATTTTATTATTATTATTATCATGTTACTTTACTGTCTACTTTATGTCAGTTTGGTGCACATGAACTACAATGAATTAATCCTAATATTGGGAAATACGCAGTGGTGTCACTGTGTGATGATTGTTTGACCCTATTGTCCTTTAAAGAGTAATTGTTTGTTTTCTTTTAACTGTCCAGGATAAGGTGATGAGTTGAGATGACTTTATTTATGCCACAATTGACTAATTCTCTTGTTACGACAGTTAAAATGTTAATGGAATAATATTAGCATTACCTGGCAGACACTTCTCTGCCACATAGATACCGTATAATATAAGAGTATGATACACTGTATTGCCAAAAGCATTCACTCACCCACCCATATCATTGAAGGCAGGTGTTCCAATCACTTCCAAGGCCACAGTCTAGCTATGCAGACTGTGGGAGTGGAGCTGAATCAGTCTGTCAGAGATTTCAGTGCAATTTTATTACATTCAGTTGAATTTATATAGCAACAAATCACAACAACAGTCACCTCAAGGCACTTTATGTTGTAAGATAAAGACCATACAATAATAGAGAGATAACCCCAAATGTCAGCCAACCCCCTATGAGCATGGTGAAAGTGGGAAGGAAAAACTCTGTTTTAACAGGAAGAAACCTCAGGGAGGGACAGCTATCTGCTGTAACCAGTAAATGGTGAAGAGAGAGTGATAAGAGAGAGGTTTAATTAACATAACAACCAATGATGTTAATCCAAAACACTAGATTTTTGCCTTAAAACTCAGGCATTGTAACCATAGAATATCTGACCTTGCTATTGGCTTGCAGTCAGACGTTTTCTGTCAGTTCATTTGTACCCCAGGTGCTTCTGGAATTCACATGCTATCCATACATGGATTACTTAAATACAAGCTTCAAAGATGGGATGTAATCCAATTTTGATGATCCTATGGCTTACAAGCAGGGTTAAAACAGGGTTCCTTTCTAAACTTGTAAAAGATACACATTATTACATAGACTTATGGTGAGTAACTATGCAACCCAAAACCAGCAGATAGTTACTCCTCCCTGATCCCAGTTCTTCCAAAGGTTTCTTCCTGTTAAAAGGAACTTTTTCCTTCCCATGCTTACCAATTGCTTGCTCAAAGGTTCTATGATTGTTGGGGCTATCTCCCTATCATTATGGCATCTTTACTTTACAATATAAAGTGCCTTGAGGCAACTGTGGTTGTAATTTTTCCGCTATATAAAATATATAAAGAAAAAACTGAACTGAATTTAATTTTGATTATTTCATCAAAATAATAGAGCTTATTACCTTTGATTAGCTACTTTGGGAGATTTATTCTAACAAATGATCTAAACTTGGGCAACAACAAAAAAAAATCTACAACAGGTTGTAGATGTTTCTTTCAGTTTGACATGGAGGATGGCCATGTTTCCAGCTTTTGCACTATGGGTAAACAAGTTCAAATCTGTAATATTACAGCCCCTTTTTTAAATTTCAGGGAGGTAAAGCACTGATGAATTTACAGCACTTATTGTGGAACAACAAGTCCACCCTCTCAGGTGCTTAGACACTGATTTGGCTTCCAAACAACAGGCGGTGCAAATTCTAACAAGAGAACCAATCAAAAACAATTCTTGTCCAAACTTAGAAAAATATTCCCTGTAAGTTAGCCTACCTGGATGACTAGTAAGACTGATGATTATCCTAGTTACATATGTAGAAAGAGATCACCGGGGCTACAGATACATTTGACTTAGTACTGAAGTATATATTGTCTGTTTTGACAAATATTACAGTGGTGGCAAGGAAGATGAGCACTGAAAAGTAATTTGTTACTTATCTCGTTAGTGAAAAGCTTGCATGAAATGTATATGTGACTCTGTGGGCTCAGTCACACTGCTGTTCTTTAATGTTAGCTCTCTTCTTTTTTGTCCTGTGGTACTTTCTTCACTTTCTTTTTTTGTGATTTTATGTCCAGTAATCAGGTACAAACCTTGCATGACTGCACACAATAGACTCAGAGAAAGGGGAGTTTTAACCAATGGGACCCTTGGTGTTAATGTCTGTTTTCAACTCGGGAGGTAAGACTCAGGAATGAAGGCCTTCACTCATATCACATCACGACTCTCCCGCTTCTCCATTTCCACTCATATTTCCCTGACGGTCCATAAAGAGACAGCCATTTGAGAGGGTGCATTGATTTCTAGGCATATCTGGTGATAAAATGCGCTTCTCTGCCCGCAGCTCCTTTAACTACCCAATTTGAGGGCCCCTGATTTGGCAGGGCCATGCAGGAACTGTAAATAGAGCTGTGAATCAGAAGGGAGTAGGCAGGAAGTGAGGACAGCGTCTTTATTAAAGACACGTAAAAACAGTAGGGGCACAGATCAAGCTGAAGAGGGGTCCCCTTATGGATTTCAAGGCTTGCTGCTATTGGAGGAAGGAGAAAATGTCCACAAATACAAAAGAGGAGGCGGCAGACTGTCTTA
The DNA here is from genome assembly GCF_965226115.1 of Aulonocara stuartgranti. Classification (NCBI taxonomy): domain Eukaryota; kingdom Metazoa; phylum Chordata; class Actinopteri; order Cichliformes; family Cichlidae; genus Aulonocara; species Aulonocara stuartgranti. Next base: position 33,153,072 of record NC_138941.1, read on the forward strand.
CCTACTAATCATCCACATACACTGTAAGCTAGCTTATATCTTTCCAAGCAGAAATGCTCCTCTGCAAAATACTTTGAGTATTTGAGTTTGCCATTTCTGTGAAGTGTCTGCCCTTCACCTCGTATTTGCTTCAAATTTCTGCCAAGTTGAAGTCGGCCACATTTGAAAAAGAAAAAGGGGGATGGGGAAAAAAAACCCTGTTAAAACCTTATTGAGCTGAAGATGAGGGGGGAAAAAATATTGTAACTTCAGAAACCCTCCCCAGCCTGCGTCCCTTTCTGGCCATTAATGAAGCATTGTCCCAGCAGCACCACTTTATCATGATCTATGAATCTCTGATTTTGATGCAACAGAAAACCAATCACTTGCAGCAAGTCTCCAGGCAAAGCATTCGTCATCATGTCTTTGACACCACCTACGGATTGGGTCATTCTTTTAAATTAAAAGCCCTCATTTGTAAATATACACTTGCAGACAAAAAAAAAGACAACACTCACTTCTTATTTTGATGTATGAAAGAATAAAGCGACAGTGCTCAGGTGAATTAATGCCTACCCACAATGCTGGGACATTCACAAACCGCACCTATGCAAGGAAAAGGGTGGGGAGGAGGAGTGGGGGATGCAGATGATTGAGCACTTTTGTTTGAATCTGGCATTTTGAAATTCTTACTCTTCATTAGGATTATTTATCTAAGCCACTGCGTCCTATTCACCATGTCAGAGTGTACATTAATGGCCGAGGGCTGAGAGATGCCAATAGGATGCCAATATATGCTCTGTCTTTCATTCCTCTGTATCTTATTTTTCATTAAGTCTCTCTCCTCGACATTATTCGGGTATATATGTTGGTTCTCAGCTGGAGAGGCTCAAGTCAAGAAACTTAATCTGTGTTGCTCAATAGAGAGCTCCTGTCGTCTGATGAGGTCTGGCGGTTATTGAGCACCTGGGGTGTATTCAATAAACCTAAAGTTTGTTCCTGCTTTAGTTCAATAAAGGAGCACTCTGTATCAATTTGCCCATGAGATATGTCTCGCATAACTGATATTGAATTGCCAGATGCTCAAGCAAACAGCTGTATTCTCATCACACGATGTAATAGCGGTCCATTAAGAGTCCACTTAGGTTGCGTTCTCAGATAGGAAACAATGGGCTATAACTTTCGGCAGAGAGGTCATCGTGAAATGGCGACTTTTAAAAATAAGTATGAAAGGTTACCTCTGCAAATTCAGTGGCATTTCTTTGCATTTCGTTGGCACCGGCGGTCAAAACTGCACCTGAAACTCTAACTGAGCTGTCATTTATCTTTCGATATCTGGCCCAATTCATCTTGACACCCAGTTCTGTAGCTTATCCGTACTCCCAGACCCAATGAGGGACTAATCTGGTTATTTCTTCCCAATCGATGTCTCTGTGCTGCCTTGGCACACCTATCATTAGGGCTGTCTCATTGAGTGAGAGGAAAAGCATCAAACCCCAGGAGCCTCACACACGGGGCTTTAATGCCAATGAGCTCGGCAAATGTTTTTAGACGGCCACAAGTTCGGCCGCTCCTCTGAGCTTATTGTCTTAGGGGTGAGCCAACAGTCACTGCGCAGTCAAAATAAGAAAACTTCACACTTACAGGTGGAAGAGGCACGAAAGGCCATCTCAGCCCACTGATAATTATTTCATACCGGAAAGGCGTTTTGCTCAATCAAACGGGGTGCTCCAGGATAGCTGCGAGAGAGCGTAAGAGTGATATTTGTAGCGCTCATTATTGGGACAGGATGGCAGGACTGTCTTAAAAAAAACTTTTAAAAAAACGGAAGTAAGGAGGGAAAGCTGAGGCGGTTGTGCCGCTGTACAGTATGAGGGAGTTGGGGAGTTAGCGGTGGAATGCTAATCAGCCTCTGGGGTGCTGAGCCGCAGCAAATCAACTCCTCAGAGCGGATCATGGCCCGGGCTGACATTAAACCCCCCTCCCCTCAGCCCCCCTCAAACACACATTCTCATCTTACTACTCACAAGAGGAGATGAGGTGGTGAAGGAGAGAGGGAAGGAATGAGGGTACAGTGAGTGGAGGACAAGGTGTGATTACGACTATGACGAAGGATAAGAGAAGCAGACAGAGAGACAAAAAATGCAACAATACAAAAAAGAAAAGGCAGGCTGAAAAAAAAATTGAGGAAGACAAAGTTTCGAAAAGAAAAAAAAAAGTTTGGGGGGGGGCATCTTTTCAGTGTTGCAGCCTAATTGACTGTTCGCTAGGCCCTGCACCCATTTGTCACTGTTGCTACAGCTGCCAAGTTTTCCACTTGCACAGAGCAGAGTTTACAGTATACAGTTTGACAGATTTACCTAAATCTAAATAGTCTCAGGGCTTTTCATAACAAGGGACCCTTGATTTCATACATTGATGAACAAAAGCAGCCATCGCAGTTCTAGCTGGCTGCAGCTGATTTATGTTCGGTTGAAATGTCAGCTGACTGGCCAATTTTATCTGGGATTAGGTAGCTTTATTCTTCTTTGTGTCTAAAGTTTGGCATTTTAAATTGAGAACTTTGTAAATATGCACTTCATGAAACAAAACACTATCTCAGATAATGGATTTGGTTGGGGTTGTTGGAGGACACACTTCCCTAAGTCCAACAGGAAAAGGAGAGAACTACCATATACTCTGATACAGACCACAGTTGTGAAGAAGCTTAGGTTCCTAGATTTTAAGGTAGCCAGCATGACTTGTACAAATACAATCATGTAAAAGTGAATGTAAACCGATGATATAGTAGCTTGTAGAACCATCTTTGGCAGCAATAACTTGAAGTAAGTGTTTTTAGTTTTACGTTATCAGCCACCTCAACATTGTGGAGGAATTTTGGACCAGTCTTCTTTACAATATTGCTTTAGTTCAGTGAGATTTGCAGGCTTTCATCTATTCACAGCTCTCTTAAGCTCTTGCAACAGTATTTCAGACAGGTTGGCAGCAGCATGCTCAAGCACTTGACATTCCAGCAACCACAAAAATTGTCAAAAGGCTCTGAAGTGTAGCTTCAGGCAGATTATATAGGCCTTGGAGACTATCCATTGGCTGCCAGAATCAGACTTCAGCCAATGACATGAAACACAGGAACATCTTCAGCCAGTATAAGGGAGGGGTGGGACAGAGTTTGGGTGTTGTGGCAAACATCTCCAGCTTAGTCTCATCAGTCAAAGGACATTATTTAAGAATTTCAAGACTTTGCAAACCTAAACCATGCTGTCATGTGCTAGAGAGAAGACCCCTGCCAATTCTTCTAAACAAGCCATAATTGTTTGGTCTTTTTCAAATTAAACTTGAATATTTAACATGCTATCTGATGTCTACAGAGTCTGAGACTCTTAGAAGTTTTGAAATTTACCTGAGAAAGACTGTGATTATGATCCAGAGCAGGAAAGTGCCAAAACTTCTGCTTTTATAGAGGTGCTCACACTTGCTGATGATTAGTTAACCAATTGCATTGTATTAGAAGCAGCTAGCTGCTGTTAACCCTTTTATTTTCTATTTGGTCTTTAAGTCTGACGTCATTAGCCGTGTCTGGGCCCAAACTCCGCTGCAGGTCCATAAGTCAAGCGATCACTACAGCATCACTAAGAGTTAAAAACAGTCTAAATCCTTTCATCTATAATAAAATGATCAGCGTTCTGCTCTACCAGGTATATTTAACGGAGTTAGAAAGGGCAGCATGGTGGCACGGTGGTTAGCACTGTTGCCGCACAGCAAGAAGGTCCTGAGTTCAATTCCACCATCAGGCCAGGGTCTTTCTGTGTGGAGTTTGCATGCTCTCCCCGTGTTTGCGTGGGTTCCCTCCGGGTACTCCGGCTTCCTCCCACCGTCCAAAGACATGAAACTTGTGGGGATAGGTTAATTGGATAATCCAGATTGCCACTAGGTGTGAATGTGTGAGTGAAAGTGAGTGCAAATGGTTGTCTGTCTCTGTGTGTAGGCCCTGCGACAGACTGGCGACCTGTCCAGGGTGTACCCCGCCTCTCGCCCTATGACAGCTGGGATAGGCTCCAACGCCCCCCGTGACCCTGAAAAGGATAAGCGGAAGCGGATGGATGGAACGGAGTTAGAAGTTAGCATGGAGTTAGCTCGGTAGCTTCCATCTAAATACAATATAGCATGTCCTGACTGGCGGATTTTTGAAACAAATTAAGACGTACAGCTCTGCTATCACTTCCGACATAAATGAAGACAGCAAACTAAACAACAGTGACGTTTGTAGGGTTACTGAAGTTTGGCTATCTGGTATATAACAATGCACTACATGATCCCTAGCGACAAAGATATGTTAGCATAACAGAAACAGTGAAGCTGGAGGATGAACGCTAACTTTTTTCCACTCGATAAAAGTTAACTTGAGGGTTCTCGGTGGTTAGGGACAAATGCAATTGCGTGCCAGGATGCTATAAACGAACCGAACTTCAGTCAGGAGAACAACTGAGATAATCCATCCACAATACAAGGTTAGCCATTAATATACTGCTGCATGGCCTGGGCTGTAGTTACACCGTAAGGTTTTAAAAACTGAGCTTTAAAATGATTAGCGGTAATAAAAACCGAGAGAGGCCGACAGTGATCACTGACTGTTTTTAGGGGCTTTTTGAGATTAAATAGAACAAGATACAAAGCATTAAAACATGTTAAAAACACAAAAGCCTTATTAAACGCAGGGTAGTTTGGGCCCGGAAGCAGGATTCGTCACGTCATCACTTAAAGACCAAATTGTAGCGGTATGGGTGACTCTTTACAGTTGTGTGAAAATGTATTTTTTACTCTATGAATTGATGTTACTACAGCACCAATGACATCTGTTCTAACACGGGACAAAATCCAGTTTGACAGTCCTGTTGTGCCTACAGATGCTAAGCTATGACTGGACAATATCTGTGCTGGGACAAAATCTAGCCAATGGTCAATTAGCTAATGGCTGTCTCAATAATTTTGTGTACCTACTCTAAAATTGCATTTGTTCCCCAAAAAGGTTTGTGGGGCATCCACTTAAGACTTTTTTTAAAAAATTTATTTTGTATTCAGACAAAAAGCAGTCAAAGAAACAGATGTGGGGACAATGGAACAAAACTACTGGGTCGTGAATTGTAGCCAAGGTTGATGGGTACAACAATCGGGGCTCCAGAAACATAATTGTGAACTATCTGATTGTATGTGTGTGTCTTTGTTTGCAACATTAATCCTTGGTAATACTGGAACAAACCTTTTTTTATGTGGGCGATCGTGGCTCAAGAGTTGGGCGTTTGCATTGTAACTGGAAGATTGCCGGTTCGAGCCTTGGCCTTGGCCGGCTTGGACAGTCTCGGTCGTTGTGTCGTTGGGCAAGACACTTCACCCGATGCCTACTGGTGGTGATCAGAGGGCCTGGTGGTGCCAGTGTCCGGCAGCCTCGCCTCTGTCTGCGCCCCAGGGTGGCTGTGGCTACATCACCAGTGTGTGAATGTGTGTGTGAATGGGTGGATGACTGGATGTGTAAAGGGCTTTGGGGTCCTTAGGGACGAGTAAAGCGCAAATACAGGCCATTTTACCATTTTATTTTCAGAGAGAACTTTTTGAAATGTCCACCAGCACCGGTCCTTGTCTCATAGCTGATGTTTAAATGAAGCCTGTCAAAATAACTAATCATTGTAACAAAGGTAATTTGGAGAAAGTGGCAGCTTGATGAATTAGAGTGATTCCGGCACATAATGTTTTTGTCCGCCGCAACAATGTCCGCCAATAAAGGCATCTGGAAAAGTAGGAAAACCTGTGCGTTTTGAAACACATGCATAAATCTACGCACAGCTGCCAACAATCAAAGACAATGACACACAAACAAATTACTTTGCTCTGCTCTGTTCTTTGTGGAGGAGCATGCTTGCATCAGCATGCTGAGCCCACAGCATCCCTTCTCACCTGGGAGCTGTGTTGGACCACCGAGGTGTGGTAAGATACTACACGCTCCAGGGCGCCCGTGACCTTTGAATTATGGCCATCAGAAACTGCGAATGTGTGCGTGGGAGAGCGAGAGAGAGGGAGAAAGAGACGACGGGGACAGGAGACGACAGAGGGAACAGAAGGCGTATGTGCTTTTGCCATTCCACTGACAGTGTAATACTGCAAATGACTTTGCCCTCTAACTAGCATGAGAATCAGTTTTTGTTTATAGCTGCATCAACAGAACAATTGCCCTTACCTGTACGGAGGCTCAGTGCCCTTTTCCGAACCATAATCATATTCGCACACACTGTACTGGTGCCACTTACATCCGAGCCTCTGGGGAATACACAACTGTGGTCGCTGAGTATCTCTTTGTAGAATTCAAGTACTTTACAAGTGGAGTTACTTTGGTACAATGACATAAGGACATTATTATACTGAGCATTTCAGAAAGTCTATCTAAAATGTTCCACGCTGTATGTTTTTATGGGTTTATGTCTGCTTTATTTTTTGTTCCTAATAATAATAATAATTATTATTATAATGTCCTTATCAAGTTAATTGCTGTGATTGTGGAACAAGGCAAGACTGCAAACATTGATCAGACTGACTAGGTTATCCAAGTTTAACTTCTATTTGCACTGATTGTAAAACTTTTATTTATTCACCTTTGACCAACCATAACATTCTGTCAAAGCTGATAAAATCGCACCACAGTGACCATTTAGTTCTTGTTCTTGGACACGAAACCTGGAGTTTTTCTCAGTATTATAAATGGGTTAGGCAATACAGGGTGTATCAGAAAGGATCATATGATTTCAAAAAGCCATATTTTTTAATGTAATGGACATGGAGGCTGCAGTAAATTTAAAAATGCATGGCGGAATATAAAGTTTTACATACAGAGCTTATAATGTTTTTAAGTGTCACCCACCGGAGCAGGGCATATGCCTATGAGATAGTATAACATGTCCTGTACTTTTGCCAGCATGTCTTGAGTCACTGCTATTAGGCTACACACCAACGATCACGTAGCACTCATGAATCTGCTCTTTGTAACAGTATGCGTTTTTCTTACTGGTGGACGGTTGCCCAGTTAAAGCACTTTGAAATCGAATGATTCTCTTTGATACATCCTGTATTGTGGTATTGATGATTACTGTTTTATTTAGATATCAAAACACAATTATATATGTTAATGAACTAAAAAAAAATCACCATGATGGATAGGTCTTCTTTTCAGTAACGCACATTCACAAAACATTCACAAAGATTGCAGTCGACATAAACAACAGTGCAGAAGGAGGTTTTAAGATCTTATTTTGTGGTGAAGATAGAAAGCCTTTTACACTGTTTGTACAGATAGATAGCTAGATAGGTAGGTAGGTAGATAGATACTTTGTTGATGCTACAAGGGAAATAATTTCACTAGTTATTACTATTAAGAGTAAAGACAGTGAACTGCCCAACAAAGTTTCTGAAGACTTTTAGAAAGACTTTGCTTAGGCTGAGTCACTCACACGGGTGCAGATAGGCTGTTGTTATGCTGTTGACTTTAGCTCTTGAGACTGACCGAAGAGATTTATTATCTGCATGACTCTCCACTTTAACACACAGGTGTGTCTAGTTGTGGCTGCTTTATTTGAATCACAGTAGTGCGATGCTCTATTTTAGCAGTAATTCAATATTTTGTGTGAAAACTGAATGTAGTATGCATCCGTGATGCTTGTTTATACTGGCTTAACATGTCTTTTCTTAATTGTTTCTTTTTTTTTTTGAGACTTATTAAGTATTTCTAGGCGAACTTTATACACTATGATGGTGTTATTACTTTCCGATAATGGCATTTACTCTGATTTGATATGCCAGTTACAACCACCACCACCCTGCACCCCACCCTGCTCCAGAAAACACTATAAAACTAAGGTTGGGGAGTGTAGTATAGCAAAATCTGATAGTTATAGTATCATACTCTTACGTATTTATATGTTTATTCTCTGTAAAACAAGAAGATTGTAGTGTGGCCAGTTTTACTGGAACTCTTAAAGTGGTTTGGATAGTCTATCTATATTAAAAAAAAAGCATGAGAAATGAATCTGGTGAGCAGAGGTATCATAGCCAACAGAAATATTGACCAAAACCTTGACAAGTCATCATAAATCGAAATAACCAATTTTTTGTCTTGGCAGAAAAACATATTCATCTGTCTTCACAAAAAAAAAAAAAAAAAAAAATTATATATATATATATATATATATATATAGTTCCTATCTGTTTGAGTAACCTGAATATATTTATCCAAATGTGTACCCAAATGTCTTCAGTATGTTGTCAGCATATGAACAAGGTAAACAAATTTCTTCTGCACGGCATAATCAGTATGCTTTTGACTACTCTGGAAATATGAATCTGTTTTATTCCTTTGGTCTTAAGAAGCGATGTGGTAAGGCTCCTTTAAAATAGTTAATGTTTTGTTACTCCCACGCACACAAGAGCAGCGACAGTCTCCCATAAGATGGAGAGCAATCTGATATCTCTAAGCCTGCTTCATTTAAAATATAGTAAAGCCTTCTGCTTTGCTTCTGAGAGATGCTCCCTGTCTTGTGTGTGTATGTTTGTGTGAGCGCCTAAGACTCAGGGATGATGCATAGACTCTGACACTTTGACAGATGAACAGATTTAGAGTGCTCGAAGGACCCAGCCTGTTCAATATAGGCAGGAGCAAGAGTGTGAGTTTGTTAGCGTGTGGGTCTGCTTGTTTATATGTGGTTGCTAAGATTTGCTAAATGTACAGTTCATGCCACCTTTATTTCTGCTCGTTGATACATAAAGTCATGTAATGGGTAGGGACGCATGGCTGTGTCAGTCTAGTCCAGTGATGTGATTAAGCAAAGGAGATGTACTGCAATCTAATGGAGTTTATGTAACGAGTAACCTACCGCCATTACAACACAGTGACCAAACCCATACATAGTCATATACTAGTATCCTTATTTAGATTTAAAACTACGCCCCAGTTATAACTTGAGCTAGCAAGTGCATGCTAATGTCCTCAACGTATGCTAGCTAGCTAAGTTTCTGACTGGGAGATGGTATAAAATAATGCTCTAATTTATGTTACACGACTGTAACACGACATGACACGACACGGTTTAACACGACTGTAAGGAAATCAAAATATAATTTCCCACTATTTTTAAAAGTATACTGCTTTTTCTTTGCTAGCAGCTTTGTACACACTTACATATTTTTTAACCAGTCACCTGGAACGCTTAACTAAGTGTTGAAGGAGTCCTCATGTGCCGAGCCTGTTGGATACTTTTCTTTCCTCTAGGTCATTTGATACAGCACTCCATCACTCTTCTTCTTCGTCAGATAGCCCTTACAAACCCTGACATGATGTCACGCTATGCTTAAACCAAATGGGCATGTTGCTACAAACCATTGTGACAGCCATGTTGGTTAAGCATAGATGTGTTAGTACAGAATGGGAACCATGCATGCTTATGCAATTTTATATTTCTAATTATTATGGGTATAGTAGCTTGCACTAAATATCCTGTTTGATGTGCATTTCTTGTGTTACTTTTCCCAAGAAATTCCCCTGTTTGTAGTTTCTTTGCAGCAGTTTGAACAAAAAGTCTATTCAACTGTCACGTCCCAACAAATATGAGATGTATCTGAAATGTGAACCTTTGATGTAGGCTCCAATCTGGGGGTGCCATTAATTGATTTTGAGGCAGGTAACTAATGTGGGTATGTCTTCATCTTCCTTTGCTTGGATGGTAACTATGAGAGAAAGTTTTTGTTGCAGAGAATGAACCAAGTTTTTGAAATTTTCTGAACTGAATGATCTTTATAGCTTAACATAATTTGGACTTTCTTTTCTATAAGCTGACCATGCATTGCCATAATACAAAAGTACTAGTACAGCAGTTCAATAGGGCTGTTTGCTGTATACCAACACAACCTCAGCACAAAACAGATGATGTTCTCAAACATTTTAACAAGACAGTCTTACTTAGACTTAGATCCTCCCGCGCCCATCGGCGCATCGGGCGACAAGAGAACGCCATCGAACCCGGTCCATCGCAGCGGTTGTTGCTTCATCCCATGACAGTTCGACTGAGAGTAAATCTTCAAGGAAAGTCCTCCTCCATGTTATTTTGGGTCTTCCTCGCCGTCTCTTTCCATTCTTCGGGTTCCACGAAATCGCGACATGGGCAGGTCTTGGGTCGAAGGATGTGACCGGCAAATCTGAACCGACGCTTGGTGACTTGGACATGGAGCGGCTCTACTCCCGCACGGCGATAACAAGACAGTAAATTCCACCAATTACCTTTCATAAAGTTCACCTTTTATATGAACACCATTTCGGTTTCAGGACTTTCTCATGAGGGTAATCTATTGCCAATATTCCCAAAAGGTTGATTGTGTTCATCTGGATGTAACATTTTCAGTGGGAGAAACATTTCGTTACTCATCCAAGTGACTTCTTCAGTCTCAGCTGACTCCAGGTTTCCCCAACCTTATGAACAGTACATTGCACAATGACTGAAAATAGCACCACTGAATGAACAATGGGCTGGGAGGTCAGTTCCTTGATCATTAATATGGAAATTCTCATGACTATTGATCAACAAGCCCATTGTTCATTCAGTGGCTGAGTTGAGACTGAAGAAGTCACTTGGATGAGTGACGAAACGTTTCTCCCACTGAAAACGCTACGTCCAGATGAACAGAATCAACTTTTTGGGATTTACTTACCTGGATAATTGAGCATTTATCAAGATATTGCCAATATTGTAATTTTAGAAATAGCATATTATGCATTATGCATTGTTTAACCCTCTCAGGCTCAAATTAAACTTTTTGTTGCTAATGCACAACCAAGTCCTGCAGTGGTACTTCTGAGTAAAAAAAACTTGTAAAATATGTATGTGGGGTAATCAGGTTGCTAGTTTTTAACTGTTGCAAATCTGCAACGCCTGCCTTGAGAGGGTTAATGAAACAAGTCAAGAAATCTTTATCCAGCAGTCTGGCTCCTCTTCATTCTTTCAACAACTGCTTCAGACTTGATGGATGTATCGCTGGGGACTGCAGTACTTGGATGAGTGGTTTTATTTTTTGGCTAAAAGTATTTTTTTGTTGTACTTTCAATGGCTCTCGCTAGAATGAATCAGCCACATCTACTCTGTTGTTGTTGGCTGTTTTGCTGTCACTGGGCCTTCGCTGTGTGAAGGAGTGCGCACAACAGGGCTGTTTTCAGACCCCAGAAAAATGCTGCAAAAAGATTGTTTAAATAGAAACATGGGTGCATTGAGCAACCTGCTATGTTTGCCAACCACAGCACCTATAGAAGGTTATCTGCTGGGAGCTCACTGTATTTATACTGAATACGCCCCAAGTTTTCAGTGCTTGCAAAGTCAGATCATTTAGTGTATCCTCAGCTCATCTGGCTACAGTTGAGGCATCTTTTTTTATTATCACAGCAACACACATACCATAATTGTCATAATCAAAAGGTACAATCTGTATGTTGTTTTAATTTAAACTCTTGCCTTTTCGTAACTACAAAGCCCGCAAGATCAGAGCTCTCTCCTGATACTCCAATTGTGCTCCATCTCGTATTGTATTACAGATTTACCAGCTCACATAAATGTTGAAATATGTTGTTAGACTCTGCCTCACACGGAGCACAGTAAGCTGGCCTTCTTTCTTTGACTTTAGCTGTAGGAGAATCCATACAATTTACCACTGAAAAACGAGGAGTACTCACTTTACACAGGAAACTTTATTAATTATGTATATCTCCAGAAAGGCTATAGAGCTCTTGTGTAGCCTTATTAACCTACATGCTTTTCTTTTACAAGGAGAGCAGAGCCTTTTTACATATTCCTTCAATGAAATCACTGTGAACAAAGCACTTTTGGAGTGAATTTTACCCATGCAGTATTTTATATTTCATATTGTACAAGCAAACAGAAAATCTTGAAGTTATTTAATTAGATGATGAACTTCCTTCCTATATATACTTGTGTATTTTACCTGCTCAAAGTATGTCTTTTTACAGGCCCAAGTAGTTAAGATCTTGGTTTTCTCTCTAAATTTTGCCCCTTCTTCTTGAAAGATACAGTTTAGAACATCACTGGAGGAAACCTAAGCAGAAATGATCTGTGAGTGTGACTGTCCAGCAATGCGGAAAGAGGTTATATTAGGGTTAGAATAGCTGTCAGCCTTGAATTTCCCCACATTGTTAAATTCTAATTTTGTTTGAATGTTTCTTTATCAAATGTCAGAAGTTTAACAGGATCACTGAATCACATTTCAGCCTACAAGTCAAGACTTGCTTGTTTAGTGTCCACGCAAAGACTGCAAAACTGGCACCAAAGGTACAAGACTCCAGCACAAACTCACATATACTAAAAGAATATTGTAGGGGAAAAAAGTTATTCTATTAATGAGTCATAAACCCGTCTTTACGTCCCCAGTTATCATGCTCTAGTCCCCATACCCTCATCCGGACACAATGTTCTCCTGTCGAAAACTGCCGAACACAGACAAAACGCTCGCTTTGTCCGCCTAAGCAAATAATTACTCCGATTAATTAGCCATGCTGTGGATGTGATAGCTGGAGGCAAACATTCCATTAAAAAGAGCTAAAACACAGCAGAAAATAGCTCTACCATTACCACTGGAGGGTGCTCTACAGTGACCTTCTCTGACAAAGCCTGGGAAAGCAGATGATGTATAGGATGAGCTCCATCCGGACACGGGACACTTTGACCTGTTGCCTGTTCCGCCTTTGAATAGATCTCATTCGGGTTTAAAACATGGGTTTAAAACATAGACTATGCGTACTTGATTTTGCTGGATAAATGAGAAGTAAAAGCTGCTTTGGTTAATTATTCTTAGGTGGTCAGTTTTCTTTGGTGTGTGGAGGAGAAGACTTTCTAAGAGACAGAAGTTCCTCTGTCATGCGGGAGCTTCATTTTCATCGCTGCATAGTTTGTTTTCACTCACTTTTACATTAAGTTTCAGTCACGCTTTTATTGGTTTTCTGCACCAACTTTACCTGGTTAGGTTTAGGAGAAGATCATAGTTTAGCTTTAATGATGTAAGGGCTGGATGAATCCTGTACATTAATAAATGATCCAGTGTGTTAAAATGTAGCCAAAAATTTCTGTCCAAATGTTGATTGGTGATGAGTTGGTAGTGAGACCAATCTTGTTGAGCAACACACAACAAAGTTACCCACTACCTGTTAGATGTAGTGGACCATCTTTTAAAGATAACTAGGCAGGTTGTTGCATTGCTCCCAAGATGCTAAATGATGAATTAATTTAATAATGCAATTAATGCAGTACACTTGGTATTAAACATGAATGTCTACTTTTTTGGCCCCATTACTCACTGACTGACTAATGTCTCTTTGTAATGTTTATTATTTGTGTCCAAAGATGAGGGAAGGTTTCACTGATGCAGTGTACCAAATTTTTAACAATGACAAGCAACTACCAGTGTGACCTGTTCATCTTCCAGTAGAGCGAGAGGAATGAAATGCAGAAGTATGATGAGGGGGGTTTGTTTCGTTTTTTTGCGTAACACCCATAATTTGCAAGAGAAGTTTCATTCAACACTCTGCAGTCTATCCTATAGTGTGTATACTACTATACTCCAGTCATTTGTCTTATTTAGCTTGCATCTATGTGCACTAAACCTTTTTTTTACTTTTATGTTAACATATACTCACAAGTACAATGTCTTCTACTTTCTTTTCCTGTTTTCCACTCAGATATTTTTTAATGTATTTTAAATTTGAGCTTCTTTTCGGACATGTTCCACTTTGTGATGATTGAATGGACACTGGATTATAAAGGCACTGGATTTTAATCAATATATGCAATGAACTGACCTGAGGACCTTACAAAGTAAGGATTCAGTTATAGAGGAATTGAAGCAGGCTCTTTGGGACTAAAAACTTTTACACCCCCTAGTGGATCTCATAGGAATATCACTCTGTTTCACCCACATGGATTGTACATTATGTTTGTTCCTATTTGCCTATACTTATTGAATCATAATGGAGAGCTCTTTAGTCATCCACATTAAAGACTTTACTTTCTCCGTGGTTCTGTGTGTGTGCGTGTCCGCTGCAATTCCTGCACACAGATTCCTCACAAATGATACTTCCGCTCTTTGCTTGGGCAGGGCGAGAAAATGATCTCATTGGGCAAGACTGCAGTAATTTGATGTCTATTTTCAAATGAGTTTTCTCTTGTTTCATTTTGCACTATTTCTACGTGCTTTTGTCACTGCTTCATCTTGTTCAATAAAATGAAATAGACATTTCCACGTGCAACACGTAACGCTCGGCTCCCCCAATTTCCCTTTTTGCACAATCGCTGATTATCAAGGAACGACAAGAATTTCATCTGTATGTTGCGGAAGCGCTGATATTCTTTACTTCCAATGAGCACTATTCACCAGATATGATGGACTTTATTCGTAATGGGATGTTTGTTTCAATTATTCTGATGGTGGACACACATGGCTAGATCCATCCTGGTGGTAGTGGGGTGTCCAGTAAAAGCACTTTGCCACCTTAGCGTCACACCACAGGTGGTAGGGTAATGTAACCAAATATATTCACTATATTGCAAGATGCGTGGCAACACTCGCCATGCTTGTGGCAAAGTTAATTTAGAGCTCTAACAGGTATGACAGAGCAAGGGAGGGTGTGCAGGAACAACTCCTCTCATAAGGGGATCACGGGCCAACGTCTACATATGTATATGTCATATCGGCCTCTTCGATTTGGATTGGTATCTTTAATTAGAACACAGTTGCATTGCATGACAGACAAAATCAACCTTATGACTGATTCCTCATGGTCAGACAGAGCCAGTGAGGAAAACCAAGGCTAGAATTTGTCTCACCATCTTGAAGGAACCCTGTGAAAACTTGATACCGCCAACCCAACACCCATCCCTTCACCCTTTCCTTCCCCCCCCTCCTCACGATCCAATAGATGGAACGCTTCTTACGCCCGCAGGAAGCAGCAGAGGCCGTCTCGATAGCATCCGCCATCTATTTTATTTTTTCTTATTCTTATTTTTCAATTTGGTGTCTGGGGAAAGGTCAGGATTAGTTATCGACGTGGCTCTGTCTAAGCCAGAGACAGGGAACCACTGCCGCTGCCATGGGTCCCCTAAAGCCATTTTCCTCAGTCCCAGCAGTAGCCTAATCTGTGTGTAGGTGTGCGAGTGCACGTGCCCGGGACTGTGGGCATCAGTGAGTTTATGGACCTTTCTGTGTGTGCTCTTAATATGTAGAAGCGTATTTAAGTGAACGCTCACTTACGTTCATATTCTACCCTACATTATGTTTCATAGACAAGTCTTCACATCGTGTACAATGTATATGTATCCCCTCACGAGGGTATATTTGCATGTATTTGCACAAAAATTGAATGAAGCCGCCCAGTGCCTCACTCTGCAACTTAGCATTCCAAATACATTTCAATTCAAGTGCTTCCAAATGCTGTTGTGTACTATTTCAATCAGTCTGTCAACTCACCCGCTGGCTTTGGCCGGTAGTTCTTTAAGTGGCAGAGTCCAGTCCACAAAACTGATTACATTCCACTTTCCTGTAGCATCCTACCTTTCTTCTTTTATCATCTCCCATCCATTCCCAAACTAGCAGTGATTCCCACTGCGAGAGACTGCTGTCTCACAGTCCCAGACCTGTGAAATGATGATAGAGGAGCAGGAGCTCTTTACCCATCAGTCTTTATCTCTCCCTCTTTGCCCTCCCCCACTTCCACGGCCGCCACCACAGTCACCTCTCGTATGCTAGGCCGAGTTCTGGTTGTGGTCAGTCTGATGGTGACGGATGTTCCTGGTCGGACGGGGCTGGAGAGCCCCCCTAAGGTCATCTCAGCCCTCACCTCAGCTTTCTGGCCTGCTGGTCCCCCAGCAATGACTCTGTAGGTTAGAGGTCAGAGAGTGATGGAAAAGGTATAAGAGAGAGAGAGAGAAAAGCGCTGGAATGGGGAAAAAAAAGTTTACTAAATCCTCCTCTTTAAAGGTTTTGTCTCCTCCGTGTTCTTCTCTGGGAGAATTTAAGCTGCGGGAGTGGTGTGATTTGTTTCATGTCATCAATTTATTTTGAGTAGTGCATTGCATTATTTAGATGATGCTTATCTCACCCTCAGAATTACTATCTTGTCTCGACTGGCACAGAATAGCATCCGTATCTCTTGTGCTCATCAAGGCATCTCATTTATTAACCAAAAGGAATTCTGAGCAGAGGAAGATATGCAAGAATGATTAGACGCTCAAAAATTTGATGCTATCTGTCAGCAGTTGGTTTTTCTTCATCTCCCTGTAGCCGCTAGATCTTTAAAAGACATTAGCCACATACTGTAAGAAATAAATCAAACAAATGGATTAGCAGAGCTAAATAGTTGTCAGGAGCCTCACAAGGCCTTATGAAGACAGATCTGCCTCTTATGGAGGCAATCAGGTATGGAACTTATCATAACAGAAATTAGGAGTGAGACCAATTTTTTATTCCACAACCCCAAGGCTATATTTCCATAAAAACTAATGGCCAAGTATATTACTCAACTATGCTGACTTATGTGCTGGCTCCCCTGTACTTTAAACATACATATATGTGTATATAATTTTAAAATTGTGAAGATTAATGCGGTGCTGCATTCAGAGATAAGGTGGAGCCGGGTAATACGATAGGCGTGCTATTAATGTGTGCCGTTGCGGCTTGGCATGGGAATAGCAGTGGAAGCGGCAGTCCGTGTTTGTGCCCTCTGAAGAAGGGCCGCATTACAGTAAAAACAGATGTGCAGTTCACTTCTGGGGACACAAAACTCACTTTAAACACTGACACACTGTAGTTTCCTGTTTAAAAAAAAGAAGAAGAAGCTATTATGATTTTCTTGTTAGTGGAATAGGAGACTTAGTGAGCCGGTAGACACAGCACAGCATCATGAATCCTGGGTTGTGAATCCTGGCAAAGGGCAGAATTCACTACTTTTATTCTTCTTGTGTTTTCCTGGAGGAAATATGTGGCTCAGAAGCTACGGTGCAAAATGCTCCTCTACTTTGTCTGTATCAGCTGCCTTGCTAGTGCTACCTGGTTTGTGAAAGGCAGTAGTAATTAATTAATCATTAGTTATTATTAATCTCAGGCTCTCTTCCACAGTGTGTCTTTTGTCCTGTCTTCCTCCCCTAAACCTCAACCGGTTTCAGCAGATGGCCGCCCTTCCCTGAGCCTCGTTCTGCACGAGGTTTCTTCCTGTTAAAAGGGAGTTTTTCCTTCCCACTGTCACCAGGTGCTTTCTCACAGGGTCATGTCTGATTGATGGGGATTTTTTTTGTATAATTGTCGGGTCTTTACCTCACCCTATGGCAAATTTTGTCGTGATTTGGCGCTATATAAATAAAACAGAACGACCAATGAAAGTAGGGAATAGTTGGGAATAGTGGGCTGTAAGAGAAAAAGGCTAAAAAAGTTGTTGCTTTAAACTGAACTACAGAATCAGGCTCAAAGGAACTATTAACCAACTATATCATACACTCTGTAATATTTCACTCATTGCAAGTATGGGAAATAATGATTATTGCAGCTTTGCTAAGATGACAAAGAAATGGAGATGTTGGACATGCAGGAGACCACATTCTCTTAAGGTGCCTAGAGACCACATGAGATTTTAGCAATCTCGTATGACACGACTTTCTTCGTTGTTGGAATCCCAGTCGTTTTGCTTTGTGGATACCTATTAGTTGATGAGGTGTAAGTTGTCACATCGTGAGTCTTATTACAACTTTTACAAACCCTGTCAAGATTCTGTTCAAGGCTATACAGTGGGGCAAAAAAGTATTTAGTCAGCCACCGATTGTGTAAGTTAGGAAGAAGAATACTGAGTTGCATCCCAAGAACACCATACCTACTGTGAAGCATGGGGGTGGAAACATCATGCTATGGGGCTGTTTTTCTGCCAAGGGGACAGGACGACTGATCCGTGTTAAGGACAGAATGAATGGGGCCATGTATCGTGAGATTTTGAGCCAAAACCTCCTTCCATCAGTGAGAACTTTGAAGATGAAACGAGGCTGGGTCTTCCAACATGACAATGATCCAAAACACACCGCCCGGGCAACAAAGGAGTGGCTCCGTAAGAAGCATTTGAAAGTCCTGGAGTGGCCTAGCCAGTCTCCAGACCTTAACCCCATAGAAAATCTGTGGCGGGAGTTGAAAGTCCGTGTTGCTCGGCGACAGCCCCAAAACATCACTGCTCTCGAGAAGCTCTGCATGGAGGAATGGGCCAAAATACCAGCTACTGTGTGTGCAAACCTGGTAAAGACCTATAGTAAACGTTTGACCTCTGTTTTTGCCAACAAAGGTTATGTTACAAAGTATTGAGTTGTATTTTTGTTATTGACCAAATACTTATTTTCCACCCTGATTTACGAATAAATTCTTTACAAATCCTACCATGTGGATTCATGGATTTTTTTTTTCACATTCTGTCTCTCACAGTTGAAGTGTACCTCTGGTGCAAATTACTGACCTCTGTCATCATTTTAGGTGGGGGAACTTGCACAATTGGTGGCTGACTAAATACTTTTTTGCCCCACTGTATCTTTGAAACAGCCAACCTTGAAAAGTGAACTACAGTTTTAGAGCCATGGGCAAGGCAAATTAGCACAATTGTTAGCGATCATTTGTCTGTGAAAATCAAGCACTGCATACACGCATTTAGCAAAGTTTCTAAAGACTTTACTATATGTAACTCTTTACTATCCTTTTGATAAATTATCAGCAAGTCTTGCTACGCCAGAGGTTTTGAGGTGGTTATTTGGGCAGTTAATTTGAAGGTCTTCTAAATAAAGTAGAAGAGCACTAGTTGGATCTGGTAAAAATGCCTTAAAAGACACATTTTTCCCAGTCGTTGTTTCTTTTTTTTTTACTACAGCCAAAACTACTGTGAACTTCTACTGTCCACATGTGTCAGTGCAATAACACGATTGGCTCATAGGTTTCCTGGTTCAGCTGTTGATAGGCTCTTTGGGAACAAGGAAGGATAACAATCACCTTTGTTTTTCTATTTCTATTCACCGCCACGTCTCTCTGTTACATCTCTTGATGCAGCCCTAATTGTAGCCGATAGGACCCGGTGTTGTAAATCATAGAAACGCCTGACTGTAGTAGCAATTGCCTGTTTGTTCCTTTGTGCAAATTCTAGCAGAGCATAATGAAGTAAATTTTAGACTCTTCTCACTCTGTATAATCACCTCCGGAATGGTTGCCGTTGCACAAGCACCCTCATTTGTATAGTTTACGTTTGTGTACTACATGCTTGGATGCAAATTTCATCGAGCCTCGCATCTGTAACTGGAAGAGGGTGATGATTGTTTTAGAGAGTTAAACTTCAAAAGCTAGACAGGTGGCATGTAAAAATGTCATCACTGTAAAACTCCCTGCACGTGAAAATGGGAAGGGGGGGGGGGGGGATAATGCGGGGTGGGGCACAGCACAGCAAGCCAAAAGGCCATTAAAATCTGCGATCATTTATTTCCACTCCTTTGTCTAATCCATCTCTCTGGGGAATGGTTCTGTCCTTATCCACCCAAGGCTACCAATCTATTCTCCTGTCTGTCTCCATGCATCAGAATTAACCTGTGAAACAGTCAGACATGCTCTCTTTCTCTTTTACCCCTTTCTCTTCTTCTGTCGCTGTCTCTCGTCGGCTCAACCTCCTTTCCTGATTTGTTTCCTTTTATCTCTCCTCTTACTCATTCCCACAGTCTGTGATTGCGCCAGTGTCTTCTTGTTCTCACCTTTCCCTTCCCTTCCCTACCCAGCACCTGTTCTTCCTCTCCCCCCCCCCCCCCTCGCTCCCTTCCTCTCTCGGTGTCAGAAATGCCTGCACAAATTCAATTCAAATCATATCCAGAAAAGAGCGAGCAACAAGACTTTGTCAATGGCAATTTAATCCATGGTGAGCAAGGTGTATGCAATGCTGTGCATGTTCCAGGAAGCTGTCTGATTGCATTTGGATTTGTGCAGATCTGTCTGCTGCTCGCTTATTGAGAGAGGAAAATTATACAGAAAGAGACACCTGACTCATTTTTCACAATGTACTTTAATTTAGTTCTCTGTGTATTTTTGAGAGGGATGTTTGGTTAAGTTTTTGATAGATTTGTTTTTCCAAAAGAATGGATGGACTTTTGTGCACAGGGAGAGTGGGGTGGGGCACTTCCCTCGCTAACCTTGTGTTTTGGGATAATAAGAATAAGAGGTCTGAAGCATACAGCTCATCATTCATTGCCTCACTGGTCATGAAAAGCCAGAGAATAAAAGAAGTGCCTCAAACCAAGGTCCAATTCCCCATCAGGCTACATCCCCAAGGTTAGCTACACCATTGCGCTGTCACGTCAAGAAATAAAAAACTCCCGTCTGGCTCCCTGCCCGACACAAACGTCTTTTCCTAATGGCTGCCACAAAGTCCCACTAAACATCAAGTGAATATTTATAGACTATTAATAACCTATGTGTAAACGGCTAGTGTCACCAACCGGCTGAAGCAGATGATGGGGAATCATAGTCAGGGAATTGATATTGGCTCAGACTTCCCCAAAGGTAGATAAATGGGCCTTAGTAACTCAGACTCGTGTGCACATGGGATTGGCTGCCAGGAATCCCAGACGGAGAGGTCTGTGATCTGAGCCCGTCCAAATTCCTGCAATATAATTGGTGTAATCGTGTGATGAATTGCAGCCATTTAGCTTCCCTTTTACTATCTGCAAGCTTCAGCAATTTTTCTTATAAAGGTATAACCAACTGAGTTCATGGCGCATTTTCTTATAGGAGAGTTGGGAAAGGACCGGGGCGACGTTAAATATGTACAATTGGGCAAGTAATTAGATTAATAAGGCCTAAATGAGCAGCAGGCCAGAAAGTGAAACCCAAAATCCCTCATCCTTTGAGAGTCTGGGGTGAAACACATTCTGCTCTAAGTTTAAATGAAGCCTGAAAAAAGTTTCCACGCTGCGGTTGCTTCGCTCATTTTCTCCCCTGGACCGACTTTAATTCCTCCCCCTGTTCATCTCTCTGTTCACGAAAGAGATGTTCAGCAGAAGTAATAATGAAGCAAAACTTGTGAAGCTCTGAGGGGAGAAAGAAGTGTGAGAGAAGACGAGGCACTTTAGGGTTACTTAACTCTATTCATTCGCAGGCTGCATAAGTCTCGTGTCAGATCTCTGATTCAGGTAGTTACAGCATCATATAGATTCTTTTCATACCTGAAGGTTTTATTGATTAAAATGTATGGGCCAGCCATGCTGAATGCACAATCTCAATCAGCAGTGAATGGCCTAGGAAACCCCATAGATGCTTCAGAATTTTCTTCTATGAGCAATATTATAATATAAACTCTTTATATAATTATAAAGAGTTTATGAAAAGATTACGAGACACACACACACTATCACGCAGGTGAGGCCAAAGCTGCATAGTAGCAAATAAGTCCAAAAATGTTGCTGTTCATTGACTCACAATGACAAATTTCAAATGAGCTGCTGGTGGCACTACAGGACAAATCAGAGGATCACTAAAATGATTATAGATTCACCCTTTGGGGCAATGCGAATATATTTGCCAAATTTAATACCAAACCAACAAACAGTCCATAGAGCATATCAGTATTCATGAAGCTAAAAATGTCCATCTGCTAATGTCATAGAAGGTATCATCACAATTATTAGGATGCTTTAGGGGAATGTAGTTATGAAACAAACGGCTGCATAAAACTTTCTGCCTGATTAAACCAATAACTCCCAAGAGCCACAAATAGGGCTGAAAAAGACAAAGATATTTAACTTATATGTGCCTATCACATTAGTAAATGCTTCTACTGGGGGCATCACCAGAACTGGTACTTGGAGTATCTTTCAATACCAAAATTCTAAATGTAATACAGGTATACCTAGTGGGGTTGTCAGGAAAAAAATAGATACTCAGAAACCAATCAATAGGAAAAATGATGGGAAAAATGATCGGATTAGATACTCATTTATTACTGTATGGACACCAAAAAAGCGCTTTCGCACAACTTAATGCAGGACCGCAGAAGACAGGGAGTCATTAGCAGATGAACACATGAACAGTAACACAGCAACCTTGGCGATGCACCTTAAAAACTGACACCCCAGTCTTTATAAAGAATTTTGTTAGGCCGAAGTAGTAAACAGATTTATAATCATAAATGTTAACCTAGGCGTTGCACACGTTCACGCTAGCTATTAGCATCTTTGTAACAGCAGTCTGGCGAGGAAGGAGCGGCTAGCAGGTTCAGCGACCGTGTGGTATGGAGGTTAGGCGGATAACTCGAAACCAGTTGGTTAAATCAAACAACAGACCTTTATTCGCTGTCAGCAACATTACACCTTACGAGCCAGGTCTCCACGGCTGTACTCGTGCATGCATACATGCGCGGAGATCGGTATTGCCGGCGCCAGCCCGTTACAACAGTACGGTTTTTCCTGAGAATGTAACACGAGCAGCATGGAATGGCTACCGCTAAAAACACACACCCACTAGGAGAGTCCCACAACTATTACAGTAGTAGGGCAACCCCCCCCCCCCCCAATAGTGCTATAACCCAATAAGGGTTGTTACACTAGCCATTGCACACGTTCACGCTAGCTATTAGCGTTTACCAGCATTAGCCACTATCATTAAGGTAGCAGCCTGCAGACTGGCTAATAATAATGAAACAACAAGTTTAACGTGGGAGACAGACAATACAAAATTAACACGACAGTTAATTGTGCCTAAAAATTCCTGGTTTGAAGCTGAGAAAAGTCAACCAGCAACTGCTCAGGAACAGTGGCAGCCATTATATCAACCAAAGATAGGAAGGTAATGAACGTTTCACCTCCATTACACCTGAAAATTGGCTGTAGACACTTTTATTCTCCAAACTTAACTTTTTGTAGCAGGGCAGCAGATTCTTAACAGCTTTAAAAAAATTTATTTGGATCACACATTTTAATTTCAGTTATTTCTACACTCATGATTTGATTACCCCAGTTGAAATTAAGGTTATACTGTGGCCATATACTATATGAGCCCAGCAAGCTATAGAGTGAATACAGATATATAAATATTTTGTTCCACCCACACTAAAAGGCCGCTTCTGTTCTATATTGGAGAAAGAGCACAATGGGACAAATGGAGCTTTAGCAGGCTTTAGAAACATGAAAGTACTGTAGGAGGACCCCGGCTCCTTGGGGGTTCCAGATTTCCTTCATGAATGCAAAACAATGTACCACAGCCGTGTGTGTAGCATGAAGTGGAGCGGGATGGGAAGAGGGGTGCTATCATCAAAGGCACCTCATACTTCAGCTCGTTTCCCTTCGTTTTTCCTTCTTCTTCGTCTCTGACCTGACATGGATTAATTACAGCCCTGTGCAATTTACACCCTGCTGTAACTGTGGCGGAGAATAAAGAATGGTTGAAATGTGAGCCCAGTGACAGGGCGTTAGAATGCTGAATTGCTTTGCGCTGCACGTGCCGCGCCTCTATTGCTTTTGCAGGGAGCATGTTTACGAGGCCCGGCTCAGAGGTGAACTCCCAGGCCTTAAAGTGACAAAATGCCCTCACTTAGATCAAGACAGCCAAAGAGGTTTATGTACTACATGGGATCTGTTCCATTTTTGTCTTCTACCAGCTGTGACTTGACCAACCTTATCTAGAAATTACAGCATGTATCTTAAATCATAAATGCAGCTTGTTTCTGCAATCCTCCATAGGCTACATTATTTACATATCCAGTTGACAGTATATTTCAAATACTATCAACTAGTACATATAGAATAGGAAGTAAATGTATTCTTATTGGGAAGGCGGCATCAGCAGACACTTCAACTAGTGCCAGCCTGGCGCTGCCAAGGAGATGTCAGCAACAACTGGCAAAGTGGGCACCCTGCCAGTCCGCCTGGCTGCCCTGACTATGAATGGTGCTTTTGTCAAAGGTGGCAGTGAGGACACTTGAGAGGGCTGCAATTAACACTATCTAAAATTAGAAAGCATAACCCCGTGCATCTGGTTTGGAAGAAAAGCCGCCGTTCCTTTTTTCCCCCATCATTATTTAAGGCAATTTTTAAAAGCAATATTTTCAACAGGGCCATGCACAGAGCTGCCAGAGGGCTAGGGCCCAGGTGGTCACCAAGTGCTCAGGTGAGCAGGGTGGGAGCAAGCAAGACGAAGGAGCCCATCTTGGACTAAAGTGTCCGGTGGATCAATGCACTAAAAGGCAGAGCCAAAGGTCACGCTGTTCAGTCGTAGCTCTGGGATTCAGTGTGACAGCCACCAGGATGAGGGAGAGTCTCCACTTTCATGTGACCACACTCTTAACAGACCACTGTGAAAAAAACTGCCTTAAAAACTGAATGCACAGGCATAAACATTACTGCAATCACATAACGGTGCATGTATTTTTTTTATTAATCAGGTTTGTAGTATACGGCTGGCCAAAGGCCTCTCACTACCTGTGATTTTAAATTGCTGACTTGCTTCCAAATGGGATGCGTAACAGCAACAGCTTCTTCTTAGAAATACTCATCTCCCTCCAAAGGTTCTTTTGGCTTGAGGACAAAGCTGTCCATATGCTGGTCTGAATACCTGCTTTGAAAACCACTTCTGTTGAGTGGCATAGTTGGCAGACCACTCCCAAAGCCAAAGTGGGCAAACGGACAAAGGAGCATCTTTTACACAAAACCTAACCCTTCAACTCTGAACAGTTGTTTGGCAGGGTAAGCCTTAATCTTTTATCTCATGTACTGTATATTGCTTAATACTATAACCCTATTCAGCTTCTTTTCATAAGTTTCAGTTCCTCTGTGTATGACTTTGATTGTCCCCTTTTCTTTCTCCCTCTCACGGTCACCCTTTTCCCCACTTTTCTCCTTTAGCAGACTATAACATCAGACTCTCTTTCTCGCTTCCATCTGAATTATGTCGGTGTGGTTGGCAATGAGATGCAGCTTTAAAGCATGAAATAAACAAGATGCACACCAAATTGAGAGGAAGGGAGTCCCCCTGCTGTGCATTCAAATTGGTCTACGCATTTTGACAGGCAACTGTCGAGCACATCTGTGAGGCCCAAGACGATGTTTGTGTCCGCTTTGTTTCCACTTTCATCCACAGCAGATCAGTCTCTCCCTCGACCACCGCAGTCACTTAATTATACTGCTGCTGGCTACAGGACTTGTATCAGGATCGAGCAGCAAGCTTCGGGACAAAAAACTGCAGTTCTTAAAATTGCCATTTGAATATAGTTTGATAGCAAGTTAATTCCCATAGCCATGTTAAAATATCAAAAAATGACAGCAGAAAGATACAAAACATTGCTTTGCTCCCAATCCGGCCGTTAAGTGATGACGTGACGAATCCTACTTCCGGGCCTAAAGTAGTCTGCGTTTAATATGGCTTTTGTGTTGTTAACATGTTTAATGTTATGTATTTTCTTCTATTTAATCTCAAAAAGCTCCTAAAACAATCAGTGATCACTGTTGACCTCCCTCGGCTTTTATTACAACTAATCATTTATTTAAGCTCAGTTTTTAAAACCTTAGGATGTAACTACAGCCCAGCCCATGCAGCAGTATATGAATGACTAACCTCGTATTGTGGATGGATTATCTCAGTTGTTCTCCTGGCTGAAGTTTGGTCCTTTTACAGCATCCTGCCATGCGATTACATTTGTTCCTGACCACCGAGAACACTCACGTTAACTTTTATCGAGTGGAAAAAAAGTTAGCTTGTTTATATTATGCTAACATAGCTATAGCGGTCACGTAGCACATCATTATATAGCAGCTAGCCAAACTTCAGTAACCCTACAAACGTCACTGCTGTTTAGTTTTCTGTCTTCATTTATGTTGGAAGTGATAACAGAGCTGTACGTTTTAATTTGTTTCCAGAACCCCGCAGTCAGGACATGCTATATTGTATTTAGATAGAAGCTAGCGAGCTAACTTCCTGCTAACTTCTAACTCCGTTAAATGTCATAAATTCCGTTTTCATGGATGCCTGGATGTTAAACCCAATTGTTACACCTGGTAGAGCAGAACGCTGATCATTTTATTAAAGATGAAAGACTTTAGACAGTTTTTCAACTCTCAGTAATGCCATAGTGATCGTTTGATATATGGACCTGCAGCGGAGTTTAGGCCCAGACACGGCTAGTGACGTCAGACTTAACGACCGGATAGCTAACTTCATGGCAACTACATTAATGGGATTTTTTATATAATTCACCTGTTTAAATTGTACTAATGCTTAAATTTATGTGTGATTAAGGGTGTGGCATTTTTAATGATACATGATTACAAACAGCTGTACTGAGTCACTACACCAGACCAACTGTGTTTATTGGATTAGTACTTTTAAGAGTGTTTTATTGAACTTTTCCTACAAATAATATGATTTCCTGTGTACTAGTCTTAACTCCACTTTTTCCAGTGAGCAAAATCTAAGCATTATTTATTAAATGGAACGGACTCATTCTTATACAGTGCTTTTCTAATCTACTGGAACACACTTCATACAACATGCTTGTGAGTGCTTTCAACATTCACACACTTATACTCCGATGGACGCATCGGAGAGCAACTTGGGGTTAGTATCTTTCCCAAGGATATTTGGCATGCACTCTGGGGTAGCCAGCGATTGAACGACCAACCTTTTAAACAGGAGATGACCTGCTCTACCTCCTGAGCTACATTATTAGCACTAATTAGAAGATATCTGTGTCTGTACAATGCTCCCATACGGTAATTAGCCAGGCTAGCTTAACTTGGCATTCTACACTCTTGTCCAAGTATTGTCCCTTCTGCCTCCAAAATGGCCAAAACAACTCAAGGCTTCAAAATACTAGTAGGCAGACCAGTGAGTCACTTTCTAGCAGCTACATCTGTATCCTATGGTGGCTTTTACAAAAACAGGCAAGTAAAGAAGAAACCCCACCTCATTTCCAGAGACAATCGCCAACTGTGGCCAGAAGAGGGCAGTAATTTAAAAGATAGGTGCAAATGGGCAAGAAACTTTACTTCTTGAAACTGAAAGAAGCTTAATTACTTTCACTCTGGTTTTAATTAATCTTTATTTTGGATTTTTATTGGGCAAGCATTGCCTTCTTACTTGCCCTCATGGAAAATACAGTAAAATCAAGAAGGAGTGAAAATCAAGTCACCTCAGTTGTGATGTGTTTCTTTTCTATCAGTTTTGCTCCAGACAAACAATGTTGTTGGAGATCTGTCATGATAATTGTAGTGTTATCTATTATTAACTATTTAATGTGGAGCTTTGGGCACTTCCTACTTATTAATGTTTAACTTTATATTTATGGATTTTTGACATTTTGGATTTTTGGAGGAAGATATAACAGCCTGTAATCAAAATTGTAAGGCTGTTTTTGTTTTGTTCTTCCCCCCCCCCCCCAAAGCTGTTAAATCACAAATAATAGTAAAAAGCATTTCTCTCATCCAGTATTTTGCTATTCCTTCAGCTGTGAATAGTGCTGCACAAACACAGAATCACCCCCCTCTACGCAGCCTCTATTTTCCCTGGGATTGCTGGACGCCAAACAGGCAAGAAAAATGACCAGCGTGCTCTCCTTACTCCCCTGAGAAGTGAGTCCTAGAGATGTGGCTATTACTTATCATCATCAAAAAGTGCTTGTTTGGTGATAATAAGGGCCTGGGATAGATATCTCAGCTAAAGGGAGGGAGGGGACTACCTGAAGTAGCAACCGAGGAATCCTTCCTGTGCTTACCCAAGCAGTTTCTGGCTCTCTGTAAAACGGAGGGCCAGCTCTAAGACCCAGCTTAGCACAGAAATAGAGGAAGATAGGAAAAACTGCTATTAGCCACGGTTAGAAGGACGAAATAAGATAAAGGATAACAGACAACAACTTTAAATGTGCTTACTGCGCAAGAGACAATCGTTGGGGAATACGTCCGAGGAGAGAGTATACTAAAGCTTTGGGTCGTAGTGTCTTGTTATCTAACATTCTTTTACTGGAATGGTAAACATGAAAGTAATATTGCTACAGACAGAGAGGCTGTCAATTTGCGAAGCCCATCTTGAACGATATAAAAGGAAGTGAGCAAAATGCTTTTGACTGGACATGCTTTACTGAGTATTCTGCCCGAGCAATATTCAACACGAAGCGTGGTAACATAGTAGCATTTATTCGAAAGGGAAAGTCACAGCCCGCAAATTTCCAGTTACCTTTTTTTTCTGCAGTGGATCAAGAGGACTGTGCTCCCAGGGGGAAAGCAGAGCAGTTCCCAGCTGAACATGAAATATAACTGCCATGCTACGCGGGGAGAAAGTTCATGGAATACATAAATTTGGGGTCATATGTTACATTTTCAGCATGGGTCATGCTCGATAAAAGCCCAATTGCAATGCAGGGCTAGCGGGCCTTATCTGTAAAAGTTTTCAACAGTGCGACACACGGCTCCCCGCCTCCCTCTGCAAGCAGTTCACGTTCCTTGTTTGTTTTATCTATTGCCATTCAGCTATTTGAGTTTGACACTAGGTTCATGACCACTTCAATTCACCTCCTGGTATCTGATGATTCCGTCGCTCACACTCCTCTAATGTATTCTGAGGAGAGAGGGGATACGTGGTGGGGGGAAAAAGGCACACGTCCCATCTGATTGCAAGGTCTCCTCTGATGAATCGTGCTGCAATGGACATCTCGGCTATATCAAAGGGTGCTTTCCATCTCGGTGTGATTAATCAAAAAGGGACTTTATTGTTAACATAAAAAGTCACTGCAGATCACAGAAAGACTCATAAAATCAAGCATTTATTCACTCTGTCTGTTGATGAGATGAGACCTCAGCATAGTGGGATGATGCACCAAGGCCAATTTTTTTTTAAGTTAATGTTCGGTGCCTTATTTCTTTTTTCTTTCTTATTTCTTTCTTCTTCTGTTTTTTTAGCTCTGTTTATATGGAAGAGGAAAATGGAGAAAGACAAAGTAGATAGGTGTTGACAGAACTACCTTCACGCCACCAGCATTTCTCCGTTCTGGGTCGATTTCTCTACTGGTCACAAGGCAGCAAAGCTATACCTGTAGGACAGACGGGAGGGAGGGAAGAAAAATTGAGAAAATGAAATAAATATCTATTTAAAAATAGCCTCTCAGCATGGCAAGGAGAGATTTGAAGATATTATCCTCAAAAGGCTGCTGTGAGTGAGGCCGGGAGAAGGGGAGGCTGTCTGCGGTGAAATATGAAAAGCGCATACTCCCTGACAGCCTATGGCTTTACCTGATACTGCCAACACCAGCCCACTGGAGTGATCCATAGAGTCTTTGTGGAGACTTGTGATATAAATGCTGAGGGCTAGATGTTAAAGATCCTCAGCTCGCTGCCGCCCCACCCTCCCTCGCGCCATCCTTCGCCATCGCCTTGCTCGCCACATGGGGGGAATTTGTTATGTTCCCTCCCGTACACCCACCTCGGAAACATCAGGACAGCGGACAGTGAGAAAGTCGACTGACTTGTCCTTGTCCCTTTTCAATTTGACAAGGCAAGCAGCCTTGGGGACTTTCCAGTCTATTTTCAAATTGACCATTTATAATCAGTTTTCTAAAGGAGAAAGAGAAAGGGTGGAGGAGTCGAGGCGGCCCCGCGTTGTTGTGGAGGGTATAGAGCTGCGGGTTGGTAGATGATAATACAGCAGCGTGTTGTCAGATGTGTCAGCAGGTAAGATGAATGAAGAATAGGGAGTGGGTGCATAAAAGAGAATGCACAGTGGGGAATTGACCTCTATTCAAAAAAGAAAAGGAGGAGGGAAAAAAGGGAAAGAAATCTATATCCTCAAGCGAATAAACATAAACAGCCTCTCTTTGAAATATGCACCACCTCACCATGAACCCAAAGCAGAAGGAAAAGTTGCGCTGGCCACGGCTAGAACCTTCCGCACAGACAAGGCGCCCATTGTCCGTTTGTTGACGCCAACGTGGCTGCATATATCAGCACCTGCAAGGTCAGGCCGACTCGGGCGTAGCAAGCGTGGCCAGGGCCCCAGCCCAGGAGGCGTTACAGCGTCCTGTCACACTGCTTGCTCCATCGCCACCACACGATGACATTTCCACAAGATGGCTCTTCTGAATTATGCGGCCCAGCAGAAGGGTAAGGAGAGAAAGGGGGGAGGAAAGCTCATTTTCTGGGTGTCTGCTTCCGACCTGAAACCGCCACTTGTTTTCATCAGCGCCTTTTGCAGCTTATGCAAAATGGCGTGCGGGGCAATGGGGGAACAATCAAGCCGGCCCACTGCTCCTGTTCTCCATGCCACAGGCACCTCTGTCTCTCCCTTTTTGAAGTGTAATGACAGTGTCACCTCTACACTGGCCCCCATCTTCCCCAAATTAATCCCAATTTGGCCATCAAACGCGGGCCGTCCAGAGGGGCAGGCGGGAGGTAATTGACATTCTCAGGTGCATGGGTTTTGTTTATGTAGTAACGCTGAGCCAGGGCCTTTCACCGCGGATGACAAGCAGACCCAGTTTGCATACACCACTTGATTTGGGAGCCCTGCATGAGTGACTGCTCAGCAACCCGTGGTCCTGTGGCATTTCAGCAGAGGACATTCCAGTAAAGATCGCCTCAGGTGTCAGGTGGCTCGGAAGGTGCAGGTGGCAGCTGGAGGTCGTTTGTCCAGGGGAATTGATTCCACCATGACCCCATCGCTCTTTCTTACTATTGATCCATCCCCCAAGACCCCTGCACAATGCCCATGCCACACCGCTGAATTACAGCTCAGTCATCAATGTGGCCTAATGTTAAATGAAAGAATGGAAAATTTTCAACTGGATATCACACTTCACTTTATGAAATAGGCAGCACGTTGGCTACTTACCTCCAAGGTCATTCCAGTGGTTCACAAAGTCCATTTTGGTTATTGGGATTGTGTGAATGTAGAGAGAGAAGGAGTTCATAAACCTACAATGACTTACAGTTATTGTAGGGTTGTGCTGAAGTGGGGGTGTTGGCGCTAGTACGTGGAATACCCTTTTCCTAAATGCTTTCCTCGGCAGATCTCCCATGCCTTTTAGCATGTCACCCGGGGCTATGAATCACCATTACAGCGCCTACATTTTTACCTGCGCACCTCAAAGGCTTTTTCATTATGGTAAAAGGGAACCCAAGCCAGGTTGTTTAGGGGGGTTGGATATGTTTGCGAAAGGGAGGGTCTGAGATTTGGGTTGGGCGAGTTAATTACAATAACAATGGGGGCAGCCAAAAAAAAAAGAAAAAAAAAGAAGGCACGCTATGGCAAGGGCTGAGCTGCTCTCATTTGTTTCAATAAGGTAAATTGATTCCTATGTCCTCTGGTGCCATTTGCATCGCATCCATTTAGCGCGCGCCACTCGCCCCACTCTCGTCGCACCCTCCTCCCCCTCCCCCCTCCATTCGCTTCACGTGTAGAGGGCAAGACAACATCGATGGGGACAAATTGATCTTCCCGGACGCCAGACGCATGAAAACACACACCCGCGCGCATATTTATAGTCCACTTGCGCATGAATCTGCATGTACAGTATACATAAATTCATAAGTGGAACACACGAGATGACACTCAGAATTCAAGACTGCGTAAATCTACTCCTGTATTTAGCTGCTTTGTTTTTACTCTGTTTTTCCACTCTGGTGAGATTGTTCTCTGTGTGTATACATGCATAGTGTATGACCTATAGCTTATTTGGGTTACCATAGAACAGTCACATCACTCAAAACTAGTTTGGTACTTTTGAAGTACTACGTAATTGACCTAGAAGAAGAATGTCTTTTGTTTTAGAGCCCTGCTCTCCAACGTTTTTGTCATGTTGCCCTTTAAAAGCAGAAAAAAATGTGTGTGCCAAAGTTTAATGCCAGTGGTATCGACATGTACAAATATCGGTACAGTGTAAGTGATGTAAGCTCAGGTGTAGTGGACACACAAGAGTGAAGTGTTCCTACTCTGACAGTGAATCCCAGAGCAAAAATAGACTTTTTCATGATCTTACTTTGAATCGCTTGTTTTGCCTCATATTACTTTTACAAAAATTGGTCCATTCTGCTTAACATTTAATTTGATTTTGGGTTTTGTCAGCCTCGCTAGTGTGGAAGCGCTCCTGCTTTTTTATACTTCCAAGATAAAGCAGATTAATTCAGCTTCCAGCCTCTCGCTATCCCTCAACTCGCCCCCAGTGAAAATCCTCACCACAGCTTGACAACCTCTGTTTGAGAGTAATTCTTCCACTGGAGTCCACCCAATTGCGACTTTTTTCTTCCAGTGTCACACTACCCATGTGACAACTGATCCATCTCACCGACGCCGCTTTCCTCGTGCCCACTAGCTCCAGTATTACTCATGGGCAAGGTCAGTGAATGCAGCGGCGCTCGCTTGCTTCGAACACCGCCCTCAGCCAGGGTGGTATCTAGCGCGCCTCCTTCACTGCCTGCCTGCTACCCCCTTTGGTGTAACACACTGTGTAACACATACACACTCTCCCATCCCACACTCCCATCATCAGTCAGCGTCAGGGCAGATAGCGGCGGCCGTCAGGCGGATGAGTGACGACTGGACCTGTTACCTGGGCGCCTGCATGACAATGGGCCTGTGGGCTGTGATAGAGAGACAAAAAGCTGGAACTCTGCCACACACATGCATGACACATTACACCGGCAGATCTTTATTTTCTGCTGCACAATTAGGTGACAACTGATGATGTAAAGACATGCCGCACAATGCTCCCAACCTGGTAACATGTAATTGAACGCCGCGTGTACTATAAGCGGGCCTGCGTGAATTACTGTTTTTCACCCGCAATATTCTGACAATGAGTGCTATCACACGCACACACACACACACACACACACACACACACACACACACACACACGCGCACACACACACACACACACAGAGGGAACTGATTCAAACTAGCTGAAATCAGGGTAATGTAATATTCATATACAATAAGGAAAATGAATGAGTTTAATGATTATAGGCTTCCAATCTACTCATTACTGTGGTCTTCTTTCAAGATAGCAGCACTCTCCAAAGGGCTTAGTCCCCAGTTAATAGTACAACTTAGAAATAAACATAGCTGAGGCGAGTTGCTTAAAGTAAAAGAGAACACATCAGAATCGCCTCCTTGAATCGGCAATAAGAAAATCCTATTAAATCCCTTTTAATTGCCCCTCATTCAGGCAAATCCTGAATGCTTTTGAACAGTACAAAAAAATATAGATTCTCATGACAAGAGGGAGGTGGAAAAGCTTTGTATATAAGTCTCATCGATATTTTTTTCTTTCCTGTCTCAACACACTTCTGCTGCTCCTGCGGGTGGCGGGTTGCGGGTGGGGCGGGTGTGGACCGATAGCGTGCTCTTCTGTTTGAAAGTTTGCAAGGTTTACGCGAGCATATACGTCTCACCCATGCTTGAGTTAAGACTCCCCGGCACACACACACACCGGCAGACTCACTCGAACGTACACGTTCCGAGCACGCCACAAGATTTATAACAATAAAAGCCTCCCCAAAAGGCATTGAAACGCACCAACCATTTCACAAGCAGCCTTGAACTCTGGCTGATCTGCTATTTGTTACCTCGAGCACTTGGCAAAACAAAAACGGCTACAGCCCAAACACTTGAAAGGGCTTATTGCTCATGTTGCCCACAAGTTCAGAGCTGTCTGGCTGAAACACACCGTTGCCGTTAAGCTCGCTAGACAACAAACTGAAAATACTTTGATCCAATTAGAAACACAGGCTTATTTGCTCAAGTATAAATGCTTAAATTGGTAATACCAGCAGGTAATTATTAAATTCCCCCAGACCCCCCACTCCCCCCCGACCCCTGCAGAACATCTGTATTGCATCTGGAAACACAGTGAGCACAACAATTGAGTCACAGGTTTGGGCACCAATGGATGATGATTATGGTAATCCAACAATGCCAAGGCTCTATTGTAAGTCGCAGACTTCTGTTGCAAACTCATGACCTTATTAACCTTCTTAATCCTCAACTGGGTTCTCGTGATAAGGGGCTTACACGCACACACTTGCATGCGTGCACGTCGCCACTTTCATTCTGATGCCCGGCAAACACTTTAGAAGCCCTATCCACCTGTTTTATCCTGCACACCTGAGGTTCTCTGCATAATATCAACAGAGGCCCTCGAGTCATCCAAGACAATTAACGCTTTCCCTTAGATCAACAGTGGGGGGAGAAAAAAAAAAGTGGATGGCAGCGTTTTGGAGCAGAGGGCCCTCCCAGTGTGGGCACATGAGAAAGCAGGTCTGATTGGTATTAAGTGGTGAGATTAAAAAGCCATCTCATAGGTCAGGTCAGCTGGTGTTCATTTGAATGCATTACCAGGGTCCGAGGCTAGATAATTCTCTCATTAGTGCCACTCAAACCCTGAGTGACAACACGGGTGAGAAGGGAGCATGTCGTACAACACTTAGAGTTAATTAGTCCATGCACACTGTTGCTCAGCACCCCGTGCCTATGCTCTCTCCTCATCTTCTTGCCTTTTTTTTTCTTGTTAAAAGAACCACTTGTTGTTTCAGGAAATAAAGGGATTTCTTTTCAAGTTCTCACGGCTGCTAGTCACCAAACTGTCAGACCGCAAACAAGCCAGCAGCTTAGCCAGGGGTAAACAAGGGATCCTCTAAACCAAAGTTTGGATATCGTTATAGCTGCATTTGCCCATCATATTCTTTAAATCCCACAAAGAAAATGTCAACTTCTTCTACGGTATGAGAGTGCAGCGTCTCTCGGGTTCTCACTTAAATTTACTCCTCACTTGTAATGTCCTGTTTTTGTCAGTCAGTTCAAAGCTTTGTGATTGGTGATGTTTTGCATGGTGTTTTGAGACCGATTTGACAGGTGTCAAAGATCAAGAACCAGAACCATTACATAGTGCAAGCTGGGGTAATCAGAAAATTAAGGCTGGGTCTGTGAGATCAGGATGGATTGTTTTGGGGGGTTTTTATATGTCAGTGTGTTTCCAGATCTAAGCAACACACTCGGTAAAGGCAATCAGTAATAAAGTGAATGATAATACAGCCAAACTATGAAAATAAGATCCAGGTTGTATAATCCCAAAATAGTTCTTCAGATCGTTGAGTAACATAGGACATAAAATGCCAAATTAAATGTTGAATGAAGCTTAATATGTTTCCCCTTGTACTCATTTCAATAGTTTCTGACAGGTAAGACCTGCTGGTTCTTATTTTATTTCATTTTTTTGTCCATTAAGTTTCAAAGAGATTTCGGGCGGAGGAGTTTTTGACTCTTTCTTTGTTGATGACATCATGTTTGCATATTGGGAGCACGAGGTTACATCCACATTGTTAGTCTCCCGGCTTGGATCCATGCCTGAGAACTATATTCACTTTGGTTCTAAAGGTTCTATAAATTGTCTCTTTTTCTTTCTCGCTTATATTCTCTTCTTACTCCCACAACTGTTCCCACGAGACAAGGTACTCGGCTCATTGGCCACCACGCACATGGGGGGGTGGGGGGTCTCTCTTGCCACCACCGCTGGGTTTACCCATCCCCACCCCCAGCTGAGCGCACAGGGTTAGCTGAATATTCTAAGAGCTTTCAATTTTTCAGGCAGGTCTGCGAACCCCCTCCCATCATGCAGCGCCATCGCACTCAAGGGAGTCAGAATTTTGACAGACGTTAGCAGGGTCATCTCCAGTCCCTCAGGGAGGGGCTTAAAAGAAATGAGTTGAATTGCCTTTTCTCTCTCTCTCTCTTTCTATTCTCTCTTCATCTCCCTGCTTCAGTTCTCTGTATGGGTCTGTCATAATTCCACTTCCTGTCTTCCAGGCCTAGCAGCATTCATCCCCCTCAATCTCGTCTCCGCCGCCAAATTCATCAATCGCAGACGAGGCCTTCCAAAAGGCGCTTTTTCATAACTTCGATGTCACGCTACTTACGCCACTGTCAAAAGTGGTGACAGGGCTCCAAACCGCCGGTTATGCCACAGTAAGGCGTTTATCCACTTGTATAATGTGCTGCTAGTGCTCACGCAGGATCAAATACGGGACGCGAGGAAAATGGCTTCCAGCTGAAAGAGAGATGAGGGGGGGAAGTGAGAAAACATTTCTTCTTCTAACTCTTTTGCACTAACATGAATTCCCAGTGAAATGTCTGGCGAAGTAGGTCAATGGGATTTAGAAAGTTTGTGATGCTTTTTTTTCTCCCCCCCCCCTTTCTCATACTCACTCGTCAATGGAAAAATGAGCAATGCGATTAGGAGAGGGGAAGATGATGAGCTGGAGAGAGCAAGTGAAAGAAAGGGGTGGGTAGGTAGGTGGGTGGATGGAGGAGACATGAAGACAGGCTGAGTGGTGGTTTGGGGCTCTCGCGGGTCCCTCACCAGCTGAGTGTGAGAGACCCAGACAAAGAAAAAGAGGGAAGAGATTTGTATCTGCGCTCCAGAGAAAGGGAGTGGCTCGCGTCTCTTCATCTTGATATTGAAGCAACAATCTAATTATACCATTTCTCCAGGGGGAATATGCATATGAGGGTAATCAGTAAATAGAAAAAGGTAATTATTTGCCAGAAGTCATAGCCTTTGCACCTGTAAGCACTGCGCCGATCCAAGATTGTGCCTCTCCTATAATTCACGATGAAGATAGTTTATTAGGGGGCTAAATTATTTAGCTAATTTATAATAAGTAAATGAATTTCCCAGTTATTGAATATTTCATAGTGTCTGTCAAAACATAATGAGTTAAGTTTGGTCAAATACAAATGGGTCCCACTTGGTAATTTGCCAGAATGTTCCTCGGGGTAAATCTCTGCAAGTGAATGTGATTGAATGTTACAATTAAACGTGCTAATTCATTGTCAAAAGCAACTTATCTACACACATGATATATTTGGCGCCTAATTGGAAGGCACATTTAGAAACGGTTTATTCGGTGACTTTCTACATCACGGCCTAATCAGAATAAATTCCGCTGGCTGTAATGAATTGAAGTTGAATATTCGTAGTTGGGCTATTAAAGAGACTGGAAGTGTGAATTATTTAAATGCAAATGAATGTTTTAAGCTTTCCAAGTAGCAATAGGCACATATTATTCCTCATTCCCCTCCACCCCAACACACACACACACACACACACACACACACACACACACACACAAATGGCTAATTTCAACATTCACTAAGTGCAGAGTAACCTCTTGCTCATACAGTATTCCATTCAATCAATTCGGCAGCAGTGCAGGTTCTTTCAGCCGTGCAGCTAGCTCGACGCCGTGATAAAGGAAGATGGAATCCATCAATACTGGGAGACAGGTTCTGGAATTACTAATCAACTCTTAGCTGGGAATTATGTTGCTCATGGGCTGCAGTGAGGAATCATGGGAAATATGATTCAAACTTCCCTCACTTCTGATTTTGTTTGTTTTTTATTCGGGTGAGAGAAATTTCACCTGGGATCGAGCTGTGTGTTTGCACCTGACGAGTTCAACGTTTTCCGCTCCGTCAAGACCACCGTGCGTGAACTTTGTCAGATGCTATGAAATGTGCTTCAAGCTTGTGCTCAAAAGCAGCCTGCAAAGAAGCTCTAATCCGAGCGGCAGTGGCATTATTCATGTTTCCACAATAGCTTGTTATTCATCAGAAGACAAAGGAGATTCTCATTCGGCTTGACATAGATGGAGGAGGGCCACGAGGGTATTATTCACATCTGTTGAGAACAGTAAGCACAGCCAACTGGATGTCGCGATACACAATGCTTATTAATGCAAACAAAGTCTCCCAACACAGTATATAAATGGCGTTTTCCTTCACGTCGGAGCATAAATATTAATTGTATTAAATATATGATGTATTGTAGTTAAAAAGCTCCTTCACTTGTTTATTGTTAAGCCAACAGCATGCGCTTTATTAATGAGAGCAGCACATCACTGCATGCCACATAAAAAGCCGTACACGCTGAGGTGCGCTGTACTACAACTGTGCACCACGAGGTGGCACTGCAGGCTCACAAACAGATGCTGTTAAACCGCTCTTCTTCTCCGGTTGTCCTCCCCTTCACAGGTGTGTAGCTGGATCAGATACATGTACACACCCGCAGTGCAAAACCTGAAATTCAGCAGCGCTCATTAAGCCCCTCATTAAGCTCCATAGCAGTATAGTTTGCTCAATACAGCATCCAAATAATCCTTAACCTTAACCACGGCAATGAATCAGCAGACTGCCTCAGGGTGTTTTCCTTGTTTGGTTTTTCCCTCTAAAAGTAGTTCATTTGCACAGCTGTCCGGGGAACACAAATTGTATTATGCTCACTTCCTGTGGCAGGACATCTGTTGCTTTCAGCTGGCACGCCTTCTGAGTGTGCTGAAATGCTCTTTATGCACCCAGATGACATTATCATAACTAAGATGAGTACTGCATTTTGTCTTATGTCGCATCCTTTCCATTCATAGGGCAGGTGGTTAGAAAAGGGGTTACTAATTATACCTGTTTCCCCCACAGCAGCTAAACTACGGTATTTGTTTAATCTTGTCAAAGAAGTGAAGCATCTGCTCAATCAGTCTTTATTCCAAATAAATGGAAGCTATGGGCTTTGATGTGTCACTGAAAAAGGCTTTATTTCCGCGCGTTCCTTTGTCTCGACACCGTCTTCAGTGAGCTCACTGAGACAATTTGCGGTCATAAAACCACTGCTTTCATTGATATAATCACATTATTGCTCATACTGACACTGCTTATAGCGCTTTAAAATTGCCTGCAATTGTAAGGAATGCAACTGTGGTTTCTCTGTCATTCCTCAGGTACTGTTATCGTCATGTGGGCATGTGCACTGTGTCCGTTACGTCTGTAAACAGGAAACAGCCTTTCACATCACAAAGTGAAACTGCTGAGCATGTTTTCCCATACCTGTGTCACTACAGCTACAGACCTTCAACCTTTTAGTGAATCACAACTATTCAGAGAACAATTCAAGACATTAATGCAAGATATCTCGCAGATTCCAGTCACGTGACTCTTGCTGGTAGATTTAAGCTAAAGATAAGATCTTAAATATGTAAACAGACCGCCAGAACAGGTCAGCTTTCACATAATACATGTACGCACAATAAAGTCATTCACAGTGATAATGCCATTATTATTGTTGGGTTCTTCATAAGTTCTTCTCCAGCCCCATGAAGCAATTGCAGGGCCTTACAGCTCGCTGGTTCTGTATAAACCTTCCTTACCTGCAATGAGTTGGGATTCGGCAGGATAGAATACCGATTTAAATACCACTGAATTAACATAACCTTATTTTGTCCCTGTCTTCACATCATAAAGGCGAGTGAGAAATTATACTCCTGAGACAATTCACCAGCTGTTTTTGTTAAACTACAAAAAAATTCATAGGCAATACTTCAAATCCAAAATAAATCTGGATTCTTGACTCCAGTTCTTGAAAGCAAAAGCATGTTCATAATTCACATAGTAACGCACATTTTTTCCAGCTACTCTTATTTAGACTGGCCAGATCGGGATTTTGAGATGATTTTTGCATATTCCCGTCCAGATTGGTACAGAGTTCGACTCTGCTTCAAATCACTGAAGTCCACGTGGAACAAGCCAAAACGAACGCTGAATCCATCGGCCCATTCAAAGTTATCCATCAGAGACCATGCAAAATATCCACGGACGTTGATCCCATCTTCTTGTATAGCTATACAAGGACAGAAGAAAGGAGTTACATAGAGCCATCTAATTAAACCATGACTAGTATCATGATATGTGACAAAAGGATCATTCTAAAGTACTAGCAAAAACCTGTTTACTAGGTCCACTCATTTATATCTTCATTATAAAAAGTAGATATAGCAAAAACTGCTGTTCATAAACATCAAACAGATGGATAATAAAGACGCGTGTATTTATCTTTCTCTTTGCAAACGACATATTCATTGCATAAAAGTAATCAGTTGGCGTCGCTGTCGCTGAACACTTACTCACAGATCTGAATCACAACACATTCCCGTGACCCCAAAGTGTTAATGCGCTAAAAATTGATTAGCAGAAGCAACGTATGCGTAAGATACACACAGACGTATGTGTAACGCTTGTATCTATAGTGTCGCTGTCAAAGGCATCTGAAATGAAATGGTAATGAAACAAGTATTAACTTTACCGCACTGGGTACCCCTCTTTGAAAGTGAGGTAAATAAAAACCTTTTGATACAACACAAACAGTCTTTGGAAACCAAATTTATGATAAATGATAGCAAGAAGATTAAAGGTACATCAAACCAATTAAATGTTTTTTGTTTTAAACAAGACTAAATTTGTCAATTTGGAGAAGCTGCAGAATTAAAATGATATTTTAACCATTATTTTCCCGATTCGCATGCTTTTAATTTTTTAAATACGCAGGATTTATGCAGTCCCAATTTACTAGCCATTACCTTTTGCCACTTCTGAGATGGTGTCCTTGTAATACATACAGCGCTGGGCATCCTCGATCTGCAGTGGCCCCACCTGAGAGAAACCATTCTCTGTAATGTAGATCGCCGGGTTGTTAAAAGTGTCCTGCAAAGTCATAGGGCAAATATTATTGTCAAACAAGGCATCACAGCCTGTCAGACATTCCAGGGGGAGACAGATTGGTCTACAGTGTGCCGTTCAGCTGCGTTTCAACGGCGCCAGGCTCAGACTAATGGCGTGTGACAAGTCACAACAGCAGGAAATTGCTCGTTTGCAAACACTTTTCAGCAAAGTAACTGTTTCATTCAATGTGACAGCACTAATGAAGCATCAGTGTGTTTCTGGAGGTGTCGAAAAGAGATTGCTGCATGCAAAATCAATAGTGAGACACTAAACAAATGCCAGTGTTCTCCTCGTACGGTTGAAGGTGATCTATCTTGTTGCTGGTCAATTCATTTTGAGCACCGACTTTACTTTTCCGCAAGGTGAATCCAAACTGTAATGAAAAGATTTGGTCGGCCCTTGGTTTGGGTTATTTTTAGTGTAATATATTAGCGTAAAATTGTGCATTTTTACATTTTTGGACTCTACTGCAGTAGCTGTGCATGGCTCACAGTTTAAAATAATCCTTATTTATGTTATGCCGGGACTGGTGAATTATCTTAGTCAATCATTTATCTGAAACAAACGCTTTATACTCCCTCCCCCCACTTTTTAAGGAAACTTTCTTCTGATTGGCAGCCCCACACAGACTGTAACCAAAAGAAAAAAAAAGATTTTTAGGAAAAAGTTTTACCTTAATGTACTTTAGGAGTTTCCTCAAGCCATCTGGCACTACAGCCAGCCAGGACAGTCCACTGATGGGCCAGGATGAATCCAAAACTTCCTCTGTATCTTGGTCTCCCTTTATACACAACATCTTTTCACAACCTCCTCCTGGTTTGACTTTGCGAGACGTGTAGTAGTTCAACGCAAAGAAGTCGGCAGTTCCCAGAATGGCAGATTCATCCTTGGAGAAACTGGGGAGCCTTGAGGCTGCATTGTATCCTAGCTTCCTACTTTGAGCGTCTATAGCAGATCTCATTATTTCTGGATAATCACCGGTAACAAACACGGGCCAGGCGAACCATCCCAGTTTAAATGCAAGGTCACGTTCAGTAGCAGCAATGTCCTTGGGGCAACCTTGGTTTAATGGCTCACACCAGTCGCTGTTGAGGGCAATAGACACGGCACCTTTCTGCTCTGACCTGTAGCGAGAATTGTAGCTGTGCCAGGCCATGGCGTGGGCCCGCAGCATGTTGTGTCCTACCAGGTAGGCAGCAGTGCCTTTCTCTTTTAACCCTGGGGCATGGATGCCGTCTTCGTGTCCCAGTTTGGCGCACACTTGTGGCTCATTGATAGTGATCCAAAGTTTGACACGGTCCCCAAATGTTTGGAAACAAAACTGAGCGTAATTGTCAAAGAGACTGGCTATACCAGGTGATTTCCAGCCTCCCTGGTCTTGCAGAGCTTGAGGCAGGTCAAAGTGGTAAAGGGTAACCATCGGTGAGACATTTGAGGTTAGCAAATCATCAATCACTTTGTTGTAGTATTGCACACCTGTTGAACAGAGAGTGCCATAAATGGGTAATGAGATACAATTGCCTAAAGCCATCAAATAGGCCTGGATCTAATTCCAGCATGTGTGTTTCAGGTCTATGAAAATACCTTTCTGATTGACATGTTGCGTGGTCCCATCAGGCAGGAGGCGGGCCCAGGAGAAAGACAGGCGATAGTGCGTCAGCCCAAGCTGCTGGATACACTCCAGGTCTTTCTCCCACAGCTCATAGCTGTTGCAGGCCACGTCTCCATTCTGGTCCCCAAACACTCTGCCTTTCTCATGACAAAATGTGTCCCAGATACTCGGTCCCTTGCCGTCCGATTGCCAGCCACCTGAACGACCGCGTAAAGGTTGTTCAGAAAAACAGGTAAAGTGTTGACATATAGAAATATCACTCTGTGAATTTATTGTGACAGCATCTAAGACGTCATCTACTCTAGCGGTTATTTACATTCATCTAATTACATAAGTGTGTTAAAGACTGTATTAGTCTGCCAATATTTTTTTATGTGTACCAAATGAGTGACAAATGTAAGGAACAACTCAAAAAAATCTGGGGAGAAATACAAGTAAATGTCGGAAACAGTGTTCAGAAGAACACATTCAACTTAGTTTTATTTATATACCACCAAATCACAACAACAGTCGCGTGTAGCTGCTTTATATCGTAAGGTAAAGGTCCTACAATACTAAAAAGAAATGTCCAAGAATCAGACAACCCCCTATGAGCAAGTACATGGTGACAGTAGGAAGGAAAAACTGCCTTTTAACAGGAAGAAACCTCTGACAGAACCAGGCTCAGGGATGCGCAGCTATCTGCTGCAACCGGTCAGGGGTTAGGAGAAGGAAACAGGCGGCAGGGTTTTTTGTTGCATTCGAGTTTTGAAAACCAGAAAAGGAGCCATTCTTCCTCGGCTGACTGACAATAGCATTATGGGATATGATCAGACTGTGTCACAGAAAACAAAAAGTAATATGGTGGTGAGAGATGAGCCAGCCTTAACCATATTCTTCAGTCCACATGGGCATGAAAGCGTCATGGGGGGTTGTTGGCTTCCATGATGACAGTGCATAGATGCATGGGCCATACAGGTCACCGAATGGTTTGGTGAATAAGAAAATCATATGAATCACAGACTTAAGGCCCGTTTAGTCACCAGATCTCCATTAGACCAAATGCCCTGTTACACCAATGTCAAAACAACAAATGAGGAAATGATGAATACATTTTCATTTATCTGTATCTCCATCAATATATTCAGTGCAATGGCTACTATTTCTTTACACATGCTTAAGTTTCACCAAACACTCATTTAAAGCATGTTACAGAGTCAATAGCGCCAATATTTACCAAGTAAAGTATTCACGGTAAAGCGAATTACATTAGAGGTTCTCGGAGTGTAAAAACCCCCTCTCTCTCCCGCTCCATAACAGTTATCACTGCTCCATTCAAAAACTTGTTTACATACCTTCTATTTGATACGCAGACGTCGCCGCTCCCCATGCAAAGTCACGTGGGAACATGTTTTGTGCATTAGGACGCTGAAACAAAGGTGTTCCTATATCTTAGCGCGTTATGCTTTTATCTCTCTTAAATTTAATACACAAAGCGATTTGTCTCCCTACAAAGCGGACGTTTTTTTGTTTTGTTTTGTTTTTGTTTCATGTGGCATCGCAGCCATTAACGTCCACAGACCAGGAACTACTGCGAGATGTGACGTTTCGTAAGTCACGTACAGAAGATTTCATCCAGTACGGGAAACTCCGAGGATAATTATCTCGCTGGATTTTGCTTTTTTCGACAATGCCACTACTGTAATACTAGCTTAATTCTGTTATTAAATAATAATAAATCAAAAACACATTAGTTCACGGGATTCGGTCTTTTCATGTTCAAAATTTAGGGCAGGAATGTGGGATTAAGAAATGAGGAAATGAAATCCGAGGTGCACCTGAAAGCACCGCAAGAATGAGTCGAGGGTTGCGATAAAATCAAAGGCTGTTGCCAGCTTGGTAAATTAGTAAAAGTCTATTTTGCAGTCAAGCAGAGCAACTAAGTGAGTTTCTGCTGTGAGTTTATGGTATTAACTTTTTTTTTTTAAATTATAAAACAAATAACATAAATTCAAATTGTAAAGACCCAAATATTACGATGCTATTAACAATTTGGACAGAAGTATTTCTCTAGATAGTATAAGAAATGCAAAAATGAACTATAGTTATAACACATATGGTATGATACTTCCGTATCATATACAGTCTATCGTTAAGCCTCGCACGGGTTCTAATAATGCTGTAGTCTAGTTTTCTATATGATGAAGTGAATCATTTGATCTCATCAAAATGAACACAATGGACTGCGACAAGAGGGCAAACAAATACTATCAGATTATCAAGAGTATTACATTCTCAACTCGGTGGAGTGGAAAGATTCAAACGTCTGTATCAGGGCAAAAACAAATCCTTATCATGGCTTTCATGTGAACTGCAAACTAGACCAAACGACCAGAGGTGAAAGTACAGATCCTGTATTACGATAAA
This sequence comes from Aulonocara stuartgranti, assembly GCF_965226115.1. Lineage (NCBI taxonomy): Eukaryota > Metazoa > Chordata > Actinopteri > Cichliformes > Cichlidae > Aulonocara > Aulonocara stuartgranti. The sequence goes on from NC_138941.1 coordinate 33,197,719, forward strand.
ATTAGCAAGAAAAACATAAACACTCACTTTTTTTAGTCCTGCAACAGCAGTATTTTTTTATGTCCACCATATTTTTTATCGCATTTTTATATCGCAGGTTTATATTTTAAATGCTATATTACTTATGTTGATAGTTTTACATGTAACTGTGCACTGTTTGGTGATGTGCAACAGGTACATATCCAGAAAAGACACTTTTAACAGTTCCTTTGCGTTCAACCAATGAACCTCGTAGACGCAATCATCCCCCAAACTCAAAGGAAGTCATCTCCTGGTGCTTTTATTATGAAATGCGGACCGGATGTGGTTTGGAATCTGCTCGGCCTTGACCGCCCCTGACTTTAGTGGCTCCCGGGGCAGGACCATGGGACTAGTAGGACTTCTCAATGGAAATAAGGCTAGTTTTAAATCTTTTCTAAAGACACCGGTTAACAAAACGGACACGCCGACTACTCTGGATACGTTATTATACAGTTTTTAGTGTATTTTTCCCACATTGGTAGCACAGTTTGAGCTAAAACTGTTGTTGTTTTTGCGCTCTGTTTTTTTTTCCCTCAAAGTAATTTCCTGTTCATGACCGGGGGCGAGAGTTTGCACGCTTGTTTCTCGTCCCGTACGTGTTTCGAAGTAATGGGAAATTTAAAGTGAGCGTTAAAAAAGCCCGACCGCGTTTCCTGAAGTTGGGAGCGGATAACCTGGGATGACTGCAGCCGCCTCCTTTGGATAAGACAACACACTGACTTGGACCCACGCTATGGGCAACAAAGGGAACCTCTCAACAACTGGGCTAGTTATTTAGCTACCAGGGAGGATACTCGGCATTTGAAATGTGGTAGATTTGCAGAGCTGGGAGGAAATGGAAGCCGATGCCAACATGGAAAGGGAATTCTAAATGAGTCGTTTTCCAAACAAAGAAGGACACCTCCGTCGGACTGAACACCGCCGAGCAAAGGGAAAGCCTTGCGAGAAATGGAGGAGGAAGGCTCGCTTGAGCCAAACAACATACTTGCAAAGGTCTCATTCTTCTTTGCCCGGTTCTAGCAACATCTACCCGCCCGCCTGTTCTGTTATCAAAACATTGTTTCCTTCGCCGGTGCTGCAGTGCTTTTCTGGCCGCGTGCGAATTAAAAATGAGGGTGGATCGTTTGCAGTTGTTTGGGATTTTGCTGCTGCTGAGCGGCTGCTGTGGCTCAGCGGCATCATCCGCGTGCAAATCGTTTGATGAAAACTCGAAAAGCGGTGGGAAAATCGTGCCGTCCTACAAGAAAGTGGTCTGCAGCAACATGGAGCTCCATCAGGTGTTGCCCCCGGACTCTCTCTCTTTCCCGAACAGAACAGTGACACTGTGAGTACACGCATACAGATGCATGCTGTGAAAACACATCCCATCAGTCACTAGATTCACTTTATTCTCAGTAAGGACTGTTTCTTTCCTGAAAGTTAATGTTACTGGAACTGTTTGCGACGTCTTAATAACCATCTTATCCCCCTTATTCATACTGCACAAACATGGAAAGATAAATATATCTTGATAAGCCGACCACAAACTATCATTTCACAGCTATATACTGTAAATAGCAGTGTAAATACTAACCTTGTGTAACAGTAACCCCTTCCTGTTATGCAGTGATTTATGCAGAGGCTGCTAAATTGCACACATGCCATTATAAATGTAAGAGCTCATAGGTTATGGATGTGATTCTTTTTCCACCTGGTTTTACTCTGGCATGGTTAGATCCTGACAGCACACCTGGCTAACACTAGCCAGGTGCCTTTTTTTTCTTCAAGAATTACACTTTTAAAGTTTAGTTTTAGGTTGTTGGTATGTAGCCACTACAGTAATATGGCCTTACATCAGAAGCAGGCTTTGAGGCTGTGCAACCACTGCCTCTCCATCAGTGTCATTGATTAAAGTTGCTGGTCTTTGTGTGGCAGTCTGCAGGGATGAAACGCACACCGAGACACAAGCTGCTGATTGATTGAGGCCTTTGTGTTGTGTCAAGTCAGAGCAGATTTAACCAATTGACACTCTGGTTTTGGTCCATCACTGAGCATTTGACAGGGAAAAATAAATAAAAAGGAATTTGAATAATCTTGACAGTAAGTCGAAGCTGCGTGCACCCCAGAGCTCTTGTACTTTGTGGTGGTGGTGTGCAATGGAGGAAATATGAGAATACCAGGGCAGGGTGCAGGAGTGGAAAGCAAATAATGGACTCCCAGGAGGGAAAGAAAGGCAGAGGATTGGCTGGTAATAAAGAGTTGTAAGACAATTGCAGTGCATGTTTTTAAGAGCTTTACTATAAGCCACTTGTTAGATTTGAGGCACTTTCCAAAGGCGCACGTTTTTAAAAAATGTTAGTTTGTATTTCAAAACAGGACTCGACTGCATTTGCAGATATTTGAAACTTTCTTGTGTCATATGAGACTTGAAAATCAGCCCATGCGCATAGTTTCTGCAAGGATGTTGTTAAGTTTGGAGTTTGGGTTTATGTCCAGAGTAATTTTATCAAGTAACTGGAGCCCAAAAAACATCCAAATTAGGCCTGTATAGTCTATCCTGGGTGGAGCTCCACACCTGGCAGTCATTCAACCAAGTGTTATTACCAAAAGCACTGATCCAAAAACACAGACTGTACGCTTGTCCTTATGATTAAATGTCCCATTAAACGAAGCATTCATATTGTGCGTCAGTTGTTTTCTTTACTCTACGGCATCAAGAAGCCACGAGGAGTCCAAATTTACTCCAGCACATGCCTGCTGTGATGTTATTGGTGGGTAGAATCAAACCGCATATTCAAGCTTCTCGCTAACACAGGAATAGATCATATGGGTGAGTTTACTGTGTGCGAATTATTAGTGTTAGGGCAGATTTACCATTACCTGCACAGACTATGGGATGTCTCATTGCAGTTTAGTTTAAAGGATGGTGAGCAGAATGGACAAGTAGACAAGATCCGTCGTAAACTGGAATAAAACACTTGTATGGCTCTTGAATAAAAAAAGAAAAAGATAAATTCCACTGCTTTTATTTTTATTTTCAGGAAGGATTTATGGAATTAGTGCTAAGTATGGTGTGCTCTGAAGTAATGTAGTGGGCCCTCCCTTCTGTTTGCTTTGTCTTTATGTCTACAGTGAGCTTGTAGTCTCTCATCACGCTCTGACAGTGATGGATTGGAGGTTGAGCCTGGTTGCTCATGATTTAGCGCTGAGCTCCAAAGAACAAGAGCAGTGTAATTTGAGAGCTCGACCAAAAACAGCCATGAACGCGAAAGATTTTATTCAGTCGCCCACGTTTGTTTTTCTGGGAAGCAGTTGTCGTTTATTGTTGGAAAACAGTAGAACTACCCTGTACTTGTGGAACTGTCTTCATAGTTCCCTGCAGACATGAGTGGCAATGAAATGACAGTTTATGCTGACTGCAAAGTTTTTTGGGTGGCAATTTCTAACCTGTAAAATCAGCGACCCCTCTCGGGAGACGCAGCTGGCCTCGCAGGAGTCCCAGCTGGTGTGAGAACCCTTTCCCAGTCTTGAAAATGATCATCCCCCGTTTCTCCTTGTTAAGCCAAAGCTAATCCCAACATTTTCAGCTGCTCTTACTTTGTCTGTTCATGCAGCGATAATACTGGGAATAATGTCCGGAAATTCACAGATGAGATTCCTCGAGGTGTGCGAAGCTAATAGATCTGTATCTAAATGGCCCTTTAGCAGGCTTTCCTGCCAAATCTCTCGCTTTGGATTAATTTTTTTGGAATATTAAAAATTTCATCATTTTCAGTGCCCCTCTGAGGTTAATACACAGTAATATCCTTCACCTACTCTGGCCCTTTGGGCGTCAGTTACGGTATATTGTCAAGGAAGTGATTGATGGCATGGTGTCTTTCTTGTCGGAAACAGCACGTTAAGCTAGATATGATTAGAAACCCATCTGTCATACTAATTCCACCCCTTTGTACTTCTGATTTACCTCTTTGGGGGGTCTTCTAACAAATAAAAAATGTAATCCAAGCTTTTCACGTGAGAAAAAAGAAAGAAAGCTTTGACCTGTAAGCACATTTCTTTTGGAAGTTTGTCAAAAACTCTTTAGACTTTGAACTCGCTGAACTACAGTGATAATTGGCTTGACTTCATTCCAGAAAAGTTACCATGCGTAAGAGTAGAACAACCAGAAGTCTAACTTTAATCGTCGCTGTTTACACATGAGCAGTTGTACAGCTAAATTAGCTATCGTCTTACCCTACTTGAATGCTTGGTGTTATTGGCCTCGTCCTCAAACTGAGTTTGTGTAGTTACCCGGTTTAGTCCTGCTCTCAATGCCTCTCGGCAGAGAAAAAAAAAGAGTAATACATTCCTCACATTTGTGCTCTCCCAGTGATACCACATGTCTAAGTAATCCGAGAGGAAATGACACAAATGTGTTTACAGCTGGCCTGTCCTCCCGTGTCAGTGTGGGCCCTCGGCTAATATACGAGTGGTTGAATTTAACTTTTATTTTAAGGGTTGTCTGAGTAGTATGCATGGGTGTGAGCATTTATTTCTGTGTACCTGTATAAGTTTCAGCCTCTGCATCCACACAGACAGGAAGAAACTAGACGTGAAGTATTCACCAAGCTCATATTTCTTTACAATCCTTGTTTAGTGCATATATATATTTTAAAAAAGGATCCATTCACAGGAGCACCTGGATCAGACTGTAAAAATGCGTGCACCTGGTTTTGGCCGCTGCAGAGCAGCGCGGGATTAATGTCTGGAGAAAAGCAGGGATTTCCTCCCTCATGGCAGAAAAAAATCACTCTGATTTGATGACACATTTGAGTGCAATAAACTGTCTTGTTTCGCAGTAGTGCAGACCTGGATGCTGTAGGCTCATCTGGTGATTTCATTTCCTTTAAGTCGAGCTCCGTGGAGTTGTTTCCCCTTTGGATTTTAGATCTTTAAACTTTTTTCAGCGTGATTGTAAATTCTGGTCCAAAGCGCAATCTCTGTGCTTACGTCAGTCGTCTCATCAATTTTTCCATGTCATGCTGAGAGATTTTAAAGTGCTTGTGCGAGGAGAGTGCAGGTGCTTGCTGTCATGCATGTCCTAAGAGGGTTTGTTTTTGGTGCTTTCCGAGCAAACCGTTGGTCTCAAGGAATGCTCCTGTTTTGTTTTTTTTAAATAGTAGTTCTGAAGTGTTTGCAGAAGAGGGTAAAATCCCAAAGGCGAGGCATTCACTGACAGCTGCGCAGAAAGTCAGTCTGCAGGCTTTCATTTCGCAGACCAGTTGAGCTTTGACTTTGTCAGGTTGCCTCAAGTATCGCTTAATCCCAGACAAGCAATTCAGTTCGGTGTGTAAACACGAGCTACGTGCTGTGCGGTGCCTACACGTCTGTGTTCATTTTCCTGCTCGCCCCCCCCCCCCCCCTTTTTTTCCTTTTACCCCGGTGTTTGAACGGCAGATCATTTTTCCATTCAGCTGCAGAGCTATAAGGTGAATACCGCACTCTAATGGTTTGTCCTGTTGAAAGCTGAAAGAAGATATTTTAATACCAATGACTTACAAGGATGAATTTGCAAAAAGAGGGTGTATGACATGTGCCTTTTTGAGCTTGCCAGTTCGGATGAATCACTGCACCTTTATGTTTTCTACATTTTTTTTTTTTTCACTCTTGTCGTCCATTTTTCTCACACAATATTCCTGAAAAAAGTCTTCATACTTTGATTTTTTTTTTTGTAGAATAATAAAGAGCTGAAAATCTTTACATTGGCACATGAGAGCACCTCAGCCACTGGACCAGGTCCTTTCCCCACCTGAACTCAGACCTACTTTTCCATGCACTATATTCAGAGGAAGTCACTCTAGAAGGGTTTTTATGAACCCATCTGCACCCTGAATCTTATTTGAAAACCTGCTGAAGGGTTACAGATCTCCACGCTGTGAAGTTCTTTGTCCAAAAGCCTCTTGAGCATAAAGAACCTGTAGGGAGAACTCCAGGGCTTTGTCCTTGAAACACTACGTGGCTGCTTGCACACTTAGCAGTGGCTGGCCATTTTGTGTGTTTCACTCCCTCGCTGCACAATGTAAAAATTGCCTTTCACTAGTGTAGTTTTTACTCACATAGAGAATGAGATTTAATCTAGACAAGTGCATTTTATACTACTTGTGACTAAGAGTGGAAATTCTGTTTTTAGAGAAGGTTTTTCCATAAATGTCATTGAGATTTATACCATCTGTATCAGTAGACAGGATGTGAGATTTCGTAGACTCCCCTAGCAGCTTGTTCCTGGCTTGAGCTCAAGCAGGTCTTATCTATGCATCAAGATAAGCAAGACTCCCTCATGTGTTGTTAGAAGCACAGACTGAAGAAATTCCACAGACTGGTCCTTTGTCTGGCGACCTCAGGCTGATTTCATGAGACAGACAGCAGGGAAGCAGACGATCTAACTACACATGTCCTGAGGCCAGTGAAGACACTAGTATTTAAATGGCCGTGATCTCTATGGAGACTCGAGGCTTTGCTCTATACATATTATTTACCTAGTCTGCAGTGGTAAGGCTTTCACATGAATGCAAGAGTGCAGAGAGGACTTTGCAGCCCAAGCGGTTTCTAATGTGGCGAGGTCACACTCCTGTCATGAGGAAGAGGGTGGGACAAAGCTAGCAAAAGAGCCAAAGAAGGGAGGAATGAAGAGAGGCCAAGAAAAGTGTGCATGGCTCTCAGGAGAACTCTCTTTTATAGGTTTATTTGGATGACTTGAGACTTACAGGGCTTTAAATGTGCAGTTTTGTAGCCAAACCTAATTCTTGATGCTTTACATAACCTCTGATGATGTCGGTGATGGTGAAGGTTTTCTTTTGCCTGCACTGAAGTTGTTTTCACACATGGACTTGGGGACAGTATTGGGTTTCAGGTTTGGGCATTGTTTGAGTAGCCATGCACACACAATTGCATGTTTACCCTTTAAATTTATTTATTTATCACGTATTTAGAATTTCATGCCTAAAATCCTACTTTTCTCAAATGCCCAACTCAGGTTTAGGTTTTACCCCCAACCCTTTTGTCAAGATTCTCATCAGGGAATTCTCCATCCACCCATTTCCTTCCATTTATCCAGTTCAGGGTCACTGGTGGGCTGGAGCCTATCCCAGCCCTGGACAGGTTGCCAATTTGTCATAGGGCTAACACAGAAAGACAAACAACCATTCTTTCAGCCAATGTAGATTAGCCAATTACCTAACCTATGCATATCTTTGGACTTTGGAAGGAAGCTGGAGTACAGTGAAAGATATGTATGTGCATTACATGCAGACTCCCCAAAGAAAGGGCAGCCGACTGGTAGATTTGAAGCCAGGACCTTCTTGCTGTTAGTGAATACCAATGGGAGACTTTAAATATAGTGTTTTTTCAAAGGATTTTCTACAAACCTGAAAAGCTCTAACTAAAAGCATCGCTGATCCACCCTAGCGACTGGTTGAGGTTGAGGTGGGTTAGTGTATACTTGGAAGGTTATGACTTTGATTTTTGCATTGCAGATTTGTTTGTTTATTGCTCCAAGTTTTGAATGAATCTTCAACTTCAGCTCTTTTCAGTTTTATTATTATTCCTTTAAAAAAATGTATTAAAGGAATAAAATCTTGCGTATGCTCTTTTTGTAGTGTGACGATCCAGCCAACATGAGAAATGCTACAAAGAAGTAGCCAAACATAATAAATTCCCCCAGCCTTGCATTTATTGGAGTGCTAGTGTACTGAAAGGTGTTTTTGTCCATCCCCTGTATTCTGCTGATTAAGCCCCACATTGCTAAAGCTGGATTTCATCCATTTGGTATTCCATGCATTTCACGTATGAATTAGACTTTTGTGACGAGAGACCCAACATCTGCGGCTGTATCATCGGACCATGTGCACACAGGCAGTGAACAGAGTTTGCAGTCTTGTACATCATCGAGTCTTAACATTTGCCATTTCAGCGTTCAGAAGCATGGAAAACAGGAACTCTTTATGTGCGTACTTTCTCTGAACGGCAGGGAGCCAAACAGCAAATCTCCAGAGAGTCTCCTCTGTCCAACCCTGTAATAAAACGGCCCCTCAACGCCCCGTAATGACTCCAATTTGGCCCCGGGTTGTGGGTGCCACTAAGCATGTATGTCACCCACCATTTCCCCTCCATGCTAACCACACGTCCTTGCTCCCGCACTCTTTGGGAGTACTTTTAAAGAAGGACCATAACTGGGAGGGACACACGGGAGCAGAAAGCGGGCAATTAGCTTGGAGCTTTCCTTGCTGTGGGTTAGCTCTGCTGGGAAAATAAACTAGATAATAAAATGCTGTTTATTACCCCGAGAGGAAGCTATCAAGAATTCACACTTAGGTTAGATTTAGGTTTTAGACTTTCTCAGGCTCTCTCTTCCTCTATTTTTTCCCGTTTTGTTTTAGTAAACAACTAATTGGCAAAGTTGCATTTAAATTGGACCACTGTTAACTCTAACCACATTGCTTTTAATACAGTGTTAGCTGTAAATATGAGATGAATATTTGGGTGTTCCTTCTATAAACAGGGATTTCTTCTCATAAGGACGACTCCCCGCACTGTCTAATTGTGTGACAGCTTCGAGGCGAGTATGCCACCAATGAGTCATCGTGGCTGCCGATCAGATTGCGATACATTTACCTATAAAGTCAAGCCAGCTTACTCCTAATCCCACTTTGGCTACCAGACACTGCCAATTTGACATGAAAGAAGCACTCAGCTAAAGTTGGAGTTGTTTTTCATCAGCTCTCCCTGGCAGAAAGCAACCTGGTGTGACTGGATGCTAAGCGTGTCTAGAGCAAAAAGAAGTTGGGTTAATATTGTTATCTGTCAACAAGTAGCACTCTGTCATGAATCCATTTGCTTCTGAAAAAGACACTCGATCCTTTTGATTCCACCTTTGCATTTCATTAGCACACATTCCTCGCTGATGTTTTGGCACCGCGGCTGCTTTACTGACATTGCACAGTAAAATGTTTTTATTTCAACAGCCTGGAAATCGTTATGCAGTCTTTTGTGTGAGTCAATATCTGTTGCTTTGCGTTCACACTTTTTTTTTTTCTCTGCAGAATTTTAAGCAACAACAAGATTCAAGATCTCAGAAATGGATCCTTCTTTGGATTATTTGCTTTGGAAAAATTGTGAGTATCGTTATTTCCTCAGCCTGTGATTTAAGAGAGCATTAATGTGTCAATATTAATGCTCTGTTTATAGCACATTGAAAGAAAGCTTTTTTTTTTCTTATGCTTAGGTTGTACAGAAACATAAATCGTCACTAATGCACCTCACATATGTTAGTCTCAAGCTAAAAAAACCCCTCATAGTATTTCATGTTATATCTGACAGTGCATTAGCAGGAGCCATTCATCACTTCCCAAGTGAAGTTTTGGCTTGTGCAGCAGGAGGTTTGTTAAACACACACTGGCATCGTGTCGGCAAAACATCCGAGTCGCCTAAAATGTGACGTTTTGCACACCTAACTTCAATACAGGAAATCTGTCTAAAGTGAAAGACTAAAGATGGTACTAGAAAGGCCTAATTATAGGCATAGCCACTAGGGTTGGTTGTTATCTGCCTGGCAATATACTCTCAGCACACAGCTGCTGGAGTATTCTGGGATGGTTAAAGAGACACCGCGGCAATGAAGTATTGATGGCCGTTGAAATCTGTAAAGAGGAAAGTTTTATAGATGTGTTAAGGCATTTCCAGGTACAGTGGCTTGCAAAAGTATTCGGCCCCCTTGAACTTTTCCACATTTTGTCACATTACAGCCACAAACATGAATCAAGTTTATTGGAATTCCACGTGAAAGACCAACACAAAGTGGTGTACACGTGAGAAGTGGAGCGAAAATCATACATGATTCCAAACATTTTTTTACAAATAAATAACTGCAAAGTGGGGTGTGTGTAGTTATTCAGCCCCCTGAGTCAGCACTTTGTAGAACCACCTTTTGCTGCAATTACAGCTGCCAGTCTTTTAGGGTCTGTCTCTACCAGCTTTGCACATCTAGAGACTGAAATCCTTGCCCATTCTTCTTTGCAAACAGCTCCAGCTCAGTCAGATTAGATGGACAGCGTTTGTGAACAGCAGTCGGCTGGTACCTGATGTTACCAGCCAATGTTGGCTATCTGCTGATCTGTCTGCATCAGCATTGGCAGTTGTGACAGCCGACGAATGAAAATTTTAAAAGTAAAGTAGAGACGAGAAAAACGCCTTCATCCAGCCGTCCTCTCCTGTTGAAACATGTGTTTGGAACGCCACAAACGCATCAAGCAGCTGATCAGAGCAGAGTCAAGTGAAAGCAAGTAAATACTTACACAAAATAAATGTTACGAAAATCTGTTTATGCTTTATTTGTCCCCCCAAAAAATTACCCATGTACAAAACATATTAAATTGCCAAATTCAGAATAGATTTTCAACCTTGACACTAGTGTACAGAATTCTGAATATGACTTTATGTACTGACTGCTGCCTGCGTACACACATTTTAAGAATGTATTGCTGGCATCAAAACATTTTTTTTCCGTTTCAGAATTTAGTTTCAGGTTATTATTTATAATTATATATGAGATTTGACTAACTGGAAATTCACTGCACTCTTTTCTTTTGGAGAGGATACCAGATTTTTGGAAAAGAAGTTTTAATTTGTTATTTGAAACAGTCCTGGGACTTTCATATATCTGGATTCTTTATAGATTCACAGGCGAAGTCTCTATGGACTATTGAATTGGGTCACTTGTTAGTTTTAGTGCTCAGGCCTCGAGGATAAACAGGAGGCTGCATGTTTAATGCTTTAAAAAAATCTTTGATCTTTCTCTACCAAGAAAGCCTTAAAGGCTCTTGTGTATTTTGTCTGTGAGCTTGCAGTTGCCTTGGTTGTAAAATCTGTACTGCCTGACTGTCGCGCTGTGAAACTACAGGCGGGTTTACCTGAAAACTGAGCTTTCATTGCTCCTCACAGACCCCACCTCCTCCAGTCCACTCTCAGCCAGCAAGGTGAGATCACTAAAAGGCTTACTTGCTTTTGTCATTATAAAAGGGCAAGCCAAGGCCAAAGGTGTTAGCAGTGTAATTCCTACATGCTACACCGCTCTGAAATAGTCCTATACTTTACCTCTTACCTTAAGTTGCACTCATTTTTCCTCAAACTCTCAAAGCAGGAAAAAAATGCAGCACAAATCTGTCTGAATGCACTGAGGCTCTCCATCTTGCCAGCCACCCCTCCTTCCTCCCGCCTTCACGGCTTTTCTTTTCCCTTCTTTTTTCACTTTACAAAGGGACTCTCCCTCATTTGGACGGCCTTAATGCAGTGGTGACGACTGAGACAGCAGCTGGCTGTGAGTGCCAGAGAGGGGTAGAGAATCCATTATGCCTCTCAGGCACTCTGCGTGAAATTGCAAAGTAACTGTGGAGACCGCTGTGTTTTGTTGGGGCCAAAGGTGTCTCTGCATGGGAATAAGCCACACAGAATCCCCATTATCTCCCCTCATAGAAATAGGAGCCAACTTGGGCGACCGTCACATGCTAATTCCTTTCTAAATCCAGTGCTGTGGGGGAATTATTGTGGGAAAATGGAGCTAGTATGTGGCGTTTCCTGAAAAACTGTTTGTGAATTCATCAATGGTACTCTGCAAGCAAGCATCACATTCATATAAAGGTAGATATAAATGGGTATTGGAACACAGCCTTTACTTAATAGACTTCAGAAAAGAGGATTCTGCTCATACGGCTCTAATTTGCTTAACCCGTAGGATTCATGTTAGACTATGTAACATTTTAAAATATTGAAACAATTATTACACAAATGAAAGGTTAAGTTATAAGATTTTAAATGACTCATTGCTGAGTTCAGCATGCTTCTAAATCCTAAAAAGTTGCAAATATTTCTACAAACTGGGCATTTTAATAGTAGTATAAAGATCTGAAGATACAGGTTGTGTAGTTTTAAAAGCCTAATTCCAATTTGTGGTTGAGTTCAGACTCCCTTGTACTTTCTTAATAATATGGTACATATTATTGATGGCTGATATTTTTCAGTTGCATGCAAACACACTAATACACACAGTGTGTTTTGGCACTGTCTTGCTTGAATAGTCAGTGCATCTTTGGATGGCAACAGAAAGTCATATATATATATATATATATATTAGGGGTGCAACGATACACAAAATTCACGGTTCGGTTCGATACTTTGGTGTCACGGTTCGATATTTTTTCGATACAAAAAAAATGTTCATGCCTTTTTAATTTGTCATTTATTAAAATTATAAATATATATTTTAACTCAAAAGTACAGTTTTTAAATTTAACCCTAACCCTTGTGCGTGTTTTTTTATTTTGACAGCGAATGCGCACCTGCGGACCACTTATGTGCAGCCCTGGTTATTTAGCTTGTCATATTGCAGCCACAGAAATTATTTTGTCCATGAAACCATAAAGCTGCACTTTCTTTTTGCCTTATAGTCTGATTTGTCATAACTTCTCCGTTTTGTGGTAAGCTTTTCTTTGGCTGTCACTTCTTCACCCTGACCTGTCTTATTTGGCTCAGCAGAACTGAAATGCTTTTACACACGCACTCACATAAGCTCAGCGATTCTCTGCGCGATCAACCTCTCACATGTTTAAGCTGCGGGAGATTTCACTTGTCATGTTTGCATAGTAAGCTAACGATTAATAAGACGATGTCAGAGGAATTGGTGCACAAATTATCATCACTCACAGATCAGTGCTGTCGCTCTCTATACACAGTTCGCACGATTGCAAAGTGAAAGCAAAAAAACAAGCGCAAATTCAAACGCGACTTCAATATGTCACATATTGACAGTGGCTCACCGATGCCAATGACATAATTACCCAGCTACATTTCTGAAAGAATGCAAAAGCATTGACATATATTTTTCCTACAATAGCCCGACGGGCAGGGAAGAGAAAGATTTTGGTAGCCCGACTGAAAAAAATCGCTAGCTCCAGGACGTCGGGCTAGCGATATTGCGAGCCCTGTATCTGATTGAGGAATCACTCATCTTTGGAAAAGAGAGTTTATTACAGAGAAATGTCTCTTTCCAAAATAAAAGCTATACTATCCGCTTCTTCTGGGCTATATTCTCAGCAGCATAAGGAGAATCATGTGCTAACAGCGGTCTAAATGACTCGGCTAAAGTTAGTAGCATGCTTGTTGTTTTTGTCTTTGCACTAGGATGATGTCGGCGTAAATGTGCAGTCATATTCGTTGTGTTCCCACTAGTGCTTTCAGGTTAATCTCGTTGAAATGACCTTAACGCCACAACACGGCAAATCTCCGTTAACGAGCTACCGCCGATCGCCCCGTGCATGGGGCTAGACGGCCAACACGTTAACGAGCTAACTGCGCTAACACACTAGTTCCCACCCATGTAATTGAGCATTGCATGGCACATCCAACATACTGTTTTACTTTAGTCCATGACTCGCTTACCTTCAGGGTCATACGTCACATGAAAACCAAAATAATTCCAAACGCCAGATCTGAATGAGAGTGGGGGAGGTCCATGTTGCAAGGAGAGCTTAACTTCTGTCTTGCTAGCTTGCCCTGCGCTCTTCCTTCTGACGATGCTGTCTGTGTTGAGCGCTCAGTGGATCTGCGCTCGACAGTGCAGCCTAGGCGGAGTAGTCGAACGCAGATTCACTGAGCGCTCAACACAGACAGCATCGTCAGAAGGAAAGTTGATAAAATAAATTACAAATGTTGTATTGTTCGATACATATGCGTACCGAACCGAAAGCACTGTATCGAACGGTTCAATATCGATACGAATATCGTTGCACCCCTAGTATATGTGTGTGTGTATATATATATATGTATGTATGTATATATATATATATATATATATATATATATATAAAATTGGCATTAATGGTGCCTTCATAGAACTGTAAGTTACCCATGTGATGTGCAATAATTCCCCTTGCATTTACCTTGAGACCTGCCTTAATTCTCTGTGGTATAGATTCAACAAGTTTCTCGAAACATTCCTCAGAGACTTTGATCCACATCGACATGATAGATGATCACAGAGTTGCTGCAGATTTGTTCAAATAATGCAAAATTCCTATTCCAGCACATCCCAAAGATGCACTGAGATCTGGTGACTGCATTTAAGTACAATGAGCTCACTGTCATGATCAAGAAACCAGTTTAAGATGTTCAAAGATGCCCTGATGCAGACCCCTTCTGTCAGCTCAAAGCAGTCTGGCCATTCTCCTCTAACCTCTGCCATCAATAGAACTGCCAATTTCTGGATATTTCCTCTTTTTCAGACCATTCTAAACCTTACAGATGGCTGTGTGGAAAAATCCCAGTAGATTAGTTTCTAAAATGCCACGCCGCATTCAAAGTCCCCTAAATCACCTTTCTTCCCCTTTTCCAGGGCTCGGTTTGAAGTTCAGCAGGTCATCTTGAGCATGTGTACATCTTCTTCCTGAATGGTCAAACTTCTCACAGTCTCTCTAAGGGAACGCCCAGCTCCCTCGACAATTTCACAGCCCCGTTAACACAAAAAGCTTTATAGTCTCACTTTCAAATATGCCTCTGTAACATTTTGGCAACAGGAAATATGACATACATGTTTGTGTCTCTGCCACTCCAAAGTGTCAGTCCAGTGCTGCTGTTAAACTGTTAAACCGTGTTCCATAATGTAAGGAAAAGAGTGGGAATCATTCTAGTTTGTATTTATAGTATCACATCAGTGCAGAAGCTGACTGAAATGAGTGTGGTGATAAATAATGTGAGCGACATGGCAGTATGCAGCTCAGTATTGGCAGGTATTGAACCCCAAAAGCGATCATGTTCTAAAAATGATGCTGGTGGTTGGTTGAATAGCGCGAGCTTCTCTCTCTTCAGTGGAAATGCGAGTCTAATGCCAGAAACCTTCCATATTCAATATATAACCCACCATGCCAAAAACAAACTTGGAAAAGAGGCTTTCATTAATCTTATATTTACATGACACATTTTTAATTTGTTTTAACGTGCATATGAGTAACACCTTTGGAAGACAGCATACACGTGCCCTGAAATATTGGCAGCAGCTGCAGATCCACCCTTCAGTTTGTTGCCAGTTCAAGACCAGTGCTGGAGAACACTTGGAAGTATTCAGCCAGCTCTTTCTGAGCATGACAAAAGACGAAACCTGGCGTTTTTCGCCTTGCAAATAGATTTAAAAGGTACCAGGTCATGTGTGGTTGGATGTCTGTGGAATGAGAAGTGTATTTATATTTGGCTAATCCACATACTGGAATAACAGAGAGCTATGGTGTTCTTTTTTTGCTATTAGTAGTAGTGGTTACACCAGCAGATCTAGAGCTCAGACCTCCAGCAGACATTATTTTGTAATTCTCCTGGTTAAAAGCACTCAACACTGAGCTTGACATTAGTCTTTTTGGCAGCTATGCGTTTTGATCATTGAGCCAGATGGAGGGAAAGCGTTCTTTTCTGGCTTCTCTTGGACCCAGTTGAGGTTGCCAGATTGTGTTTGTGTCCTCCAACTGTAAACACTGAAACTCTAAGCAAAGTTTACACAAAAAATAAATTAGCTTCAGCAACAAGCAAATTACCAGACTCAACACGCCTGTTTATGCACCCAGTACACTCTCCAATCTGGCTCTTCCTGGCTGCGACGGCTCTGCAAGGATATTTTTGATTTCTTTGTCCTGCCTTCTCATTTTTCTCTCAACACAACTTCACAGAGAAGCCAGCACATCAAAAGTTTTTAACAAGCAGTAGTTTTGTGTGTGTGTGTTGTTGTTTTTTCAGTCTCTGACTTATCTGTGGCCACATACCTGCCTTCAGATGACAGTTCATTGACATCAAACAGGCAGAGTTACCCAGAGGCCTTTTGTGTGGGTTCAGGTGGCGACTAGAAAGCCTCCTGAACCTCGACTGTAATGAGTGACTTGGCAGTGCCAGCACAGGTGAGCACCGCAGGAAATCTCTGACCGCGAGCCTTTGAACCTCAGGTTTGGGAGGTTTGTGTGCTTGTGTGTGAAGAGAAAGAGAGCAGCTTTGAGGCTCAGGTTGTCCTTGACAACAGCTATGTGGTGACAAAGGGTGTTAAGTTTGAAGAAGGGATCTTGTCACTGGGTTAAACAAAAATTCATGCATAAAAAGTTTTCCTAGCAGGAACCATGTTATTATGGGTGCTGAATGTTGCACAATGAAATGTTAATTTCAGATGATGGCAATGGAGTCTAGTGGTTACACTGACTGTTCTCAAAGTAGAAAACTGGAAAGATTTCAAACTACTGAGCACAAATCTGGAGGTATCTCACAAGCGCAAATGCAAATCCTTTTCTCAAAGCCATATCAAGAAATTTCAAGAAAATTTGCAGCAACCAGATATATACAGAACGATGTTTTATTTCAAGCCGAGAGTGTTCGCAGATGTTCTTTCTGATCAGCAGTGTTCCTCGCTTTAACTAAAGAACGGTAAACTTATAACTGTTTTGTTAAGGAGACTTGGATGATTGATTAGCAACACCGTTGCAGTTGTGCTGTCTTATTGCTGTTTGCACTGCTCAAATCTTTTCATTTTTCCACAGGGACCTGCGGAGTAACATGATCAGTCATATTGAACCAGGAGCTTTTCTTGGCTTGCCAGCACTAAAGCGACTGTGAGTATTTCTGTAGCTCTGCTGTCTCTTTAATGTGGTTTCTCTATGTGTGTGTGTGTGTGTGTGTACTCCATATTCCCACATTCAGGCCCTCAGGGATTGCCGAGGTGTTCTTGTTTTTAAACCTTTCAAAGGATTGCCTTAGTTATATTTCAGTTGAGAACAGAATCTTGTTAGGAGACAGATTTTGTTCAGCTTGTCTTCTCTTAAACTATTAATTGAAATTGTGTTTTGTTGGTCACATGTTATTTTAACCCTTTAAAGCCGGTCGGAGCGGGCACGCTCGGTTTTGCGTAACTATTTTTAAATCCCGGTAGCTCTGCAACCACGTAAACTAGCGCAATAATTTTTTTGCATATGAAACCGGAGGAGTTGTACTTACATCTTATGCCATCAGCTTGTCCTAGGTCACGGTTTCCTTCCACATATAGCTTTGCAAAAATTGCATAAAAAGCGCTTGCAGCAACAAAAACATAATATTCAAGAAACACGCTTTGCCGATCCGATCAGCTGTTTGTAACACTTCCTACGTCCATCAGCGCGAACTATCGCATATCCGCCATGACCTGCCCGACACCGGAAGTGACATCATTTTCGTAGAAATGTAGTTTTTTACCATCAGGGCCTTGTAAGGCTATACTGGTGTTTTTAAAAGTTATGTTTGACTTTATGACTTTCTGTGTCGTTTCTGGGATGCTTAGAAGTCAAATTGCACTGCTGGAAATAGTTTATTTTGATGCATATGCTTTTTTTTTTGCAAATTTGCATTATAATACTTATTTTAGTTTTTCCTGCAGTATATAAAAATTGCTGAATTTCAAAAATAAAACTATGAAGACACTCAAAATAAATTTCCTGTGGTGGGATACTACCGTATTTCCCGGACTACAGAGCACCTGAATATTAGCCGCACAAGCTAAAATCAGGGGAAAATCCTGTTTTGTACATACATTAGCCGCACCTGACCAAAAGCCGCAGGTGTTTCAATGTTGACTTATCATATGTAAGAGAATATGCACAAAGGGAATTGTCAGGAAAGAGATGGCTGTTTGGAGACACACCCCTTTTATTAATATTTTGAAAAACAAGTTATGGGTACATATTTGCATAACTTTTTAGGTATGTGTACAAGTACCGGTAATTACAAGTACGAAACATGTACTGTGCTTCATAAATGAGTAACAAATGTAGTACATAACAATAACCTACAGCACACCAGAAAAATAGATTCAGACTACCTTTTAGGCTCAGGTGCAGTGACACGGCTTTAACAAGAAGAAAAGTCAGCCATTCACCATCTTTCTCTTCTTCCTGCGCACTAAAACCACCAAAGTCCTCTTCTCCAGTGTCGGATACGAACAGGCTCAGGGTGGCTTCGTTATCCACTCTCAGCTTCTCTCCTTCGTTGTCACTTTCAAAACCAAACAAATCCTCGTTGTCAGTGTCAGAGTCGAACACCCTCAGAAGGGCCGTGGCGGTGTCCTCCTCTCCATCATGCAGCAGTCCAGCCCTTCGAAATCCGTTGGTGATCGTGGATGTTTTCGCACTTTTCCACGCTGTCAGATTCCACCTGTGGAGTTGAGCATAACTTGCTTTTCGCAAGTTTATCGCCGCTCATCATCCACGCCTCCCGCTGAACGCGTAACGCTACTTTGAAGTTTGTTTTTCGCGCTACTTCTACGGCACTATGTTGCCTGGCGGATGGACATGTGACCAACATACCACTCTTGAACCCTGTGTGTCTGATCACATGCCCTTCCGCCAAGCAACGTAGTGCCGTACAACAGCGGAACAAACAAAACAAATATGACAAAAATCATGGACAATCCATAGAAAAGCCGCACCTGACTAAAAGCCGCAGGGTTCAAAGCTTGTGCAAAAAGTAGCGGCTTATAGCCCGACAATTACGGTATTTTGTGCAACTTTTTTGTATTTACAGTTTTGAGGGATAAGCCTCTTTAATTTCTCTAACTAGAAATATATGTTTAAAAAAACAAAAACGATTTTCAATTTTTTTTGTAGTTTATTGCACTTTTTTGCAATTTATGTAATTACTATACACTTAATGCAGACATATTATTAAAATTTGGGCTATAATGGTTGTATTGATGTATAGCAACTTGAAATGCTCCCAAAAATGGCACTACAGCATGTAAATATATAATATAAGCTCTGGAGGACTTGGTTCTATGGTAGGTCTTAAAGGGTTAAACTATTTTCTCCTAGTGATTTGAAAAACAATGTTATTGCTTGAAATCCACAGATTTTTTACTAGGAGTTGGTCAGAGTCCAATTCTGGTGCTTTCTCTCTGCATTTGTTCTCTCAAGAGCAGTTGTTCTAGCACCTATAATGGTTAAGAAGCTACTGGCACAAGTCTTTCTGAGTTTCTTAAACAGTAAAACATAGTATTTCAAAGAACTTTGAATTTCAGTCTATGTGGGAGTTACTTAACAGCAAAGATGTGTAACTTCGTGTGAAAAAAGCTTTTTGAAAACCTGATTTTTAGGTAAAGTCAGCAGGAAGTTTCAGGTTATCTTTTCTTCTTGAAGATCAGTTATGTAACCTCAGATTGAGCTTTTTGTTCTTTAAAATAAAGTGTTTTGATGTGAACTGATGAATTCACGAACACGGGAGACGTGCGTCATCATCTCGTGCCTGCCATGTTGTTAATGCCACTGCACGCAGTTCAGACTTGTGCTGTGTTGTAAATGTTATGTAAATGTTACTGGGAATGACCCTGTTAGGCTGCCTTCACAACAAATTAACGGGAAAAAAAAGTTCTCGTCTGAATCGGGCTTATTGCTACTGGGTTGTTTTGTCTGGTCAGACATCACAGCACACACCGTGCAGACTTATATTTTTTCGCACTCAGACGTCTTTTAGCACGTATGCGCGTGTGATGTCTATGAATATCTACGGAGGATAACTCTGATATGCAGAAAACGTAACTCTCAACTCCATCTGGGTGCCGCGTGCTTGTTTAGGGCGTCGAACGTAAGCGCGTCGCCGCGTGTTTCCCTTTTTGTGGATGTGCGCGCATGAGAGCGAGAGCAAGAACACAGCATGAATTGGAATGATCCGACAGCACCCAGTCCCTGCCAACACAAACTTGAGCTTGGCTGCTGCTGTAGAGCAATAAGAACGAGACGGGAAGGCAGTCAGCTCCTCGGATCAGAATTGGCCCCGTTTCCTCCTCGATGCATATTCTCTGATGGATACGTGCCTGTCTATATGTCCTCTGCATATTAAAATCTAAAACACACACAGATATCGTTAAAGGCCTTTCTTATCGCCACAGAGATCATCGTGGAAACACGTGCTCCAGTTTACAGTTTGGCTTTGTAGCAAAGTTTAATTGGCCCCACCGCCTGTCTCAGTTCATTTCAAAGGGTAACAGTCACTCGGCTGTGAAAGGGAGGGAGCACAGAAGAGCAAAGGAGACGATGAGGTAGTACTGGACTCTGGGAATGTAAACACAGAAGCCCTACATCAAGGCTTGGCATTACAAGCGACACATTCGCTCGGCTTTTTTAATATACATTTTTTATTTATTTATTTTTTGTGAAAAATAGGAGTGGAGTTAATTTGCAGACTTTGCCAGTTTTTATGGCTCATTCATATGTCATAAGTTTTGCCAGGGTTTGTAATGTCATGAAACGCCTCAGAAACTTGGCACGTAATGCTTTAGCCCTTATCTTTGACTTTACTGTAGCCCCCTCCCCAATCGCCTAATTAGAGTTTTCCCATCCTCACTTCAAGATGTGCCATTTGGAGGCCTCATTTATCTTGCGTGCCATGTCACAGAGCACAGGAGCATTTAAAGCGAAGGCTGCAGATTGAAGGCCACAATAAAAAGCTCACATTTACACATCTTAAAGGAAAGATTGTGCTGCAGAGAAGAGAAACAAGTTTCCAAACTCCTTGAGAGTGTCCCCACTTTTCACTCGTGCCAGAATATTTACACTGTTGTACACCACACGCAGATCAACTTCAGGGCTCCAAAACCCTGCATTAAAAATGGTCCAAAGCATTCATTACTCAGTATTTATTAGGCTCCAGAAACACTTGTTTCAAAGCCCACAGCTCTTCACTGTAGCTTCAGTGCAGGTTTTTCCATTAGAGTGCACACTGAGACGACTTCCAGCATCACTACAACATCATTACGGTTGTGTGTGTGTTTTTCGGGCTTAGGAACGTTCGCTCCAAATCAAAGAGAGACGTTATATAACTGTTTTGACAGGCGATGCGGCGCTCGTGTCGATGAGAAGACAGAATGCGTAAAAACTGGCGCATGTCTCCACTGAATTTGTGTTCAGCCCGCACCAGTGACAAGTTTAAAAAGAAAAAAAGATGTTAAGACGGGTATAATAATGATCTCTCTTACAAGAGAGCTAACATCTGATCTAGACGTAGTCAGCTGCTCCCAGCTGGGTTTCTTTATTCACGCTGAGAGCTTGGGTGTAGGCCGCGCTGCTGGTTACAACCCCGTGGGCCAAGATAAGTATATCCCTTACCTGACTTTACACACAGTTCACACACTCAATTTCTCCACACTAAAACATTTAAGCAGACTTCTCCCAACACTACAGCATTCTCAGACCCTATGGATTCCTTTAGGCTCGGCGCTCCTTACTCGGCATTCCTCCCAACAGCTGAACGATTCCCACTCGAACCTTATCACATCGGGCTATTTTTGCTTCAGCTCCTCAAATGTGCTGCTCTGGAGCGCTCCTCTGTGCTGTTTAATTTGCTGCGTGCCTGTGGCCAAAAGACATGCATGTGACTTCACTCAGTAACAAAGTGACACTTTTTTTTTTTTGGTTTTTAGCTATTTTAACAAATATTCTCGAGGCTCCTGGTGTAGCTGTAACTTTAGCAGTTGAATCCAGGCGATAACCGGAGATGAAAGTACGCCCGCCTCACTTCTATATCCTTCCCATGACACACAAATTTGGCAGGCCCGCAAAAGGAGGCTTTTTCTTTACTTCCAAGTGAAACTAATAACCTCACACCGTAAAAGTCCACGGCCGGCACCTTAAGGCGCAACACCAATAATTACATAAATTCTGGGATGCTAGGATATACCTGCCAGCTGTTTTTCAGGTATCATTTTTGCATTAGTATCACCTTCCTCAAGCACCCGAACATATAGTTTTGCTGGCGGCAAGCTGAGGTAACGATCTGCCTTTTCTCACTGGCTCTTGTTTCATTTCTTGCCACTTTGTAACAATTGGTTTCCTCGCACAGAGGTTTATATGTTACAGCTATAACAAGGGTTTGATTCAATGCTGTCTCCCTGGAAACTGAAAAATTGCCACCTTGCTTTCTTGTTTTGAAGTAGGTTTTTGGATAATGTTAAAAGCTTAAATTAATGTTATTATTGAACCAAAGACCTACAGTCTACATCTAGTAGATTATAAGGATATACCATTCCCCTCTTCTCAGTATTATATTTTAGTGCCATTGTTTTGGGTTTCTGGGTCGCAGCATTAATTCAGAGGTTTTGGTCTCACCTCCATCATTAGCCTTGGTCCCAGTCACAGCTGTATTTGGAAAAAATACAAATCTTGTTAGACGCCACAATGTGGCAACTAAGTCAGTTTCCCTCTGACAGCATGCCAGAAACACAGCTTAACCAGAATGCTAACAGTGCTTAGTTGCACTACTGTTACTAGATTTATGTGTTAATGAAAGAAGTAGTTAATCCACTGAAACATTTTACTTTTTATTATTTTAGTTTATTGAGGTCTTTGGACATCAGAAAATATTCAGTACTTGCGCAATAAAATGCGTCTTTATTATTGTAATTATTAGCTGTAGTAGTATTGAGGTTGTATAAACATCTTTATGTATATCCCTTGATGATGATTATATCTGCTGAAGGCGGTGTGCTCCAGCTGACCTGGACCTTCCTTCGGTGAATATTTCTGAATGTTGGTAGAGTCAGTGTAATTCACAGAGGCAGCCTCCATCTTTTCCCCGTTAAGCCCCTGAACCGTCTCCGAGTTTCCTTTTTGAAAGAGTCTCTGACACTTCCATCTGATGTTTGCAAGAGACATCATGTCAGGTCACATGAAGGGGAGAAACACACACTTTTCCTGCATTTGACATTAATCACGGGTGATTAATCACCTACCACAGTGTTGCTGTGCCTTTGATGTGTAGGTTCCCCCCGCAGGCCCACACAGACATTATCTAAAATCACCTTGGAAGTTGTAAGCCTGTCGGCTGAATTTGGAGATCTCTGTCTCAACCTGCCTCTGTTGAACTTGGCTTTTTTCTTTTAAACCTACTGTTTTTTTTATCTCAGCAACTCAGCAGCGTTTCTCGAGGTGTTCATTTATGTTCTAATACATTTGCAGCTCAGATGAAGACAACTCGATGATCTTTTAGCCCAGTGGTCCCCAACCTTTTTTTTTTTCTGGCATACTTTTCAAGTAACTTTAGTAAAACTCATTTAAACTGGATGCGGACGACTTTCAGCTTACGGCTTCTCAGTTATTGTTACCATTGAGGTTGAAAGACCTCAGAGGAGGAGATTCAAGTAGTCAAGGATGGTAATGTGACAGTGGAGGATACCAGGGATAGGGTGATCTTCTGTAGCGACTCTTAAAGGCATCAGCTGAAAGAAGAAAGAGAAGATCTGTTATGTTCAGTCTGATTTCTTTATCTATACAATTAGCTAGTGAACTCCTAGGGATTTAAATTATTTGTTTATTTTTTGATCATTACTTATCTACTGTAATACAATTTGTCTGCTGTTTTGTGCCAATTAACTTTTCTGTCTCACTTCATTAAACGTAGTAGTACAGCTAATCTCTGAGTACCCCTGGTTAAGAGTCACCGTGGTAGAACAACACGGCTCTTAGATTGGTTTATTTTTTCAGCTGTCAAACAAATAAAATGTCATTCTTCTTCTGTGTGCACTGCAGAGACCTGGCCAACAACAGCATCAGCTGTCTGAACAGCGACATCTTTAAAGGTCTATCCAGTCTGATCCGACTGTAAGTCATTTGCACTGCTGTGAATGTGATCTAGTCATGTCTTTATAGTACATCCCAAATAAAACCTCTTTTTTTTCTCCCCTCTCAGAAACCTTACAGGGAACATGTTCTCTTCATTGGCTCAGGGGACCTTTGACAGCTTGGTGTCTCTGAAGGCGCTGTGAGTATGCTCAGCTTGAAAAGAAACTTCATGCACGTGGCCATTGTCAGTCTGTTTGATGGTGCTCGATCACCTAAACTGACCCCAGGTGTTGTTTTTGTCCATCTCCAGGGACTTCAAGACACCTTACCTGCTGTGTGACTGCAACCTTCTCTGGCTGCTGCGCTGGATCAAAGACAGGAAAATCTCTGTAAGGAACACAGAGTGCTCCTACCCACAGTCTCTACAGGGTCAGTCAGTTACCTCCATCAGGCCGGAGCTCTTTACATGCGGTACGGAGACACACATGCACACGTTAAAATATAATCGTTTGAACATCCTGCAACAGAACTGCATCATTTTAATTGCCGCTGACTCGAATCTGCCATTTGTCCTGTCTTAAACATGTCTAAATAACTGAGCAGCAGCTCAGACGACTGTACAGTCAAAATGCTGCGCTGTCCCTTTAACGTCTCTGTTTTGGTATCAGTGAGGTTAGTGTTTGGGTAACAGGGGCTTGTGCAATGACACGGGAGATAAGACAAGGGCTGCCCAGGCCAACGCTGCCTTTGTTTGTACTTGCTCATGTCTTATCGGTTTGGCACTCATCTCAGTGAGGGATTATGAAATGTATGGCGTAGATTTAGCAGAAGCTGCTGGCCTGACATGAATTACGAGTGGCACTAAAAGTACTGAGAATTTAAAGATGCAGTTTTAACTTGTATAGTAAACAGAACTGGAAAAATGAGCGACGCTTCATTTTTATTTTGAGAAATACCGCCTGACTCGCCTGCTTGTTTTCCTCAGACGCTCCACTCGAGCTGCCCTCCTTCCAGCTGACCCCATCCCAGCGGCAGGTCGTCTTTCAGGGGGACAGCCTGCCGTTCCAGTGTCAGGCCTCCCTCGTGGCAGAGGACATGCAGGTGCTGTGGTACCACAGGGGCCACATGGTCAAGCCTGATGCCACTCAAGGCATCTTCATTGAAAAGCGCATTGTGCAGAACTGCTCGCTGATTGCCAGGTATGAAGATAGGTGTTCGTGTATTCTGCAGTTCATAGGAATTTATATAGCCACCTTGACCAATTAACATAAAATATATTATATTTTCATGGTTTCCATCAGTGCATTGACCATCTCAAACATCCAACCTGGTTTTACGGGCAACTGGGAGTGTCGGGTCAGGACAAGCAGGGGAAACACCACCAGGACGGTCCACATTGTGGTGCTGCAAAGTTCAGCCAAGTACTGCGTCCCTGAACGTGTCTCCAACAACAAGGGAGAGTTCAGGTGGATACTTATTCCTTTTTTTTCTCTTTTTAAACTTAAAACCACTTAAAACTCAAAAATCCAGTGTGATGGAATATACCAAAGGTGAAGTAATAAATAATTTCCTTTGTGATTGAAGTGTATTCTTGCTGTGTTGGAGCAGTTGCGTTATTGTGCAAGCAGCACCCCCTTGTGGCCAAACGGTGTTACTCCTTCAGTTACCAGATTGGACCTATTTTGGCTCACATGACACAGCCTGAAGAGGAAATAAACAGCAATTTATTTAAATCCTCCCAGGTGGCCACGCACCTTAGCAGGGATCAGAGCCTACCTGCCCTGCAACCGACTGCCATCGAGCGGAAGCACGTACTCGGGCAGCTCCAGTGAAGAGCAGCGGGCTTGGCGTTACTGTGATCGCGAGGGCCAATGGGCAGAAGAGGATTATTCCCGCTGCCAGTTTCAGAAGGATGTCACAAGATTCCTCAATGTCATCAACCAGGTTTGTATCTGGCCATTCAGGCTGTGATTTGATGGTTTTGAGCTTCCTCGTACCTGTGGCCCACAGCTCTCTATTCATGCCCAGTTTTGTTTTTCCTAGATGCCTCTAAATGAGAGCAATGTGGTGACTATAGCTCAACGCCTGTTTGTCTACACGAAGGATGCTGCCAACTTCTCAGACAAGATGGATATCATCTTTGTGGCTGAGATGATCGAGAAGTTTGGGAAGTTTGTTGAGAAGTTTAAAGACGTAAGTGGATGTGCTTATGTGTTCACATTTAATTGTTTCTCTTTTAAAAACTTGGAGTATGCACTGCTGAGTTGGATGTAGTTGGAAATCTTGTTGTGTCTCTTTGTCTCCTAGCTGGGTCAGGTGATGGTCAGCATGGCCAGTAACCTGATGCTGGCCGACGAGAGGGTGTTGTCGATGGCTCAGCGTGAAGCCATGGCCTGCTCCCGCATCATCGCCTGCCTCCAGAAGATTGCCGCTTACCGCCCAGCTACACCTCAGGCCTTCCCCCTGGTTAGCCTCACCAACAGCATTTAGACATGTTGCACTACAGATTATGTGTAACGCAGAGCTGCATTTGACTCTTTCTGTTGTCCTTCCAGACCTCCCCTAACATTGCACTGGACGTCCACTTTGTCAAGGTCAGCGACTGGAATGGTATGTCCTGCGTGTTACTGCAGAGGGCCATCCCTGAGCGCCCCATCGGCCAGGACCGCCAGCTCACCTTCAAATGTAACACAAGCAGCTCGTTTTCCAGCATCTTTTACAAGGTCAGCTCCTGCCAGGAAAAAAAACTAGTTTGCAGTTTCATTAGGCGGAACTTTTATTTGTGGACAGCTTCTGAATTTATAAATGAATTCATCAGATTTTAGTCGTAACAGCGTCTTTTGAGTAGTTTAACATGACAAGTTGTTCTTTCATTGTGTTTTTTGTCTTTATAGAGCACTGCAGCGGAGGCTTCCCTGCAGTTTCCCCAGTCTCTCCTTACTGAGGCTGTACCTCCTGGGCAGCCAGAGGACACGGTCTACAAGCTCCACCTACTTGGCTTCCACAATGGCAAGTTTTTTCCATCCACTGGCAACTCCTCCCAACTTGCTGATGGAGGGCGGAGGAGAAGTGTAGCCACACCTGTCATCATGGCCAAGATAGGTGAGTCGTGATGTTGCAGGCATAGTGGTAAACCCTAACCTGACAAAAGGTCAGCTCTTCTAATCAACAAGGACACATTATCAGGAAACAAACTGAAAACTTAAAGTGCTTTACCCCACTGTGTACTTGGCATCAGATGGCATGACTCCACGCGTCCTGAAGACCCCCGTTAATGTCACCCTGCGCCTGTTTGCCCGCGGCTCAGATGCTGTGTCCGCCTGCTGGAACTTGAGCCAGGCGGGAGGTCAGGGAGGATGGCAGAGCGACGGCTGCCGCATATTAGACCATCACGACAATTTCACAACCATATCATGCAACTCTCTGGGCAACTATGGCCTGCTTATGGTAGGTTGGGCTGCCTCTTTATGTTCACTGGGGAGTTTGTGAGGCGATCAGCACCCGTGTGCACAGTATGACCTCACTGGCCCTCTAGTATATCTCTTTATGATCTCATTCTTGTTTCAGGATCTCAGCGCTATGGAATATTCCTCGCCAAGCATTAAGCCACTGCACCCGGTTATCTACGCCACCACTGTCATACTCCTCCTGTGCCTGGCCACCATTATTATAAGCTATATCTACCATCACAGGTAAGAGAATAAACCAGTGGTATTGAACGGCTTTCCATTAGCCCCCTTGTCTCATTCATAGCTCTGCAATCTGTTGTTTCTGCGACTGCAGGTCTGTCCGAGTGAGCCGGAAGTTTTGGCACATGTTGATCAACCTCTGCTTCCACATCTCCCTCACCTGTGGGGTTTTTATAGGTGGCATCAATCAGACGCGATTCTCAAGCGTCTGTCAAGCAGTGAGTATACAGCGCCCGCACACTCTGAGCCTCTCCCAGCCTCCCCGCCGCATTTGCTTCCACTTTGAATGTTTTCTAGGAATAAGAAGTTGAAAAAGTTGCCTTTGGCTAAAATCACTGCACTTGTGAAACTCTGAGGGTGGGGTGGCATAGAAAGATACTGTAGCTCGTTTCATGGCTTGAGGCAACCCTGCACCTCTCCTCAAGGTGTGCTGGAGTGGGACGCACTACTTTTTTAAATTGCACCAATCTGGATGCAAGACCTTGTTGATTTATTGAATGTGCTTTGATGTAAAATGATATTTTCTAATGTTAATATCCAACTCAATGTGATGATGTCTTAAGCAGAAGATGCACTAAACAAAAATATCTACAGTGTGCTCCGTTCTCTTACTTTTATCGATTAAAGAATAGAGCTGAAGAGGCACATTTTGTCATACTGACACTCACTGATTTCGCTGCTACTATAATGGTCCATTCTCTCCTAGGTGGGCATTTTGCTGCACTACTCCACTCTCGCTACCACTCTCTGGGTGGGTGTGACTGCAAGGAACATTTACAAGCAAGTGACGCGCAAGGCCAAACGCTACGAGGAGCTGGACGAGCCACCGCCACCGCCGCGGCCAATGCTGAGGTTTGACTCTCTCACCGCAGCAGATGTGTGGCAAAAGTGGTGCCTTTTTAAACTACACCCTCCAAATGATAGCCTTGTCAACCGTCTGAACATGTAGTAATTCTACTAATGGCTTCAGAGCTTTTGTTTCACCCAGTTCTATCTTTTTATTATCCTGGAAGTGAAGAAATGAACCAGAGCTTCACTTATTTTGTGCCTGCTTCCTTTGCAGCATGTGTGGATCGCACAGGCGCAGTTGAATTAATAGCAGTACAGCAAAATCCGTATGCTTGTAAATACCACATAAACTAGACTCAGGCTCTTTAACTGTTCAGATAAACAGGACTGTGCATTTTGTCCGTTGAGATGTGTGCGTGTGATTCTTCCTGTGCATAAATCTGTAGCAGCAGGCAGCTTTTATAATGTGAACCAAGCTTGAGCTGTCGTGTGTTTTTTACACAAATTACAGACGTAGCGCAGGACACGCTACGCTGTGTCATAAAACTTATCTGTATATATACTCAGCATACCTTCCCTTAAATGTGTATATGACATTTCTGTTGTTATATGTGGCCACATTTTAGTGAGGCTGCCACCACACGGTGTCACTGTAGAAGCCCGAAGCATCACCTGATCTCTTTTATTTCCTTCATGCCTATTTTATCATTCAAAGACTGAAACAGAACTACCTCTCTTTCCTTTCTCCAAAAGGTTCTACTTAATTGGCGGAGGGATACCCATCATAGTCTGTGGGATCACTGCTGCAGCAAACATCAAAAACTACGGCAGCCAGATCAATGCGCCACAGTAAGTAGAACTTTAGTCATTAAAGTTTCCTTCTCTTGGTTTGATTTCATGGAAACGCCGTGCCATTTTATCTGGTCAACAGATTCACATATTTTTCTACCTTCTGTCTTTAAGAGAAATTGACTTTGTGGTTGTCCAGGCCAGACTGCACTGCATTAGCTCGAATATTTTTATGAGGGAAGGTTTATTCCCTCCAGTTCTGATTATAGATGCCTTTTAATGATATGCGCATCCAAGCAACGAGAAACTGCTGCCAGTTTACAGCGAGCTCCCCCGCCCCGCTCTCTACGGCGGCAGCTGTTTAGATTGTGTAGCGTGGCTGACTAATTGAGAAATCTGGAGCCATATCTGTCTCGGAGTCTTTGGAGCTTAATTAATTTCTTGCAACCAAAACAAATTCAGCCTGTGTTATTAAATGTAATGGGACAGTAACTGTAAGAATGAGACGCAAAACTTTTTCCAGAGTAATTTCGAGTTTCTCGGGTTAATAATCACAGCGACAGATTAAGACGGGGAGACGAGGTATTGTTTTAATGAGGGAAAACTTTACCATTAGCATGTTCGGTAAATTTAAATGAATGCTAAACGTTGAGCCTGATATAGAGTTGGAAAAAAAAGCCACATCTGATGTCTGAATCGTCTTATCTCTGTCTTCATTAGTTGCTGGATGGCGTGGGAGCCGAGCATCGGAGCATTTTATGGCCCGGTAGTTTTTATCATCTTTGTGGACTGCATGTACTTCCTCAGCATCCTGCTGCAGCTGCGCCGGCACCCTGAGCGCCGTTACGAGCTCAAAGAGCCAACCGAAGAGCAGCAGCATCTGGCTCCGGCCAACACTGAGGTTGGGCCCGATGCTCCCGGCAGCCACTGCCACCCCCTCACCCTCCAGCTTCAGCCACATGAGGCGTCCTCTTCATTAGTGTTTCCCCCCCACACTGTGCCACTGTCGGCTCTGGAGAACGAGCACACCTTCGCTGGGCAGTTGATGGGTGCAGCGGGGGCATTGGGGCTGTACGCAGCCCTGTGGGTGTTCGGCGCCATGGCGGTATCACAGGACCACCCTTTTGATTTAGCTTTCACCTGCTTGTTTGGGGTGGCGGCGCTGGCGCTCGGGGCCTTCATGGTTGCTCATCACTGCGTCAACAGACAAGATATGAGGCGCCACTGGTCCCAGGTCTGTTGCTCCGGGAGACGAGCGTACTCCGCACAGGAGGACACCCTTCTGCCTCAGCCAGGCGTGGCGATGATATCCACGACAGGATCTGACAACAAGGCAGATGGGGAGTCAGCCAAGTGCGGCCACAGCAGCGCGGACTCTTCCTATACAAACAAGAGCGCCCCGAGCATGCGCAACTCCGCCCACGGCAGCAAGCTGACCAATCTCCACGCGGAGGCTGCACAGTGCAAGTCAGCCTCAGCATCAGCGGCAGCCAATGGCGCTGCTATTTTGGACAACAGCCTGACCGAGCATTCACTAGACAATGAAATCAAAATGCACGTGTCACCGCTCGAGGTCCAGTTCCACCCCGTGAACAACGCGAGCAACCCGGCCGCCACCGTCGCCGCCACCGCCAACGGCCACATAAGCAGGCATCACAAAAACAGAGCGCGCACGCACAGGGCGAGTCGGCTCACCGTGCTGCGAGAGTACGCCTACGACGTGCCTACCAGCGTGGAGGGCAGCGTGCAGAGCGCCCCACACAGGAGACACCATCACTACGACATGGCAGCTCGCAACAGCAGACGAGCGGCCTACATGGCGTACAGGGAGCGGCATCAGAGCCAGCTGCAACAGGACAGCAGCGACAGCGCCAGCCTGCCGCGGCGCTCCCGCTACTCAGATAAAGGAGGCGGCAGCACGCTGGGGAAAGGATCTGTGGTAACCGTAGAGACTGAGCAGTCGTTTACTGCGGCAGGGTCGAGCTCAAGTAGAGACTCTGCTTCTGCAAAGCAGCCTGGCAGCACGGGACTGGAAAGCCACCCTAAGTCTTATGGGCTGAACCTTATCACTCACAACGGTGGCGCGCTTAAAGAGAATGGACAGGCAGTGGCTGTAATTAAAGCGGACAGTGCAGCCGCAGTAAAGACCGGCTTGTGGAAACATGAAACTACTGTGTAGCAACCGTTTCTGTGCTAAAGACTGCATAATAATGTGCTCACAACTTTAAGCTGTGAATGTCTGGTTTAGTTGTTTGATTGTACTTTTTTTTTCCTTGAAAAAAGAAAAAAAATTGGAAAATAGTAGCCGAATTATGGCCAATGAACTGACTTTGTAGATATGTTTCTGTAAATGTTCTATTTTTATAACTTTTAATCCACCACTTTGAGAGTTTTGTACATGAAACCGCATGGTCTGAGCTGTGTGGCCCTGTGCGTACCGTTAACCTGGAGCCTTTTCCCCCCCGTTTTCTAGTTTGTTCCAACAATAATTAAAACAAAAGTTCCATTTACCTAATTTAGAGATTTGTTTCTTGCACTTGCACCCACGATCTCATCTTTTGCTCTCTGCAGCCACTGCAAAGGTGAGTCAGAGCTGTTTTGTTTCCAGGAATTACTCTCCCTGACAATATATGACATGCTGGTAATTGGGTTTTTCGCTGACCTTCAGGTGGCCTCGGGTTCCTTTCTCTACAGTGGTGCAGCACTTTAATTGCAGCTGGCTGTGGCTGTGGGCTCTATGGGTGTTTTCTTGCTGCCTGCTGGCAGATTTGATGAGTGCGCCTTACTTTCGGGGCACCCGCTGTCTTAATGCGCCCGGCTGTGATTGACAGCTGACTCTCAGGGCAAGTGAAGCTGCCATGAGAAGAAAGGATAATGAGAGAAGTGTCTTCTTCTCCTTGCAGCGCTTTCCATTCTCCATCTCCTCCACAGCTGACAGCTGAACTGGAGTTCCACTCGCTGCTTGACATCGCTGTTGGGGCAGAGCGTGTAAGAGACTCAAAGTGTGATTTGACTGCTTGAGTACTCAAGAGATGAATTGCTGTGACTTTTTGCTGGGCGAATGCCATGTAGCATGTAGACTTGGTGGTTCTGTCAACAGCAACGAGCTTGATGTTGGCTCAGCTCCCTAGCTGTGTAAGAGCATAGGTATATAATGACTTCATTTGCCACCAGTGAATATTTGGTGGTAAACTCAATCACCACTGAAACACATGAATGCACAGTGTTGTGTTTATAGCAGAATGGATGTAGACGATTTAACATCACCCAATGATTTGTGGAGACGTGATTTTAGCAAATTTTAGGAACCTAAAGTAATCAAATACACTAATACCTTCAATCCTGGTTAACATGAGCCAAATGTGCTTCTAAGTTTATGTTAAATAGATAAATAACAGGAGGAGAATATGTAGTAAAATTAGACAACCAGCAAGCCACAGTTTACTTAATGTAGCGACAGCCCTAATGCAAAACTTTACATTTTAATATAATTTTAAAAGGATCCAGAATACACGTCTCCTTCCTAAGACAGAAATGCACCAGGTCATTGTAACAGTAGGGTCTGAAATTTAGATGCATGTAAGACCCAACTGGTCGACTACTAAGAGGGTTGAAATGCACTGACAGCACAAAGTGAGTCATTGGAAATCCAGTGCGATAACCTAGCTAATGATGATGCAACGCTACAAGCGAAAGCTGGGAACAGACCGAGATGCTGTAAACTGTGGAGAATTATAATGTTAATGATTCTTCCTGCACTCAGTTTTGCTTTTTAAGATTTTCAGCCTGTCTTGTTTCCCTCGGGGAAAACTCTTAGAGTTTAAGATATCTGCTCTGCTGAAAAATGACTAGCATTTACTTCCCACTGCAGTGTTACAGTTTCCAAACAAGGGGTCAGGAACACACGACAGTCCCTGCGACTTTTGGGAGGACCAAGCTCAGACTAAATGACAAAACAACTTGTTCCGAGTGATGTATTCACATCTTCACAGCCTGCCATTAACTAACCAACATAAAATGTTGGAAGGTCAGACGTAAAACTACGCCAGCAATTTTTCACATGTAGGAACCGATCAGTAATCGCCGTCTACAGATCTCACCCCATTCAAGGAGACACCGAGAGAGACTGCAGCTCCAATAACTCCAATTTTTCATTAATGGCATATTAATAAAACACATATTTCACTCGGGCAAAGATATATTGCCTGGCCATCTTGGATGTGACAAATTATAATAAGACTTTTGAATTATGTAGAGAGCAGTTAGGCCTTGATTAGTGGCAGGCTCGCTGATTCCCCGGAGGCATGAAAGACTGATCTTCAAATAATCGCAAAGGTTCTTCAGCGCTGCCATCTGTTATAAAGTTCATTTGAGGCAGTCTGCGTGGCGGGGAATGACAATCGGAGGGTGTTGGTGCTGCGTGGGGAAAAAGCTCATCAAGGCAAATAAACTGATAGTATCTCGGCTTTAAGATCACTGGGACACCTTGGGCAGAAATCGATAATAAATTAAGATAAAACAAATTAAGTCATTTAGGCCTTTTCTTAATCTCATTCGGGAGTCTTGGGGTTAGATCACCCATCTCCAAAATAATAAATCAGCGATGAGAGAATTACATTCAGACACCAAAAGCATCAATTACAGCTGAACGCTTTATTTTCAGACATGGCAGGATCTCTCCGCCCCGTTTCCACTTAGTGTGCTCTGTAGAGCGCATCCGAGCACAATTCCTTACCGGGAGGCCCAGGAACGACCAACATCAGACAAGTGATGTGTTGTTTACATTTTCCAGTTGCTGCTCATGGTGCCTGGAGGAAGCATCTGGCTCTGTTGTGGAAGCTTGCCACTGGAATGAAGATTGATACTTTCTAGTACATGAAGCCATCTGACTGCTGATTGTAATTACGTGGATCTGGCTGTCCAGAGGATCCGCTTTCTGCTTTTTTCTTCTTAACTTGCAATATTCTCGTTACCCAATAGAAATCTGACGTATAGATTAAAGAATTAATTAGCATCCAGAGTTTGTCATGATCACTCTCACCTTTAAGCATTTGTCTGCACCGATAATTGGCGATTTGTATATTCTGGCAAGCTAAAGGAGACACTTTAAATATTTGCAAATGAGGTAAACACGCATCAATGTTAAGGTTATATTTAAAGGGGACCTATTATGCTAATATCCAGCTCCATGTTTTTATCACAGGAGTCCGCTTTGTGACACCCCAGGTAACCTGAGGTGAACCTCTCTCTGAAACAAGCCCTCCTGTCTCTTTAAGAACCCCTCTCATGTTTTCCAATTGGCTCCCCCTCGCCTGGCTTCCTCAAACAAAACATATATGTATTCACATAGATATTTGTTTTTATTTGTTAGTTAAATACTACATAGAAAGATGTCTGATTTAATGTGTGGCTGTCCAAAAATCTTAAGGGCATTTCCCAATATGCAAATACACAATTTATCAAAACAAATCATATACAGATCCAGTTAGTAATTAAAAATGACAACATTAGATACAATGTTAAAATCTAAAGTTATCAAATGCCCCTGAGCAGTCCTTACCTTTAAATGTGCCTCTCTTCTCCTGTCCTGTCTGTCTTTTTACATCTTTGTCCATCTCTGAAATTACTTTGCACTGTTTTCTGTCCCTGAGAAATACAGTTGCTGTACCTTTAGCTAGCAGACACACTGTGCGACCGACTGTTGAGCTAATACAAATGTTGCATTTTACCTGCCACTCAAAAATGCTCGCTCCTCTTCAGTAGCGCTAGCTAGATGGTCAACTACAACTTATGGCTGAGTATAAACACTATAAAGATACTTTTAAACCTCAAGTAACGGGCTCGTTTTGAAAACGTGAGGAGTAGAAAGTACAGATATTTGTGTTAAAATGTAGGGAGTAAAAGTAACAAGTTGTCCAAAAAATAACTACTCAAGTAACGTACAGATACATGAAAATTCTAGTACAGTAACTAAGTACAACTAGTACTTAGTTACTGTACTGTACTACTTCATAACTTGCCACCTGTACTTTTTACTTAGTTAAAGGACCAAATAGCAAACAGAGTGATACAATGAAGAAGTGGATGCAAGAGGAAGAAGAGGGTAATTCAAAAACAATACTTGGTGCTTGTTAGGCTTGCCTACTTCCATAAGGAAGTGAGGCAACCTTGTGTAAGGAGGTCCATGCTGAGCTGACATCGGTTTAGCACAAGTCTAAAAGGCTGCCTAAAACCCAGTGAGTGTTAAGAACAGCCTGAAATTACTATTACACGCTCTGACCTAATTTCCTCCACTGTCTATATAACAGATCATTAGCAAAAGCATTATGAACCCTGTTGAAGCCCTACTGTATGTCAGGGCTCTTACAAACACTTCAACATACAGTGGGGCAAAAAAGTATTTAGTCAGCCACCGATTGTACAAGTTCCCCCACTTAAAATGATGACAGAGGTCAGTAATTTGCACCAGAGGTACACTTCAACTGTGAGAGACAGAATGTGAAAAAAAAATCCATGAATTCACATGGTAGGATTTGTAAAGAATTTATTC
This sequence comes from Aulonocara stuartgranti, assembly GCF_965226115.1. NCBI lineage: Eukaryota > Metazoa > Chordata > Actinopteri > Cichliformes > Cichlidae > Aulonocara > Aulonocara stuartgranti. The sequence continues at coordinate 33,233,163 of NC_138941.1, forward strand.
GTAAATCAGGGTGGAAAATAAGTATTTGGTCACCTCAAACAAGGAAAATCTCTGGCTCTCACAGACCTGTAACGTCTTCTGTAAGAAGCTTTTCTGTCCCCCACTCGTTACCTGTATGAATGGCACCTGTTTGAACTCATCATCTGTATAAAAGACACCTGTCCACAGCCTCAAACAGTCAGACTCCAAACTCCGCCATGGCCAAGACCAAAGAGCTTTCGAAGGACACCAGGAAAAGTATTGTAGACCTGCACCAGACTGGGAAGAGTGAATCTACAATAGGCAAGCAGCTTGGTGTGAAAAAATCAACTGTGGGAGCAATCATCAGAAAATGGAAGACATACAAGACCACTGATAATCTCCCTCGATCTGGGGCTCCACGCAAGATCTCATCCCGTGGGGTCAAAATGATCATGAGAACGGTGAGCAAAGATCCCAGAACCACACGGGGGGACCTGGTGAATGACCTGCAGAGAGCTGGGACCAAAGTAACAAAGGTCACCATCAGTAACACACTACAACGGCAGGGAATCAAATCCCGCAGTGCCAGACGTGTTCCGCTGCTGAAGCCAGTGCATGTCCAGGCCCGTCTGAAGTTTGCCAGGGAGCACATGGATGATACAGCAGAGGATTGGGAGAATGTCATGTGGTCAGATGAAACCAAAGTAGAACTTTTTGGTATAAACTCAACTCGTCGTGTTTGGAGGAAGAAGAATACTGAGTTGCATCCCAAGAACACCATACCTACTGTGAAGCATGGGGGTGGAAACATCATGCTATGGGGCTGTTTTTCTGCCAAGGGGACAGGACGACTGATCCGTGTTAAGGACAGAATGAATGGGGCCATGTATCGTGAGATTTTGAGCCAAAACCTCCTTCCATCAGTGAGAACTTTGAAGATGAAACGAGGCTGGGTCTTCCAACATGACAATGATCCAAAACACACCACCCAGGCAACAAAGGAGTGGCTCCGTAAGAAGTATTTGAAAGTCCTGGAGTGGCCTAGCCAGTCTCCAGACCTCAACCCCATAGAAAATCTGTGGCGGGAGTTGAAAGTCCGTGTTGCTCGGCGACAGCCCCAAAACATCACTGCTCTCGAGAAGATCTGCATGGAGGAATGGGCCAAAATACCAGCTACTGTGTGTGCAAACCTGGTAAAGACCTATAGTAAACGTTTGACCTCTGTTATTGCCAACAAAGGTTATGTTACAAAGTATTGAGTTGTATTTTTGTTATTGACCAAATACTTATTTTCCACCCTGATTTACGAATAAATTCTTTACAAATCCTACCATGTGGATTCATGGATTTTTTTTTCACATTCTGTCTCTCACAGTTGAAGTGTACCTCTGGTGCAAATTACTGACCTCTGTCATCATTTTAGGTGGGGGAACTTGCACAATCGGTGGCTGACTAAATACTTTTTTGCCCCACTGTATTTCCCAACATTCTAGCACAGTTTTAAGATAAATGCAAGTTCAGGCTGAAAACGACAGCCGCCCTTCATGCTTTTCATACTTTTGCATTCTTTTAATTGATATCTTATTCAGTGAGAAAATGATGTATTTTCCGCCTCATTTTCTTCAGAATGGCTTACCCACATCTTCCCCTGTACCAAATTTGCATTTTTCAAACTTGATTTTCTTGCTGATAAAGTTAAATAGTTTTTTATGAAAACTGAATCCGAAATAGGAAAAACTTGCCGATCCACATTATGTAACTGTTTTAAAAGAATTACAATTGAAGGCAAATGCAAAGTATTAAAGATGATGGGAAGCCTGGATGGTGTTTAGTATGTTTGTCTTTAGTTAGTAAGTTCAGGAGGTAAACGCTCGATGGACTGTGGGTTAACGTGAACTTTGACCTTTCCATTTAATGGTTGTAGTGCTGATGCTTCAATGTCAAAGGCAGCTTAGCTTGTATTCATTTGTTGCTCAGCTGCTGGGACACAGACCAGACTTCCTGTTTGAAAAGTTTTCATTCTAGGAGATTTTTCTTTTTCTTTTTTTTTTTAGCCTCTGATCAAACCATGCCCTTCAAGTTGTAGCTCATATTTGACAGTCCATAACTTCTCAAAGGGGAAAAAATCCCAGCAAAAAAACGTGGAATCTTATTACTTCCTGTCATATCGTTTTTGATAGCATAATGGGTTCTGCTATTGCCTCCGTGACATTCAGTCATGGGTCAGCATAAGATTAATGCTTCACCTTTCTGCCTTAATTCATTCAAACTCATTGAGCCTTCCATAGTTCTTATTGGCAGAAGCCCTGGTTAAACAACACAATCCGCCCGTTATGGGTTTAGAAATTGCGGCTCCGTGTCTCATTTGTAAAATCACCCTACAATCAGCTTCAGTTTTCACGATGAACTTCTCCGCCCTTTTGTTGTAGATCCGCCATAAATTTCAGCCTTAACCAATGGTTGTTTTCATAGCACTGGAACGGCTGCGATGAAAAATGCGATGTAAACTTTGTAAATGCTTTGATGAATCGAAGTGCTGGAATTCTAATATCGGCACAGTCTCCTTATTAAATACAGCACAGAGGCCTTGTGCAAAACCAAATATATCTTGATTAAACTTTGGGCACCATTAGAGATGAGGACAGAAATAGATGCTCACTTTTTTTTTTCATCTCACAGGGGGCGGCATGAGAAGAGGAAGGCTGTGCTGCTGGCTTGATCATTAAATCAGTTATACTTGTGTGTGTGTGTGTGTGTGTCTGTGTGTGTGTGCGTGAGAGAGAGAGAGAACTCCAAGACAGTGTAAATGGTAATTCCTTCTTTGTATTTCGATTGCTGAGATATTGATCGCCCACAAGTAAGTAAAATCAAAGTTTTCAGTTGACCTTGTTCTTGCTATGATTTTAAAGCTCTCATTCACTCTACCCTGTGCCCCACCACCCACCAAAGTCACAGCAACGTAACCTCTTACACTGCCATATAATAATGACATCAAGCCATCTGCAGAGCTCACATCCCATGTGTTGGCAGACCTGTGCTCTCATTAATGCCCTCATATTGCCATCCATCTATCTGTGCCGGTCTGGCTATACAGATTTGGCTTCCTCTTTCTGTCCAGGTGCTCTGTTATTTATAGCCACCTAAAAAAAAAAGTTTCAGTCATTGTTCATGGTGACAGTTGGAGAGAGTAACCCTCCCTGTTGTGTACATTTGAGGAATCAAAAGGTTAGCTATTGGTATACATGTGTCTTGTCAACATAAGTTTTTGGGGAACAAAATTGAAGCAGTAAGTGGCTACATCTTAGTCAGCTTAAAAGAAAAGAACGTATTTAAAAGTAAGTCAAAGCCATTATTGCAATTTGTTTTCCTTTGAAACATTTTTTGAAACTTTTTAGAGGTTTAAGCACCAATATTTTCGAACATTTAAAAAAGAGGCAGGACAGATTCTGTATTTTGTGGTTTGTTTTTTTCAGGTACCTTTATAAATTGAAAATTTTATAAAAATTTAAATGTGAAAAAAGAGGCAGGGCAGCCATGTGATCCCACTTTCATTGATGCTAGGGCAAGCTAAGCTAACAAATCTATCTACCATAGACAAGACAAAGGCTTCTAACTTAGTTTTGTGTAGGCTGTGCATGAGCATAAAGTTCTGTGCAAACTGTGCAAGGAGTCCAGTCCTTGTTGCTGATCATTTTCAGATGAATTTTTTTTGTTTGTTTGTTTGTTAAGCAACTTAAAACTGGCCTATGAATCACTCAAGCATAAAACAGGCATCTAACTCTTTGGATGAATCACTGTTGTGTTTACATATAATGGAAAACTTAGCAAAACGCCAATTTTAAAACATTGCATATGATGGTACGGTGTGCAGTGTGTCCTTAAAAAGTTTGAGGAAACTGGAAAAGTGGAGTGCAAAAGAAGTGACAGGTCTAAAAATGACTAACTAAAGCAGATGGACCATATCTGACAGTCATGTCTTTAAGAAATAGAAAAAAATCCAACAAAGAGCTGACAAAGGACCTGAGAGATACATGTGGATCTTCAGCTGATCCATCTCCTCTTTAGCGAAGCCTCGTCAAAGATAGTATAATTGGCTGACAAGCTTTAACTACAGAAGTGAAACATAGAAAAAAGGTGGCTAAATTGCACAAGAACTGGACTGAAAATCTGATGTAGTGTTGACTCCAAATTTGACATTTTTTGTTCAAATTATCAGAACAAAAAATAACATCAACATCCAAAGAAGAGCTTTGGAATATCCTTTAAGAGGCCTGGAGGCCAGGCCTGGAGCAATACAGCTAAACTATGATGAACACTAATGCTGGTTAGAACTGTACAACGCCTGTTTTTGTCTTATACACTGTATTTCCATTGATGTTTTCACGTGTTTTAATAAATGGCTGCACACATTTCCCATTTTCCTTGCAAAACACAAAGAAATCAGACTTTTGCAGAGGTCCAGCAATCATCTTAACTTTTCAGGAAGCACTGGCCAAAGTGAGCCTGTGTAACATTTGAAAAACAATGTTTCAAATAAAAAGTTACATTTATAAGCCAATTATTAGTCAATTTTCCGTCATAATTACTCTGTACACATGTTGTTGTCACACTGTGTTTCAGCTTTTATTAAAAGTATTTGTTGAAGTGAGGCAGGCTGGGCTGTATCTCGAAGTGTTTTTTAGAGTCATGATTAAATGTTTTGGATAGAAAAATGCTCACAGGGCATAAAACAGAAAACTTGAAGCAAACTGCAGTCGAGTGTGCACCTTTCACCTTGATGAACAATAGGCTATGCCTTGATGAATCACTCAGGAAGCTGGAAGTTTAAGAAGAATAAATCTGCTGAAATTCACGTCAAGTATGTGGACCAACTGAGCACCAGGTGCATACATACGCATCATCTGAATGTGTTTCATGTATATGCCAGAAATAAATATGTCTAAAAATATCTGATATGCCAAGGTTTAAAGTTACGTTATCCAACAGAGGCATCAAAGTCATTTAAGGATGAAGCTCTTGCTGTGAGAAATGTCAGCAATTTCCCATGATACCTGCTGAGCAAATGGCCTCCTGTTTGGTGATTTGTCTGACGCTGTCAGTTGTGTTTAACTGAACTGAGAGTGTGTTTAGCAAAACAAAACAAAAAATCACTTGGAATTGCTCAGTTTTAGCTGCCATGAAACAGATGCGCAGCGTTGTTAAAAATGTTCTAATCTTCAAAAAAGCTGACAGCTGACTTGACTTGCTAAGAAGCAGCCTGGCTTATCTTTCACTGTGGGCTTTACTGTCAGCTGTAGTGGGGCCATTTCATTGTGTGGCAACAGTACGTGTGGAAAATCTCCACTTTATTTCTTTCTGGACATAGTCGTCTGTCTAAAAACTGATATGTTGTCTGCACTGTGGTTTTGTTTGTGAGTGTGTGTGAGTGTATGTGATTCCCGTCAAGTGCTCTGTGCGCGTGCGGGTGGGCGCATTTATCTGCAGACCCCATTTTTTGTTGTTGTGTTTTTTATCAGACAGCTTCCCGAAGTGTTTTGGCTTCAGCAGAGTTATATAACTGTCTAAACTGTTTGTGGCAAGTTGGGAAAGTGAAGCGATTTATGATGAAAACACTGTTATTAAAGACCCCTCGTGGTCACTGAACCACAATGTAAAAGTTTAATGTAGCCTATGGCGTGCCAAACAAACCACACTGTAGCATAGGCGCCATAAATTCCGCATACAACTGTGGATTATGGCAAAGTGCATTCCTAAAGAGCTGTCTCAAAGAAAAGGTATGTGGACACCACAATAATATACCCAAATGGGACTGAATACCACTGCAAAACCACAGGCGTTAATGCCTCGGCCACTCTTCTGGGGTAGGATTTGTTAAACTTGTTGGCTGCAGGGACTCGCGCTTGTTAATCCAGAAGAGGTCAGGGATGTGTTGGGTGATAAGGCCTGGCTTGCAGACAGCATTCCAGAAGATTCAAAATATGTTAGATGAAACTGAGGTCAGCCAAGTCCCTCTATCCAAAACTGGAAATCCCTTTATTTATGGATCTGGCTCTGTGAAAGAGGACAATATTATGATGTAACAGCACATAAACAGCCTCAGACTGTATTTGTTAAAAGTGTTACCCAGACCCAAGGGGATTTTCAGAACTGTTTTTAAATGTGGTACCAAGGAAGGCGGGGGGTATTCTAAAAATGGTACATGCATCCTTGTTTTAAGTTCACCTTTTCAAATTTAATTCAATTTATTTATATAATACCACATCAAAACAACAGTCACCTCGTTGTGCTTTATATTGTAAAGACCATACAATATTGCAGAGAAAATCCCAGCAATCAGACGACCCCCGTATGAGCAAGCACTTGGCGACAGTGGAAAGGAAAAACTCCCTTTTGACAGGAAGAAACCTTCAGCAGAACCAGACTCAGGAAGGGGGGAGGGGAGACAGGACAGCCAGAGATTAATAATAACTAATGATGACATGCAGAGTCGTTTGTAAGGACATAGTGAGTGAAGAAGCAGCACTCAGTGCATCATTAATATATTAAGTTTTAAACCTAATCTTAAAAGTAAAGAGGGTGTCTGTCTTCTGAATCCAACCTGGGAGCTGGTTCCATGGAAAACAAGCCTGCAACCTGAAAACTCGTCCTCCCATTCTAGTTTTAAAAACCCTACCAACCAAGTAGCCAACAATCTAAGAGCCAAGTGCTCTGATGGGTCCTGGCACTATGGGGTTTGTCAGATAAGACTGAATAAAGTTCATTTGTTACTGACCTTGTATTTGAGGAAAAGGATCTAACAGGGAAGATGGTAGCTATGGTAGCTGGGAGAGACTCCACGACCCTGATAAGGATAAGCGAAAGAGGATGGAGCAGTTTAATATTTGCATTGAAGGACACATACTGGTCAAAAACTACCCCAAGATTTCTCACGGTGTTTTTGGATGCCAAGGTAATGCAGAGAGTAAAACTAATTTTTCTCGAATTTTTAGAGACAAGTACGATGACCTTAGTTTTATCTGAATGTAGAAGCAGGAAATTAGAGGTCATTGGCTATTTATGCCTTTAAGACCTTCTTGCAGTTTGACTAATTGGTGTGTGTCATCTGGCCTCATGGATAGAAGAAGCAAAAGTAAAGGTGTTGGGCAATGGTAGATAATGGACCAAACTAAAAAACTATAAACCCAGTTCCAAAAAAGTTGCGATGCCATCCATAAATGCAGGTTAAAGTTGTATCATGCCAAGAAAACGCCATGTGTGAACATGATTCAGTAATGCTGCTGTCTTCTCTGGTTCAAAGCCCAAAGCCGAAGTGTAAAACTTTTCTGTGGTGATGTTAAATTCTTTTTAGAAAACAAGGACATTGTGTCCTCCAGACTAAAGAGGAAGGGAAGCATCGAGCATGTTATCAGCACTCATTTCAAAAGCCTGCATCTCTGACGGTATGGAGGTGCATTAGTGCCTATGGAACTGGTAGCCTGAACATCTGGAAAGGCCTGTCTGCGGTGAAGACATTTCAACAAACATTTGGGGAATCAGGAAATGAAAAATACAAACCAGGACTGTTGCGAATCAGTCAGGAATGGGACAACATTCCTCACCTAAATGTCCAGCAGTGGCAAACGTGGCCCCCATTTTTTTTGAGACGTGTTGAGACCTAATTTCTTTCTGAAAATGTTACATTTTCACAGCTGAAACATTTGATATGTGTTCTATGTTCTATTGTGAATAAAATATTGAGATTTGAGATGTGCAAATCATTGGATTTTACACACCACCTAATATTTTGGGGGAAATGGAGTTGTAAGAAATGCATCGTTTTGCAACTAAAACTGGCTTTCAGTGCTGCATCTATCTATGTTAAAGGGCTCACTGAGGAGGAACATACAGTTTTTCCCAGAAAATGGGGAACTGGATCCCCTACTCAGGTAGTTATATAATGCCTTAGAGACACAGATTGATTGTATCTGCAGTGGCTAACACTGCTTGTATAAAGATGAATCCGTGAATATGTCCAGTAAATAACTGGAATTAATCGATTAACCTTCCAGAAACTCTGCGATTTGCGATTAAAAAAAGGTAAAAACAAACAAACAATTTTTTTTTTAAATTTGTTAAACTGGAAATTGTTAAATAAGTTAGATTAGAAATGAAACCCCTGACTAACAAACAGAGCTCCCTATATACCATCACCATCATCACTTACCACCCACCTAAGCTCGTTCCCGCCAAACAACTGTGCACGAGCATCCACTCAGCGCAGAACGCCTCTCACACACACAGCGAAACTTGGGAGTTGAATGAGAAGCACGCAAGTAGACCCAGCCGCGTACAAGTCAGCGAGGACGAGCTCCTGTGATCAACAACAATAATATTAATAAAAAAAACCTCCATCTTTGGGAAGAAACAATGGACGCAAAAAGAGTGGAGACCGTATCCGCCCGCGTGGACGCCACTGTTTCTTCAACTGGTAGGACAGTGATGGCATGTTTTGGCTCGTGCGCCGATAACAGAGTGATTTATAAGGTGTCTTTTGCTCGGTCTCTCGTGTGGAAAATATATATGCAAAAGAAGCCAAGCGGAAGAGTGGAAATTTAATGTTGCCTCGCTTCCTGGTGAAAATACCTTTTACAGCGTGCCTTAAAGCTGTTATTACAGGTGGAAGACACAGGGATACTCTTTAATTAGGCAAAGCGGACGTCTTACTTTGGTAAAAACCACAACTTTAGAGCTTTTTTGGGCTAAAGATAAGACCAAATGCACTGTCAAAGGGAAAAGTTACAATGAAGTGACTAATATTAGTAGTGCAGTGGGTTCTCGGTTAATATGTTTTCAAAGGCAACATTAAATTACTCCCATGCTAATTTTTTAGCTTGCATGTTTTTTAATGCTTAGCATATTTTTCGTTGTTTGTAACCAGAGCCATGCCAGGACTTTTGCCTTCTTTTGAAAGACAGATATTGTTTGGGTGACCATTTCTTTGACAGCTTTCATTAGTTTGTCATCGCATGTTTTTACTGTGCAGTTTCACCTAGATTTAAATTATTAGTTTTTTGGCAATTGGTCGTTAAAATGTCACAAAATACGTCACTTCCTTTAAAAAAAATATTTATGTTTATATTTTTCAATAATTATATTACATTTGTCATTATTCATTAATGGAGAATCGTAGAAAACTGATGACAGTGACAGTGAATCAGCATACCCTTTAGCAGGACCTCACCTAAACAGAATCCAGTCTTCATTAAGACACCTGTGGTTTTCCTTCTTTGACTTTAAGTTGTTTGTGATAGGCTTCTTTTTTTTTTAAATCTGCAGCTGTACCCTACACTGTGCATACTCAAAACTTGTGGCAATAGAATTTATGTAGCCATAAAAAAAGACCATAATGGGTTCAGTAGCACAAACCCTCTCCTGGGTTCCTCCACCTCTCTCTCCTGCACAGTACTTGGCTGGCATCCAGAATAATGATCACTCAGTTATAGTCCGTAGGTTTCCCCTTAGGCCGTTCACTGCCTCTCTTAGAGCCAAAAGGAGCAGTTAACTTCTCATCATTCCTGACACGGGTTAATGTTTGTTTGCACGCCTAATTGACTCCTAATTATCCTTTTGTTAAAGACGTGAGTCATACCTTTAAGGTTTTAAACAGATTTGAGCTGCTGAGGAGCATAACACATCCAGCAAACGCTGTACTGCCATCTGGAGGTTTAGATTTTCAGGTATTAGCCCATAGGGTGTATAGAGGTGGGAAACAATACTGTGTGTAGCTGCTTAAACAACCACTGGTGAGGAATAAAACTTAGAACAACTAATGAGGTCATGTTGTCTTTTAACAAAAGCACTGTGACAATCAGGCTGGTGAAAGTGAAGACTGTGGCAGGTCCCAGTTGTCTTCTGTTGCAGTTACAGTATAAAGAGCTTTTTCATAGCAGCCATTTTGACATGAAATAATAGCTGAGCACAGGTGTAAGTAATCACATTGATTAGGGCTCTGTAGCTAAACAGAACAGTGCCTTCGGTAACATCATTAGTAACACCTGTGTTTACCTTATTGCCAAAAATGGCTGCTGTGAAAACGGTCTGTTGGCTGCATTGGAATGTAAACACATTATGCTTTATGTTATGTGATTGAAGGATATTTTAAATCTCATTTAAATGAGATACCTTATTGTGCTAGTCATTTTTTTTGCCTATATACTTTTCAGTCATAATATATTTATGATTTTTTTTCCAAGTATTCATCAGGACTGTGCTCAAAGACTCAGGACTGTTTAAGGTTGAATCTTTAGCTTAAAAATTACATAATACTGTAATCTTTTTTTTTCAGTTATGGTTTATGTTTAAACTTTGATTGTTGTGGTTTGTGTGGCTGAGGTTTGGCTAGTAATAGAGTGCCATGTCCGAGACTCCCCTAGCAATTGATGACTTGCTTGCTTAGTGTGGGTGTGAGGTGGTTAGGGTGTGTGTGATATCCCCCGTGTTGGTGTTGTTCCTTGATCATAATTATTGTTGATCCAGGTTCACCACTGCAGAGACCAGACTGTTATCATGTCATAGATTTGTGATGTAGAAAAAACCCTACCAATGTGCACTAAGTGGCATTAGGATATGGTTGGGGTTGGGGGATGTAATTGGGGTTACGGGGTTATGGTTTTGGAGTTGGTGTTTCTACGTTGCAAAACTATGACATCACAATACTGTGATCAGCCGCTTGTTATGTTGAACCTGCACCAACGTTAATTATGATGATCCAGGAACGACACCAACACAGGGACATGAGACTGTGGAGCGATTAGCATTTTTTGCTGTCCTTTGTTTGAATCTGCCATCTGGGGCCATTCTTTGAGGAGTTTGCATGTGCTCCCTGTGCCACAGACACTAACAGAGACCTCAGGGTGTAGGAGAGGCTATATCAGGCGTACCATAAACCTTTGCAGGATATGTTGTTTATCTTAAGTTAATGAGGCCTGTGGGAGTTTGAATCTGACTATAGTTAGCTTGCCTTAGCAGCTGACTCTAAGCCTCTCTGATTTACTGTAGTCGCCACTTCTGACCCTTTTGCTTGGTATTTAAGGCAATTTAGATTTAATTAGAACTATAGGGTCAGTCTGTGTGTGTGGGAGGGACTGGAAGGGGCTGAAACATGTAGACATTTGCTACAAGCTTGCATCAGAAATCACTTGACTGTCACAGAGAGAATCCACATTCTGTCCCCTATGGCGCTTATTTTTCCTCAGCTCTTCCCTTTCCCTTAACTCCAGTCACTAAAGCCATCACTACTTTTTTTTAAAATCCCAATGGGATACCACATTATGGTGGTGCCCCAAGGAAATCTTAAAATATAACAATCAGCCATAAATATGCTACACCGCCCAGCCATGAGTTGATCCTCCCAAGAGCTGCTTCCTTGGTGCAGTGATTCTTTGCATCAGTGCCTCGGAGCTCTCTCAGATCACCATTACAACTTCTGTCGGTGCCTGCCAACGGCTCCCCTAGACATTTCTCTCCTTTAGTGCAGATTCCCAGAGTTTCAAAAAACGGCGGTATATGAAGCGCAGCCCCGCGAGGCGTATTGTTCTGACTGAGTTGCTTTCAGCACCACGGCCAGCTCCTTCTCTTGCACCTAAACCTTTGGGAGTGCACTGTGGAGTTTTTCTAAACGCCGTCTTTTCATATTAGCAGTAAAGCAGCACCACAAAAGTGTTGAATCAATGCTTCGTTTACTCTGATTTGCATTTGATTAAGCTTGCATTTTACCTACGCCATGCATCAGCTAACACATTTGTAAGACCTTTGTTAGTCAGCAGATGTAACAAGTCATGACTATAGTGACAGCACACCCCTGTTGTCATTCACAATTTTGGTCTACATGTGGGCAACTTTATAAATCGCACTGAGGTTAGCAGTTAGTCAGGAATTGGTCAGGTAATGTTTAAGTTGATGTTTTTTTTAAAACACTTAAGTGCTGTATTCAAAATGTTTATGCTATAAAAATGAGAGGAAAATTATTACTGCTTAGGTACGTTTTACTGACTGAACATCAGCTTGATCTGCTGTATTTTTACTTCCACTTTATTGGCTCTGTAACACTAATAATACATACAGATAGTTTTGTGTGTGTGTGTGTTCAGACTTCAGCTTTGAGCACTTATGGAGTTGAGAACTGACCACATGTTGTGTGCATGTGTGTACTTTCCAAGCATCTGGCAGTCAGGGGTCCTGAGATCACAGTGAAGCAAAGGTACAGATTGAAGAGGAAACTGCTCCAAATCTGTCAGACAGCAGGGCGGAATGATTCAGCATTTCACAGGAGTGTTTTGACAGTATGCAGTAAAGGATCACATAAAAGTCTCTTCTGTTTTTTTCTTCTTTTTGTTACCTCAAACCACCAGTTGTTTGATTTGTTATTAGACCAATTTACATTGTCCTTGATGATCTCAAAGTGTGACGTGGAGATTATGCAAATAAAACTATTTAAAGGCCAATTAATGAGATTCAGAATTAACCACGTAATGTTTTTAAGTGGCAGCTTCGAGACACGTTCCTGGAAGCATCTGCAGGTGTTTGGGCTTTTTTTAATCAGGAAAATTGCAGATGTAATTGTGTGACTTTGCTCGCTCTAGCTTTGTGCCTCTTCACCGTGATAAATCTGCCATCATTTGGCAGTGGGGATCATCAGAATTTTGGATCTGTTTGTCAGGTTTTATATTAATTATGTAAATAGATTCATAATTGGACAGTTTGACTTGTTAAACAGTCGGAGGCATACCAACTGCTGTGGAGTTAAGTGTACTTATCATCATCACGGCAAAAGAAGGCTTTGTTGTCGATAGGTTTCGTTTTTGTAATCACCCGCGTGTGTCCTCTCTACCTGTCGATAAAAAGGAGACCCGTGGTTACATCTAGGATTAATTGTACAATGAACCTCCCTCCTTATCTCATGGGCACCCTCAAGCAGATTTTGTTTGCTTTGCATCCAGGCTTTGTTTTTCCTTCACATGGACTGGGGGGGGAGCATCTGCTTGCATGGACCATCTGCCTTGGGACACAGGCCAGACAAGAATGAGGGAAGGAAAAGTCAAAAAGAAAAGAGGGTGTGGTGAGAATGCAGGGTTCGGAAAAGGAGAGGCAACACAACACAGTGAAGTGTGAACCCACATAGTGCGACTGACTGGCACGCCGAAGGAGGGTCGCTGTACCATTTCTGTGGGTTACTGCTTTTGGGACGGAGGAACATAAGGTGCTTGTATATGACTGCTGGAAGCTGAAAGAATTAGACTGTGTTTTGTGTTTATGTGTCCACCCACAGGCTTGTTTATGCCGCGCATTCATTCTATTGGACTTCTTTGGATAGTGCGCCAAACAGCCGGTTCCAACTGGGTGGGAAATGCTTGGCCTCAGCTTGCAAACGTGCCTTTGTTTGTTAGTGCCAAGGTCACACTGCGGAAGAACTGCATTCCTAGGGAAAAAAGAAACCATGGTCACCTTTTACCTTTCCAATTAAACTTTCGGACTGCTTTGGAAACCTCTTTTTTTATAAATGAAACTGTTGTTTGTATAGGTGCAAGGTGACTTTTTATAGTAATGTATTTCATAGTTTACATTGCTGATCCCAGGGCCTTTCTTATAACAACCAGCAAGCAAACAAACAAAGAAAGAAAATCCTGTATTTTGTCCAGAAATTATTTTGCTGTGATCCCATAATAGCGCCTGACTGATATAGGATTACAAGATACTGATTTTGTGAATTTAAATAATTTTCTTGTCACATGGAGTTGTGGATTACTCATTTTTGTTCTGCCCAAACAAAGGTTGCCAACAGGGAAGTTGCAGCACACACAATGTGGTTAAAGGCGTTTCCCTTGTCTCTTCTTTTCTTCTAAATTTAAAAAAATTTTCATTTATCGGCTGCTGTAAATGCTGATGCCGATATATTAGCAAATGACTAATATCAGCTGATGTATCTTTGTTCCTTACGGCAAGATTTCCGAGCACTTTAAATCATATCTGCGTAAATGAGTGTCGATTTATATTTACCACTGAATTATTACACAAGAAACACAGAAACAGTCCATCACTATGTGCTTCTAAGTTCATTTTCAGCTGGTGAAATGTGTTGTATCTCACACCCCCAACATTACTCTCCACTACGAGACACTGAAAATAAAAGCAAATCATAAAAATACCCCTTAAAGGATCCGCCGTATGTCTGGGAGAACAAGTTTTTCCAAAGACTCCTTGATGAAATGGTGTCAGGGCTGAACATCATACAGGCCATATGTGGAGGCAGGCCCGGCATGAGTGGCCAACTGGAGGGTCCGTCTGTCTTTCTTCTCATCCCAATAGGGAGGGGAGTAGGGGGGCTCTATTCTGGGATTTAGTTTCTTCAAAAGTCCATGTCCTACAGGGTATTGCCAGCACTTAATATAGACTCTCACAACAGCAAAATACTAAACATATCTGTCATTCCAGTGGGAGATTATGACATGCAAAGCATACTGATATGTGCCATATGCCAGCCTGGGTCCATCTTGATAATTAGCATGGAACTGAGAATAGACTGCAGCACTCTGCATGGAATGACAATGACTGCTAATGGGCTTATCATTATTTGTTTAAGTGATTATTAGTAGATCTTTTGCAGCGTTCTGTCAACCAACACTCAACCTTGAAAGTGATGGAAAGAATTGGCCAGCTGTATGGTAGTTGCAGCATCCATGCAGTGTGCAAGGATGACACCTAGTGGCCATTCAGAGAAAAGGTGCCCATAAGTCAAGATGACAGTATGAAATAATTGTGCTAAAGTCTAGTTTGGGCATGCTTGCTTATCGTACTTTGAAAAACAAACAGACTGGGTTTAGGTTGCCATACTTAGGCATAAAGCTGCTTTTAATGCTGGTGCTACTAAGTGATTTAGGTATTGATTATTCTGCCAGTTAATTGTTAATCACGTTTAAGAACAGCTTGTGAACTAAGCCTCAACTGTTGTCCAAAATACAAGTGCATTTTTTTTCTTTTCTATCTTTCTTTCATGGATTGGCAGCCTGTCCAGGCTGTACTGTCCAGCTCCCCCACCACCCCTTAATTGGATAAGCAGTAAGAAAATGGATGCATGGATGGACAGATGCATCCCACTTCTCTCTAACTGTTTGTTTGTTGTGCTTCCCTCCCTTGGGAAGTTTTTTCCGGCATCCTTATGAAATATTAGTGAATAGTGAGAAATACCCTTCTAAATTACCCACAGCCTACAAATGTTAGTAGCTTTGTGTCATTTTGAGCATCATTATAGAATTCATTATTACCACAGAAAGGAAAAATAAAAATGAGATGACACAGGAAAGAGTGAATCTGTAGTATTTTTGCTAAAATATTAGAATTTTTTTCTTATCAGTTGATTTTACAGGGAGTGCAGAATTATTAGGCAAGTTGTATTTTTGAGGAATAATTTTATTATTGAACAACAACCATGTTCTCAATGAACTCAAAAAACTCATTAATATCAAAGCTGAATGTTTTTGGAAGTAGTTTTTAGTTTGTTTTTAGTTGTAGCTATTTTAGGGGGATATCTGTGTGTGCAGGTGACTATTACTGTGCATAATTATTAGGCAACTTAACAAAAAACAAATATATACCCATTTCAATTATTTATTTTTACCAGTGAAACCAATATAACATCTCCACATTCACAAATATACATTTCTGACATTCAAAAACAAAACAAAAACAACTTGGAGTAAGACAACATGCATGAAGAGGATGATGTGGACAAAATACTCATTTCCCTAATAATTCTGCACTCCCTGTATGCAGAGTTTGGTGCAGAAAAAATAAAATAAACCAACTCTATGACTTATTTTTTAGTATCATTAGTCAGTGAATGTACTCATTGTTAGTTTTTTTGCTAACTGCAATATCATACCAGCTTTGTTTGTAAAGCATGGAAAAAAATCCACAATGGACCAAAGTGCTATACATTGTACAAAAGCTGCACAATTTTTAAAAAATACAATTGATAAAATAAAATAAACGGTGTCAGAGGCCAATTTTAAACAGACAGAGAAGAGCCCTGTTTAGTGTGCAAAGGCAAATTGTTCCACATTTTGGGAGCTGCAACTACCGCCATTGTGCTAATCCATAAAACAAGTATAGATGACAGGCAACTATCCCGATAAGAGAACATTCGTTGTGCAGTGGCAAACAAATTGCTCCTTGTTTGATGAGCTGAAAATCAAGCGCATCCCTGGAGACAATGAAAGTGACCTTACTACATAAACCTGCAGATAGGCTATATTCTTTTATATGCTTGACTGCCACAGTGACACGCATCCTTACACAGAACGTGCCCCAAATCCCTCTGGGTGCTTGTATAGTCACCAGCGCAGTGTCTCTGTACACGCTGACCGATAAAGACTCTCTGTTATCTTCAGATAGCAGGCGCTGCGGCTGAATAATTTATGGAGGCATTCCAACACTTTGACAGAGGAAACTGCACACACCCACAGAGGGCAGGGCGGTGGTGAAAGGTTTGAGGCGTATATCTGGGGGTGTGTTTGTGGGTGCCTGTTTGAAAGTGTGCATATTCAAAGATGTGTGTCTATAGCTTTTTCTTGGCACTGCGTGTTGTGTGTGTGTTGAGTTTCTCCGATTTTTCTCGTTTGATTTTTTTCATTGTTTTTAAACTATGTGGGACATCTCGCTGCAGTTCATTTAACGATGAAAGAGCGAGCAAGAGTGAGAGAGATCAGGCAAATGTGAGCCGATGGACTGTTCGCCCCATTCATTTTCATTACGCTGAGGGGCCCTCTCCTAAGAGCTTTGTCAATTACCCAGTGTATAAAAGTGCTCAACACCTAATTACACAACAGTTGCATAATAGTGCGGGTATGTAATTGAAACATAATAATGAGAAAATGCTGTGACTGACAGATAATTGTATCAGCAAGCTTGTTAGGTGGGTATGTCAACCCTTTTTTCATTATCTTATGTGACCTTTCAATTAGCCTTTGCAGCCAAAGCTGCTGAAGGTTCATGTGAATAAACCAGCTGCATTCTGGAGTAACCGGAGACTCTTACCGAACCAGGAAAAAAAGCTTCCCTTGCTTCAACGTTTGCTTTTTTCCCCCCATCTGACACCGATCTTTGGTTCTTGTAGTCTTCACCTTACCTCTGATCAGATTACACAGCCATGGTTCAAGAAGTGATTGGATCAGTTTCAGGTCAGCTTAAGTAAATAAGTTAACAACAGCCGTTTCCGCAAAGATACCATTATGGAGCTCTCGGGTTTCAGAACAAGCAAGAAAGTAGATGTGACTTCACTGAGATCAGCCTTCAGTGTGGCTCGCATCTTTAAGTACTGCATTGCAGTTTGTTTAATCCACAGGGCTGTTTCCCACTTGCATTGTGCTAATTTTAGCTGCCACTTTGGAGGACAAGGTCGTGGTCGGTGTGTGAAAAATTGGGAAGACAAAATGTACGTGTCTATGTGTGCTGAAGGGAGGCAGAAAGTCATCCAGCCTCGAAGCACTCTGCTCAGTGTGTCTCACTGTGACTACCAGCCAACACGGTAACACTGAGCTACAGGGGTTCTGACCACCATAACATTGGAACGGCTTGGGAGATGGCAAAGGAGGTAGCAGCTCATTTCAAGCTATTGCACCAGAGAATAATGAGCTCCCTGGTTTATGGCTCCAACCTGTGACAGCATTTTTTACAGAGTTCCTGCAGTGGCTGCAGCTGTTTTGTGTATGTGTGTGTGTGTCTCTGTGTATGTGTTTGTATGCTTTTAAAGTTTTACCTTGTGTGGGCATGGATGAGGCAATAATTCAATAAATTTTTGAAATCCTACAATGTAATGTTCTCACTATTGGTTTGAAATAAATCTCTCTATGTGTGAATACAAAGCAAACCGTGGGGAAAAGTTTCCAAACTCATCAACCGATTCAGACCAGAGTAAACAAACTATACAGTAGGTATGGCAACGTCCTTAGAGAGTAATTGTAGCATATTCATATAAACAGACTCGCCTAACCAGCTAATAAGCAGTAGTTCACTTGCATCAGGAGTACTGCAGGGAAAAAAATATAGCCAAAAGGTGTTGAAAGGACAAACTTAAAAAATTCCCAACAACAAACAGACTTTGGCTTTCACCCATTCTCATAACCTTAATATGAGACAAACAGGCAGATCTGGTAAAACTTATAGCATAGATTTAACGTTGGCTATAGTCTATGTTAAATCAACTTCACTCATCTGCCCTAACCTGGAGCATTTACACTTACTTGAGCAGTGAAGACAATTAGTGGACAGTGTTTAGTACTGTGTTGGGGAACATTCAAGAAAATAAAAGATTTAATAATATGTTGCTCATATTGTTGGATAGTGTTTCCATTTGGGTAATGGCTTCTGTAATGGGGCGTTGCATTATCCTTGCAAGATTTTATAATAATGTTGGGCTTGGTTCAAATGACTCCTTTTTTCCTCCGATGTGTGTCTTCGATCATTTCACACCGAGCTGGGTTTTTAGTAAGTCTTTAGCTTTTCCAAAGTCACCTGCAACATTTGGACTTAAAAAGCAAGATTCCCTCTTAAAACCTCACATAAAGGTGTAGGAAGTTCTACCTGTTTACCCAAAGTGAGCTTTTGTTTTGCAGTAGTTACAGAAACACAGACAACTCTACAATGAAAAGTAAGGGGATTTTAATTTGAACTAAACTGTTTTTTTACTAAAGAACAAAATTTCATTTTTAAATGACTCACAGAAAATAGTGCCTGATGCAAAAATAGAGTGTCTTTATCGTTCCTTGTTAAATCCCATCACCCCATCAGCTCATGGGTGAGCTGTTTTGCGTGTTAAAACATCTGCCAGAAACAATTAGAGGAAGATGAGCCTAAGATGAGACTTGGTGCTTTAATGTGTCCATTATTTCAAACTGAACATGGTGAAGCAGAACACAGAGAACAGAAACACGTGTAACTGCCAGAATGTTGAATTTTGAGGAGGAGTAGCTGTGTAATAAAGCCATAGACCTCTTTTGCTTTTACCTTGTTAACTTAACAATTTTTAGTACCAGGTGTGTGTCACAGTCTTTCAAATTGAGGTTTTACCCCTCAGCTGTAAAATGGTGATGGGGTTGCGATAACGTGAGAAAGACGCAGGAGTTTGATACCACATGTGCATCTACTAACTGGCGTGGTGCTGTGCATTGTGGTCAGAGATCTCCAGCTTGGTGGAGATTGTTCTAGAAGTCTTGTGGTTTGTTCAAATGCAACTTTTTCAACTTTTTCAAACCTAAGCTGTGCCGTCATGTCGTTTTTAGGGAGAGTTGGTTTTCTCCGGACAATCCTTCCAAACAAGTGCCGCTCTGTTAACATTTAACAGAGATGTAACTGTTGGGTTTTTTCAGTCTGTGAGCATTGCATGGCCTGACGCTGGGGTGAATTTTCTGGGACTCTGGGAAGATTGACGGCTGTCTTGAATGTGAGGGGAAGAAACTTTCTCACTGCAGAATGATGGACTTAAATATGTTAAACGTTTATTTTGTGACCCAGAAAGAATAATAAGAGTAATATAAAAACTAACTAGCTGCCGCCATTGTTGGAAACTGAGCTGGGCTGCGCTATGAATTCTGGGACACAGCTTCTTCTTCTTCGGGGTTTAACAGCAGCTGGCATCCTTGTACATGCAGTGCTGCCATCTTCTGTTTCAGTCCGTTATTACACTCTTAAATCCTACTACCTGCGTCTTTTGTGATCTTACAAAGCTTCAAACGATGCGTCGACTATTAAATCAGTCGTCGACGTAATCGTGACTAGTCGACTAATCGTGGCAGCCCTATTATAGACACCAGGAAACTACAAAAACTTCTGCTTTTTTAGAAGTGCTTACACTTATTGATGATCAGTTATTGGAGTGTATATGATTATTAGCGCCTGGCTGCTACTTAACCTATTAATTCCTGGGAAAGACATAAGGGTGCTCTTAGTTTTTCACTTACTGCTGAAGCATTTTGGGTTAATTTTTGGTAGATAAATTATTATATCATGTAGTATGTAATTTTCTGTAATTCATGCAGTCTGCCTTCACAGATTGTCATGAATGCTTCTAAAGAGCTCACTGAATTTGAGTGTGGTACTGTTAGAACAAGACAGTTTGTAAAATTTCTTCTCTCAAAGATATTCAACGATTAGCTGTGAGTGGGATTATTGCAAAGTGGAAGTGTTTGGAAACCACAGCAACTCAACCATGAAGTGGCAGACTACGTGAAGTTACAAAGCTGGGTCTGAAGTAGATGTAAAAGTCACCAATAAGACAACTTCCTGCGTTGAGCCACCTCTCTGTACTTTCCTGTGTAACAAGAACAAGAAAGCCGGTGTGGCAGTTTCCAAATCGTTAGAGATTTATGAACTAAAATCAGGGATAATTATGACTTTGTTAATCTGTAGCAAAAGTATTGCTTCGATTTTGGCTGCCAGACTGCAGAATACTGAGGTAAAATATTCGCAAGCAGTTAGAGCTGGGTGATAGAACGATAACGATATGTATCGCGATATAACTTTTACTCGATAGAGAAATTAAGCTATCGCGATAGACCTCGCAGCTCTTGTCCTCAAAAAAAAAAAAAAAAAAAAAGGTCAGCCAATCCAAATTAAGTAGCGCAGAGCCGAACCAATCACAGCCGCAGCGTCACGTCGCGTGACTTGTTAGTACAGCACAAGTGCCAAGCCGCACGTGTGTTTGTTTGGGAAGCAGCCAGTGGGTAATGGAGCCAGCTCGTAATGGAGGAAATGAGTGTGCCGACTAGAAAAATCAACCGAGCGTGACCGAAGAGAAAACAGATGATGGTTCCAATGCTGGAGAGATTGTCGAACGGAAGAGCCATAGAAGTTCCGTAGTGTGAAGGTATTTCGGCTATTTCAAGTCTGACAAAAAACAGAGTAGCGTGCACTGTAAATTGTGCCGAAAGCAAGTCTGGAAATACAATAAACTGGTGCATGCGTCACACTGTGCGCCACGTTATTGTTTCGGTGAAATGAATTTCTACAATACTGTTACTGTTAATTCTACTCTCTGCAGTGTTTAAATGCTTACATATACACACAGTTACTGTCCCTCCACACTTACGACTCGGTTCTGCTTCTATGCCCCAGCTTTGTTTACTTTTTCCCACCGAGGCTTCTAGACTTCTGATTGGCCAACATTTCTGCACGGTTAGGAATCTAGCGCCACCTGCTGCTTTGGCATGTTCATAGCAGCGTTTTCCTTCATTTCTGCCTTTATGTGTGGACGGGATTATTTTTTAAAACGAAAACGGAAAATCTCCGTTTTCAAAAATACCCGTGTACGTGTGGACATAGCCTCAGTCTCTGACTGGAAGCGCTAATTCGTCATTCGGCTTTTGTCAGACTAAAGTAACTGTTAAAACTGTTTGAAAAGCTAAGCTATACAACAAGGAGAGATTGAGAATTTCCTTTTAGTTCTCAGTTTATTTGATATTGACAAAAGTTAGTCAGTTTTGTCTGTTCTTCTGTAAAACAAACTAAGATTTATTTTTAGAATTAATATTTTGTTTCTAAGTGGAATTGACAATTTAGTCTGTTTCGTTTGTTCTATTTTGAAACTTAAACGCTTTAGCGGCTGCCTTTTGTGTAGTTTGCAATATTTGCCTTTATTTATCTGAAAAAGTCTCATGTTCCTTAAGTACATCTACCCTGTTGAACTTATTATGGGAAATAAATATTTAAATAAAAACAAGCTGCTGATTATTTCACATTTTACTTGTGAGCAACGGCACATTTAAATCTTACAAATATAGTTATTTGGCTTATATCGTGATAGATATCGTTATCGCCTGAAATGAAAAAAACATATCGTGATATGAAAAAATCTCATATCGCCCAGCTCTACAAGCAGTGCAAACTCTGTGAAAGTGGATCGACTCCTGAGTTTTGAGTCAGGCGTTTTTTTAGTCTGCTCAACTTAATAATGAGGGCCACAGAACATGTAGACACACGGCCATTTCTGTTGGCTAGTTGGTCAAGTACATGTCTCACTGTCTGGTCTTTGAGAAGGAAAGCAAATGGATAAACATACACTTAAAGTTACTGCTTATTCTGCTTATAATAAAAACAGTATCTAATGTGTTTTTTGTGCAAAACTGGGCGAGGCTTAGTCTTCCAAAACATCCTGCAGGCTGCAGTTAGTGACAAGCTTAGATGATAAAGCCTAGGTGTCAAACACACACACACACACATATGGTGTAACGCTAAATCCACTCCACTTGAGCTGCTCTCTGAATTGATTTTTTATAATACATTATCACAAATTGCTTCTGACATTACCGATGTGTGTCTGTAATCAAGGAACAATAAAGATTTAAGGCATTCACAGACTCAGTCTTATATCTCCTACAAAACCACGTAGTACCTTAAAGGCATTCAGCAGCCAATGCATGTGGATTGTATTTCAGTTTTTTTCATGGGGTGGCGGGAGCAGGACAGATAATCATAACTGAGAGGATGAGGTAGGAGCAGTACTCCACCCATCTTCCACTTACACGCACATTTGTATTCTTTTTGCTTGGCTGTGATTTATGTGCTGCACTGAATGGGTGTGCCACAATCAGACAGACAAAATATTTTTCATAACGTAGAAGAACAGCTGAAGACTTGTAATTGAGTAAAATCTCGCAGATTATTGCTGGAATCTGGACATTGCATAGCTCCTCTGGATGGTTACGGAGCAGTATATTAGTCTACTGTTTTTTCTATATTTGTGTCTCATTATGTCTCAATTTGAAACATGACGATACAAAAATTCAACCATGCCTGCTCTTGGAGTTGACTCATACTCAACTAAGGCAGTGTTGAATATCAATAGCTCCTTGAGTATAAATTATTCAGCATAGGGACAAACCTTTCAAGCCTTCTCCCTCAGGATTTGGACGTCCCTCAGAATGTGCTCACCTAACAAGTGCTCCCACAGAATGTATATCCATGCATGCATAACATGCCGCAACATAGCGACCAATCTGTTCTCTCATTTCAATCATCGGCGCGTCTCGGCCTGCTGGGAGAGCGTGGCTCCTTTCCCAGTTCTCTGTCCCGGGCCCCCCTCTGTCTCCTCAGGTACAAAATATGTCTCGAACATCTCAGGGGAAGCAATTAGATTAAGCATTGCTGTCTCCCTGTAAGCACAACCATATATCACTATGCAGAAATTAATATTATGTGCATTTAAATGTAAACTTAAGCTCATTTGGAAAATGGCCAAAATGATTAGCGCATGAGTCACAGAAATGAGTGACATTTAGAGTCTTGTAAGATAAACACAAGGTGTATGTTGAGTGCTGACAAAATTCTGCATTCTGAGATCCTGGTAATAAATCCATGGTTGTCTGGGGAAAGTTTGTGTAATGATGCTTAAACACTTGAGTACAAACATGCAGGTTTAGCAAGTTTTTTTATGGGGTTTAAAAGTTACTTGCATCCTTAGCTGTGATAGCAGAGCTGGTATCGTTTTCACCTCTGAATGCTGTGTGTGTCACCATTGCAAGATCTGGTCCTGGCAACACTGATTTTAGCAATCTGGTTCTTTATGAAGAACCAGATTGTGTCCCAGTCATGCAAGATGCAGACATAAATAACGAGGGATATTGATATGATTTTATTTATCCTGCTGCTATCATCTGTTCAGTTATTATCAGCTCTGCTTATGTTGATTATCAACTCTGTCTGTGTGGCAATTGATCAGTAAAGTGTCAGTACAGCTGATGCTGAACCTGCAGTAGGAAAAACATATCATGGTAGTGACATCATCATGGCAACAGGAGTCAGTATAGCTGAGGTGGTCCAACTGATAATTGAACTATGTAGTGCTTAATGAAACGCTATAACTTTTGTCTCTAGCATTTATGTTCCTCGGAGAAGGTCTTAGCAGGTACATAGTGGCACTCTCTTGCACAAAGGTTGTCACAAGGTTAAGATTTTTAAAAAATTGTCTGAACAGTTTTGGTGACTGCAGGACTTTTCCTTTGGTGCTAACTTTAATTCTTAAAGTAACTGGTTGACATTCAAGTGAAACTCATGACTTTCTGCACTTTGTGCACTTTGTATAGATGAGGTTGTGTGTGTGTGTGTGTGTGTGTGTATCACAGCTTTCATGTGTTTGAAGAGGATGAGGTAGGATGATCAAAGAGGGTCCACTGCAAACAGCTACCCGCAGCTTGGACTCTTTTCCTCTTCTTCTTGAATAAACCTGCACATACTTGGTCCAAACTTGAAGTAAAAGCCAGATTGCTATGGAGTATTTTCTCTCTACCTCCCTCCCTCCATCTCTCTCTCTCTCTCTCTCTCTTCCCCTGCTATTCATTCACTGGGTCTTCTTCACTGAGCGGTCCTCGCTTGCCGCTTCTTTCTCCTCCTCCTTCCTTTCACACTCTGTTGATCAGCTCAGGAAAGGGAAAGTGCTTGTGTGAAACCTGAGGATCACTTGCAGACTGAGGAACCGGAGAGAGCAGCCACATCGAGTTTTAGCCTGGAAGGTAAGATGATGCCCAAAGGAACAATTGATAGCAGTTAGTCTGCGCAGTGCACCTCTATTTTCTGTGCAATGAATGACATCCAACCTTAAAACAGACCTTGCGGTTAGAGTAGCTGAATGACCTGTGATCTGTTGATGTCTGAAAGTTTTGCTCTTGAAATGGGACCTTAAGGGGAATTGTACTTACAGTGTAGCGGCAAAGGCAAACTGTCATTGCAGGTGCTTAATGCTCAGACGATCTGCTCAGTTTATTTACTTTTAGCCACAATAGGTGGACAAATTTCCTATCTTCTTGAACCCACAGCTCAAAGGATATGAGACGAGCTTTTTTTGGCTACTGAAAAAGGGCATGTGGAAATGTCTCGCATATCATTATAGCTGCGCATAACTGGGGGCAAAAAGAGATTCCAAATTAGCATATCTATTCAGGTGTGTTGCTTTGTGACAGTTTGCGTTGCATGGTGTAGTGGCTGCAGCTATTCATGTTTGAATCTTTACCGGAGGCAATGAAGACCAGCGTCTCTTGTTTTTAATATGCAGTCGAATTATGTTTACTGCACTCTCATAATGCTGTGCATTTAGGGTTATGAAAGTGCTTGTAGTTGTTGGTCGTTGTCCTTGCAAATAACTGCACGCTATATTTCACAGTAGCGAGTCTCCAGCCATGTTTACGCCAAGTAAGACAAACCAGATGAGGGGCGACCTGCAGCATTTCCGCAAAGACTACGGCTTCTCCAGGAAAGTCCTGCTCAACTGCTGCCTGGTGCGGCGCATCATCACCTGGGCCTCGCCAAACCCTCAAGGTACAAAAAGCACAGATTTGTAAGTTTGGAAAGATCAGGAATCAATTCCCATTCAGTGAATAATAAGGGTGGGGAAAAATCGATACTGCTTAGTAATACGATATTTTCTTGGACAATGTTGTATTGATACAGGGACACAAAATAGCAATATTTCAAAAATTAAATAAATTAAAAAACTTTCAGAATACTACAAATAAGAACACTTATCTCCCCAGATAAGAAGCAAACTTTCTGCAAACAGTTGCAGTCTGACTCGGACTGACTGCAATCACTCTCAGAGGTTTGCAAATAGTTGGTCTCTAATTAATAAATGCAGACAGATTGCCAACATGTTGTCATCAGTCTGTCATCTGTCTACGTAGACAGCAACATATGTGTCATTTTTGACGATTTATCAGAGGTTATTGCTATATTATCTGAAACAGATTGCATGTAATTGCAAACTTGACTCCCTTCAGTTGCAGACTGATAGCAGACTGATAGGAGAGTGACTCTGACTTATGGCAACATTGATGGCAGTCTCATTTTGCAGCGGGGAAAAAAAACACAACTAAAAGGAAATAAGTTTATTTTTAAAGATACTGACTAAGTTTAACTTTGTAGGACATAACTTAAAAAAGGTGATCAATTGCAGTATTTGTTACTGTAATTCTAAGCATTTTGAAAAATGTTAAAAATTTGATATGTGTGTTTGGTGATTCCCACCTCTAGAAGAATAAGATGGACTTTATTATGTATGGGCAGTATGAATTCAGTAGAATTTATTCTACTTGTGTTTATTGCTTTAAAGGTGCAGCTACTAACTAATCAAGTATTTTTCCATGAAAGTTTTAGTGACCACAGGAGCAATATACAGAAACAGTTTTATTCAGGATTGCATTCAGATTTCAGCATTACAAAGGAAAATTACAGAATTTTAATCTGTACAATGTAATTTCCTCATATGTAGATGTAAATTATCAACAGGCTAACATCTGATATAGTTGGCTGAGTAGTGCAAAATCTCTATACTATCCCATTGTTACCATGGCCAACTTACTGTGATTGTCCCGTATTATGAGTTACTTCCGATTCCCAAAGTTTTTACCGTAACTGGGAGGTCAAGGAAATATCAGTTTCTACTAGAGAACATTGTTGTACAATGTGAGCAACTAAAGAACTGGAAAATGTATAATAAGGCTGATTTCACTTATGTGATTAGATTTAACAGTAACCCTATACACTCACTGCATGTACTGTTAAATTGAGCTTTGAAAAGAAGAACTGGAGCAAAACGTTGTAAAGCCTTGTGGATCTGATCCATTAACCTCTCAACTTATTACAAAGTTTTGTGTGGAGATATCGTATCGATGCAGAGAAACCAAATATCAATATCTTACTAGATAAATTAAAATAATGGGAATACTTTAAACAAGAGGTCGCCTGATAGGAGGCAACCTTTTTGCAAGCAGCTGCAGTCGGACTTGGACTGGCTGCAATCACTATCAGAGAAAATCTCATAGGTTTGCAAATATTGCTGTCTAATTTATAAGTGCAGACACACGAGTCTGAAAGAGCCTTTGTCAATGAGCACAACTTGAGGAGACTCGACTCAATTAGCTGCTGTATTCTGGTTATATTCCTATAGAACAGGAACGTTGCTGACAGTTTCTATTAAATGTAAATATCTGTCTATGTAGGCAGCAACAGATATGTGATTTTTGTTGATTTATCAATAGTAATATTGTGTTATCTGAAACAGACTGCATGTAATTGCCAACTTGACCCCATTCAATCGCAGACTACTATCAGACTGACACTCTTACACACTCTTAGACTCTTAGACAGGCTCATTTTGCAACAACAACAAAAACACTTAATTGAAGTGAGATAATTTTATCTTACTGGATAAAACAGATACTAATGAAGTTTAACTTTGAGGACATAATTTGCAGTTAAAAAAAGGTGATAAATTCCAGTATATGTTAAAGCTATACTCATGCTTATTGCAAAATGTAAAAAAGTATTGTGATAATATTGTTTCATGGGGTGTCTGGCGATTCCCACCTCCAATAGAGACGCCAGGATTTATGATTTGAACACCGCAAGTCACAGTCGAGCCCTCTCTTGATTACTTCTCAGGTCAAGCATATTTACTACAGCCATATATGCACAACTGGATTCATAGCTACAGTTGTTTTTGTTTTTTGCCACTGAAACTGAAACTAAAGTGCAGAGAAAAAACACTGAGCTGTCTTTTTGTAAAGGCCAGTTGCAGCAGAGCATACATTTAGCCACCACATGTGATCCTTGCTGTGATGCATTTTTGCTCTGGCTTTAGTTTTATCTGCATACAAATGATCGATTTTTTACTGACCTAGTTACAAGAAATGTTTTTGGTGATCCATCATGGCGTCTTTTATTCTGCTTTTTATGTTTTGCTCGCTGATATTTGGAGATATTTTTATTAATAACATGTAAATCAATTTTTTTTTTCAGGGTTTCCTTTATGCGCTTTTAGCACCAGTATGCAGGCACATTGATGTGGCTTTTTTATAATCTTATCTGTTTCTCATTTATTTTTACACTTCTGAAGTTCCCATGATTGCACTATATTTCATTGACATGACAAGCGTTGCCGTTAAAGCATTTGGTAATAGACAGGTGGTCTCCTGCACTTGTATGATTTGCCAGTTGTTAAGATAAATGGGTTGTGTTTGGGTGTGATTTAGCATGCTATTAAACAGTCATGAATATCCCAGCAGGGACTCCTAAATGGCATCTGCAGTAAACATTTTTCTGCAGGGGTAAAACAATAACAGAAGGTCTATAAAACAGCTGTTTTTGTTTTGGTTTTTTTCCTCAGGAATCACAGAAGCAACAGTGAAATTTCACCTTTTGTCATAAAAAGAGTGTTTTTTCTTTGTAGTTGTATTGATTAGATTGCAGCCAGTGGGGCAGGTGCAGTTTCTACATCTCATAATCACTGTGGTTTCTTTCCCCTGCTTTACCTTACAGTTAACTTTTGAATCTATCTAATAACACGCGAGCTGACAAACACAGCTGGAGCCACACCAGGACCCAGGTGTTTCTGTTGGCCACATAAGAATTACGCTTTCATTGCAATCGCTGCTCATTTTTTTGCTGAAAAGGCGCTGCTGTCCCTGAGTGTGGGCTGTATTTTCAGGCCACTGTAAGTTTTTAAAAAGCTGTGGAGTGTATGACACAAAGATACATAATGACTTTTTATAATAGCCTAGCAGAAATGAATTTTCCTTCTTTTTTCCCATTTTTTTCTTGCTTTTTTAATGCACGCATAAAAACAGATTTATGAGTCACCAGGTAACAGAGATTTAACAACAGTTGTTTTGGATTTTGAGCCTCTCTTAGCATATGTTCTTCTTGTAGGTGTTCTTCTCATTAGCTGGCATCTCGAACTAATAACATTATCCCCCCGTGTTACCCAGAATAACCTCTCAGCATGCCGATGATCACACCATAAACCTGCCAGGTGGCAATGGTACCCTCTGGATTTTCAGGCAGTCTGAGGGAAAATGAACACGCTCAATAAAGCGGTTGTTTCTAGAAATACACAAGCCCCCATGTTGTGTCTCCGGGACAGACGTCTGCTACAAGCGAGCTCTTTACAAATCCCCGCTGTCTATGTGACGCACTGAAATGGGTCAGTTGCTTTATAGGGAAATAGCATGCTGTGCTGCATGCCCCAAAATGTTGCCAACCTGTGCGTGGTTGGAGTTTACTCTGAATGTGCTGGACCTGTGCACATCACTCTCCTGTTTTAAGCTGCAATACATAGAATTGTTAGATTTACCTCATGTGGCAAATGTGCATTAAGTGGAACTTGAAATTTCCATTGATGCCCGTTTTTTGCATTGAACCTGTAGAAATTCTCATACTTTTCCTTGTTGGACACTTGTGGTAATCAGAATTGCACCTGTTCTTTGCTGCCAGCAGAGGGCAGCAAGCTACTGACTAAAAAGATGTCCGAGCTGATGTAACAGTTTGCTGCATTCAGAGATCTTTAGCTGCAGTGCTGTGAGAATATTATTGGATTTGGAGATTTAAGTGAGTCATTTAGTTGGGTTAGGATGATATTACATAAGTATGGGATTAGAGTATGTGTTTAAAATGTACTGCCACCACAAATAGGAGGACTAAAAGGAGCAAAGATGACAGATTTGTTTCTCAGTAATGAAAATAGAACTTATTGTCTACTTTGAACAAACAAAATGCAGAAATTTAGCTGATCTGCGGAGACAGACTGCAGTAAAAAACATCCCACCAAGATAAAAGGTGCAGTAGGTACCCGTAGGAATCTGGAGCTGCAGCCATCTGCCCAGTTTTATCATGCTTGGCTTTAACTCCATCGATGTACATGTAAAAGTGTGGCCATGACAACAAAACCATAATTTTCAAAGGCAAGAAAACAAAGTAAAACAACCATACAAGATAAGACTGCTCCGAAATCGTGTCAGAATCGCTCTCAGGTACTGAGACTGTCATAAATCCACAGAATGTCTGCACTGCAGCAGTAATTCAGTGGCCCCAAATGCACTCAGTGTAGCTGGGATGCAGCTTTTTCCTATTACAGCACAATATTGAGGAAGGAAATCAGAATATGACTGCATGGAAATCCATGACACCGAGAATTAACCATTTCAGTGTTCATCAGTGGCAGATATTGCTTGAGTGGAGACGATGGAGAGCTGTTTGAATTATTTCCTTCCAGGTCTTTTTAGCAGATATCATAATATGATAACTGTCACTGCATTTTTAAAATATATTTCCCTGGCTAATATATAACTGTGCATGCTGTGGCGCAAAGAGCAGATCCTCACCACCTTGAAGGCTGCATTTCTTGGTCACGTCCTTCAGAGAGCACAGAAATAGCCAAATTAATTTGCTTTTGCTTTGGCCAAGTCGGTGGTTATGAACTTCTTTTAAAAATTCCACACACATTCAGATGAATTACCACCTTTTCGTTTTATTGTCTTGTTCAAATCCCACCGCTTCTCCTCTCTAATGTGAAATTAATTTCTGAGAATTTGATCCCACGTCCAACAGTTGGGGATTAGATGCAGTGTCTTAAAGGAACCTTAAACCTTGAGATATAATGCCAGTCTCCATGTTGCTGTATTGTGGAGAACATGTTAGATATCATTAAGCAAATGAGCCTAATTCTGCCCATTTTATCGAATGATAAATCACAATTTTTGCCTGTAGCTTCAGGCCAAACGTCTGCTTTCGATAAAGCAACTCTGTTTCCATTTCAATCTGTTTTCCCTCTTGGTCAAGAGTGCGGGCCTCTGTAGAACTGAGGTGGAAATGGAAAAAGGCAATGATGGATTAGAGAGGTAGCTGAGGCAGCGTGCAGCCTCTCAGTTCAGAGGACAGGGGGAAAAGAGCGATTGCCTAGAGACCGCTGGCTGGCTGCGATGCTGACATGTCCTACTGTTGTCTTTCATTTGATTCATATATTGTGAAAAACACTGCTGGAGAAAGAGTGGACGGGATCCCACAGCGATGCCTTTCCCTGACATTAATCTTATTCATCGTGCCAGCTAGTGCTGGTGGCAGCCAAAGAGAAGGTGCTACACGCCGTTTACAACAAATGGCCCCAGAGATGACGATGGTGAATTTGCAGAACTGCAGCCTCTGCATGCTTGTAATCTAGCTTATATTTCACTAGCAGAGCTGCAGGTGTAGTAGCAGGCTGGGCTCATTCAGCTGGACAAAATGTTTTGTGCATTGTGCTCCCGTGTGTGTGTGTGTGTTTGTCTGTATTAAATGTTTGTTTCAGTGCTAGAGAGAGATCCTTTAAAGCAGGTTTCTCAAGCATAAGGTCCACGGCCCAGAATCAGGCCAAAAGAGACTCCAATCTGGCCCACTGGACAGCTTTGGAAAATGTGAAAAGGAACATAAGTATTTGACTTAACTGTATTTTCCCCCACTGGCACTCTACACTACACAAGCAATCAATATACAACAGACAAACAGTTAAATGGAAGAAAAAAATTAGTTTTTTTCACTATTTAATACTTGGAGCACAGAAACTGCTTGTGTTAGCCAAAGCATACATGATTCAAGAAGCACTTTCTTCCACTGTATTTGACTCAGTAGCGAGCCTGTCAGTCTGTTTCTCAGTCTTGGCCATGACCCGCACCCATGATAAACAGGGATTAGCAGCTAACAGCCAGGGATTAGTCAGAGAATAGGCGACCCCAGTGAACCATTTTGTTTGTATAACACCTTAAAGTAGCCTGTTGACAGACAGTGGCACTCCCTCTCCGCTTTGTCAATTGGATACAGCTAACTGAGATGCTGGCTGGTTGGAGACGTGACTGTGCACCAGTCATATATGTAACCAAGCTGGGTCCTTTTGTCCAGGCTATACAAGGAGCTCTTTCTACACATCATTAAAGATGCATTTCTTGCCACATGCAGGTGTTTTTTCACAGACTTGAAGTGTTTGATTTTCTGAGGGCAAATATCTGTGAGGCTAAGCGCTGCTTCTAAGAACAGATGATTTTGGCAATTGGTTTAATGGTTTAGTCATTTATTGCTTAAAAGTACTTTTGGAGTCAAAACCCATTGATTTATTATCATTTATTATGACTCGGCAGTCTTTTCTTATTGTTATTGTAGCCTGAAAATCTTTACTGGGATTTGAATTCACTGTTGACCTTTAAAAAAGCACTTCAGAGTTTCCTCATTAAGTTTCCCTTCAGAAATATCTTAACGTGGCTTAGTTTCACCAAGGTACTGGAAACATTCCTCTGAGGTTTTGGTCCATATTGACAGGACAGCATCACACAGCTCTACCAAATTCCAGAGCTGCTCTCGGCGTGACACAGCCCTTCTCATGATAACCTACTATATACAACTAGGTCATCTGAGTGCATTGAACTTATTGAACTTATTGTCATGTTCAAGAACCAGTTTGAGATGATTTGAGCTTTGTGACCTGGTGTGTTATCCTACTGCAAGCAGTCATGAGAAGATAGGCACACTGTGGTTACAAAAGGATGGACATGTACAGCAATAATACTCAGGTAGGCTGTGGTGTTTAAATGATCTTTGCTAAATAACCACCATCAGCATGAACTGTTTATACAAGGCAGGATGGATCCATGCTCACATTGTTTATACCAAATTGTGACTCTGCCATCTGAATGTTGCTGCAGAAATCAAGTCTCAGCAGACCAGGCAATGTTTTTTCCAGTCTTTGATTTGGGTGAACCTGTGTGAATGGTAGCCTCATTTCCAGAGCGGTCTTCTGCTGCTGTAGCCCATCTGCTTCAAGGATCAACATGTTTTGCATTCAGAGATGCTCTTCTGTGTTATTTGAGTTACTGCGGCCCGCTTATCAGCTCATAGCACTTTAGGCCTCTGACCTCTGGCATCAACAAGGCATTTTTACCAGAGAACTGACGCTCACTGGATATTTAGTCTTTTTATGACCATTCTCTGAAAATCCCTGCAGATCACCAGTTTCTATTTTCAAAGTCACTTAAATCAGTTTTGCCTCCCATTCTGATGCTCACTTTGAACTTCAGCAGGTTATTTTGACCATATCTACATGCGTGATTTTTGGCCATGTGGACTAAATGTCTTTAGAGTGTTTTTTTTTCCAAATATATTTTCTAAAAAAGATTACTTGAAATAATAATCAACAGCAATGGCTCTTCAAATAACTCTATATTTCTTTAAGTAGAGCAGAAAGCAGAGACTTTAAAGTTTCAAATCTAGTTATAGACTGCAAAAATACTGGAGGAGAAGTTTGTTGGAAGTGTAATTAATCATCAGCTTCTAACTTATCCTTAACCTGGCTCCAGTCTTTTCCTCATACATCCTCCTTTCTCTACATGTCTGCTGGTGATACAGCCCTTTTCATGGTAACCTACTTCAGTCAAGTGTTTGTATTCTAGCAGCGGCCTGGGCCCTCTATAACTAGTCCCTGCTGATTGATACCCAGCACAGTGAAGCCTCGTAAGCGTTTGGCTGCTGCTGGGCAGAAATGACTTTCTTGTGTCTCTCGACATTAACACACCTGTCCCTGTCATGGTCTAATTTATCTGCCCCGCATGTGTCAGATGCCATCCAAGTTACAGGCAGAGGTTCAGACGCAGGCCTGAAAGAGCGCACAAGTTCAGTCATGTTTCCCCCAGAGACGTGTCTAATAAGGTGTTTTGTATTTAATGTTCATGATGAAGGATAAGCATCTCTGGCCAACTGTAGTTTGGTATGTTCAGGTCTGGATGTTAGAATGTTTTGTGTACAGTTGTTTTAAAGTAATTCTGAGCTTCATAAAATCATTGTAACAAAGGACTGTAACAATGCAGGAAGTACATGGAGTTGTAGTAGCACAAGTGGTTATGCAAATAGGAGTTGCTTTGGTATTTTCCCTGTTCAGTTATTTATGACATTGATGGCATGAAAAAAGGAAACTGCTCCTGTGTCTGGTAGTTTTCAGATGCAGAGCTCTACGTCTGGCCAAGGGGAGGAGTTTAACAAGGTTGTTGGCAGGGTGTGAGTGAGCTGCTTGTTTACAGGTACTTGTTGATTTACAGTCCTCTAGGGTCAGCAGGGCAGCACCAAAAGACACATAAGTTCCCATTTTTATACATCCGGAGGTTGTGTGGTCGGAGGTGTTTGGGTTTTCCGTTTTATTTTCACAAATGAAATACCTCAGGAATGCCTCGGGGGAATGTGGGAGGACCGTTCAGTTATTGCCAAACTGACAACACAGTGCAGGAATGCATGCATTAATTATGACAACGTTTCATACAAATACCCATCGCTATATTTCCTCAGCTGTTTATCAAGCTTGGGTTGCTGGAGACTGTTATAAGCTGTCATAGAGCAAGAAGGCAGGTTACACTTCGGAAACAAAAACACACTTCCTGTTGCGTCTGTTTATAGCCTGGCCCCAAATGATTTTGGTTTTATTTTGTTTTGTTTTTTCAGTTTTTTATGATAGGCATGCTCTTTAACTGGCATTTGACTGAATAATAAGGCTATGTTTTAAATTTTAAATCATGCTTTTTATTTGTTTTTGTTTCTAATGTCTCTGTAAAGCACTTTGAATCACCTTGTTGTTGAATTGTGCTATACAAATAAACTTGCCTTGCCTATGTAGTTGAGTTTTTTTTACTTATTAGAACCCTGTTCAAATTGTGCAATAACAATTATCGGCACAATGTGAATACCCTCCCAGTTTCTCTGGTTAGAGCTCCTTTGTGTGCTGCTATCCTGCAGTTTAGCCCACGAGACTAATGAGAAGTGATTGATATCATTAAAGCAAATTTATAGCACTGGTGACTATTTTAACCAAGAAGGACATCTCTGAGCAGCAATAAGTGGATCTGAGACAGTAGAGGAGAAGGAGAAGGGGGGAGGGAGGGTAGAGTAATTAAGCAGGAGAAATGTTGGAAGGACTGGATAAGGGCAGTGCATGAGGAGTGATAGAGACAGATGGCTGAAGGTGGAATCTCTGTCAGAAAAGGCAGAGAAATGCTACTTTTTACATTCCTCTGAGACACAAGCAGAAATCTGTGGAACAGACTGGCGTCTCCTGCAGCCCTTCTGATAAACCTGACCGTGCATGACAACCATAAGAAGAAAAAGATACATGGAAGCATGCTTGTTTTCTTTATATAAGTGTTTCCCCACCTCCTTTAAATGAAGTTATGAATCTAAAGACTGAACCTGGGATTAGGACCAAGGCCACCACTAGAGGGTGCCTCATAGGCCCGCCGCATTCAGACAAACAGCGCTATCAATAAAAGTGAGTGAATATTGGATCTTATGAGTGGATGCGTTACATCTCCCATTCTTGGCAGTCTTTGTTTGTATGATGTATGATATTTTTTTATTTATTTGTAAGATGTGATGCTTGTATTTGTGCTTGCTTTAATGCAGATCTGAATGTTTTTTGGTTATTGCAAAATTTTATGGGACTTTTATGGGACTTTGGCTGTAAATCAACAGTTTTGCTAAAATCTGGTATGTTTACATCATATAGTATCTTAATTGATGTCCAATTAACATGCACACAGTAGAAGGAAAAAGAAGGAAACTAAAGCACTTCTAAGAAAGTAGCTTTTAAACATCTAGCCAAAAACTCCTCTGTGCTGGAAAGACTCTGTACTTGAACAGTCGTCCAATTTCACAAACCTCTTTGATAATTTTGAGTTTGTGTCTTCTTTAGTATGATGCTGTCTGACTGTTTAGGAGTGAATGGGTATTTTGCTGCAGCAGATTTGAACTTCGCCAGGAGTTTGTCTCTCCATGTGATTCCTTCAGATCTCCCAAATGCACATCAGTAGGATCTGCAGCGAGTGAATATGATGTGCGATTCCTCCTGTTATCCCACAACTCTGAAATCTATGGGCTTCTACAAAAATAAGCCTCATTTTCTGTGCAGCTTTGGTAATATTAGATATGTTTGCAAATTACACATGATTGTTTTGGTAACATCATGTTAATTACAGTGGCATTACTATTTCCAGACAACACTGAGCCCTACATGGGTCATACAGTTATATTTTTAGCCTGAATTAGCACAGTAAGTCAGTTTCCTTTGAAGCACCAGCACATGCCCTGGGCCTTGATTGATCCTCAAATTGATCTTTTACTGGCATAATAGGAGTAACTGCTAAATAAAGCTCACTTTATCCTTTATGTCAACCCTAGAGTCTATTTTTTGCTTTACAATGGGGAGCTGGTTTCTTATTAGTCCCTGACTGGGGTAATATCAGGAAATTCATCTTTGTGGCACTTTTAGGTTTTTCTTATTTTCACAGTTAACAAGGTTGAGAATTTGTTACCATTGCAGCCACAGATTAAGGGCAACCTCTTTGTTTGCTGCTCCACAAATGGCATCAGTCCCATTTGTTCTTACTTGAGGGAAAACGAGGAGTGTCAGTGCTCCCAGTGGACAAGACCTATCCTTCTTAAGTAACTGTTGTAGTTTGTGGATGTCGCTCTGTGGGCAGATGCACAGCCTGTAGAAATGAGGTCAACAAACCACACCAGGCCTCCTGGAAGAAACCAAACAAAATTAGGTCATGGAAAAGAGATGGCTCTCAGCTGGCCTGCAGAGCTTTTTAGCATGGCACAATATATGCTTTGTTATGACAGTTTACCCTCAACATTAACAAAGTCATTCACCACAATACGTTTTCCATTTGCGTTCTTCCTGTGTGTTTGACATTGTGAGTCCTGCTAAACTAACAGTGCCTATGGTAATGCAAAGTGAAAAGCAGTATTAAAAGGACTTTTACATTATTTTGCAGTATTTTTAACTCTAGCAGACTCTGCTGAATTCTGGTTATTTACAAGGAAGACATGGTCTCTTTTCCATCAGTTGCAACTTGAAGGATTGGCGCCTTTTTGTGAGCTAGAGTACATTACCCCACCACATAATCCCCATGTGATGCATTTCCTTGTACTTCTAGGAGTGCTTACTGGCAATCCACTTCTGCTGATGAATTTCAAACATGATGGCCTCCCAGTAATTACAGTGCTAATGATCATTTGTACTGCATGGTGGTGGGTGTAATTTGCCCATTCCCATGACAGCGACTAAGTTGTTTTTATTTTTCTCATCTTAAAGGCATTCATTCAGTAAATAGCTTTTTTTTTTTTTTTTTGCAAGAGAGAATTGTGCCCCTCCTGATTTAAAGGTTCAAAAGGAAGCCTTCATAATTAACTGAATTAAAAGTTTGTTGATAGGATGACTGCGTAACACTGAAGTTAAAGTATGTTTCTAGCATGCCTCTGAATGCCACTTCCAAATTAGGGTTGCAGTTGTTTGGTCTGACACAACCCATAGTATTAAACACAGCAGGCAGCTGCAAAACCCCTTGGTAGAAATGAGATCATAGATAGACTATATTTCTAAAAGTATTCACTTGTTTGCCTTCACACTCATAAGTTAATGAAGTTAAGTGAAATACTATTAATCTATATGATTGGCCGAATATTTGCAGCTAAAACAACTTCATCTCTTCTAGGAAGATTTTCCACAAGGTTTAAGAGTCTGTTTATGGGAATTTGTGACCATTCTTCCAGAAGCTCATTTGTGACGTCAGACAGTGATGTTGGACAAGATGTTGTCTCCCAGGTTGGATGTCAGTTAGAAGATGGAGATGGCTTCTGTTGTAAGCTGGATGAAACGGTATCTCCAAGGGGAGAAATTGATGATTGTAGTAGACTTTAATGGCCATGTTTAATGGGAATAGAGAAGACAAGGAGTTGTTAGATGGTGTGGTGACACCACTCCATCTAACAACAAATGCAGGAGAGGAGATGTGGTGGATTTCGCCGTTTTGGAGCATAGTCAGCCAATATTTTGGAAAGGGAAGGTTTATAAGCGTGAAACCTGCTGTGTTGAAGAATTTGGAGATGATGGCACAGACAATGAGATGGAAGGCCAAACTGGAGGTTTCAGAAAGGAAAGATGTTAAGATTTTCATTTTGAGTGACCAGAATGGACACGATTAGAAATGAGCTCAAATGGACGGTTTAGCAGTTTGGAGACAAAGTTTGGTTTGGACATGAGGAGGCGGGAGAGCGGATGAATATTAGACAAAGGATGCTGAATATGGATGCCACTGGCCCACTCTTCTTTACAGCATTGCTTTAGTTGATTGATGTTTGTAGGCATTTATTTATATGCAGCACAATTAAGACCATGCCACAGTAAATGTCTGGATTTTGACTAGGCCATTATAGCACCTAGATTCCTTTCTTCTTCAGAGTTCATGGTCGACTCAATGACTGCAAGGTGCCGAGGTCACGTGGCTGCAAAACAAGCCCAAATCATCACTTTGGTCTTGTCTGTCTAAAGGACATTCTTGGGTTCAATGCACAATCTGACATTAGGGTGAATTTGCTGTGCTGTCCATTGGTATTGTGTTAGCACATACCCGAATGTTACAGACCAACAAACAGCCAATAATTCTCCTTTTTTCTTTTCACTGATGTTGAATTTATCAAATTAGTTTGATTAGCAACAACTTTCTTGTAGTTAACCTCCTTATTCCTAAGGAAGCAGTAAGACTATAATTAGTTCTTTTTCATATGGCTGAGCCAAACTAAGGTACAGTTTAAAAGTTTATATTAGCAACACTTTATTGTGACTATAGACTTGTTTAAAGGTTTACTTTGTTATAGCTTAGTGCGACTTTTCCTGTCAGATGAGGTTCAGTGTGGTTGAATTTTCGATCTATGTTCTGCTCTGTAGTTCAGCCTTCACTCTTTTTAAGTGCCCCCTAAGCTCCTGCAGTCTCTGCATTGTCCATAAAACTGGCAGATAGTGAGCCTTTGTGGTTTAGCTCTGAATCTGTGAATCATGAAATAAAAAGCAGCCACACAGCAGTAAACCCAATCTCCTGCCTCGTATTTTTTGTCCTCTCCATCAATGCTCACGGCAACTTCTGCCACATTATTAGTGAGCCAACTAAAGGTGGCCTTGGTGAATTTTTTCCTGTGCACTATAGCTTTAATGAATGATTTAGCGTCTCAGAATGAATGAATGTTCGCACTACATCCAAATGCTCAGACCATCCTTTGGTTCAGCTTTTCAAGCTTTTTTGAAAAATACGTCTTTAAGGTAAAAAAGGACATATGTATCCCAGACTTACTGATACTATCACTGCTGTGCATATTGCTTCTATTTAGCCTCACACTGAGTGTTTGGAGAGTTTGAAGGAAGACTGATTGGCTCTTACTCAAATACATTTACATAACCAACTCCCACATGAAAGGCTACCATATACAACAAGATTAATGTATTTA
Source organism: Aulonocara stuartgranti (assembly GCF_965226115.1). Taxonomy (NCBI): domain Eukaryota; kingdom Metazoa; phylum Chordata; class Actinopteri; order Cichliformes; family Cichlidae; genus Aulonocara; species Aulonocara stuartgranti. The sequence continues at coordinate 33,272,265 of NC_138941.1, forward strand.
TTTTAAATTGGATCAAAGTAACAATATTTAAAACAAGCCTATTCAATCCCTGAGAGATGGAAACATTTGTTTTTCTTCTTTGAAAAATTAGTTTGAACAGCAGCTTCCTCCACTGCCTGATCTGCAATGAGTTCCTGGCCGGCATATCAAAATCGATGCCCTAGAAAATCTGTGATTCTTTTCAAGCTCAAAATTTGCATCTAATTTCACACTTTCAACAACATTTTGGACATTTCCAGGCTGGAAATGAAAACATGGAGATAAAGCTGTGTCTTCATCCACAACTCAGACACAAATATAACCGAATGCAATGACTTGTAAATCATTTAACCGGCACGTTTTATTGTAAATAGTACAAAATTAAACGGAGAAACGTTTGTGTTTTTTGATAAATATGCATTCACTTTGAATTACACGCCATCAACAGGGAAATGAATGTGTCTGGCATTAAGGTTGTGTACTGCAATGCCTGAGGAAAATAAAAAAGAGACTGAGTTTAAATCCAGTGTGGACTTTTCTGTGTGGAGTTTGGATGTTCTTCCTGTGCATGCATGGGTCCTACAGATAATTTCAAGAAACTCTTAAAACACACTTTTAGATCACAGATCCCTCATTTAAGTAGTGTTTCCATTTAATATTAATAATAATAATAATAATGTTGATAATTCTAATTATGCAGATGTACCTACTAGTGAGTTTAGCCACAGGTTTGTTCATTTTTCATATTTCTTTGTGTTTTACAGGCTTTTTTGTATTTTTATATTTGTATGTGTGTGGGTGTTCATGTATGTGTTTCTGGTGGGTTGTGTATTTGTTTAAATGTCTTTTTTTAAACACACACCATGTTTAAAAAAAATGGTTTTATGTGTTTTTATTTGAAACCTTAAAAATGGAACTCCAGATGACTAACAGGGACCTGTGCGTTAATAATATATCATAATCGTTATGAATAAATCACAGTGAAACACAGGTTTCAGCTATTATGTCAAATAGCAGGAATGGTCTTCCCCGGAGAAGTGATAAATCAAAAAAGTGACGGTCTGGAACATTACCTTAACATTCAACACTGGACCAACTCCATTTCGAGTAGGAGCAGCACTCTGCAGTATAAACCCATAATTTAAATGCCATCTACATCTCCCTGGTGACTGTCCCCTTTTCCCTATTCCATCACCTGTGGAAAATAGTTTAAGATTCATGATGTCTGTGTCTTTAGTGTGCCAGTATACTTTAGAAGCCTGGCTGGAACGGGCCACAGTAAATACAGGGGGACTGATGCTTTCTAGATCATTATTGGTTTTTGCTCTCAGTGAAAATGAATGCTGACCCCTCACTCAATCAAACCGGCTGATGAGGTTCTGGAAGAAACGATGAAGTTCATTACTGTCCCTGCTGTTGATGTGTTCATTACTCAGATTTATGGTGAATTCCTTCTACTTTCTTCACTTTTCATTCTGTCTTTCCTCTTCCCATCACCTCCCAGTATCAGAAACACAGGTTGAAATTCCACAAGAAATGTTTCCAAAAGCTGTTTCAAGAGTTTTTGAGTTGTTAAAGGTGAGCAAGAAGTGTTACTCCCTACTTAACATTAGGGATCGTGGTAGTTGGTGTTCCTGATCATGTCATTAGAAAATGTAGTGATCGTTGTCTTTTCATTTTCATATCAGCATTGCTGAGGTTTGGTTTGGTGATCCACTGCATCCACTGTGTTTTTCCTACACAACCTTCTCTAGGGTTTAGGATTTTATTGTAGTAAGCCAGCTGGAGTGGGTGGGTTGTGCGGACACCCAAATGTTTTAAGTGTGATAACTCAAAAATGAGGTGACTTAGAACTGGGATGAGTTTGAATCTCGCTGATCTCGACCTCAAGGTCACTTTTTCTGATTTTTAAGTTAATACCACACGGGTATCTAAAGGTGGCTGAGATTTAACACTGGCAGCTGCCAGTATTTTTTAAACCATTGCCAACATTTGGTGAATCAAAAAATCTGACATATCAGACTATATTCTTTTTCATTCAGACACAGGATATGTGTAGCTTTTGTTATGTATTTATAATCCCTTAATAAGATAATATAACAAAGCAGTTTAAAAATAGTCCAGTTAGCAACACAAACACAACGACCAGCTGGTCGTTGTGTTTGTGTTGCTAATGAGGAAGTAGCAGAGTTACCTATGGTGGACAAACTATGCGACACCATCATCGTTGAAGGGTGTTTCTTCGGTCTCGTATTTACTTTCAAACAGATGACTGGACAAATGCTGCCTGGTCCAATGAGTTGGCTTTTAATGTAGGGTTAGAATTTGGTGTAAACAACATGAAAACATGGATCCAGTCTGCCTCGTATCAATGGTTCAGGCTTATGGTGGTGGTGCAGTGGTGTGGGTAATGGTTTCTTGGCACGCTTTGGGCCCTTTAGTACAAACTGGACATTGTTTAAACACCACAGCCTACCTGAGTATTGTTCCCAACCACATGCATTTCCATCTTAATTGGGGATAAATAAAGTCATTCTGATTCTGATTCTGATCTTTTGATGTAACCTTGTTGCACAATGCTCAGATCATCTCAAATCGATTTCTGGAACGTGACAACGGGTTCAGTGTACCCAAATCACCTCCACAGTCACCAGATCTTGGTCCAATAGAGCACCTTGGCGAAGCATCATGGAGGTGGAGCTGACAAATCTGCAGCAACTGTGTGACGCTGTTGCGTCAATATGGACCAAAATCTATGATAAACGTTTCCTGATACTTGTTGAATCTTTTTCATTAAGAATTAAAGCATTTATGAAGAAAAAGCAGGTCCAACCTGGTACTAGCAAGGTGTACTTAATATAGTGGCTGTGGAGTGTACAAGCAAGACGTGAGTAATCAGTTATTGAACTGCAAAGTTATAGCAAAGTTAATTCTATGCATTAAGTTTTTATATCTCAGTGACCACTGAAATTAAAGCTGATTTAGATAATCCTTCAAAGTAACTGCCCAAATCTGTGCTTGGTAGCCAGATTTGTTTTAGTGATGTCTCAGAAAAGTGTTAAAGACCTACTGAGGACTCAAAACTTGTGGTTTCTTAAGTGTCATGACTAAAGAGTGTAATTTAAGTCTGTAACAGTCGAAATATATTTTTAACTACACCATTAGATGTAGATCATGTAAAGCAGGAGGGTTTCACAAGCACTTAGCTTCTACGTAAATGCATCTTCACTGCTCCTTGTGACTTTATAGTGCTTGAGCATAAAAAGGCACCTTGCCCGTTAAACAGCGCCCACCAGTATTAAACCGTACTGTGTGTTAGGTGGAAACATCAAGCATGAGCATCAGCACTTACATTGTCACGTTCGCTCTGCAGTCAGGTCGTCCGCATCCATTAACAAGCTGCAGGGGCCCTATGCATTAGCTCACATTATAATCTATACAGCATGCTTTTGCTATTTGATGTCCACCAGTTAAACAGAAGGTCACCTGCTCTGCTGACAGATGTGGGCACTGCTACATCTGGTACAGAGCCAGAGAGCTGCCTTTTACAGCGTCACAAACTGACATTTCCAGCTCAGTCCTGTGTACCCAAATCTGACACACTGTCTATCTTATACGAGCTGTCAGAAGTCATATTAAAAATTCATACAAGTTTTATGTCCCTGTAGGACTTTATTTGGGGATCTAGAATACACGCTGTTGGCTGTACTAGCAAGTGAGCATGAAGGGCATTGTTCAGTGGGATAATGAGGTGTTGGACCTCATAAGGATTTAGGGAAAAAGGTTTGCAGCAAAATTCAAAGCGCTCATGTTTGAAAGCATATCAAAAGAAATAGCTGAACAAGATCACAGGTGAATGTGGCTCCAATGTCACCTCACACTTAAGAGCCTTAGGGATTGCTTCAGACATCTGAAGAATTTAACAAAAGAGGAATACGTGGCTCGTTTTCCACATCGAACCTTTTCAAACTCCTATTAGATTTTGGCCACAGTGAGTTCATTATGTGTGTAACAGAAAATCAGTTCTCAACAATAAATCAAAACTGCGCATTAAGCCTTGCAGTGTGAAAGCAGCTTTTGTCAGCAGGCATTAATATAAGACCTAATGCCCCTTGAAAAAGAGTTGGAAGTCAGTTTTGCCATCTCAGAGCCTGCAGTTAAAATGCAATCGGGACGAAGTATAGCGTTCGTTTTTGAAGTGCTAAAGTTTTCGCTGTGTGTATGAGTTTTCAAGTACGGGCCCCCTTTAGATCCATGCGAATGGACGTATAAAGTGAGTCAGCCTTATCAGCGTCTTGTTCAAGAACCTTCATCTCCTCAAATAGCCCAGGCGAGATACTCGAGTGTAGATAAAATGTCGAGCCCAAGGAATAATGACGGAGATATACAGAGCAATGTCCTCAGCAGAAGGAAACAGAGATAGCATTTCAGGTTTCTCTGTGCCATTACAGGCACCCAGATTTATAACGAGGGGATCACGTAAAGTTTCCGTAACGACCTTTTCAAAACAAACCCCTTAATTCTAAACAATGCTAATGAATGCCAATGAAGACAGACTGCAGTAGGCATCTAGACAAGCGTTTGGGCAAAACGCCATTTAAAACCTGCCATATGTTCAGAGTAATGATCCATCACTCTGAAATGCAGAGTATACAAACACACAGCGCATCAGAGTGATCTGTAAAGAGCATACAAAGCAGGGGAATGGACTTTAATTTCAGGAGGCATCCCATATGCTTTTCAGGAGTGCCCTGAGGGAGCAGTTGCGCTAACGTTAGTACACTGATGTCATAAGCAATTCATTACTGTCGTCAGATATCGACCTGGCTCTTATCTGCAGTGACACCCTGCATTGTCACTTCTACGGTTAACCTTTTGTCCAAGGAAACCACTAAATTCCTGTGCGCTCTGCATCTGCTAGCATTAATGGGATGGGTTAAGATGTTTTTTCTTCAGCTCTACGGCTCCATTTATCCTTTAATGATTTAAGGTTATTTCTTCCTTCCCTTTTGAAAGAATCATCAATATTAATGTTTGCAGTAACCGGCTTAATAACAACACTTAAGTGTAGCAACACTTCCTACATCCTCTAAACTGTTGGGCATTAATTCTTCAGAGGCACTTTGATCGTTCATTATTTTTTGTAATAATATGTATGTATGTATGTATGTATGTATGTATGTATGCCCTGGGCTAATATTAAAATAGAGACGAGTAGTCAGCTGAATGAAAATCAATTGACATTTGTATTCCAGCCAGAAGTAACAAATGTTTACCAGCTTAGCTTATGTGCATGGCTTTGACTGGTTGGCAGTATTTGAAGTCTTGTGTGTCTTGTGTGTGAGAAAGGTCTCACTGATCAGCAGTGAAACCTTTATTCCAAAATGACATGTGCAGAGGTCACATGAAATGTCAGCTTATCAGCTCTAATATAGAACTAGATAGTGTATATTTCTAATCACGTGAATTATAGTATAGTACTATTATTTACAGTGGTGGTTTCCAGTAACAGTTTGCTGGAAAAATGGTATCTATTTCTCAACCAAATTATATTAATCTGCCACACTACAATGAGCGTACGTCACCTGCTTGTCTTATTCGCCTAAATTGGCAATCAATATTTTTTTAAAACTAGTATTTGCGGCATATTAAGTAGTTTAAGCTACTTGTTTTAAACTGACTATATTTCTTGAAACTAGATTAAGTGGTGGACTACGGTAAGAGCTGTCTTGAGCAATAACAAACAGTTAGGATTAAAGAGAGACGCCTGACATGCAGCCTGGTCCAGGTATAGCTGCTACCTGCAGATGTTGGCGGCATCTGGCCTGGTTTGTGGCTGAACTTGATCTCTTGGCCTGCCCGAACTAACCTAGCATCTGCATCAGATTGTAAAAGTTGCAAAATTAAAGAATGATCCTTGAAGGATGCTGATGTAGCAGTTTTCTTCTTATGAAAGTAACCAGGTAATTTGGTTAGAGGAAAGCATATCGACCAATCATTGATAAGCTGACCCTGAGTCTTCACCTCTAATTTGCAGATTTACCACTAATGTAATTATTGTTTATTTGCAGCTATGCTGTTTCTTATTTTGTTTGTAAAGAAGCTTGAAGAAATAAAGAGTCACTGAAAATGGTCCAGATGACTGCCACTCCCTGAGACTGTTAAAAGATGCTTTTTCCTTCCCACTGTTGCCAAGTGCTTGCACACAGTAGGTGGGGTTTTCTCTCTATTATTGTTGGGTTGAACTTACAATGTAAAGCACCTTGAGGTGACTATTTTTGTTATTTGGCACTATATAAATAAAAGTGAACTGAAGTGAATTGAAAATGCATGATCTTGTTAAAAATACCTTTTTAGTAAGATGACAAGTTTCTGTTTGTCTAAGTCAGCTGTAGTTCATGATCAGAAACAAGGATCCGTATCCATGCACTCATATCGTCCACTTTGCTTCAATGTTAGTTCAGCGTTCACCTTAATTCCCAGAATGCTCTTTTAATTCCCTGATGAAAGTACTGCATTAATCCTAAGGGGTTTTTACATTTCTTTTTTTCATCATATGCTTGAACAAATCTGCTAACCTTTTTGCTAATGACAGAATAACAACATCGATCAACTTCAGTTGTTTTTTGTTTTACTGCGTCTGTGTCCTTAATCTTTCAGTTCAGCAAAGGTTACTATAGCAGCCATTTGGCTTTAGTTTCTACTGTTTGCTGTGGTATGGGCTCCTCTTTTATTCCTTTTTGGCTGCACAGTTCAGACCCAGTGTTTAAAGGGATTTAGTCCAGCAAACCATAGACTTGTTCAGAGAATCTGTTTCATTACCAACATATTTTGGACCATAAACTTTTAAGCTTTAAGACTTTGGAAGACATTTTTTGGCTCTTGAGCAAGACTCCATTGGGGGAAAAGAAAGCTTCGTTTCACTACACTCTTGGTGTTATTAGGTTCACCCATACAGAAAGTTTGCAGCAGATGACAATGAGAAACCCAGCAGTTCCCTCATTCTCTGCTTTACAATAGTATTCTTTATCAAACTAGATGTTGATAAGACCTTATGTTAATTTTAGGTTGCAGACTAAAAAAATGTGTTGAATTAAATTTTTGCTGCATTTCATCCACGTCTCGCTGCCTTTGCTAAAGTGGATTTGGATTCGGAGATTGTTGCTAAAGCTGCTGCTGTACATTTTCCAAGATTTTTATTTCATTATTTATGATTTAGCGATGACTGTCCTGCTCATTGCTGTGTCCTATTTTACCATCATTGTGTATCTTTGGCAGACATGTTTCATATTATCACCTTATTTTTGAGGCTCGTGACATTGTGTATTCAGTAAGCAAGTCTGGGCAGAGAGCCCAGGCTTAACTCTTCAATTTGGAATTGAATGCATCACCCCGTAGACCACAGTATATTTACTATTTCCAGTTATTTTTTCCCCTCACTGTTGAAATTGACTTCAGTAGAAGTGTTTATGCAGACAGCCTCCGAGGATTCATTTCTATCTAAAACAGTGAGCAGAACTGATGGTGCAGTTTTAGTCTCCTGCCAGCTTTCTGTGCACTCAGCAGAATGTCCTGTGTGGTACTGTCCCAGCTTAAGTTGATGAGCTTTTAGTTTCCTCTATTTTTTTTTAAATTTCACAAGTAAAACAAGTAAAAAGAAAAAACAACACCAAACAAAATGACTGTCTAACTAATGTGAAAATACTGTTAATTAAAGCTAAAACTAAACATTTAATGCTTTTCTATTCCTCTGATTCTATTGTTAGGCATTCCCATATGTACACCTGTGTATCCGCTTTGTGTTTTCTGTGACTTCTTGGTCCTTAGAGATATTTGCACTGTGCTGAAGGCATATTGACATTTGCCTTGTTTGCCAAAACTCAGCTATGCTACAGATAGCGCTCATCTCAGTGCATGCTGGTGTTCTGCGATATTCCCAGGTGCCGGAAGACGTTAGACTTAATGGAAGTGTAAAGACAGCCTGGAGATTCTCCACCTGCAAAGTTTGACAAGCTGACTTTTTAAAAAGGCTTTGCTGTTAATGAGGATTATTTTTATTATGCATTGGTGGAAGTAACATTTTACTTGTATCCGTCAATTTTTCAAGTATTCTAGTCCCATAATGCAAACGGCAGACATGGCAGTGGATCGAAAGGTAATAACTATTGATCTGAAAACAGAAAGGTTGTCTTTTACTCACTTAGTGGTTTCATGAATTAGTAACGACATAAACTGTGCAACTAAGCTGCAGTGATTAGTTAATGAGAGTGACTTTGGCTTGAATAAATGTGTCTTTCGAGACGTCAAATGGAACTTAAGAAAACACTAACAAAAAAAAAAATGCTGTAAAAACTCACAAAACTAAACTGAAGTGTTTTTGAGGAGACAGTAACGTGACTGAACAACCGAGAAAGTGGCAGAAAAGAAGAAGCGGAGGATTCATTGGTAACGTGCGTTTTAATTATGTGATGTATACAATGCCTGATTTAGACTTCTGCTGGAAATCTATGTCATAACTTGCAATGTAACCCGAAACCCAGTAATTGCAGGCTGTGTCGACCAGTGTTGGTCAAGTTACTTGAAAAAAGTAATCAGTAACTAATTACTGATTACGTCCCCCCAAAAGTAATCCCATTACTTTACTGATTACTTATTTTCAAAAGTAATTAATTACTTAGTTACTTTTTAAAAACACGATTTACAACCTGAAGAGGTGATAAAGCGATAGATCTCTCAGCCCAATTCTACTTTTTCTACATAATCCATCATACAAAATGTAATCAAATGGAAAAGTCTCTTTTTTTAACTTGTTTTATCAGTTTTAATCTTTTAACTTTATGCATCAAGCAAAAATTTAATTATATGCAACATTCTCTGACTGGAAGAAATTAGTTTAACATTTAAACTTATTTTCTGCACATTCCAGCACATAAAATAAAATATTTTTTGTGTTTACACTCACTCTTTCAAATAGATGCAAGTAAAACACAGCAGAAAATAAAGTCAAAGACTCAGCGGTCCTGTTGCTCTATTTTCACCTGTAAAGCAGGACTGCGGTAGGCGGAGGTTTACCCTGGTGCAGGTGTGCCGCAGCAGTCAGTGGAAGAATCCGCGACTTTCTGTGAATTTCCCATTACGTCGTTGCGCACTCGGTGCTTGCTTGGAAGTTTAGGGGTTTTTTTCGCTGTAAAAAGAAGTTTTCTTCCCACGCAAGATGGACGCTAATGTTTTTGTCACTTTTTATGGAATCAAACTCAAAGTAAGGTCAGTACTTCCACGCTTTAAACGCTGCACGCTCATACTCTCTCCCACAATCGATATGTGATCCACTGTTGATCTGCACACAGCTGTTGTCACGAACATGGCACTCGCCTACGTCACTGTCGTGAGACATTCTTGCAAAAAAATCACGGTTTTAGTAACGCAGTAACGCAGCGTTCCTACGGGAAAGTAACGGCAATCTAATTACCGTTTTTGCAATAGTAATCCCTTACTTTACTCGTTACTTGAAAAAGTAATCGGATTACCCATCTCTGGTGTCGCAGCCATTTACTGTTAGCTTGTCAATTCCATGGTGGTTCTGTCACGCTAACTGTTTCTCTTTTTGTGTACTTATGTAATCCTTTTCTGATAAGTGGTGTTGTCTTAAGTGCAGTGTGTTTAACCTCTCAAGGCCACCGTATTTTGAGTTTAAGACACAACTTTTTCCTCTGTCATCGCTCATTTTAAAGGTCAATGTAGATAATTTGACATCAGAGCAGCTGTCATTCACATGGATTTTGGTTTATGTTTATTTGACAGTAAGTTTATCCACAGCAGCATCTTTGCTCTGCTGAACATAGATTCCTCCCTCACACCATCTCAGTCAGCCAGTATTAAAAGAGAAATAGAAAAAAAGAAAAGAAATGCTAGACAATTTTCTTCATGTCAGCTGTCAGTAATTGCTGTATGTGAGTGTTTTTCAACCTACAGCTAGAGATGTGAGCCGGCGTGACAGAAATAGACCTGACACGTAAAGAAGGCAATGCAGGAAAAAAAGAAAGAAAAAAGCCAGGGTCACATGTGACTCATAAAGCGGGTGGACGCACACAAGTGCAGGAATCGAGCAGCTGAAGCAGCCATGTGGTAAACGGTCATACTGGATTCTGTCAGACTGCACAGTGCACTTGTCAGAATTCACATACAGTGAACCGGTAATTAGAAGCGATCAGTTTTTAATACTGGCAGGGAAAGAAGCGCCCTTTAGTTGTCGAAAGCTGGTCTGATTAGAAATCAGCACAATGGACTACCTTAAAAGGCTATTAGCATGCCTCTTTTGTGCACGATCCTTCGTTAGCAACAAGAAAACATCCCTAAAATGTAAAAGGGCGCATATTGGTGATTGAGGCTGTGGATGATTACTTGTCCTGCTCCAGCCCAGCAACTTGTAGAACTATTTTGTGGATATTGTCAAGCACGCTGAAGTGAGAAAGGTGGAGCACTTAGACATCACAGTGAAGCACACTCCACTTCTTGATGACAAATGGCGACTAGATTGTGGCTCAGCACTTGATGTTCAGTTTACTGGCCACTTTGCCTCAGAGTGCTCAGTTTCTGACAGCGATGTATCACCTGTGTTCACATTAAAGGATCAGAGTGGTTGTGCAGTTTGTGGTAAATGGGCTTTCTTTAAATGCAATGTGGGACGCAGCGATTCACAATAGAAGTCTGCGGTTGTCAGCCGCGCTCCTGTTTTTGATGATAAGCTGCTCTCTGCAGCTTTTCAGCTGGCCGAGCGCCTCTCACGCAGCGGGTAGAAAAGAAAAGCTCTTGTGGTAATGTTGGCTCTCACCCCTGGGCACCTGCAGTCAGTGTTTTCTGGATGGATCAGTATATCTGTCAACTTCTCCCCAGCAGAGCCTATTCTTACTCCTTCCATTGCTGCAGGGGGCAACATAGAAAAAGTTCATGTTCGATCAAAGTCTGGGAATGAAGAAAAGTTTCTCTGGGACTTTATATTTTAGATGATGGGGAAAATACAGCTGCATCTTTGGCTGTTGTGCTCAATCAAAAATATAATGCATCATTTGCGTGCAATGTGGAAATCTGAGGAGCAAGCCACTGCTCTTACTCCCTCCAGCTGAGCCACATGGAGACTTTTAATGTTATGTGTGTGCAAATTTGATCTTCGGTTCCTTTTGAATTTGTCCGCTCTACCCTGTTGACCGATTTTTGACACGAAAACCCCCCCAAAGGAGTTTTATTGTTGAAAAGCGATCGGTCTAATGAGCACCACTGACAGCCCAACAATTAGCCAATCATCACTGTGAGTGGGACTGACTGTTATTTCAAGCTGTTCTCATTAGATGCAGGTGGATACGATAGTCTTCAGTGGACAGGGAAACTATATCTGCAGTTGCCACAGAAATTAGACAGCAGAGTAGAGAGTAAAGTAGCTGCAAAAATCAAGGTCACATTTCTTTCAGTATGACTTCAGCTGCCTACAGTATGCATACAATTGGATACAAATACGTCGCAATCTGAACGTAATGGTCTCGCTGCAATAGGACATCCTGATATTTCTTGTTTAAACAGTGTCCTAGTGTTGGTAGAAAAGCACACCTGATGTCAGACTGAAATTGCAAATTGAAATCTGTAGGGAGTTGGTAGTTCTGTCTCATATCAGGGGAAACTCTCTGCAGAAAAGAGGTCCGCCCGATCAAGTGAACTCTTCTTGTAGGCTCGAGGGTGCTTCAGAGAAGAATGACGTCAAATCATCCTGCATTAAGGCTACAATTACTTAAACAATGCAGATATAGCACAGTGCTATGGGAAGGAATGTGATCATGCTAAGTTGTAGAAGATAGTATTTTAATAGGACCCTAAAGGCTGCAGCTATGGTAATATAATTTAAGATTAGGGTGGTTTTAATTAAGAATTTAGTTTGCTGTGTGATATTCATTAGATCTCATGATTCTTAATTAACATAAGATATTGCAATTACTAAATAAATGCTGTAGTTGGTGTTGCCTTCAAACAAGCCTTCTGAATAGTGTAAATCTGCTCTTTGTTCTCTTTGTTTAGACTCACCCAAATATCTTGTAAGATTTCAGTATTTTCTGTTGTATTCATTCCATCCCCCCGTGTCCTGACCAGCTCATTAAATTAAACATTACTCCTGGTGAGAGTTTTCCTGCCTGCGCGTGGACTTGTATTGTAGTGATTTGTTCCACACTTCAAATTCTATAAGAGTGTTGGAGAGGCCTTGAGAGTGATCTGTGATGGACTTGCAGGCTTGTAGGAAAATATATAGGTTTTAGCTCAGTGTTTGGCAGCAGCACAGTGTACTTGAATCAAGTGTGAATGATGTCAGCGGCGCTTTACCAATAACCAACATGAGCAGCAGGCCATCTGTTTACCAGAGAAATAGTGGAGTGACAAACATTGTGTCAGTGCAGTTTGTGCTTGTTCCTTGTGTGACCTGAAGCTATCTGGTGTAGTTCATATAATGTAGTGCTTCTATCTATAATTACAGAGAGTTCAGGAGTCTTTCTGTTTATCAGAGTTGCAGAGGTTGAAATCAACCATTAGAGGGTTAATAGGTGTGTGGGACCAGTAAAGATTGGGTACTTAAAATGGTTTTGACCACCTTTATTCTTCAACACGGCTCGAGCTCTCTTAGGCAATCTTTCTTGTTTCCCTTTGTTAAGAATGGTTATTGAGAGCCAGCTTTCCACTTACATCATCCTTGATGAGGCTGCAGTGAACAGTAGAAGGACCAGGTGCATCTCTCAGGCCTTTGCTGGATATTTTTTCGTATTTCTTAAGAGCATGATTTTCAGATGCTGTTCATCTGCTGTTGATTCTTACGCTTGCTATTTCTTATTTTAAGGACACACTGCACACCATGCTGAGAGAGAAGCCAAGAGCTCTTTGGAAATCACCTTGTTGGTGCAAAAATACTGTTTTATGCCTGTCAAACTGTGTTATCTTTGGCATTTTTCATTGACTCAGCTAAAGAAAAAATGGGAGCAAATTGTGTGTTTTTGTGACAGCGTGCTCGGAACAAAGTGCCTAAAGATACAATTTAAAATTGGATCTTTGCTAAGTTGTCTGGTATGTATAGATACAGCACTGTTTGTCATTGGTTTAGGTGGCTTTTGTATGTGTGAATGATTCATTGCTCAGCATTAAGTGGCTTACCAAGCAAACAAACAAAACTGGTCAAAAGTTTTAGAACACTCAAATTCTTCCATTTTTTTATTTAAAATTATGAAGCTAAATGTCTTGTTGCATTCTGAAATGAAAACATAGTACAGATAAGCAACTGGAGTTAAAAAAAGAAAAAGAAAAAAAGAAACCATGGACTTTTGACTCATCAAAGTAGCCACCTTTGCAGATATAACACCTGAACACACCTGTGGCATTCTACCTACAATAGAAATCAAATATTCTTCAGAAAGGTCTTTCCATATCTGTTGCAGAAGTTCCCATAAATGTGTGGCACTTGTAGGTTGCTTTGCTTTCACTCTTCTGTCCAGTTCATCCCAAACCAGCTCGATGGAGACCGTGCTGGCTGCTCTGTTTTTTCAAGCTTACCATCTTGTGCTTTTTGCTAAGGTAGTTCTGGCATAGTGTGGACTTATGTTTAGGGTCATTATCTTGCTGTAGGATGAACCTCTGAAAGCTAGGCACATACCAGAGGGTATTGCATGGTGCTCCAGAATGCTGTGGTAGTCATTTTGGTTCAGGGTGCCTCTCACTCTGTACAAGTCACCGACCATGGATCCAGCAAAACACCCCAGACCATCACACTTCCTCGTCCATGTTTGACAGTTGATGCCACACACTGTGGAACCGTCCTTTCACCTACCCGATGGTGATCCTGCGTAGTGAACCGAAGATTTCAAATTTTGATTCATCAATCAATAATAGCTTCTTCCAGTCTTCAGTAGTCCGATGGTGGTGTTTCATGGTCCAGGCAAGCCTCTTTGTCTTATTCTGATGTCTTAGCAACGGGTTTTTTGCTGCAACTCATCCTGTCAAACAGCTCGAAGTCTTCTCTTTATAGCTGAAACTGAGACTTGCTTACTACGACCATTATTAAGCTGTGCTTGAAGATGTTGTCCTGTGAGCTGCCTATCATGCATTATTTCTTAAGACCACTTTAAAAAAATTACAAAACGTCTGGCTCAAGCTAAACATAAAGGAAGGGTGTGCTTAAAACTTTTGCACAGTACTGTAAGTTAGCTTAGCCTGTGTCAAAAAGAAATCTTAAAATGCAACAATCTGACATACTTAGGCCCAACTAGAGTTTATGTTGTAAATGTAGACATATATTAACTGTTATACTGACAGCTAGCATACTTGTTAGTCTACAATAAAGTGGTGCATTTGCAAGTTTAAGGGACATAATGACACTCTTGGTGGTTAAAGACGACGCCTGGAAATGCTACAAAGTAAACTACAGTCTTTTTCAAATGTTTTATACTTGGGGCCATGGAAAACGATATTTCACATTAATAAACACATTTGAATAATGTTATAAAGCTCGCCAAATAGTTTCCTTTTATCTCACTGTTCATTCTGAGCGGACATCCATGCGTTTACTTGATTTATAACTTTTAGTGTTAATTTCGACTGCAGTTTAGCACTCAAGTTACTTTAAAGTGGTATTTAAGCGCTTTTACAAAGTAAACCCTCTGACACAAACATTTTAACATGGCTTTGCATTACAAGGCCAAATAGAAGTTTTATGTCTGTCTTAGTCAAATAGTAAACACTCAATTGTGTCTGATCTATCCATTGTGTAGTGTTACAATATTCAGTGTAGTTTAACGTTTGCAGCTCTTCCCTGGTTTGTGGAAAATGACAATTGAGCAACCAAAGCACATTTTTCACCTATAACACAATTACAGTGGTAATGCTCAAGGCCTTTTCACAAGTTAGAAAATACAAACAATAAAGAAGAAATATTACGTTGTTTGTTTTTCCATTATTAAACCATTTAAACAGCATTATGCCATTATTAACGATGGCTCTGTGCACTCATGGACCATAAGATTGCGTATCTAATCTTGTCCTTTTACTGCTAAAGCGGCTTTAAAAAGGAGCTTCAGCTTTTGTCGTTTTGCTTGACACGAAGTTATTAGCACCATTTAAGAGATTGTGTTTTCAAATTGAAATGCGACAATAGCGTTTTGCAGTTTAATGAAGCTAATAATAACTAGCTGGTGACTCGCAGCAAAGTCAACAGTCACTGGCTGGAATTGACTGGCATTCACTTTTGTTGATTCAAGAACACTTTATTTTTTCAAAGAAAACCAAGACTTTTAGTCGTAAATGTGCCTTTATGTCATTGTCAACTGCATGTGAGCCAAATGAAAATGGAAAACTCGACTCGATTAGCAATTTAATAAAGTAGTTAGTGCTTAGGTAATGGATGAACATAAAGAAAATACTTTGAACGTTTTTTATTCGTTATTATTCATCTTCTGTGTCTCCTGTTTCTGAAAGCAAGTCGTGTCACAAAGACACTGCTACACCCCACAGGTACCTTGTAAATTATTCACCTATTTCAGACACTGTGCTAGTTCTCTGTGGCAATCTGACCCAGTAAGAAGTTTCACAATACTTACTAAGTCCTTGAAATCTTTCTTTTTCCTCCAAGCACATATTTTTTTATTCTTGCCTGTGGACTCTGTCTGCAAAGTCTGTGTAGCATTACAGGCTGATGAAAAGTCCAAGGTCAGAGTCTGCAGAGTTTCTACACAGAGTAGACTTTACCAAAATAGAAGTATCTCTCTGTCAAGTGACCTGTAGAAACTTAGCCTCATTTTAAGCCTTAACTTATCTGAAACCTAAACCTGTCAGCCTGATGGACATGTAATAATGAGAAAATATGGCTATCAGAGTTTTCTTGAGTGAAGTCACTGCTGTAATAAGACTGGAAAGGTTCGAGTTAATGACAGATTTTTGAGGTGGGAGACCTTGGCATTGATAGATGAGTGCAATTGAGGTACAGTGTAGGCTAATTAGTGGAGGAGATGATGCACTCGACTGATCCTAATGTCATCACAGATGCTTAGTGTAGCCCGTCAGTCATAAATACCGACCTTGACATTTTCTTGCAGGATAACTCGCCGTCCTGAGCTCCACAGCTTTTTCTTCTCTGCCCTCCTCTTATATTGTAAATGACTGTTTTTTTACTTTGTGTATGGTCTGTTGTATAATTTGGGGTACATTTCATGTTCACATATTGTATTGAAGAGATTTTATTAAGTATTAACTTCAAGCAAGGAGAAATCTTATAGTTGAGGCACATTTTTTCTTGGGTTTCAGCAGGGCAAATAACAAAAGTCTGCACTTTGCACTTGTTTTGCTGCACTAACAATGTCTTAAAGTACATTTAAAAAGAACAAAGTAACACAATATAATACTTAAAAGTAAATAGTGGGAAAAGACAGTGAGTCTCCTTGGCTACAAGAGGGCTTCTTGTTGTTATCATTATTATTAGTATTATTACTATATTGCAGAAGAGGTGCATTTACATTGTAATGAGATAAAAGCATGGGATATACATGATACTTTTGGGAGAGATTAATGTTTCAGATTTAAATGCTTTGATATTGTTTTGATACACTGAATGAATAATGACTAACTAGGCTTCACTACCTAATTAAAGCAGCATTTGCCTTTTAGTATCATCTATATTATCCTCAGCAGTACTTGTATCAACAAAGCAATGATTTCAAGAAGTATGTTTGTGTAGGTTCTCAGACATCCAGGTCATGGAGCGTTTCACCTCTCATCCCAGCGGCTTCTTCAGTGCTAAAAGCAAATGATGGGGAGTCCCAGGTATTTAAACCCTGGTGGCGAGTTGTTGACCTAGTATTAATCATATGATTTCATGAAGTATCGTTCACTTTGATACAATGCATTTGTGTGAGAGGCTGCTACATTTCTGTAATTTCATCCAATACAAGTCATGTAGGAAAATTCCAAAGTGCTCCTTTAAGCCATGACTGTATTAAACAGTTTGTGTAGGGAGATGGTGAATCTGAGAGAAGGGGTTCACGTTTGCAGAAACAGAAGACAAAATATTTTTATTCTCATGAGTCCTGTCCTGTTACATGTGGTGTTTGTGTTGTGACCTTTTGAATGTTTAAACTGCAATGAAAATGGATTTTAAATAACTTTAAATTGACTGAAATGTGGATTTTTAGCTCAAAAAGAGACGTCACCAATCATATCGGCATGCAGAAAATCAGTCAGCCACGCTCAAACGTATAAATGAATAATAATGAATAAATAATGAAAACCTGAAAACCGCTGGTGAATAGACTCAAGAACTTTTAAACACATTTTTTCAGGTATGTAGTTTCTCATGTATTTCTGCTGTGAGACAGCTTTTCTCTTCTTTTACTGACAAAATAATTATTTTAACTATCATAATAATTTTTTATTTTCATTTAAACATGATTTGTGGTTATGGATTTTAGATACTGTTGGGGCATGCTGTGGAACAACTTGATGATTTAGCAGAAAAGACTTTTTCATTTCTTTTTCTTATGAAATGTACCCTTAATTATTGAGTCACTTGTCTGTTTGAGGCGCCCATTGTGTGCCATTAAAATTGCCCATTACTGTCACTTTTTAAAAAACGTTCAGTTACACATCACACAGCAGGGCTGTAATGTACTGCCATTGCTGATTCATCGAGGTGGATACTTTCCCCTTAATTCTCCTTTATGCCTCTCCTCCTCCTTGTGTGTGCCTTCTATCTCTCTCCCACTCTCTCTCTCTTCTTCTTCTCCTCCTCCTCTTCACGGGCCAATCAGGCCACACCTCCATGGCAACCGTCATTGAGGGTAAAACATCCACAGATGGTGCTGAGTAGAGCGAGCAGTAGGCGCACTACGAGTGTGTGTGGGAGTGTGTGTTTGTTTGTGTCTGAGAGAGACAGAGAAGGAGAGACCCACTGGATAACCACTGTGTTGTGACTCCAACAGTAGTAACACAGAAGAAGAGCAGCAGAGTGTATGCTCAGAGTGTACGCTCAGAGGAGTTGGAGGAAAAGTCCAGAGAGGAGGGAGTGAGTGTTGGAAAGAAGTCCCTTCACCTCTCTCCAGAGAGCAGGAGGTAAAGCGTCGGTAAGCAAATATTAACGATCTGACAAAAGAGCACACTCCATCCCCGTGTCCGTGCTGATCAGACAGCCTTTACCCTGGAGCCGCGCAACAGACGAGCTGGGACACATACACACTTGCGAGTGGAGTCCCCGGTCACTTCTCTCCACTCACTCATGATCATCACTCCTGCCACACACCAACACAAAGGCCACGCTGACACAGCCAGGAGAGTGGGGCAGAGAAAAGGACACTTGCCCCGTTGCAAGACTTTGTCAAAGTGAAAGTCCTTCCTGGATTTTAACCCTGAAACTAGAGTCTTCCTTTTGTGCTGACCTTTACAAGCATCCCCCCTTTACCCCACTGCAAAGATGAGCTGCAGGAAAAGATGCAAGCGTGAGATCTTCAAGTTCGCACAGTACCTGTTCAGACTCATCACAGGCACGCTCAACACCGGTAAGACTCTGACAGGCGTCTTTGCTGCAGTTCTCCTAAACCTCCGCCGATTTTTGTATTTACATCTAAGCAGTTTTGTTCTACTTCTCCTCAATGTTTTCATAATTTTTTTTTTTTTTAACAAAGTCCAAATTGGACACATCCACCTTGCGTAACATCAGGACCATGCAGTATTTACATTGTGTATACATTTACAGCAGCAAAGCCCACTTGAGGATTTCCAGACTGGGGTTTGGATTTATCGCCTGCTCTCCATCATAATTTGTTTGACTGTGCGCGCATGTTAAAATGTACACAGAAGGACAGAATATAACCGGAGGCAAAGGTGAAGTCATTATAGTGGAAAGAAATGTAATCAAACATCTCACGCAATACAGGAACAGCAGGTTTTTTTATGTATTCAAGGATTTGACTCGCTGGTTCTGACAGCTCAGCGTTGCAGTCCTGTTTTCTGCATCTTAACAATTTTAAGCAGCGTTGCATACAACATATTGTATGTAATGTGGTGTCAGTCAATTAAAAATAATGTGTAGCAGTATGTTTGTTCCAAATCCTTACGAGTCCTTTCTTGAAAATGAAGTTGTTGCATTCAGTGTGCACAAACACCACCAATCATCAATAGTTCTGGACTTGTATCGTGCTGCAAAGCCTAATATAGTTCGGCTTCTTTTTGGATCCGTGCATACAGACCAAGAGCTTTTTTAATAAGCAGGATAGTAAATCAATGGCTTTAACAAGATTAAATCATGGATTATGGTGGATTACCAGCAGATTACTCCATGAAGGGTTCAATAAAGGATAAAGGTTACCAGCAGCAGAATATACTGATCGTTGCACATATTGCACATTATGCATCAAACGAGCTCTGAATTATTCACAGCTATCATTCGAGAGTTGATTATTCTTGGACTTTACAGTGGCATGTGCGGTTTGTGCACAGATGATGTGACAACACTAGTAGCATACATTGACACCCTTGCCTTGTGTGTCTCCTGTCTGGTTTTTGCATTCACTGAGCTCCTGTCGAGTAGGTTGTTGATTATCACACCGCAAGGTGCTAAGCCCCGGAGAGGTGCTTCTTGAACATGCTAATGAATTACAACATGATTCTGAACATTTAAGACTATTTTTACTTCTTGCAGCCACTTCAGTTCTTACAGTGTGTGTTTAGTCAAAGAACTGAGCTGAGCGAAATGAAGCTGCTAAGATGTGGCCTACTTTCTGCGGTGTCCATGACCTTTGAGACAGCAGGAACAAGTCGGGAGGAAGGGAGGCAGCTACAGAAGAGTCACCTTGTCGATGGGGTGAACTATAAAAGGAGTAGATGGTTTCAGTTTTCCAATCATAGCAATGAGTACGGGCTTGTGGTTGATGCAAAGGTTGAAGAAATCCATCTACAGTATATGCCCAGAGGAGTATGCTGTTGGTTTCCATGGCCACCAGCATGTTGCTGAGGTCAGACTGCAATTCCCATTTGGTAATAAACACGATTAGTGTATATTCTGGAGTAATTTACCTTCATGTCCCCAAAGCTTTGGCTGGTAAAATGCAGCATTGCTTTGTTTGTTCATGTGTAAAACTGTGTTCTTAATTGTTAGTGTTAGTACTTGTTAATTATTACTCATGTAGACTGCATGGCTGGACGTTATTTCCCTTTGGACCCGGGTAATTACTGTAAATGTGCTGAGCCAGAGGAGGATACTTTGCTCAGTCAAATCTCAATATTATAGTTAAATATTAAAATACGCTTTAAATTACACCTGTATGTAATATATGTGTTATCACACATATATTGATTCAGTTTTGAAGTCCTCATTCGAAGCCACCACATTTTCCCTATTTCAAATCCTTAAGAGAGTTCTGGTTGTTTATCTCCTCCCACCTGTACAGATAATGTCTGCATGTCAGCACCTGGAGCTTAATTCCTCGAAAAAAGATATTACATGTATGAGGTTACAAAACCCAATACCAGTAATTTATTAGCCAGTTTCCAGTTGGTTGGGTCCATTTCTCTATGAACACATTGTATTAACTCATCTTCCACAGACTGCACTGCAGATTAATATAAATGGAGCTTGACCAGAGCGAGGCTGGCTCGGCCATATTTGGATGACCAGGGGAAGAGAATGATAGATGGAGTCAGTTAACAGGCCAAGGGGTCTTAATTGAGATGTTCATTGTCCTAGAAGAGACTCACAGTCATCGCTTCATTTGGTCATTTTGTTGCCAAGGACATCATGGATACATAGAGTAGGTGGAGGGTAATGCGCATGATGTAAGAGGACAGGGCTTTTCAGATGTTTGATGTCTGCAGTGAGCATCTGCTGTCCGCAAAAGCCTTTTTGTTAGTGTAGGTCTCTGAAAAAGATGTATTATCATTAATGTGAAGTTCCACTCCAAAGAGAGTTCCTTTGATATCTGCAGTGAGCGCAGGGCATAGTTTATTAAAGAAAAACAGAGCATACAGTATAAAACATGCTGTACATATAAACTGTTTAAGAGGCCCACCATTCGTATTCGTGCCACCACCACTGCAGGCGTTGAATTTTCCAACTGTAGAGGGGAAACAAATCACAGATGCACAGCTTTTCTGAGGTTATAAATCCAAACAGCAGTGTCGGCACATGCTCAATAGTGTGAGAGGCAGAAACTTGTTGGCTGCTCACACCAGGGGAAATCTTCATCTCCTTCAACATTTCCATTTCAGCCACTGTGACAGATGAGCAGGGAGAGCTGCAAGTCCACCATCAGTATGCGTCACAGGTTTATTTATACTGATTACCTTTATGTAGCACATTTTCAATGTCTATTCGTTTTAGAGTCAATACCCGTGGTTGTGCACTGGGACATTTTAAAGCATATATTTTCCCGCTTGTATTTAGCTGGATTGCATTGCAGAACACAGTAAATCTGCCATTTGCTTCGGAGCAGATACTTTTTTGGAATCTTTCACCGCATCGTCACGGTTCGCTTCTTCCCTCAGTGTCTGGCTGTCAGGCGTCCCAGCATCTGTGATGCATCATCCTTTTCTTCTCATCAGGACAAGCTCACGTGCTCGTAACCGAGTCCAAGCATATCGTTTGACATCACAGCACATGCCCTTCCAACCTCTCCTCTCAACCTTTTGTGCGATAAAACTTGCTTTCTCTTCACTGCTACTGCGTTGATGAGCCATTAAGCAGCTTGCATCATTTTAATTAGGTTAATTCGGCTTGTCAGCGTGCTATTTTATTGGCTGCGTTCCTTACAATGGAACAGTTGAAGTGTTTATAAACTTTCTGATGATTTTACAGTTTGGATGTTGTGACCTGCTGTGAATACCAAACATGGGTACAAAGATTTTAGAGATCATCTTTTGCTGTTTTAAATGACCTGTATACATAAAGAAGGTTTGACTTGACTATGTTTTATAGTTGTGATATAAAATAATTCATTTTTTGCTTGTGCCTGTGACAAGACTCTTCACTTCTTTCCTCTTATTTTTGTGAGATAATACATATCTATATTCCCCTAATAAACTATAATTGAAATGTGAAATTTTGCGTTTGATTATCACTACTTTCCTCGGCTGTCAGAGCACAGAAAAGAGGGGCAGGCTTATGATGCTCACTCTGCCCCGTCGGTTGTGGAAGCAGTGCTTAATTGGACAAGCCTCTTCATGATTTGAAAGAGCAGCGCACGGCGGGGTTTCAACAAAATCTTCTAATGCTGTCAAATTAAGACTTAATTTGTTCTCACATTATTTTATTTGTGTAAAACCTCGTCAGGGGCATCAGGTTCAAAGATGGCACCTGAGACACCTTTTGGTTAAGTAGTGTGCAAAGTCATCAGCTGCACGTGGTTTCGTTCCCACTGTTGATGCAGGAGCTTATTACACTAACCTCTATGTTTGCCCAGACTGCACTGATGATTTATGGTTCATTGTGGGAGTATTTATGGGCGGAATATAAGAACATTTTTATCCTCGCGCAGACATAAACGTTTGGCGTGAATCAGAGAGTTATTTAAATGAGCCTCACGACTGCAGTGTAACCAGTCACGCACAGAGGCGCCCACATGCTTGCCCCTGAAAACATGCACTGTTTAGTTTGGAGACGTTGCCTCTGCTTCTCAGATTATCATGTCTGGCTCCTCTCCAAAGTAGTAGTCCCAACCAAACACCTTAAATGGTTCTTGCAGTATCTGTGTGGAACATCAGGGCTTGAAACGTGTCCTTTGAGACAATCTTGTGGGGAACTTGTGTCGCCTTTTTGGGAAATCAACTTAGAAATGAGCTTTCTCGTCTGCTGTGTGGAATAATTTGTAGAACTTTTAAGGAAAAAATGCTAAAATCAAAAACCCCTCTGTAGCCTTTTTACCTGTATAGTAACTACAAGTTAAAAAAGTGTTAATTGGTGACAAAGGCATCAAAATAAAAGATTTGTTCTGTTTGTGTTGGGAAAGTGTTCTGCTTCAGAGAAAACTCAGTCGATGCGGCCTTTGCGAGATGTTTAGTTACTTATCTAATCTATGGCCATACGACAATGCTGTCGACATTAATCTACCTGTCAGTATGCAGTTGTGAGCATGTGTGTGGGGGCATGCCCAGTGACGCGAAGGCCCTTCTTTGTTTCCCTCTCTTTGGTTTCCTGACGGATAGTGGCAGGTCATGTTCCACCTGTCCCATGAGGACAGCACGTTCAAAGCGCATAATCCCTGACCAAACACTGAATATTTGATACCCACAGGCAGGTTGGTTTGGCATCACATCTGTGCAACAGTGCCTGCTCTGGAGACGCCAGACTGTTTTACTTCTTGTACATGAAGACATTCACTATAAGAGGGCGTTTAGAGATAATTTCTGATAGAGAAACCCAAATATTTCTGGAAGTTTTAAGCCTGCATGTTTCACAAATTACTAGAATTGTTACAAAACTACCAAAAAATATACAAATGTGAAATATCAAATATAAAAAAAAAGGATTTTTGTCTCTCGTAGAAGGTTGATGCAGCTTTTTTAAACCTTTTTTCAAAACCTCACTCGCTAAAGGCCTTTTCTGAGCGAGGAAAAGTCCAGACAAAGCACTTTTTTAGTGCCCAGCATTAAAGCCGTGCATGTATCTGTTGAACATTTCTTTGGGGCTTGGACAGGCGGAACAATAACAGATGGAAAACCATGTTATATAATGTCTCTTTCACACCCACTGCATTATCGTAGCATCTGCTTGATTCACCTGACAAGCATCTGGTTTGAATCACGAACATAGATGTCATGCAAGATGAGATCATGAACTTCCGTTTTACTCACACAAAATATAATCCTCAAACGATCTGTGTTGAAAGTTCGGTTCTGATGATTCTTTTGAACTGTCCATCTAGTGTGCAAAATTCTTTCAGTGCACCTTCTGCTCCTGGATTTTACAAATATGCAGATGGAAATCAATGGTTGCGAGATGTTTAACACAGCGAACAACAGATTTGGACAATTGTAGAATCCAATCGAATCATCTCTGCCAAGCTTCTTACATAACTGGAAGAAGAGAAGACGCATCAGGTTCATCCAGTAACAGGTTTCTGTCAAACTTGAAGCGTAACCTTTCACCATGACCCCTTTCTTAAGGTTCACTCCCTTTTGGCGAGGGCAGACGGAAGATGTTTAACGGTGATACATCTATCCGTATCAGCTTCCTGGCAGGTACGTCCTGCTGTCTCTCCGTTACTCAGTCCCTGCCTACTTCTGGTTTCTGGTTTCTGTTGCTGTGTTGCTGTCCAGCACCAGAGCAGCACAGATTCTTTGGCTCATTAGAGCAGTACAAACAGTGCTTGGCTTGAGAACTTACAGTTGGTGTCCTACAGTAGCTAAGCACCAGCTCAGTCCACCCAGATCCTCCTCTGCCTGACTGAAAATGAGTGAGTGTCTGTCAGAGCCCGTTAAAGTGCTGCTCGACAATCTGGCCTAGTGTTATGTAAAGCAGAAGAGGGAGAGCGTCTTCGCTGTCGTGGAAGTATTCTTATAGTGAAAGTATTCTTTGACCTTGCTATTGTCGAGGCTATGGCTGGAAAATAAGTAGCACATGGATTATTAACATTTCAAAACTATCCCGAAGTCCCCGGTGGATCGTTTTGGCCCCATAAAAGCCAGTAAAACACATTTGAAAGCTGGTGCAGTCATTTAAACAGCGTTGTTGGTGTGTTAGCAGAGAATACCTCTGTCCTTCACCAGTCCTGGAACTGCTGATTAATTACTAGAGCTAATTAGGCAATGATGAGCTTGTCACTATAATATCGCCATCGCAACTGAAAGAGTGATTAAACCTTGATGTGTACAGGGGATCTAGTCAAAATTGAAATTAATGTATTTAGTTTTTGACCTTTTTCTATTCCCCATCCAAATCTGGTTTGGATTGGGAATCCAATTGAGGTTTTGCTCAAATGAAATACAGGGCTGTTAAGGCAACCTGACACAGTAGTTGTGGTTCTGGTGCTCCTATCGAGCGTCACCGCCTCAACACCGCTACACCCTCCGGATCGCCCGGATGGCATTCTTCTTCATTTGTCTCCATTTGCATTCGACATTGGCCCGTGTTTCTCCTGTGCCGCTGTCCTTTTGAAGTCACCCTTCCTATAGCCAGAGTAATCAGGTTTTCCATTTGCGCTAATGTTTGTAAACGAGAGTCCTTCTGAGTAGAAGGAATGGCCGGGCTATTTTTAGTAGTGCGTGCATGCTTCGGTTACAAATTCCTGCATGAGTGCGTGTTCAAAGATTTGAGCTTTCATTCACCTCCGTGACTTGGAGATCATGAGAAACTGAATCTTTGGTGGGTCGTTTTCATGTTTAAGCTTCTTACTGTAAAGACGGCATGTAAGTAGAGCAACGCCAAATAGCACTGAAGAATATAAAAATACCAAACTACGCCCTTTAAAACACTCGCTATTAAGAGCAGTTGTAATTTGTTTGGTGTGGATTTGTTTCCCTTGTCTGTTGTTGTTATCAGCACCTCAGAAGATTGTTCTATTAATTGTCCCTGCTCTGACTCTTCTTCATGTGATCATTGCTATTGTTAACTTAAATTAAAAAGTTTTCTCCTTTCTCCGTTGTCACCATTCTTTTTCTTTGCTGCTTCCAACTCCATGTCCTAACTTTTATCTCCTCTCTCTCCCTCTTCCACGTTTAATCACTTAATTTTAAGGCTCTTTGTTTCATATGTTTCCAACTGTCAGTTGCCTTGGCTGCGTTTTAACAAAAAAAACTGAACCTGCCCCAGACGCTCCGCAATACAAGAGACAATGTCCTCTCCACGCACCGTTAGCTGGCAATTATTGGGACTGCAGCCCTGCTCCAGCTCCCCAACCAGAACAAGAAAATCAATACACCTCTGAGGGTCGGAGTGGAGACTCCAGGGAAAGAAGAGCAACTTAGCATCATTAACACGCGCTTATTTCTTCATGCACATCTACTCTGTGATTGTAATGATAATGTCCACGAAAGTAAAAGTAGAAGCTCTAGTATTGAACACTTGATGTTTTATTAAGAGACCTTTCTTGCTGCAGTCCCGAAGGAATTGGGGGCTTTTGTGTGTGTTCTCATGTTTCTGTGCTTTTTTCACTTTTCATTTTCCTGAAGCGTAGATCCACTGATGAAAATGACTGCTCTCAAATGGTTTTCATGTCTCCTTTGATTGGCTGCAGATTGAAATTTCAAACAGATCAATCTCTCTCACTCTCACTTGCGCAAAATGTCACACGGTTGAATAGACAGAGGAAATAAAAAGACGGACACGAGGCCGGATGTAAATGACGGCCCGTTACTTTTGCAGTTTCGGACACTTTTTTACTATGATCGTTGCCGTGCTCTCTCTGTGACTCGTGATCAAAGTTGAGGCGAGGGCGTAATGTCTGAGGGTGTTATTAGTGTCGCGAGCATTGCTGTTCGTGTTATTTTCTTCAACACTTTTGGACAGGAAATAATAATGTTTTACAAATATTACAGGGGAGGTTTTTGTTTCAGACGCCAAGATAATGAACTGCATTAAAGCAGAGAGTGTAAGCAGTGTTTAACTTCTAAATTGCACCCTTTTACATTCGTTCATTGCGGGGCCAATTTGCTTCTCATTTTGGTGCAGCATTGAGTTAAAGTCAGCATGTTTTTCCTCCCTAGCTGGCACATGAGACACACACACACACACACACTGTATCTACGTGCAATCATGCAAAGAATGTGTGCACTTTGCAGCTATATGGGCATGTGATTTACAGTAGACTTACAGTTTGGAAACGGATGATTTAAGGTGGAATTATTACATTACCTTGTTGCGTTGTTTGCTTTTCCACCCTGGGATTATTTCTGCACACTGTAATCAAATCGTTTGCATAATTTCATTTTAATTTGAATAGCCACAGCTGCTGCAGAGATCATGCAGACAAATGAAATAACTTAATGGCTTTCTGGCTCCACCGTGCAGGCGCTCAGCTTTGTGTTGCAGGCTCCAGAGGATAAAGTGGCATTGTGTGACCAGAATTTTGCTGCCCATGTTCAGCGAGCAGTGCATGAGCTCTTAAGTCAAGGGCACTAAAACCTGGATGGACATTACAGTCTGGTCCGCAGGAGACAAGGCCGCGGCTGGGAGTGTGCGGTTGCCAAGATCGAGCCCAGATACATCCACGCCCCCATCAAGTCCCCACACATCTCACACATCTGTTGTAAAACGGTGTAATGACTCACTCTCTCTGGCGCAGCTTGTCATGGATGGCCATGCAGAAAATGGAGCTCCTTCTCCATCATTCTGCAGACAGATTCCCCCCCGACCAACACCACCCGCCACCCCCACGGGTCCCATTACTTACCAGGCTAACTCTGTGTCAACACCAGGCAGGCGTAAACAGAATGGATCTCAGCCGTCTAACATGACTGTTAAAGCATAATCAGGGAGCTCACATTGCACCACCAGAAGAAACTAATTAATTGATAAATTAGCCAAGTGAGCCAAGTAATGTGTTTTAGTGTAACTTGCGTGTGCTTCATTAGTCTTTGTAAGGTTAGCTGCAGAGTCCTGTGTGTCTTAGAGCCTCATTCACACTTGACTGTGCTGTCCAGATAACAGCGAGACCGTCGTCTGTGTGCGTCTTACATGCAACCTTACGCTACAGGCATGCCTTTCACTCTGTTTTCCTCTAGCTGTCATTATTTTTGAAATCCATTGAATTTGACTTTTTAGATGACGATGACTTATTACAATATTTCTGTCGTCACTAACACCGCTCTTTGTCATAATTCCTGATAGGGCTCCCTCAACAGCAGCCGTCATCTGGTGGACTCATCTGACCTTAAAACAGCGATGCACACTCCCACATCTTAAATTTGACTATAAAGCTCTCTCAGATAAGTGCTGAACAGCAGCTTTATAGACCACCAGTTGAGTATTTTGTGTGCCAGATTGATCACAACATCTTTAATGTTTGATGATTCGAAAAGTCCGATTCTTGCTGTATTTTTAGCCAAGCCTGCCAGTAAGAGAAGTTGGCAGGAGCTTTCCTTTCAGCATGACACTGCAGAATACTTTGAAAACAGATTAAATGGTGGCAGCTCACCGAGCGACTGTAGTGACGGGGAAGGGAAGTGATGCACAGGACTCCGAGCAACCGAGCATCCTACAGAGCATCTTATGTGGAAGCAAGACATCGTTTAGAATTTGTCTTCAGTCTCCTGCGGTTTCCACGCACTGCTGACTGTCTCAAATTCAATTTAAATGCAAAGCAACAGAACAAAAGGTATTTGTGTTTGGCGTTTACAGTGCTTCTGCCCCAGCAATCACACAGCTCGGGCCCGAGCAGCTAAGGCCTATCTCGTCCTGTGCACTGTTTCACAGATCACCCTGACCATTCTATTGCCTCTGACTGGCCGGTTGATGCATTTGATTTGTACCTAATAAGGATGGATTACCCTTCCGCTCTTGTCACTTCTTTTCTGCAGCCTATTTTTCCTCCTGCTATCTTCTCTGATTAAACTGTGCCCCTCCCAAGGAAATCTGTACCTATTCTTCTGACATGTTGTTCTGTTTTAAGTGATTCCAATGTAACTTTCAGCCTTCTAAGAGATCTGCATTATAAATAATAATAATATTACACGACAGAGATGATTAATCACAGTCAATTTTCTGGGGAATAGTTACATTGGTTTAGTAATAGATGGATCAGTTGGATGATTTTGATTCACTTACCTGAAAATTCATCATTGCAAAACCCCAGATGGATTTTTATAGTGGAAAGGACTACCTTACCCCCAAATGCAATATGGGCCTTTGTGGTAAAGGAATCAAATATTTATAACCTATACTAGAAGGAACAGAATTTATTTCATTTGACAGACTAGTTACACAATATGGGATCAACAAGAAAAGATTTTTAGAATATCAACAAATTAAATCCATAGTAAAAAAGAAATTTAAACCGGGTCAAGTTGAACTACAAACACCACCAAGTGTGGTTCAATTTCTTACTCTTAAAACCCCCAAATTACTATCCAAAATATACAGAATGCTTTCTAAAACAGATGAATCAATATCACTTCCTATTGCAAAATGGGAAGCGGATTTATCAGATAACTTAGACCTAAACTTCTGGTCTCAGATTTGCTTAAAAACCTTTCATCTAATTAGAAATCCCAGTCTTCAATTAATTCAATACAAAATATTACATAGAGTGCACTATACAGGTCATCGGATGTTCAAGATGGGCTTTACGTCTACCAACAACTGCTCACACTGCCAAACCAATTCACCGGACAATTATATCCACGCTCTTTGGTTCTGTCCACCAGTTCAGAAGTTTTGGCGCGAGATATGTGAAGACTTATCGAAGTGTCTGAAATGTAACATTCCAACTTCCCCCTTAGTGTGTTTGTTGGGCAGCTTAGATAATGTCACTTCAGAAAAGAATATCACCCATATGGTTTTCACTGCCCTATGCATAGCCAAGAAAACAGTCCTCATGAACTGGAAAAATAAAAATAATCTTAATTCTAACCAATATAGAAATTATCTATTAGATTACATTAGTCTTGATACAGCCTCTGACACCACATCAGATCAATTGCTCTGGGCTCCTTTGATCAGCTCCATCACCTAGTGGGGGTGGGGGGTCATAGTTTGGTCCCGCCTTCACTGTTGTGATTGGTGTGGGGGTAGGGACAGGCTTAGGGCGTCGGGGGCTTCCCCGGAGGCATTTTCCTTGGGGGGCTCAACCCGGGGTAGCGGTCATGTCCGGTTAGGGGCTCTGTTGGCTCTCAGGTGACTGTTTCCTCGCGGCTGCGTGCAGCGGGACTAGGGGAGGGTCTGTGCTGACGGACGTGGGTTACTGACCTGGTAGCCTGGCTGCCCCTGGGTGGGTCCGGGATGGGCGTGAGGTTCTGGGGGCGCTCCGTCTCTGGGCTGGGGCCCGGGCCGGGCCTCGGGGGCTTGGGTCCTGGTTGGTGTGTTGCCGGGGTTGTGGGCGGGTGGGTGCATGGGGGCCCAGCCCTGGAGCAGGGTGCCGCCGGTGCATCGAGCCACCTGGGGGGCTCTTCAACTGGTGGGGAAGATTGTCACATCTTGCAGGAGCTTTCCTCTCCTCAGGGGCTCTCTCTACAGGAGGGGGAGATACAGGAGAGGTGGAGGAAGATCTCAGCCTGGGTGTTTATTGTCTTATGTAGTCTGGAAGAAGAGTGGATGGTGGGGTGGGTGCAGTTTTCTCTGTGGTGGGGTTGGGTGGACTGTCCTGGGCTCTGTGGGGCCGGGAGGCGCTGCTGCGCTGGGCCCCGGTCTGGGTGGGCCTGGGCCCCCTTTCCCTGGTGGGTCGCGGAGTATGGGGGTGCCTACTGGGGTCAGCGGGGGAGCTGGCCCCAGGGAGGGGTCACTTGCCCCTCCCTTCCTTCCCTCCCCATCTCCAGCTGCCTCACTCTTCCCGCTCCACCACAACCACCCACACATGCAGGACCTTGGAGTAGGGGTATGTCACCAGGGTGCAGAGGAGGCCACCCCCCCCACCCCCCCCCCCTCCCCCGTCCCCTTCTGGCTGCCCCTGCCTAAATTTTATCCCACAACTTAGACATTCACATTACTCACACTCTCATTACACATACATATAGGATCTTGGGGGTGGGCACGATACACGGAGTCCAAAGTACCATCAGGGTGTACACCCCACCCCTGGCGTCGTTGCCCACCTCTCAATGTTAAATACACGTAGACATTGAGGGCCAGCAGGAGGGACCATGCGCTTACCTGCTGCTCTCTGGCAGGCAGCTCCATGCCCTCCTGCGTTTTAAATGCACCTTAGAACACACATGCATCAACATTACAATGAGCGGGTGGAGGGAGGTTTGGAGTCTTCTCTCACCCCCATTCTCTGCGGCCTGCCGGAGCGGGGGGGCTAGGAGGAGGAGTTGGCCGTCCGACTGCGGTCTGGAGTGTGGGGCCTCCCTGCTGCTGCGGAGTCGGGGCGGTCTGCCTCCCCCCACCGCAGGGAAACGGGTAACACCACCTGGGTCTGGGTGCAGTTCCCCCCTCCAGGGGCGGGGGTACCTAGACCCGGGGCTTAGAGTACGCTTGGGGAGTGTGATCGTGTGTACAGCGTCTCTTTATGTCTGTCTCCACGTTGGTTGAGTGTGGAGTAAGTGCATATGAGAGCATGAGGGTGGGAATGGATGTTTGTATATGTGTGTGCCTGTATTTCTGTGTCTATATGTCAGGTTGGGTGTCAGGCGCCACCTCTCTGGGGACATCTTAGGCCCTCCAAGGTATGGAGGCCTATCTCCCCCTACCACCACTTCCCCTGCCAGTGGCGGACTCCCTCAGACGTCGGTGCGTTGGTGGTTCTTTGTGTCCGGGGATGGGCGTCCAGGTACACACCGGCTCACTCCTTGGCGGCCGCTTATCGGGGCCTGGAGCCTGGGGCTTGCTCGGGCCACTTCGGAGGTGGGGTGCCCCCAGCCTCTTGGCCTGGGGCTCGGTCACTCAGGCACGGCTGGCTGCCGGCGGAGCTCACGGGCGCGTCACTGCAACTCCCCCTGGCTTCTGCTCCGCGGCTGCTGAGTGAGCCCTCATCTGGGACTCTCCTCAGCTCTTTCTGGGACAGTGGCGCAGCTGCCCCTCTGTTGGTCTTCCTTGGTCTCTTGTGTTCTGGGGGCCTCTGGATGTCTGGAGTTTTGATCTCCTCCATACCTGCTTCATGCCCTGGAGGACGGGGCTGTGGCCCCCCCACACCCTCTAGCAGATCATTACATGAAGGAACCTTTTAAAAAAACAAGCGCGTCCATGCTCACAGGTGTACACACGGGTGATCACACCCACAAACTACACCCTTTTTGGCTCCTACCTCAAAGCACACTGTGTTCTGTTGATCTTATGTGCTGCACAATAATGTTTAACATTTAGTATTTACTGTCATATTCCCATATATCATTGTGATGTTGTTTATTCTATTACTCTTGTTCTCTTCTGCTTGTTTTCTTTTTTCTTTCTCAGCAGGTGACCCAGGTGATTGATATATGCATTTTTTTTCTTTTTTTCTTCTTTTTTTTCTTTTTCTGCTCATTCTGTTGGTTTTTGGTTTTTGCCCTTCTCCCCCGTCCCTCTTCTCAGCTGTTTCTCTTTCCCTCTTTCTTTCCCCCAGTCAAGTCTGTCCCATGTTCAGTAAGTGAAAATAAAATAAACAATAAAAGGTGAATCAAATGGACTATTATGGCAAGGCTGGGATGGTCAATTTGGTAAAGTAAATCCGTTGGGCATCTTTCTTTGCCTTTAGACAACAATTCTGATGGCAAAAGAGCCAAACGGGACAGGCAAAAAAATAAATAAATAAATAAATAAATAAATAATAATAATATTACACGACAGAGATGATTAATCACAGTCAATTTTCTGGGGAATAGTTACATTGGTTTAGTAATAGATGGATCAGTTGGATGATTTTGATTCACTTACCTGAAAATTCATCATTGCAAAACCCCAGATGGATTTTTATAGTGGAAAGGACTACCTTACCCCCAAATGCAATATGGGCCTTTGAATAAACTTAACCTTATTTGCACTTATTTGAATGCAACGTTTCCTGCCTGACTAGAAACAGGCAGACCATCTCTTATGGTAAAAACATAGCACTGTGGAAAAGCTCTGAACATGCCGCTCATTTCTTCATATGTTGCTTCCAAGAAGCCACACTTTTAAGCAAAGTGTGGTTTTGAGCACTAACTCACTGACTATTGGCTGCTTTTTCACTCATTCCACCTCATGTACCTGGCCATCTTCACTTTTTCAGTTTTTGGGTTCATTTCTGTATGTTACACCACTTAACACTGATCTATGATTCACTGAGGCATGCAAGTGACATTTAAGTGAGGGGATAGAGTAAGTATAACAGTTTGGTTGATGCAAAAGACCTATTAGCTGAAACATTGGTGTGTTTCTAACAAATTCAAAGAAACAGGACAAGAAAAAACTATTTACAGCACATGAACAGTATCTAAAAGGCGTGTCCTTGAGAAAAAGAGAAAAGCCAGGTCCTGGGTAAGCCATCCAGTCCTTCAGTTGATCCATCTACTGTCCACTGAAACCTCATCAGAAATGGTCTCAGTGCAGGGGTGGCTGTCAAGAAGCCATTTTAAAGGAAGTGAATCATGGAGGATAGATGAATCCAAGTTAGGAATGCTGGGTACAAATGATCAGTTCGGAGGGAGTCAGGAGAGACGTACAACAGTGAAGATCTTCTGTACAGTCAGAGGAGGCTCTGTCATGGTTTCAGCCAGTGGTGTTGGAGATCATGTCAAAATTGGTTTTGATCCACTATGCAATACAACCTGGAAAACAACAGATTTGTTTTCACCATGATAATGATCCCAAACAAACCAGTGTAGATTAAAAACAAACACATAGTGAAACCATATAGTGGAACACTAGGAGTCATGGATTGGCCTCCCCAGAGGCCGGACCCCAACATTATTGAAGCGGTGTGGGATCATCTTGAAATGAGGAAGACTTTTGGGCACTACTGTACCATAAAAGATGGTCAGCCTTTTTCTTTGATGGTATTTTTATCGTTAAACCTTCAATTAACGACTGTCCTCGTGAATGTGACGTCATGTTTGCATTCACGAGGCTCAGGGGGTTGGGAAGCGTATCTGTAACCGGAAGGTCGCCGGTTCGATCCCCGGGCTCTCTGTCCTGGTCGTTGTGTCCTTGGGCAAGACACTTTACCCTACTTGCCTACTGGTGTTGGCTAGAGGGGCCGATGGCGCGATATGGCAGCCTTGCTTCTGTCAGTCTGCCCCAGGGCAGCTGTGGCTACAACCGTAGCTGCCTCCACCAGTGAGTGAATGTGAGAGTGAATGAATAGTGGCATTGTAAAGCGCTTTGGGTGCCTTGAAAAGCGCTATATAAATCCAATCCGTTATTATTATTATTTCTCAGCTAAATATTATTCATATGCGTGACAGACCACTTTATCCAGGTCACATCAGTTCAGATCCTGGTCGGTCAGGTCAGACGACTTGAGGACAGTGTAAACAGAGCTACCTTTTGGCTCAGTCTGCGACAATGACAACATCGCTGCCTGCTGTATTGCTGGGCATTCAGACCAAAATGCAGCTGGTTGCTCGGGCACGGGGTTTCACATTTAACGGTATTTATTAAGAACAAACAAAGACAACAAACAATAAAAGTTGTATGTTGTTCAGCCTGGGGATTGTAATGCTGTTGTTTACAGCTCTAATCTCTTCCGGTCTGTGGATAAAAGTGTAATCTGAGCTTTGCTAGAGTAAATAGAGTCGAGTCGCTGGAGCAGAAATGGAAAAGCTGAAGGAGAAAATAGAGATGCGCACAAAGCAATATTTCCTTCCTGCATTTCCATTCTCATCCTTTGTGAAATGTATCACTTGATGCCAGGGACTGAGCCAGAATGACTATTCTCAGAAGTGTCCATTTTGTTGCAGAGAAGCCAAACAATGTGCCAATGTTAACACAGAGAGAACGCAGTGCAAGAATGTGCTTTTAATTCATGTTCATCTTATCATCTAGCTGAGTTACATTTGAACTAGATTTCAACAAAGCCTAAAAAAACAACAACCAGGGAGTATCAATCCTTCATAATACTTAAGATAAGACAATAAGATAATTTATTTTAAAAAAACAGACATGGTAGCAGAGAAAACAGCCTCTGCAAACTTCAGGGTTAGTGAGAATCAGTTAGAGGTGACATGTGAGATGCATTAATAGGAAGAGAAAATACTTATTTGACAAACAGCTACTGGCTGCACGCTGCACCTAGCTTATTGGAAGAAAAAAAATCACGTTATGCAAGGCAACTTTATGATTAAGTGCATAATCATAGTGAATGCTCATTACAGTGAGCGTTCATATAGCAGCTTGTGTAGATTTCTTGATAGAGCCAGCATAAAATAAGTATAATCACTGGTTTGATCTCAGAAAGAAGCCAACATGTGGTCTGGTGTTCTGAGCATATGCAGCCATTAAACAGAAATTTAGATGACGTTTGAATTAAGTTTAAGCAGTAGGGCGTCCAACTAAGTAGCAGCTAAGGGTTTTTTCCCCTCATTTTTCTCAATATACAGCTTTTAGATTTATCTTTCCATTTCTTCACTAAAAGATGCATGAACTTATTCGTGTGTCTGTTCTAAGCTGTAATATCAGGTGGGGTAATGTGTTAAAGTCTTTCCTTATTGTGAAAATCATAATTGTATAAGGTAAAATATCAAGCTTGAACTTCTCCCGCCTCTAGTTGCGCCTCATGGATTTTCATTAGACTCTTACTTTTTCTTTGCTTTCTGATTTATAGACCATCACTTCACTTAAGCTGTCTGATGAGCTATGACTTCATACAGGGCAAATATTGAGAGCCAGTGTTGTAACAGTGGTTGCAACTGAAGCAGTGTTCTTCACAATGTGCTGATGGAAAGTGCTATCAAAGATAAGGGCCTCTTGTGGGGGAGGCTGATATTGTCTGTCAAGCATGGATAGTGGTGTGGGATTTCAGGGTTTCAGTGGGGCCGAGTAGGAGACTGGATTTCTCTGCCATGTTTCACACTGGTATTGTCTGTGTAATCAGACACTCATGGGATTTGATTGGGTATTATGAAAAGGGTTTGTTGCTAGCCGGTGGTTGTTCTTAAATCTCTATTGCCTGATTTTTATTTTTTATTTTTTTACTGTACCCTGTTCTCAATTTAAAAAGTTGTAAGCCCCAGCAATTCATTGAATTTAATTCACTGGGATCTTTCACTTTGCTTGCTGTAGTATTCGTTGTCTTTTCTCATTTCCTGGTTTTAGGAGCCACGGTGTATTACTTTTCTTCATTGTGAATGTATTGAGCGGTGAAAAGCTAAGCTATGTAGCAGCTAAATGACAAAGAGATAACTGATGTTATTGACATATCTGTTAGTATAATATTTTAAATGCTAGTCTTCTTCCAGAACTTTACAATTTTTTTTACAGGTATAGCTATAACATTTTTAGGACTGTACCAATATCTAGTGATTTAGAGCAGTGTTTCCCAACCTGCCGCGGCACATAGGTGTCCCGTGAGAAATGATCAGGTGTGCCGTGGAAGATTATCTGGTTCCACTTGTTTGGTACTCTAAGCCAGCGGTCCGCAACCTTTTTTGCGCCATTGACTGGTTTATGTCCGACAATATTTTCACGGACCGGCCTTTAGGTGTTGCGGATAAATACAACAAAATAAAACCAGTACCGGTACAAAAAAGAGGAGATTTATTCATAAAACATGGGAAAAGACCCAGGGAAACTGAGTTAACGCTAAAAAACCATGAAAACCATGAATTTCACACCCGAGCCTCATCTCTCGCTGCCCGGTACCCGGTACCGGGGGTTGGGGACTGCTGCTCTAAGCGACCAACGTAACGGTCAGAACAATTACATTCTGTTTCACTAGATGGCAGTACAGCTACCTGCTCTAATTAAATGGGTTGCCAACTGCCAGTAAAACAGAACAAGATGAAGAAGGAATTATATAATAGTCATGGTGTGAGACGACGCAGCACATAACAGCAATAGATAAATACTTGAGAAGAAAAAGTAGTCAATCTGAGCTGGGCCCTGGAGAAAATTCAGACCCAGACGAAGGCCCTAGCATGAGTAGTGGTCGAAAGAAAGCAAAAAAGGTATACTGGGGACCTTGAGCTGCCGTTCCAAACATGAGTCATGCCAACAGTTAAGTTACAGAGTGCCCTCTGGGTGATGAGTGCCCAAAAGGCTGAAGGGGTTACTCCAACATCAGCCTGGGGTGTGGGTGGTTAGGTGACATGGACATCCAAGTCTGTGAATGCAATAAAGAGAGAATGAAGTGACATACGACTTTATCTACAGCATAAGGACATAGGTGTATGTGCAAATGTTCTCAGACGAGTTTAATCCCAGGGACCTTGACCTCAAGGGCAAGGTCAGAGGTCAAGTTTTCTGAAGATTTTGTGAATCTGATAACTCGAGAAGTTACCTAGGATTTTGAAATTGATGCCATCGGTGTACTACTAGGAGGTTGAGGGCTACCACTGGTTGCCTCCAGTATTTCTAAAATTTATTTTATTGGTTGTCATAAATGCTGATAGGTCGCCAAGTAGCTACTATCAGCTGATAATGGTCCACCAATGAGTCAGGTTGACTCTATTTTTCTGTGGTATTGCTCTGGTGACCCACGCGGTAGAGAAATCTCTCTTACTTGGTTAATTAACTTGTCGGACTTGTTGTTTTTTTTTTTCTGCAGGATACGGTCCATTACTGTGGTAAAGAAAAAGAAAAGTTATGTTTTTTACAACTGCAATTTTCCTGTGACTCATGACTAACAGACTGACATTAGCCAGACTTACTTGCTGAAGCTTTCTTTCATGGTTCCTGGTTTTTGTTTGGTATTTATTGCATTACAGTTCCTGTTTTCTTTCTTGTGTTTCTAATTTTTCTTGTGGTTCTTCTCAGTGTTTCCCCATTTTTGCTGCCATCTCTTTTGTATCTTTTAGTTAGTTGTCATGCCTCAGTATTGGCTGTTTGTCTTTCTATTTCTTCCTTTTTTTGTGATTGTTTGCTCTGGCTAAGTGGAAACCAGGTGAGAAAATCTGGTTTCCACTTAAGAACTCTGGCCAAATGCAAAAATCTGACTGACAGACATAATTTGTTATAGTTATTATAGATATTATTATAGATATTAAATAAAGCATTCTTGTATAGGCTATAATTGGGTCATAAATTACCTCACTCAATCATTTTACGCTAAAATAGTTCAGTTGCTTGAGGGTTAAACACATGTAGAAAGCTACATTTTCCAGGTTACCAGGGTAACAACACCACTTCCATATTTTACATGCACTTTTTTCATATGGCTGTCTTTAACATACCTATAGGTCATAATTATAGCTTGCACAGATGAGCTTTTTGGTCATTTTCTCGGGGGTTGTACAGTGTCGTTTCTTCTTTTTCTTCCCCAACCTTTAAAGCTTTACCCTTTGCCAGTCTGTCACAGAGGCTGTATCTCTTCTAGTATCTGCTGCTGGTTTGTGGAGGTGATGGCGCCAAGCTAAATGATAGTTCCTCCAGGTTCATGTTTAATGGAGGACCCCATTACACATGAAAAATGGCCCTTGTTCTGTAATGGCTGGCTACATCCAGAGCCCGCAGGAACAACACAGAAAATGCTCTAAAGCGGGTACACGCTGTATAAGTGATGATCTTTTTCACTAAAGATGCCGGATGTTATTTTGTGATTGGTTTTTCTGACAAGGTGTTAGCATGTGCCGTCACATTAAAGTATGTATTCACAGCAAGTCAGTTTTTATTGGCGAAAGACGCTGATGGGATGTGTGAAATTACATTTAGCTTAAATCAGATTGCATTGTTATAGTTTATGTTGCTGGCCTGATATATGAAAGAATAGCATCGGCATGCTGGATGATATTTTAAATCATGTGCTTGAGCCAGTCAGTTAATTCTCTTTAGATCAATAAATAAGATGTAGCACAAGAGGCTCTATTGATTTTTAGTTTTTTTGGTGTTCAATCTGAAAGTTCACTATAATGGCATAATTATCAAACACTTGACACTTCTTCTTACAGCTACCAAATAAAACGACTCGATAAGACAATATTTTTACACCTATGAAGGAAACCTGCATATAGAGCAAGGACAGGCATCGTCCTCTGGAAGCATCATCTTTTTTGTAGCTGTTGCTATCTTATTATTATTTTTAGACGTCAGGGTTTAATTTAAGGGCTAAGTTAAGAGTTAACACTAGCATACTCGGTAAGCTGGATGCATGTATTGACTGTATGGGGGCTAGCAAGTGCCATGTAACATGCAATTTCGTCACCGTTGGTCATATTTGTTGGATTGTATTTAAAGGCTCCAAAAGGTTCACTGAGTCCGGTTAGCTGAGGTGATGTCTGGAAGACATGGTATACCCATCTGCCAGTCAGCATGTCCATGCTTTTAATAAACTTTAACAGGGGTGTATGGAAAAAAAACAATTTAGATTTATAGAGCAGCTGCTTCTTCTCCCGATCAAAACATATTTATTTCTTTTTATAGTTGGACATTCTGAGGCGAGAGATTGTTGCAATTTTTAAAGCCAGCCTCGAGTTGCCAGATCAGGAACTGCAGCCTGTCTGAGGCCCATCTGAAATACTGAGCTCTGTAGCAACAATAGCCTACAAGTCTGCAAACAATAACTCAAACAAAGTGGTCTGATTATCTGACAATGGTTCCTAGAAGCACATACAGTACTGTGTAATACACTTAGCAAGCAAATTCTCACAAACAGACAAGGAGGAAGCACTCAACACGTCACCAGGAGATCACATTTCCCATCAAGCTCTTTCCCTGCCCCACGTTGAGCCTCGAGCACCAGCCCTAAAGTGACAAGCAGACAAATTGGTCTTGAAGAAGCCCAGAGGCAATCAGAGCTCACCACTCACCCACAATTACTTGTCCTTTAACACAACGATCAATGAGTTTGACCGGCGCAAGCTGGGACACGCTAAAATAGACTCTCTGGGTGGGTGACGCTCTGGAATAATGAGGCAGAGAAAGGTTCACGAGGTACATTTTTGATATGAGAACCCAGTAAGTCCCTCCTGCTTGATCTGCCCTGGGGCTGATTTGGAGTTGTTAAACTTTAAGCTAGTGGTGAGGTTTATTTCCACACTTGATTTTAAGGTGTAGCAGTTGTTGTTTTTTCACAGGCCCTGATGACAGCAAACACAGTTGCGTACATGGCAATAAGGAAATTAAGTTAATTTGAGCTGTTGGACAATTAAAGCACATTATCACTGTAGTTTAGACACCAAGAGAAGAAAAATTACTTTCCTGCAGTCTTATTATGTAGTCACCTCATGTGTGCTTGCTCTGATTGCATACCACTGTTTTATAACCTATGCAAATACTGATTGCCCTCACTTTGCAATTCTGATCAGCCAGCCATAGTATTATAATGGGCTATCAAAATAAGCATTGTGAAGGGCACAGGAAGTTGATTTATTTTAATATTTCTTTCTGTAAATATAGGACAAACACGCATGTTTATTGACTCTATTTATGATATCAAACCGATATTGCCAGGCTTTTTCTACCATATCAGGCGGCCACTGCACACTGCATTTCTCTGAGATTGTGTGAGTGGGTTTGTGTCACAGTAGTGGGACTGCTGTGGCTTGTTCTTTGTCAGAACAGTGCAAAAATACTTGCCCATGTGTGGGCTGTCACAATGCATCTGTCTGCTATCACTGCACAAAAAAAGAGATTGTAGAGATTTGTATATAAATATAAAAAGGCAAAAAAAGTCCTCAGGCAGGGTTCTCAAGCTTTTTGGGCGTTTGTTAATCAAATTGCATCTGCTGATTTCTTATTCATGACCTCAACATGACGTAACTCTGAGCTCAACACATCACCACGCATATACAGATACTTCATGTTCTTTATCCAAACAGTTGTGTTCTCATTATTTTTTCATACTTTGCCTAACCTATGTATGTCTTGATTTACAAAAGAAAAACAAGCTTATTATAGGGAGGTAAATATTGCCCTCACCTTCAATAGCGTGCACTGTTTGCTCATGAATCACTGATGATCTGTGTTTAAACCACGATTTTATTGGTCTTAAATTCAATTCCGCACTTCTGGCAAACAGTAGACTGTGAATAATTGATGCACAAGCCATGTCTGAGGGCAAGAATATAAAAGACTGAGTTCCTGACTCAACTTAAAGGTTTACAGTGCTGCGGGCGATGAAAGAGCTTGTGCTATGAAGGATCTTTTCAGAGGTGGGGATTTGGCGTAAAGCCATGCTCACTGTAGAGAGAGGCTAGCTCTGCTCAAGCTAGGGGGAAAAAAGTGGTACCAAATGTGAGTAAAATTTGGATTCATGTGAGAGAGTCTAACTTTTAATTCAAAATTCAAATCATATTTATTTTCAGTCACTGAACAAATGCCATGAAGAAAGGCAAGGAGAATGCATGCAGCAGAGTTTTATGTGAGTTATTCACCCAGCCACAAACAGCTTCTCTCAGAGATGCTCATGTTAAACTGCATCTGTTCAGAATGCGTATCTATTAATGCTCGTCAACACTGTTGCTTTACACATTTGAATACATCACCTGAAGTTGTAGTCTCAAATAGACGTTGCATATCGTTCCAAATTTCAAATCCTCAAGCTGCACCTGTCTACTTCCTGAGTGTACTCGTGAACCTTATTGGTTTCTGTTGCTGAGCTGTGAAGATGGGAAATGAAGTCTATTGATTGTGTATTGACTGTCCCCAAACTCAGATCCAAAACAGCGCTGTGATGCCAAAGCCCGACCATGAAATGGGATTTCATGATGCTTGCCAGACAATTGAGAGATCATGAAAGGCTGATTACATTGAAGCAGCAGAGTTAGCGTGATGTTTTATGGATGTCAGAATGACTATAGAACAACGTCAATGCAGCTGGTAGGGATTCAGTTATGTCCTCAAAGATTTTTAAGTAAATCAGACACCTGTCATAACAGGAAGTCTTCCAGTTGAAGAGTTGTCTGCTTACACCTGCAACATACCAGACTAACATAATCATACTTGTGAAAATGTAAATTGCTCTTGAGCTGCTGTCAAACTTTGGTGCCAGCAAATGACTCTATATCTCACTGTGACTTGAGGTGTGGATGTTTTTTTTCTGACATCCCACACCAGATGGGGGAGCTTTGCAGATTGAAGTTATTCAAAGTATTAAATATGAGGTTGTCATGGCTTTAAACCTGTTTATGTAAATATTCATATTCCTTCACAATCCAAGCAAGTCTGGAAATAAACACAAGACCGTTTCACAAACTAATGATTGTACAAATTTAGACACTTTAGCTGATTAAGGTGTGCAAAGTTTAGTTTAAGGCTTTTAAAGTTATGTAGAAAACCTTAAAAGCTTTGCTTGGCTTGCTTAAGGTCCTAGTCACACAAGTCGGTGTCTTTCATCCAAACTACAGGTGACTACACAAAAGAAGTTTTTGGTGCCGCATCTTCTTTGTGACCAGTTTTACCCAGGAATACACATTTTTTAACCCCGACTGGGGTTATTAGGGGGTTGCGAACTGGTCTCTAAAGCTGTATGACTGAGACCGGGAGAGGAAAACAAAATGGACACAGACATACACAAAAGCCAAATTTTGCTTCATAATGGACATGGAAAATCCTGCTACTGACATACAAAGTCTTGAATAATCAGGCCCCATCTTATCTTAATGACCTTGCAGTGAGAGCACTTCGCTCTCGCTCTGCGGGCCTACTTGTTGTTCCTAGAGTATTTAAAAGTAGAATTGGAGGCAGAGCCTTCAGTTTTCAGGCCCCTCTTCTATGCGACCAGCTTCCAATTTGCATTTGGGAGACAGACACTATCTGTACTGTTAAGATTAGTTTGCTAAAGCATATAGTTAGGGCTGGATCAGGTGACCCTGGATCCTCCCTTAGTTATGCTGCAATAGGTGTAGGCTGCTGGGGGATTCTCATGATGCACTGGGTGTTTCTCACTCACTATGTATTAACAGACCTCTCTGCACTGAATCATATCTGTTATTAACCTCTGTCTCTCTTCCACAGCATGTCTTTATCCTGTCTTCCTTCTCTCACCCCAACCGGTCGCAGCAGATGGCCCCGCCCCTCCCTGAGCCTGGCTCTGCCAGAGGTTTCTTCCTGTTAAAAGGGAGTTTTTCCTTCCCACTGTCGCCAAAGTGCTTGCTCATAGAAGGGTCATATGATTTTAGGGTCTAGCTTACATAATAAAGTAACCTAAGGGGACTGCTGTTGTGATTTGTCGCTGTATAAATAAAATTGAATTCAATTGGACTTTTCAGTACAACCCAGTATGAAGTTGGATTTTTGCCAAGGCTAATGCCTGAGCACATTTATAAATTCCAGTGGTTAAGCATCAGTAGCACTTTAAGTGACACTATATTGCTGAAATGTTAGCTTTTTATTGATAATCAGACCAAGTGGCTTGTGATTTTTCATGATGACAGTAGGCATATTTCCAGTGTAGCTAAGTTGCTCTTTATAATTCTAGTCTTGTAGTATGTGTGAAAGAGCGTTAAGCAATGAGCCAGGAAGCTGCTATACAGTTAGAGCAGTATAACCTTTTCTTGCTACGCCACCTGATAGCGGGCATTTTCTGTTTCAGTATTTTCAGCATTGTGGTGATGTACAGTTATAACCAGGGACACACTGAAAGAGTATTATCTTCCACAACAAGCAGGTAATGTTATTCTGGTTTTCATGTTCTGCACTGTTATTTTTGGGCTTCAACATGTTTGGATAGATTTGGAAAAAGCTCAACTTGCAATCAAGAATAAAATAGTTTTTTTTTGTATAGTTACATTTTCATTGAACCTCCATCACTGACAAATGGAGGAGCTACACACTCTTTGTTGCAGTCTGTCATATAATTAGAATATAAACAGAGGTGCTACATCAAGGCCCAATATAAGATAAATAAGAATTTTCTGGATTGGAAATCATGCAAAGCTGCTCTACTGGAGTCCTAGAATATAATTATGGATCTTAAATGGAGCATAATAGGTCGTCTTTAAAGCCTGCTTGGTCCCTCTCCCTGTGGCCATTCCTAGAGAGCAGAAAAGATGATGAGCTTTGGCTGTGGTAGCAGCTCACAGGCTGACGCGTGTCCTTCACCAAGTAGGTGACACGGTGCAGTGGCCTCTAACTGCATTAAAAAAAAGAAGCCTTATTCCATTTCTCTCCTCCCCAGAGCACTGACA
Organism: Aulonocara stuartgranti; assembly: GCF_965226115.1. Lineage (NCBI taxonomy): Eukaryota > Metazoa > Chordata > Actinopteri > Cichliformes > Cichlidae > Aulonocara > Aulonocara stuartgranti. The sequence goes on from NC_138941.1 coordinate 33,316,068, forward strand.
AATCTGAGCTCTTGGTGGAAAGCTCACCTTGGGTTTGTGTGTATTTCTTTGTGCACGTTTGTGTGGTTGCACACATCTGAAATGTCCCCTAACTAAATTTTCTCATGCCCTGAAAATGACTGTATTAATACTTGAGAGGCGTCCGCTTGTACCACTGTGACGAATGCATGTTAAACAGCACTCGGTGCAATTTAAAGCGGCTTCACATTAAAACTGCACCGAGGCCTTGTAAACCTGCAGAGTGGGTTACTATAATTGACTCCTGCAAACAGCAGAATTGAAATTAGCTGCATAATTGCAGAAACGGGCTGCTTTCCAGCACTGAGCTCTGATTTACAGCTGAAACCATGAAAAACCCTGCTACTGAGGCAGTAGCTGTCATGGCTCACAATGTCCTGGTGCTTGGCTGGAAAAACAAATCCCTCCCTCAGGTGTGTGTAGACATGCTGGAATGTATTCACCTGCTGTGTTTGTTATGTACAGTTGGTGGGTGGATGTAGAGGAGAGCACAGTGAAGATGGCTCTACATGTATGTGCTTCTGTGTTTGTTGAATTAATAATACCAGCCAGACCTCATGATTCGTAGACTGCACCAACCTGACAAGTGTTAGTGAAAGAGCGTTTGACGGGGAGAGAATGGCGTTCCCGACTCTGTGGATTATTGGAAAACAAGCTTGCGGTCTGAGACATGTAATACCACCCATAATTTTTTTGCATAAGATTCAGCAACAGGAAGATTGAAAGATATAAGATATAAGCTTTTTTGTCTCCTTATGTGGTTTTGTAGGTCCTCTGCAACTCTATGTTTTATTTTCTGCAGAGGTCAAGTCACTGAGCTTCCCTTCAGACACATGAAATATCAACAGATTTCCCAAATAGTTGTTATGTTTGGTTATGAGTAGATGTGTAACTCCATGGGGTTAGGGGTCAATTATCATAACAATTTTGAAAGCTATTTGCCCGTCTCATCTTTACTTTGAAAATTAAAATGTTATCTGGTTCCATCAATGTCGATTTTGGTAATTACATCAACCAATAATGTTAGCCCACAGATAAATAATTTGGACTCTAATTTTCTGAGATCTTGTGGAGATTTGAACCACAGAGTTGAAAAATCTGTTTTTGTTTTTCAATAAAGTATTATGACAACAAACCCTACAATACGAAGTTTAAAAAAAACCTAAAATATATATTTCACATTTAAATTATTTCAACTACAGTCTCAGATCGGAGGTACCCCGGCTGGAAATGTATCCTTGCATTTTCATATCTATTGATTTGTGTCAATGTACAAAATTGAGTGAATTACTTTTTAGGTCTACAATGAGAAAAAGTCCAAAAGAGACTAAGGTTGGGCGACTGGATGAATATATCGACCATCGATGATAGGCTGAGCCTTTCACCGACTGTTTTTACAAGAGCAATTTATTTATTTGCACATGAGCACATTTGCTTATAATGTTGGTTGAAGCTAAGAGAAGCAGTCAACTGAAAAAATAATAGCGCTGTTTTAACAGCACCCTCTGTGCGATTCATTTACTCAAACTCATAACAGAAAGAGAGAAAGGCAGTAGCCAATGTTGAGAAAAAAACAAAAGCATTTTATTTAAATAAAAAAAAAAACACTGGTGGGGAGGGAAACAAAGATCATGGTTGTCAGCCGATTCCAAACTGCATACACACTGTTAATGCAGGTTTGTATACTTGAAGAAACAGATTACATGATAGGTGACCGTTTCACCTTTGGCATTGGGAACTTGTCCTCAGCACATGCTCCATAACACCACATAAACATTTAATAATACAACGATACTCTCGCCTCTTTTGAAACCAATTACCTCTAAGCCTAAGATCTTAATGCACTGAACTGAAACATCTCTGGAAGCAGTACCCACGGAGGTCGGTATTTACCATGCAATGCATAATTCAGACACACATATCTGCCAGTCAACTTAAAGTCATGTAATTTTTATGAGCAGGAACTCAACCGAATTCTGTTACATACACCGGAGACACGAGCTGGCTCTGGAAATATCCCTGGTAGGGTGAAAGGTCAGTCACTATAGTATTGTGTGGAGGTGGTTTTAAAGGTTAAGGGGTTTCTTGACTTTGAGCTGGAGATAAAGTGTTAAGAGAGAAGCAATGCGTCAAACAGCAGTTAGACTGCTGAAGACTGGCACGTGATTCATTTATAGATCTGTGCCCTGTGCATGACTTGCTTTGTGTAGCTTGCTCACATTCGCTGCTTTACCTGCTCTATCATGTTTTACATCATACCAGGCCTGCAGTGCTGCATCTAAATCAAGTGAAGGGAATTGGATTATTGCCTAAAATGTGATCTTTTATCTTTTTTTTTTACCTTTTTCTTGTACCTATCATCTCCTTAATATCCAATAGCTCATTTTATGTCCATTTTTTAATTATTATATATTTCAGACAGGAAAAATAATTTTATTCCACTTGTCCCTTATCAGCCCTCCATTAGGATCTTCACACTGAGTAAAATATTCCAGTCTTGTCTCAGCATACCTTAGGCACCATTTAATTCTCATTTCTCAGTGTAACATGAAATTAAAAAATGTGTTTTAGTTTAAACTCTGCTCATCCCCGCCTTTGAAGCTCGGAGAGTATCGAGGGGTTGATGCATGTGCGTACAAAATAGAAGGTGAAACTGTAATTCAGTTTATTTTTCTGCATTTTGTGTTATTGTTCTTTTATTATTGTGGAAAAACTGTGCAGTTTTGCCTGTTATAGCATCTAAAAATGATTCAAATGAAGGGAACCTCACTAAAGCTGGGTATTACAGCTCAATACTTCAAAATGTATCTGTATATTGCACTAGGATCAACAAATTCTTAGCCCTGTGAGAAATTTACAATGGATTTGGTACTGAAGCAATTGCCTTTGCTTTGTCTCTGTATATTAAGAGACACCGAGAGTATTATTCAGCACTTTGTTCTCAACTGTTGGTGTGAAATGTGCGCGACTGAATTAGGCTGACAGGATGTACTCTGTGCTGTAGCATCCGCTCAGAAGACAATCTGTGACTAGAAATGTTCATCCTTGGTCGCTTGTTTCCGAGGATGCTTGTTAAAACAATAACAACAGATCAGAAAGGCGTTAAAAACGAATAATACGTTTTAGGAGCGCTGTTTGTCTGCAGGCATTTTATACCTGTAGGTCTGAGCTGTTGCTTTAAAGTAGATCCCTGTGTGAACTCAACAATGTGTGTGAGGCTGGCTCTGCTTTACACAGCCTTGTGGATTGTACATATTGATTGGCTTCCACTTTCAGATCAAAGATGCAAAGAAGCGCAGAGGCCACATTAGGGATTACGGTATTTCTTTGCGAGCAAACATGAGTGATTTAGAGAGGCATAAAACAGACACATACTAATATCCCCTTCTCAATCTGCAAGGATTAATGACCAGAAGCTGTTGGCATGAGTTCAGCAATTAAATTGGATAGTGAACCCATCTTTTTAAGGATTATCTCATTTGGAGCTGCTGCTGTTCACATTCACATCCTCTCTTACCGCAGTACATCAGATAAGACTACTAATAGCAGAGTAAATCGACTCTTTCTCTCAAACAACATCATCACTTTCTGACAGCCTCGGAAAGAGAACTAAATATCATCTTAACATGATGAAACTCATGCTGCAACTTCCCAGCACTGACACGTAATCTGTGTTTCATGTGGGTAACGTAAGAGAGCAGGTGATACTTGAGGATTCCAGTAGCTGCTGGCACAGATAAGGTTTGGTTAAGGTCTGCAGGTCTGTGTAAGAGGATGGATTGCAACATGTCTCGCCATTTACCCAGGGAAAAGGGTTTCCTCTCCACCCTGTGGTTTATTAATAGCGAGCTGGTGGATGTCGGGCAGGCGACGCAGTGTTAGCGGTATTGACACGGTTAGTGTTTCACCTGTCACTGCTGCTGATAAGCTGTCATCAGAGCCAGCCTAATAGATTTTAGATGAGACTTTGGCACACAGTAAGTTGATGAATGCATCATTTATTGCACTTTTTGTGACCTTGGCACAGCCAAGGCTGTCTGTCTGTCTAAGGATATTGAACTGTATTACTCAGCTGATATTATGAACTTCTTCAAATCATATAAAAGAGGTTAAAAAAATGACCATGATGGGCAAAACATTCAAAGTGGTCAAGCCTATGGAGCAATTTCCACTTGTAATGTCATTTCTTTTTCAATAGTTAGTTAATGTTTTGCCATGTGTAGAAATTTTGGCGCACTATTTGATGTAGCTTCACCCATCCAGTGACCAAAACCTTACTGGAATAATTGCCAACTAAATTATTTTTAATAGTAATTAGAAGTTCATAAACACTGAAACATACTTTTATTCATCCAATCCATTCATTGATTTGTTGTATTCATTACTGATGGTGGTGGTATAATTCTACAAATCCACAGTTTGTTTTAAACCAGTGTTTTTGCTAGATCACAATTGGATCTTAAAACTTTGTAGCTTTCACCAAACTAGCATGCTTTAATCAGGCAGGTCCAGGTGTCTAACTAGCATGGTCATCATTAGCACATGGCTAAATATCATTTTATTTAAGCTAGATCTTTGCATATATTTGTACACGTGGTGTTTACACGAGCACAAATAGTGATGCCTGCAAAAGTTGTTCACAGATCCTGACCGAAAGAGGATTTTTCAGACCAATACAAATACCGATATTTGATGATTTAAAAATCTAAAATATCAGCCGATATTTTTTCTTTCAGGCGCACAAAACAGATTTACCCTAAAATGTATTATTTATGACTTCTTACAATGACAATGCAGTTTTAAAATAGTCTTGTTTTTCTTGTTATTGTTTGTTGCATTCAAAACGCAACAGATTTTTATAACAATAATGTTATAGAGTGCCCCCTGGTGGACGTACTATGCAACATCAACAATCATAGCCTCGATAAAAGATGTTTGTACGTTCTTTTTTTCTACATTTTCATTTATGAACCATTATAAATGCCAATATAAATTTATGAGGAAATAGTTCATATCATCACCGCCAATATATCTGTCAGACTCTATTTGCTAATATACAATATGTTCCATCAGCTGACTATAGTAATGACGTTATCCCCCCTCTTTGCAGCAGTCATCAACTTCCTTCCCTGACTTCCATGCACAAAGCTGCTGCACCTTATATAACCTTTACAACATCTCTTCCGGGAAACAAACGCTCTTTGAATATGTCTGTGATTGCTCAACAGCAGCTCATTGTAAGCCGGTATTGTGACACAAGAAGATCGAGCCTCGATATGAGACGGTGAACTGTGGATTTGGTCTTTGTGGTTTCAGAACCATTTTGGCTCTATTAGCAGGTCAGTTTACTGACCTAATAAATCTACCAGTTTGTTATGAGTGTCATCTTATAACTGTGACCGCAAAGGGGTACTCATACAATTTGTTTATCCAACAGTGGAACTCACAAAAGATCCGTGGAGGATATTATACCATTTTGTCATTAATCCCTTTCAACCTACGTGTTACAGACCATAATTTGTCTTTAATTAAAAGTTTTCCACTGGTTTTATGTCTCCATAATGCCAAAATACAAATTTCAAATGTGCACCAACTACTGATACCCCTGGGATAAGTCCCCACCCTCTGAGCTGAACGGTATATATGACTAAAACAGAGTGATCTTATTAAAGAGCACGTATTTAATATGTCAGTATAATTTCTCACGCAGTAAACTAAACTGCTCCCTTGCCATCTCAAGTAGAACACAACTGGGTAAGATACGCGTAGAATGATAATGTACAGTATCCGGTATTGCTAAAATGAACTGGAGTGAGGAGGAATGTTTATTGCTCTTGGGGTTTATGATCGCACCGATTCAAAGGAGCATTAAATTATGTTTTCATGTTGCTTGTGGATTGCTTATTTTGTGATATTTGTACCACCACAATAGCTGGCAATCATGCCACTGCATGTGCCTCGCAAGGTTTTATTGGGTTCATCCTCACATCTCAGCACGAGTTTCATCGTTTTTTTTTCCTTTTTTATTTGGAGATGTGAGAAGCTATGATTCACGGCGGACAGTTCTCATTACGCAGCTGCAGTGCAATATCCACTGTGTTAAGAAGCAAGGAAAGTGGTTTGGTTAAGGGGAGGAAAAACAATAATTTGGTCTTCCTGCATCAGTGCGGATTTGTTATTTGTTGCTGCTCAGTGAGATTTTAGATTTTGGCTTGACCCGACACATTTCTCAACTGGCTGAGCAGAAAAGCACCACTTTAGCAGCTCTGTTGTAATTTTTCCATGCCGCTTTGGACACTTTCCGATGTCGCGCACGCCTCAGTGGGCACCGATCTGTAAGAGTGGGCTCGGTAGACAGCAGCTTCATGTCGGGGAGGGTTGTAATAAAAGAATGTGACACAGGCGCGGCCTACGGGGTGCACGGTGGCAGCAGGTGGGGTGGCTAATGACAGATCCACTCGAGCGGGTGCCATTGAGCCTCACGTCCAACTGTAACTGCTCGGCTGACGTTGAAAGCCTCATATAACCACTGGCGCAGGTTGTGGGTTTGAAATCTGTGTGGCGTCTGGGCCAGTTATTTGTTTTCAACAGTTTCTCAGTAATGCTGCCTGGTTGTTCTTCATATGGCAGCAGCACAGTTTGATTAAAATTATGGCCTGCTGCTCGGTTTTTATTATGGCTTCGGGAAAGTTCTGTACTTGGATGCGTCATTAAAGGTAGTGCTGAGTCATACACCTCTCCTCTGTTTACGGCTGTGGAAAAAGGGGGAAGAAAAAAGTTCAGAAATACATTAAGCTCGCCAATTCTTCCTCTGTCTCTTCCACATCTCCCCAAATGACTGTGCTACCTCATTGAACACGAGATATTTTGTTAGCTAAGATAGAAGCAAACAAATAGCGAACCCACTGGGGTTCACTAAACATTAGAGTGGCTATATTACCGCACTTTGCCCTGTTGTGGAAATTGTTTTTTTTTGTTTTTCTGCCACAATTTGAAGGGAAGTAAGCTTTTTCTCCTGGACCATATTTGCCTGTGATTGATGGCAGGTGGATGCGGTGCACCCCACACAGTCCAGTTCCCCACTGATACAGACCATCTGGGTTGTGTGGGGTGCACCGCATCCACCTGGATGCGGGGTAGTGCCAGGTAGTGCAGCCCAGTGTCATTGCAGCCACACGTTATGGTTTAGACCAGTCCCAGGATGTTAGGAGAATCACTTTACAGACGGGGGCGTAGAAGAGAGAAAACACTTTGTTTGCTGTGCAGGAAAAAGAAGGAGCTGAGTGTGCATATTCTGATTCTGGCATTTTTATTGTTGCATCATTATGATTTGTGTGCAAGGGAAGCCATTTCTCTTATATGACTGCAAAGTAAAGCCTGCATGAGCAAACTCTGCTACATAATCTGCTGCTGCTGTGCTTTGAAAGTAAGCCCCATGACAAACCCTGCACCCACTACGTCTCTTATGTCCTCTAAAGACCATTCTTAACTGATCTGAACTGACAACCAGCAGGCAGATTCTCCCTAAATCAGGATGTTGGGTATACCTGCTGCCTAAATATTGTTTTGGTCAGTGGTGCACTGGGCTCAGTTTCTGCTTTTCTGCATCCAATAATGCATAAAGCATAAAGCAGTCATTTTTTCTGCCATTTTACCAATATACTGTAGCGACACTGCATTCCCTGCATTGCGACTTAATGGGATTCTTTCTTCTTATCTTGAGCTAAATGTACTCCTGATTAAGAATTTTTTGTCTTATTGTAATGACTTCCGACTAAAAAGGCTTAATGTACCATTTTCCCGTCCTCCTTCAATTTCATTTCCTCTTGAAATTGTGCTTATTTGCTTGCAGTTCTTAGTACATTTTTCTGAAACTCTCTGACTACTGCTTCGAGTTTTCCATCACGACCGAAACTCTCAGCAGCCTTCAAACAGGCGGGATCGTCGCTGCCTGGTGTGACAAGTTCTTTTTTTTTCTTTCAAATATATATTGAAAGAAGATTTATAGTTTGTTTTAGAATAATTTCTTGACACCTTGCAGTGTACTTTTGGCAGGCTGTGGGTTGCGTCACGGAAAAGAAGAGAAAAAAAAAGCACGTCTGCTCTCTGTTATTTACATTGCTCTTTTTGTCAAGAGACGCTAATCTTTGTTATAAGATCTGTGTTGCGTGTCATGTGTGGTTGTTTAAAGGTAAGTGCTTTTCATCTAAATAATGTTTAGAGAGAAGAAGTGGGAGCACGGTGTGCTTGCTTTTAGCAAGATAATGTGACATTATTGTAAAGATCACGAGAAATGATTTCCCTTCCATGTATGTATTTGGACTGTGTGGTGCTCTTAGTTTTCAAGATCAATTGCGCCCTCTAGTGTCTACTTTCATGCATGCAACTGATGGTGGCACAAAAAGAAAAGCCTCACTGTATCCTAGAGGTCATGGCTGTGTTTGTTTCATAGAAGATGCTCTTTCACTTTGATTTTTGAAAGTTTCTAATATATATAAATATATAGAATTATAGAATTCATCAAACAAGCTGATTATACTTCTAAGTCCACTTTTTTCTCTCCCCTATTTCTGTTTTTTTAAATGTTTTTCTAATTTAATGATATACGGCCAACACTAATGGTATGCCAGCAGTTAATTTTATGACTCTCTCTCTTTATGCATGTATAACAAGGACTGATGGAGGACTAGAACTCATAGTACTGCAACTTATGTCCTAATCAAGGGAAAGAGGCTTGAAAATATCTTACTGTGAGATGTGATGAACGATGCTTATCGAGTTTGTCCTGTTTCTGGCACTGATAACATTTTAAAAAAGTGAGCAGTGTATAGTAAATGTTGGCTTTGTTGAACTTGCACAGTTTTGCTGCCACTTAGTGGACGATGTGAAAACTGAGCCATAGCAAAAGTAATACATATTGCATAGCATTTGGATGGCTGTGGCTCAGGAGGTAAAAGCAGCCACAGCTGCTGAATTAAACTAGTTTAAAGCTGTATGAGATCCAGTGTGTAGGTTTTTTATTAACACAGTGAAAAGAACATTTTTTAAAAATAGTTTAGTTTTAATTAAACACAATGTAAAAGTGATGAGTCTCTTACTTTCTCACATTCATTCCTTAAGCGATAGAAAAGCCTAGCACAAATTAAACAATGATAAATAAGTATAGTTTTGTTCTCTGGTTTTCTCATCAGTATTACATCATGGCCAGAAATAAAACTACACCTGCATACATTATTTATTCCAATAATGTCCAAACTCGAGTAAAGTTAGAGGAGCTGATCCAGCCATCAGTCTAAACCGATGGTGGACCAAGTGAATAATTGACATTGTGTCCTTAATATTAACTTCATTATTATGATTGTTGACAAATTATTCTGTGCAAATTGCACTTGGTCTAAAAACTCCAGTGGCTTAGATACGGCTGCTTAAACATTGACAGAGCACGAATAAGTCTCTCATAAAATCAGCAAAGACCCACTGTAAATGTTCTGTATTATCAGTACACCAGCAAATATTGCCTAATGTTTATCCCCAGTACATGTTGTGTTTACAAGAAATATGCAGCTAATTAGATCTGAGATGTGGTGGAAACATCGAGTAATTGTGTAATTCTGTTGATGCATGTTGCAGATTTCAAACAGTTGCATGTTTTTAGCTTGAAGAAAAGAAAACATAGCGCTCACTCTTGGTAATAAAATGCAACATACAAAATGTCCATGAAGACATTTCCAACCAACACGTTCTCACTCCCAAAGCGTAACATTTTATGCTAGGTACGCTTTCAGCCATCCAACACGTCCCTATATTACAAGTTCCAAAAAATGGAGACACGTGAGAACTGTTTAGAAATAATCTACACATGTGCGTTTATTTTACTTAGATTGCTTTGGAAAACACTATCTAACACGATTAACGGGGTGGTTAAGATTAGGGATAAGGCTATGGTTAGTGCTGGAATACACGGTTGGAACCTGTGTTACCGCTGGAGCGTCATTCTATTCGATTTCATCCACAATCCGGCGCGTATCATAGGAACGCGGAAGGTCACCTTTTGCGTTGCCATGGAACGCCTCGAGACGTGACACATTGTCAGTATATTACGGGTCGGGAGTGAGAAGCTGTTCCAACACATTCATCAGTACTTAAAATTAACCGATAAAACTGCAGTAGTCAAAGTGCTGCTGTCTTTCTTTGAGTACATCTCGTTTAAATGCATTGTATGGGAACCTTCAATGGATAAAGCAAGAATGAACTCCATGAAGTGTGAGCTCCACAGTTCATGGAGTTCAGTAAGCAGAGAATTCACTTAATATATTGTACGTGTTTATGACCCTTTTTCCAAGTACAACACGTTCCAAAGCTGTACATATTTGAGCTTACTACATTTACCATAAAAGACTTGCGACTGGCCCCTCCCCCTACTTTAAGTGTGTACTGGTAGAGGTAGATGGCGTAGTTCTGCTGGAGGTTTCTTCCTGTAAAAGGGTGTTTTTCCTTCCCATTGTCGTCAAGGGCTTCATTAAAGTCGGCCATTAGATTGGTAAGGTTTGTCTGTGTTATTGTGGCGCTTCTCTACCTTACAATGTAAAGCCTTAAGATGACTGCTGTTGTGATTTGGCACTATATAAATAAAATTTAAAAAAAATAATGGAACTGATTTAAACTGACTTAGTAGAGTGATATCATTTGAATGAATCATGAGCATTATTAGACTTTGGAGTTTTTTAAACTAGATCAAATGATACTAAATCAAACGTGCTCTACCCTTTCACCGCTGCTTTCAGACACTTTCATTCACAGCGCATTGCACCATTTTTACCAGTTACCTAATCTGTACAAAAAGGCCAAAAAAAAAACCCCCATCATAACCTTTTTTAAAAATGTTTGGAGCTGAGTTTCAGTCAGGTTCCCTCTGGTATTTCATTTATTCTGTGCACGCTGTGTTGATGGGTTGCACGCACCTCCTGTTTTGGTCCACCTGCAGCCACCTCTTCAGACCTCAACCTGTCTGATTCATCGCTCTCATCTCGCTTCAGTTACTGTTTGCAAGCTTCCTGCAGCTACGGCTCAAGTGCAATTTGCATTTGCCTTTTCCCACCCTTAGTTCAGAAGATAGTGAGGCTATGGCTCGCCAGCCTGTGCTGAGTCACAAACACCTACAGCCTTCCAGGATTTCTTTTAACGAAGCGCTCTATATGCACAGTTTGATCAACAGGAAACAACGGGAGGAAGGAAGCAGGGAAGAAGGAAAGAAAAGCAACAGGAGAACCATATCAAACGTGTGTGCGTGTAGGCAGCAGAGCACCTGCCTGCTTTACATGGTGAAGTGTTGATTTCTTGAAGTTACAGGGGGATTGCGTGCTGTTTTGAACAGTAGTCCTTGGATTTGACCAGGCCTCGTTGTTACCAGAGAGCTCTGTAAACTTCAAATTCCAACTTCGTTCCAGTTACGAAGCACTTATGCTGCTATTGCACTTTCTCTCTCCAAACCCATGTAGCTAATCAGATTGTTTTTAGATTGTTTTCCTCAAGTGGTGTGGAATATGCCTCAGCATATGCGGGGATGATTCACCCCAGAGACATTTGATTATTTCATCCTATTCTCTGGAGTGTCCAATTTAATGAAAAGTCATTACTGCTCCAACATAATTAGGATACCCTTTGAAGAGCCATGCTCAGCTGGTTTGGACCAATCTTCAAACTGGGTTTGAAGATAGAGTTCATATTGGGTGTCTATACTTTACTATAATGCAATTTTACTTTGTTAACTAGCTTTCATTCACACACATTATACATGCATATATTCCAGCATTTCAAATTATGAGGTCAGTGAATGCACAAATAATCTTTATGAGCCGAACGCTCGTGTTCTCTAATAATCAGGCTCTTTAAACGCTCGGTTTATGACTGCTACTCCTGGATCTGTATGATGAGGGGATATACTGTTTATGGCTGTCTCAGGAACAGAAGCCCCGCCCATCTGCTGTTCAAATATGCTGTTTGCAAGGAGCAACCAGATAAATAACAGTTATTGTCAACTGAGAATCATACAAAACCACATTAGTAGAGTTCAAGGATAAAAACACGAAGGTGGAAATAAGCATAATGTTTCCACTTTAACTGTCAAACACTGCAGTGGTAAGCATCCAGTGGGTGCTGTGGTTGTCTGAAAATGGTCATATTAATGAAGTTAAATGAAGGCAGTAAGTTATCGTACTGTATGTAGCCACAGTAATGCTGAGCCTGTTTAAAATCGCTGTTCCCTGACCCCAGTGGAGGAAAATATAGCATGACAAATAGCATAAATGCTTTTGCTGAGTATGAAATAGGGAGGTGGTTGGTAATCTAATGCTGCAGTAAATGCTGGTCAGATTCCTTCAGGAGAACATTTACTAAAGAAATGGACTCTGCGTTGGTGATTTAAAAGTCCTTGAACCTCAGATTAGCTACAGACACTCATTTGTCTGTTTCTTTTTGTGTAGATTACATAAATACTTGGTTTTGAGAGTGCGTTTGCTAAAGGTGGAAGTTAAACTGCACTTTAACTTCTGTCTGAAAGAGGCCTCTGAGCAACAAAGAACACACAGCAGGCAGGAAGCAGGTTAATGGAGTGGGTGCAAATTGGTACTTGATTGCTGTGGTTGGCTGTTCTTTCTTTTTTTTTCCTGAATTGGACTGCTGTCACACAGTTCATGAAATGAATTGCGTGTGGGTGGCATAGGGAGCGGAAGTATTTTTCATTCTATTTTCCTCTTTTGATGTGTCACATCAGGCAAAGCATCTCTGCTGTATTTTTTTTCACATGTTCCAAGCAAAGGATGAGAATAAAAGAGATGTGGGCCTCAGCGTTTTTCTGACCTGTTGACCGTCTCCGTAATCCTGAAGATCTGCCACGAAGTCAGCCTGACTCTGCCACGTAAGCGGGTGCAGGATCAGTGCTGAAGAGGCAATTACTTTATTTTTCAGGGTGGATAAAGGCATGGAAGTAGGAGACTTTATTCAGTGTTATGAGTACTGAATCAGTATTGCATCAGAAACCATTCTTATATACATACCATGCTGTTATCTCTCATAAAAGAGAGTTTTCTGCTATACCTCGGTTGTAGTAGTTGGGCTACGTTACATTAAAACTGCTCTGTCATTAATCTATAAAATGGGTGTCAGCATTTGCAACGAGAAGACTTTAAATTATGCACAAGCAACGTTGCACATAATTTAAATATTTACACCAGCCACCAGCCTGAGAGATCAGCTCTAACTTACTGCCGTGGACACCGTGGTTTTCTCCTCCCATTCCCAGCAGGAGATGTAGTTAAAAGGCAGCTAGCGAGGAAAAATGGCTATCTACAGTATGAGCTCTCTCGCCTCCCTCCAGCTTTACCCTCCCCGTGTGAGGAAAGGTCTGTTGAAAAGAGCGGCGGCAAACACTCTCCACAGCATGCTTCTGCCTTTCTCTCATAGCGCTCAATTAATCTAGGTGCTCAAGTGGTACAAAGTAGCTTTTGCAGTGCAGAGATCAGCCAGCAAGCTCTCACTTCATAGTGGGAACACTAGAGGAGGGAGGGGGTCTGCAGAGCGTGCGCGTCAAAATTCAAAACTCAACAGAGGCACGCATGTTTTACTCCCACTCTGCTCTACGTACAGCCCACCTAACACGGTGAATATAAAGGAGAAGTTTGGACCGGAGACCAGATTTTACTTTATTTTCTCCTAATGTGAGGATCCCAGCATATCACTGGATTTTTTTCCCTCCGTTTTCACTCTCAAGCCGACCCAGTTGTGGGAGGGAAAGTGTGCGAAATCTAGCAGGACTTCTAGATCACTAAGCGAGAAAGTCTAGAGGGCATCATGGGAGCTTTAATGGTCATCTTCTCTCTTCAGCCAAAACAAAGACGCAAGACAGGTACGCAAGACTGAAGATCTGTAAATAACGAAACTAATTGCCCAACCAGTAAAGTAATGATTACTCTTTCACTGTATGATGTATTTCATACAGATGGTGTGTGTTTGTGCATATGTGTGTGTGTGTTGTGGAAGTTTCCTGTTAATCTTGTGTTTTCCTTTTAATCTCAAATGAATTCACGGTGCCACACCAGCAGTCCATGAAATTGACTCGAAATTCGCCGCATTTCAGTAAACGTTTGAGGCTGAACTCCACAAACTTGCTCGAGTTTTTCATTTGCTTTTCACCCGGTATTGATTTTACCGTGACAGCACACAGACACACACACACACACACACACACACACACACACACACACACACACACACACACACAGCATGCCACATGCGACTCCCTGCCAACGCAGCCGCACAAGCTTGTGTTACAACGTCGTATCCCTCCAATAATGTGCTGATCAGCGTCACCGTCACAGCTTGTCACTGTAACAAAACAAAAGGAAGTCCAGTCTTTATTAAAGAACAATGAAATATTCAGTGGGTGGCCAGTGGACAATAACTGACAGAGGTTATATTTAGTGGTGTAGTGGGAGAGAGACAGAATGGATGACATGTAAAGTATAGAAAGTCATATTTCACTTGGGTATTGTTGGAGGGCTTGAAAGCAAAATGAATGAGGGGCTCTATGTAACTCTCTCAAGCAATAGATCACAGAGTGTGCTCTGTAAGCAGAAAGGAGAACATGGGATCCAGATACACACAATCTTGCAGGAGATTTCTTGCATATATTGTGCCATATGCTTGCTGTACATGTATACAGTGTTTATAGCTTTTGGAAATTAACACAGAGCTGAGATTTTTCAAAATAGACTGCTGTGCCTGTCGATGATGGTTGTTAGTAGACTGTGAAGTTAAACGTAGAATATAAAATTATTATGAAAGAGTGGATTCATGGTGTCAGACAGCAGTTAAATGGGTTTTCACACTCTTAGCTTGCTGTGTTGGTAAAATCGGTTCTAATTGGCTAACTGAGCAGTTAACTGCTTACAAATTAACTTCCTAGGTTGGTTGCAAATACAGATGCACTGATTTCAGATTTAACAGATGATACTGACCTTTTCTGATCGTAATTGATTTTCCAAGATTATAACTGTTTATAAATTCACCTTTTCCACAATTTTCCTTGTGCGTTCTTTGATTGTTTGCTAATACTGAGCTTGCTAGCTCGTGGCTAGCTCTGTGCTCTTGCTAGCTTTAGCGTTATCCGCTTTTCCTTTATTAGTGTCTTTAAAATGTTCAGCTTGGTAAATGTTGTTTAAGTTTCTCCTTAGGTTTGTTGCTAAATACTTTTTCATGGTGGTCTCCTTGTGGTTTACTTTTAAAAACACTTGTCCTCACTCACAGCGAACAGCTGCTAACGTGTGGCAGTGAGTCTGGGTGCGAGTATTAGCCTGCCCCGCTGTGCATGTGCGTAAAACAGACTGGTACATAATTATATATTGTATGTGAGGTTGACAGCTGGTCACCGGTCAGGCCTGAGCACTGGAAATCATCCAATTCATGTCCTTGGCTATTCAGTCAGTGAATCTCTTAACACGTCCTCATCAGTTGGCGATCCATCTGTAAGACACAGAAATGTTTGTGCTGCAATGTAGTTACACAAACCTACTCATTTTGTAACAATCTATGATTCACAGTTAACCTGTTCATATACATACCATACCATCACGTACCACACACGTGCCGTCATCGGTTTAGACTCAAATTGGGGCTGTAAATTTTAAAATTAACATCATGTCATATTGAAAAAGAAACTAGTGACTGAGACACTTATCAGGAATTCTACTGAAGTTATGGATCAAGTGAGCAGATCTTTTTGCAGCCAGAGAAGGAACCCCCCCTTCTGGCCATTAGGAAAATTGCAAATTCAAAGCATTTCGGCATTAGCCTCTCAGACTGTAGCGGCATCTTTTACAACAATGAACCTTGAAGAGCAGCCTGTTAACTGTCCTTATTGTCATAATTAGTTGGAGTATATGAACATGCTGCTTAACACACACTTCTTCTTCAGGCTATTTTCTTTTATTAAAAAATAAAAAATATTCATCAGAAGTTTTTTTTTAAAAAATCTAACTGTTATTTATGCGAGGAAGCTTGACAGGTCCTTTCTAACATGCTTAAATGTTCTGGGAAGTTGTGTATTGATCTCTTAATTAGTTTATCAAGTGATTAGTATTTGTATTCTAATAGAATAATTTGTTTTGCTTCTGGAAAACGAATATTTGGTAGATGTACAACAGTATAGCAATACATTAGTATCGTTACATCAGCATGATGTATAAATAAGATGTCATTTACCATTGTTAGCAGCCAATACTTTACTAGTACTGTATGTCACACCAAATGTTGAGAAACTAAGAAACAAATTTCAACCAAAACCTGGAAAAACAAAATCAGTATTGGCACTGAGCAGATTTTAATTTTAAATACTGGTATCCAGAGTTTCACAAATGTGCATCCTTAATATTTGCTGCTGTTCTGTTCTGTGGACTTTCAGTTGTTGATCAGCAAACTGAAAAAAGAGAAAAGAATAATGGATGCCTCCTTCAGAAAGAAAGTGAAAAACAAAACTACGGCTCTTACATAATCGAACAAAGCAAACCCTTTTAAACCCTTTGTTTATTCTGCAAATCCAGCTGAAACCAGTTCCACTGCTGACATTTCTGTTTCCTCAAATCATGCAACATACTGATTCATACCATAGAAGGTCTTTATATAAAGACAACATAAAAAAGATGCTCTGTCCGAGAGACCTCGGTGCTATTACACTACCCACTTTAGTATTTTCCATTAATTTTCATAGCTCCACTCATCGGCATGATAAGAGCTGATGGTCCAGTAAGTAGTCACAGGAAGTAGTCTGGCCTCCAGCTCCTTTTCAAACATGCACCTGGACCACTTTTGAATCTCCCCACAGTGTTTGAAATGTTTCAAAGATAATAGACGTTCCAGTCTCATTATGGTGTTGTTCGCTGATGTGTTTGGCCTTGTGTTCGATGTCATTTAAATCCCTCGCCTGTTTCTGTTGTTGGGAGCCTCTGCGAGTAGAGTTTGTGTAGGAGTAGCTAGGTACACTCAGAGGTAGAGCCCTTCAAATGGAAACGGCAAAACATTAACCGCAGTATGACTCAAGCTACCGCACTGAAATTTGTTCAAAACATCCTGAACTAGCAGTCTGATTTTTTTTCTTTCTGTTTTTTGTGGACTAATAGCACCACGCAGTCTAAACTAACAAGTGATGGTTCATGTTCTCGTACTTTCCTGTGACATTTACACAAAGGGCGACAGAGATATCCAGTATCCTTCTTGTCGCTGGCCCCCTCTCCTCCCAGGCCTTCTGGTGTTTACAGAACTGAGTGGCTACTTTGGCCGACCACAGGGACAGCAGATGTCATTTTAAGGGGCAGCCGTGCCACCGATCACCATGTTTGCTCACAGCCCCGTATGATTATAGGAAAAACACATTTTTATTTCTTTTATTTTTTTCTTGTAAACGGTAACTTTGTGTTTAACAAATCCTTCAGGTTCTGCTGAGCACACTGGCAACAAAGAAACATATTTAAACTAAACTCTATTAGCTCGAGCACCAGTTTGGAAATTGGTTTAATTAAAGTCATATCTGAGCAGTGCCCGTCTTCCTCCGTCTCAAAAAGACCTGCGGGAACTGTTTTTACTGTATTCATAGAGTCTCTGAGTCAAAGGCAAATCACTGTAAAATGGACTGTGTGCCAAAAGCACTTTGAGTGAATCTCATTATCTTTTTTTCCCAACCCATCTGCCACATGCACCATTTTTCACAGAGCTGCTCGTCGTGTTCAGAAGTGCTGGGTGATGTCACAATGTGACAGAGAATAGAGAGAACATTCGGTATGCACATGGTTCTTTAGTCCATTGATGAGTATCACAGTACTAAGTGAAAGCTAATGAGACATCCCCTAAGGAGTCAGTTAATATGTAGTTCTGGAATGTATTGTCTCTGTGAATTATTCTGAGTGAAAAGCAGACCTTCAGAAAAGACTTGACATTCCCTTTGTTAACATCTTTATGAAGTAAGGCCTAGCCTGCACTTTTTGGATGAATCTATACCGTCTCCCTGGGAAGATTATCTCAGAATGATATCTGAAAAGTGGCACTGCTTCTCATTAAGCCATGTGGCATGTAAAAGACAGAGCTATCCATATTCTCTGATATGCAAATGTACCCTCAGCTACTCTTGCAGGAGTAAATGAGGAGGAGGCGGGGGGTCACCTATGGAGTCTCTAGTTCCCTTTGGATTTCTCTTTTCTTTCTTATGTTATCAGCAGCGCGTAATCTCAGTCCTTTTCAAAGTCACCCCGTCATTATACAGTATTGGTTTTGCTGCTCGCTAAATTAGCATTTAAATTGAAAAGTGAAGCCACACCGGTGGGCTTTGGGCTGCGAGCTTGTTTTGCGTTTCCTGCCGTGGCGTGGTACTCGGTGCAGCAGTTTGTTCGCTGATATTAATCACTCGGTTCCCACAGGGCATGGTGACCAGTATTAAGAGGGTTCACTTAGAACTGGATTAATGAATAGCTTCCTGCTCGGAGGAGCTCAGCAGGTGCAGGAAAATAGGCTTAGCCTGAATGCGGAGTGACGTGGCTAGCAGTGGGACAACGGCAGTTCCTACTGACATCTGTAGAGCAACCGCAGGTGCTTGCTGTCACTCCTGGGTGCAGCGCTGGTTTGATCAATACTTAATTTGTCGCCATAATAATGCATAACACTTTGTACTGTTTGTTGAAAGGTAGGATAAGACGACAGAGAGGCAATGATCCAAAGCCAAAATGTTGAAGTATAGTTAGAGATGTGACTGTGTCTGTTTCATTTATGAAAAACGGCATTTTGCATTTACAAGTATTCAGATTCATCACAGGTCCCCATGATGGTGAAGAGAAAAGCATGACTTGCCACAAAATACAGTGCCATGCCCTTTTTTGGCAATAGACTATCAAGCATTAAAATTCACAATATGAGAGATGATTTCAGAGCCAGTGGCTGCAACAGGGTTTTTCCTGGCTCAAAATGGGCCTGCTGCGGGGCTGGCTGCATGAGAAAGCACAGTTTCATAAGTAGAATAAATGAAATACCATTGGAAAATTTTATTACAAATATTTTTATTGCCATCCTGTTGATTTTATTTTAGGGAAAGGCCCAAATCCTCTTTGGGGCATGTTAAAATTATATAGAGGCAATGACAGTGTCTGGAGGAAAAGCCTCGTTGTGCTTTGCTTTGTTACCACTTTAATGGGCTTTGACCGGCTGATTCTTGCTTCTTCCACCTGATGGCAGCAGGTCCAAACAAACAAGCTTCTTGCAGTAAGATGGAAGAGGGAAAAAACAGAAGCTCAGTGATGATTCAGAATGTTAAAATGTGGCCCTGTCAGATTGCCATTGGCTAAAACCTCAAAGTAGTGAAAATGCCAGCAGATATAGGCAACTTATCTTCTGCCAAGTTCTGCTTGCTCAATAGTGCAAATCTAAACAGCGCTGAGCACAAACAAATCAATTTTAAGCATGTGTTGAAGCAGTTCAGGTAGATGATACTGATATGTCTTATTATATATTAGCTTCATTGATCATTTCAGACCTGTCCAGAATAAAAGTGCCTGATTTTCCAGTAATATTGGCAGAACAAAACAAAAAAAGAGACCTTTGATTTGACTGTGTTCTTTTGAAACACATGAGAAAGAAAATGTCTTCAACTACAACTTTGACTGCACAACCCATCTCATTATTGGGATCCAAATCACATCAGTTTGCAATTAACCATATTCTTTGAAGGTTACAGGCCACTGGGGCCTTCTTGTGTAATTTTTCCAAACAAATGGAAGACATTAATTTGTTTTAATGCCATGTTGCAGCGCTCTGCTTTGTCTGCAGATGGGAATTCAATTTTAACTTAATTTAACGTAAGGAAAGCACGTTTCTTCCCCCCACTGCATTTATGTTAAGAGGGGGGCTATACCTGCAGGTCCACTGATCACAGTTGTGATCACATTAGCTTAAATAGACTATTTGAATGCCTAATGTCTTGCTGAGCAAATGTGCACAAGCAGAATGGTTGAGTTTGTTTTGTTCTTCAGATATATCTGCACTACGTTGTGCTCATAGATTTGCCTTTGATTATTAGAAACTTCAGAGAAGAAATTAGTAAATCAAACAACCACTGCAGAAGAGCATCTCTGAACACACAATACATCTAGGCTTGAAGCAGATGGCTACAGCAGCAGGACACCACGCTGAGTGCCACTCCTGTTAGCTATTAACAGGAAACCAAGGCTTTATTTCACATAGGCTCACCATAATTGGACAATACAAGATAAAAGAATCTGGTCTGATGAGTATTGATTTTCTGCTGTGACATTTGAATAGCAGGGTCACAATGAGGTGTAAACAGCATGAGCACATGTGTCCATCCTGACTTGTATCAAAGATTCAGGTTGATGGCGGTGTAATGGTGTGGGGGAAATTTTCTTGGCACACTTTGACTCCAACTAAGCATATTTAAATCCCACAGCTACCTGAGTACTATTGCTGACTATGACCAGGCCTATATAACCTCATTCTGATAGCTGTTAACAGCAGGATAGCGTGCCATGTCACAAAGTTCATATCATCTCAAACTGGTTTCGTGAACATGAGCTCAAATGAGTTGTGCTCAAGCGGCCTCCACAGTCGCCAGCAGTGTTGGTCAAGTTACTTGAAAAAAGTAATCAGTAACTAATTACTGATTACTTCCCCCAAAAAGTAATCCCGTTACTTTACTGATTACTTATTTTCAAAAGTAATTAATTACTTAGTTACTTAGTTACTTTTTAAAAACACGATTTACAACCTGAAGAGGTGATAAAGCGATAGATCTGTCAGCCCAATTCTACTTTTTCTACATAATCCATCATACAAAATGTAATCAAATGGAAAAGTCTCTTTTTAAAACTTGTTTTATCAGTTTTAATCTTTTAACTTTATGCATCAAGCAAAAATTTAATTATATGCAACATTCTCTGACTGGAAGAAATTAGTTTAACATTTAAACCTATTTTCTGCACATTCCAGCACATAAAATAAAATATTTTTTGTGTTTACACTCAGTCTTTCAAAAAGATGCAAGTAAAACACAGCAGAAAATAAATAAAGTCAAAGACTCAGCGGTGCTTTTGCTCTATTTTCACCTGTAAAGCAGGAGTAGGGTAGGCGGAGGTTTACCCTGGTGCAGGTGTGCCGCGGTCAGTTGAAGAATCTGCGAGTTTCTCTGTGAGTTTCCCATTACATCGTTGCGCACTCGGTGCTTGCTTGGAAGTTTAGGGGTTTTTTTCGCTGTAAAAAGAAGTTTTCTTCCCACGCACAACGGACGCTAATGTTTTTGTCACTTTTTGTGGAATCAAACTCAAAATAAGGTCAGTACTTCCACGCTTTAAACGCTGCACACTCATACTCTCACCGCACTCGATATATGATCCACTGTTGATCTGCACACAGCTGTTGTCACGAACGGCGCACTCGCTTACGTCACTGTCGTGAGACATTCTTGCAAAAAATCACGGTTTTAGTAACGCAGTAACGCAGCGTTCCTACGGGAAAGTAACGGCAATCTAATTACCGTTTTTGCAATAGTAATCCCTTACTTTACTCGTTACTTGAAAAAAGTAATTGGATTACGCATTACTGCCCATCTCTGGTTGCCAGATCTCAGTCCAATAGGGCTCCTTTGGAATGTGGAGGAACAAGAGATTCACATCATGGAGGTGAAGCCAATAAATCTGCATCAACTGTGTGATGCTATCGTGTCAATGTGGACCAAAATCTTCCAGGAATGTTTCCAACACCTTGTTGAATGTGTGCCATGAAAAATTAAGCTAGTTCTGAAAGCAAAAGGAGGTCCAATCGGGTATTAGCAAGAACAAAGTGTCTAGGGAGTGTATATATTGCAGTATGGCACTATATTAAGGAGTGTAATATATTTTATTCAAAAGTCATCAATATCTATTTGTTACGCCCAAGATTTCCTATGTGTTGGTATTTTCACACATGAGACATGTCAAGATTGATCGACACCAGGAATAAACTAAAATAGAATCAGTATTCCTTTAATAATAACATGTGACTGTTTTCCAGGAAGAATCTGCGCAGGCATAAAGGAATTCAGCTTTGTTTTCAAATATCAGCACTAAATCATTTTTCCCTGTTTGTGTAATGTTGTAATTATAATTATCACAATTCCCAGCGGGTACGGCTCACTGCCTTTTTATGGCTTTAGACTGATGCACTGCTCATGTGATGCTCCGTGTATTTCTCCTGTAGCGGTTTTGTCAGTTTGCAGGTGCTGCAGACGCCCTCTGCCCCCTACAGTACAGTGCATGCTCCATCCAACACAGCACAATCCTCTGCAGTGGCAATTACCTTCATCACCAATCATACACTGATTGATCCCGCACACTGTGTGCTGATGACACGCACAGACCTTGATTATTTTCATTACCATTAGCCGAGGGCCTTGATTACACCCTGAGCAACGTTTTTGAGGTGATTGGAGAGCTGAGATGCTGAGAAGTGGAGGCATAATCTTTGCGATTAGGTTGTGGTCTGATATTAGTATTTGAAAGAACAAAAAAAGGAGCAAAATCTTATTGAATTCCAGATTAAAACACTTTCTTTTTCTTCATGTCGGGGTACAGCTTTTGTCACTGAGGCTTCTGTCACACCTTCTTTTCACCAATTTTACAATCCCTTTTCTCTGAAAGCTACACAGTTACCAGTCCTCTCATGTCCAGAGACAGCATGCTAGTGCACACACATACATACACACACAAACACACAAGACCTGGGAGCTATATTTGGCTCTTACCCAGCTGCCACAAATAAAGGAAAGTAAGTGATAGTGGGATAAACGAGCTGCCCAATAGCATGCGCAGCAGAGAGCGGTTGTTTCCATGGCAAAACAGCGTCCTAACAATTCATTTGAGCCAACGGGCTGCGAAGATTAAATGTGGAAATGATCACTCCCATCCATGAGAGGGTGTGTAAGGGACCTTATCTCTGGAGCAGCTTTTAATTATAAACTACCATGTCACTTTTTTTCCTAATTAAACATGCAAAAAGTGCCTAGGCAGGATCATATTTCTGCGGTTCTGCACCAGGCAGTTGTGACTATTGCTCTGAATGGAAAGAACTATTTCACTTTTTGGCTCATCTTGAAAATCTGACAGAAGCTGCTTGCTCCTTTCATCAGTTTTTAGCAGCTTGATGCCCTAAGTTTGCATGACCTATTTTAAAAACACATTCAGGTCACACTATGAATTGTGGAATTCACTCACCGTTAGTGAAGGAATTGGGCTGTTTTCTGGATTAATAAGTAATATCGTATATTGATAAATAGGGAAACGATACAAACAATATCAACAACTATGAACTGAGAGAATCAGGAGACACCAGATGATTACTTTACTCTGACCTCATCGACTGCTGACCGCAGTCAGAAACCTCAAAGCCCTCTCATCTGCAGTGTTGTCTTTCTCCCTGACCTCTCGCTTATCATCCGTCCCTTATAGTTTTGCTCTTTATTTAAAGTCTAGGTGACGGGGAGGTCAGACACATGTTGTTTTTTTTGTTGTTTTTTTCACGAGCTGACATTTTACACTCATCAGTCCTCCTGCCATCTTTCTCTGGTGTCTCGCCTCAATCAACGATGCTATTAGTTCCTTAACAGAGTTTGAAAAAAAGAAAAGACGGAAAACATTTTCACATCATCACTTGAGTGATTTGCAGTCTTCTTCTGTCAAGAAAATCACTAGAGCGATTTCCCATGATTTTCAGACAATCACTCTGGGTTAAGCTGATTTTGAGTTTTCAACCTGCTTTTCCTGCTTTTGATTAGTTGAGCTTGTCAGTATCACATTTCACTCGATTGTGGCAAGTATTTGTGATTTGTCAATGCCTTGATTAAGCCTGATATCACCTCTAATTTACACAGGTGTTTTGGATAGTCCTTTATAATTAATTATTAAACTTAATAATTTAATTTGTTCAGGGAAAGGGAAAAAAGAGTAAAATCGCGCAAATTCGATACTTATAGAAAAGTTTTGTCTATTAAAGACAGTCGCATAAATGATTGCAGCATGGGTTAGAAAGCGAAGCACACTGTGGCCGTGTTCATCGTTCTATCATGCTATCTTTTTCGTAAGTGGCATTTAAGAAAGGTCAAGACCTTCTGTCACAATCTGCAGATTATGCAGACTGTGTAAAAGTCGAGGACCCAAAACACAGACTCGAAAGGCAGGCGGGGTTATACAAAAGGCAAGACGTTTAATTAGGCTGTTGCAAAAGTCCATAAAGGAAAACATGAAATCCAAAGGGCAAAGCGAAAAACAAAGTCCAAAATGGAAAAGCAAACTATAGCCAGAGGCACACGACGAGAGCAAACACATGTGGCAGGTACACAACCACAGAGACAAAGAACTATTTATGGTTTACACAACGGTTTAATCAGGGAACTGGGCACAGAAGGGTAATAAGAAGCAAGTGAAACCAATGAGAATAATGAGTAAATACAAGACACAGGAAACAGATGACTGCCAAAACAGGAAGTAATAGACAAATGAAAGTATTACACACACAAATATACAAATCAACTCTGCATGAGGGGAAACACTGGGGATGGCTGGGAAACATGTTAAAGAGACTTGTAAAAAAAAAAAAAAAAAAATAAGAGCATGAAAGTAACTAACAGTAACTAATCCACAAAAACTCTAAATTTTTAATTAAATTCAGTTTTATTTATATGGTGCCAAATCACAACAATGGTCACCTCATAGTGTTTTAAGTAAAGACACTACAATAATGGAGCGAAACCCCAACAATCGGGCGACTCTGTGTGAGAAATTACATGCAGGGTTAATCTCCTTTGTAACCCAACATTTCAAACTGTGAGAATTAGGTTATGGCCACTTTGACTGGGTGTCAGTGACAGTGTCACTGTCTGCAGAGACACTGAAGTCAGTGATTTGAGACTTCTTGACTTGTGTTACTGGAACCTTTTACAAGGTCTGCACTAGTATTGATATTTGTCTGTGCAACACAACCACAGTTGACGGTTGCAGCCTGATAATGCTAGCTAGCATTAGCTGGTAAATAGTTGAGCCTTCAAAACAGAACAGAGCAAAGCAACCTACCTTTTTTTGTATGTAGTCTATTGTTGAAGCTTATAGAAATGAGTGTTAATGATTAAATTAGCCATCCATCGTGTTTGTGTGTAAAATTAGGATTATGTTGACAGGTAACGATTGTCTCTCGTGCATTAGCAAGAAAAAGTGTATAAAAATGTGAGCACACCTAAACGTAATCAGTGCTTCACATCCCACAGCAACTGGTGGCTCACCGTCTCTCCTCATTCTTTTACCCTTCTGTCTGTTATTTATCTTTGTCACAACGATCAGGTTCATCCCTTCTCCTCGCCCTTCCCTCCTTGCCTCTTTTTCCATTTCCTCACGCCCCCTCATCTTTAGCGTTGCCACTCTACCCCCCCCTTTCTTTTCCACGTGCTTCTTCTCCCCCTTCCTCCCTCCCTGACTTGTGCCGGTTTCTCATCAGAGCCAGAAATGCAGGGCTCTTAAGTGGAGTTAAATGGCCTGCTGACAGTGCTGAACACTGAGCTCTGCATCGTTGGCCATGGGCACCCTATGACCTGTCCGACATGTTGACTATGAACTTGGAGGGACTGGAAATGATCGCCGTGCTCGTAGTTGTGGTCCTGTTCGTTAAGGTGCTGGAGCAGTTTGGTTTGTTGGAATCTGGCTATGATGGTAAGGGAACAGCTAAATCATTTCTGTCCTGGCATTCAACCACTTGTTGCTGAAAGTTTGTAAAAGCAGAGTGTAGTTTATTACAGTAAGACTACCTGCTGTGCAACAGTGGAGGTCCTCTTACATAGATTTTAAAAATGTTGACATGTTTGTGTTTTGATGGTTAAAACGTGTGATAGTGGACACTGAGCAATATACAATACAAGTCTGACTCCTTTTGCAAATGTCCTGAAAATAGACCTAATGCTACAGGCTGAGTGTGAGCATTAGAGGCTCAGATGGATGTTACTGTCTCCTCGCTGTGTGATTGTGCTCTGTGGACTTTATAAGGTCAACTTTGTTGTCTGTTGCTCGTCAAACGGAAGTCCTCGACAGCCTCTGCGTCCGCCCTTCAAGCTATTTTAATTGAATATGTTGCATCTCTCTGAGTCACCTGACTTTGCCGCTAATTGGTTTAACAGTCGTGATGACTCACACATCACACACATCCAAATATTATAATTTGACTGTATTCCTTTTCATTGCGTCTCAGTGTAATTTTAGGATTTCATTTTACACCCGGTAGTCTTTGTGGGTTCTTGACATTTGCGCCTCCACTTTGATGGTTTGTTTATTAAATTGAAATTAAATTTAATTGGGCGTGAAAGCCTGCATCATCTGTGGGTCGTTTAACTTATTTATCCAAATGAGAGAGAGAGAGACAGAGAGAGAGATGATGATGATGAGGACTGGATTTCATTCTGGTGCTGAGAACCTGGAATTTATAGTTGGGGCTTTAAACTGCCACAGTGACATTTGCTTTTCTCTCATTAGCTGGAAACGTAAAGGGTTCAAATCCAGATGAAATCCTGTTCTTTGTCATTTTAAGGATGAAAGGTTTTCACTAATTCAGGTACTGAAGTAGAAAAGCAGTGATTTATATTCATCTGAATTTTTCTTGTTGGTTGCGGCTACTCTCAAAGATGCCTTTGCTTCATGATTCATTTTGTTTTTGGTGTTCGCTTTCTCCTGGCTTAGGAGGGAACAATGATTGAACCCTCGCCCACTGGAGATTTGTCAAGGTGCCATGCTGAATCTTTCCCACCAAAGTGTGAATCTAATATTGAGGAGCTGGGTCTCTCCGGCACAGAAGACCACCTGTTGTTTATGAGCTCCACTTACTGTACAGGCTGCCAAGCTGTTTGCCTTATGGCTGCGAAAGGCAAACATCTTCAGACCAGCCAGGATAAAAGCAGTCGGTTGCCAGTGTTGGACCAATGTTTGCCAACGTTTGACAATTCAAAATTAAAAGCACTTGCTCGTTCCACTTGTACTTTTAATGTTCCCTCCATGTTTTTCATGACACGAACACCCGGTTGAAGCACGCCAACAGCAACAGTCACATTCACACGTGGGACTGTGAGAAAATCCCATTTATGTCCCATGCAGTTTGTTTGTGGTCGATACTGAACTCAACCAATCAGAAGAAAGAATGTATTTTTAGGTTTGTTAAAGAAACGTGGAGATGATTTATGTCACCAAAAATCAAATTCAGGGATATGACTTTAAAATAACTTTAAAACCAGCAGGTAGATAGTCAAACTCATCCCATATTTTTGTGTCCACGCTTACTGCAGCTGCTGCTCTTGTAATGCTACTTATGTGTAAGCTGCTCTTTCTAACATGTTTCAATCGTTACCCTTCAACAGCTGCTAAATTAAAGCACTTTGAAATCGGATGATTCCATACACCCTCTACTAAAAGTCTGCTATGAAAATTATTGTCATAAAAGCAAAGAAGTGTCCCGTATGAGTGCCTTTTCAAAGGTCCAACCAAAACAAAGGACTTGATTTTTTTTTAACTTGACATGCTCTCTCCAAAACCAAGCCAACAATAAACCAGGAAATATATCAGGAATTTGTAGAGCTGATTATTACTCTGTGGCACTCTCCCACTTGATGGTTTTTGGATAAAAATAGACTCGCAACACAGCCAGACCCAAATGGCTCTTTTCAGTGTCTGTGCCTCTCTTCAGTGGTGTGACAGTGAGTGACAGCGGTGTGTCACCAGTGCAGTGGGACGTGACAGCTGACAAGGGCAGCCATTTACATGGCTGCTGCTGAAGGTGTGGCTTTCATCAGCTGTGACTCTGTAAACACACTGCCAGTACATGCTGCCATAGCCATTACCGTGTGTAAATTAGACTCTTAGACTTCAGGAGGACAAATTATTTTCATGTGTTGGATGGAATAATGTATGCTCTCACCTTCATTGAACACAGTGCACCCCTCATGCCACAGGTCTCACCTGCTGGGTTGGCAGACTGTGTCCCAAGATTATAAGATTTACAGTGTACATGTTGTTTATTGAAGCAAGAGAGAATACATGTGTGAATAAGAGGGAGACAGGAAGGGCTGGTGAAGGTAGGTAAGTTTAAATACCTGGCATCAACCATCCAGAGCAACCGATGATGCGTAAGAGACAGAAAGATGTATGATGTATGATTTGGAGACAGCGGCACAAACAGAAAGACGGAAGCAGAGCTGAAGATGTTAAGGTTTTCATTGACAGGATTTGGAACGAGTTCATCAGAGGAACAGCTCAGGTTGAGCAGTTTGGAGACAAAGTTCGAGAGGCAAGACTGAGTTAGTTTGGACATGTACAGAGGAGGGATAGTGGGTATACTGCTCAAAGGATGTTGAAGACAGAGCTGCCAGTTATGAGGAAAAGAGGAAGACCACAGGGATGTAGTGAAGGAGGACATGGAGAGGGTTGGTGTGACAGAGGAGGATGCTAGAGATGGTGAATGGTGCAGATAGGCGCTGTAGCGACCCCTGAAGGCAGCAGCTAAAAGAAGAACAAAAGTGCACATGTTATTTATTAATGCTATCTATCTATCCTATCTATCCTATCTATCCTATCTATCCTATCTATCTCATCTATCTCATCTATCTCATCTATCTATCTATCTACAGAGGAAACTACTCTGGTCTATAGTGAATGGAGAGGACATGTATTTGCATCCTAATAATATTTGCTAAGCGAGTGCTCTGATGTGCTTGGCTGCATTATAAAACATGATTTCTTGGAGTCGAACGAACACAGTACTGTGTTTGGGGAAAAAAATACATAAAGATGCTTAATCACTGGCATTCAAGCTGCCATGACACGGCTTTTAGATATAATGTGTTTTGTTTATGTGTGTTTTTTATTACATTGTGTAGCTTTTATTACAATGGTTTTGTGTACCAGAGAATCTGTCAACATAATAAACACAGAGAACAGTTATTATTGTACATTATTTGTATGTTTACACCACCGTGAGTAGTTCCAGTCCATTAAAAAGCCCATAACTGTTCTCTGCGATAAGCTCACATTTTTAATGTGGTTTTACAGTTGAACCTATGTAAAAAATGTTCTCTTTGACGTGCATGTTTAGCAGATGTGCCACCAGAGGGAACCAGAGTTTACAGTCAGCCTCACCACTCAGTACTAATGAGTCCAGGATTGGGAGCTAGAGGCAAAGCCAGGTTCTCTAGTAAAAACAAACCAGTATCTATCAGGCGGATTCAGTTTTCCAGCAGTTCCAGCTGTGTGATTTAATGGGCAGTAATTGGTAAGAAGAACATAAATTGTCTTATCTTGCACTTGCACACCAACCTAACAAAGTGCAGCGCAACCATATAAATGCTAGTAATGTAGTAAGTGGGTGCAGTAATAAAGCTCTGTAGATAGAAAATGAAACACCAGGAGGGCACTTAAACTCAAATTGAAACCAAATGTAAAACCTAAAGTAGCACACTACAGTGTGAGTTTTAAACAAAATACAAAGCATTTAAATATTGTTAGAACAGCACATGTGGATGTGACAGTTATTAACTTTTAAAATGTGGGCACAAAGCAAAGGGAGGCTCATGTTTGTATAGAGCACATTAAATAAAGTGGAATATGTAAGATTTCTCTCTCTTTTTAAAAAAACATTTAGTCCCCTTCATAGCATGAGTAATGTGCTCCTTATTGCCTTCATCTTACTTTCTCGACATATTTTTCACAAATCTAGTCCTATATTATTCAGTGGAGGAATATTAAAAAATCTGCAATTTATTATAATTTTGGATAATAGCCCAGAGCCTCAGACAGGTATGAGAGAAATATTGTTGTGTCTTGTGTCTTTCTGCTGAATTAAACTCTGTTAGGGATGATTCCACAGGCTTCAGTTTTACTCTGCCATCAATCTCTGCAATGAGAGAGCTACTAATGATTGATTCGGAAAATCATGAACGTATGATGCTTTCATTTGTTTTGGGGATCATCCTGCAGGCACATTTGTAAAAGGGAAGATGAGGTTTAAGCTTTTTTTGGAGCTGAGCTGTATGTAGAAACAAATGCTTCTAAGTGCTGGAATCTGTATGGCCTCCATGAGGAAACAAAGTATAATCTCATGTTCCTCTTGAAAATCTACTTTTTCCAACTAAAAGCCTTAAGCTTGGTCTTTGGTTTTGGAACCTGTTCACATATTAAGGAAAAGTAGAGTTAAGCCTTTTTGGAGCATGCAGAACATTTAGAAGTCACCTCTCCTTCCTTTTACGTAGACGTTTTAGAACATGGAACCTTTACTCATCCAGTTGGTAAATCTCATTGTGCATCTGCAAGCCTCTTTGCAACCCACCTCCACCCTAGCTCCTCCTTTCACACATTTGTGTTTGAATGTTTATATCTGTTTGTTCCGTGTTTGGGTTTTGCTTTTGGTTGATTCAATTCAATTGTTTGTATATAGCGTCAAATCACAACAACAGTTGCCTCAAAGTGCTTTACATTGTAAGATAACGACCCGTTAATAACAGATGCATAACGTCAACAATCAGACTACTCCCTATGAGCAAGCAATTGGCAACGGGAGGAAGGAAAAACTCCCTTTTAACAGGAAGAAACCTCCAGCAGGACCAGGATTATGGAGGGGCAGCCATCTGCAGGGGTTTGGGGTAAGGAGAGGGAGACGTTGTGGGAAATAGTCCGAGTTTATGCTCATGTTTTGTAAAATTATGAATTGATTCCAACAATAACATGAGGAAAAGCTCATTATCACACTGAAATGTTAATAAATTATAGTGGACTGTGCACAGTGTAGAACTGTATGAAGGGGATTATATTCAGTGCAATCATTACATGCTTGCCTTCAGGCATTGATAAAAGCCTCATGATAAATGTTAAAGCTAAATCAAGTTTTATTCCCTAATACACACAAGCCATTTCGCTAACAGATTGGCACAATTATTTTATAATAGGAAATTAAAGCAAGTTAAGAAAAATTTGGTTGCAGTATACTGTAACAAGATTATAGTGCTAACTCGGATTATGGTTTTACCAAAATATAGCAGATATAGTGGTCTTGTTGCTTATTTAGCCTTTTTATTCCCAGAGATGACGAATAAGCTCATGAAAAATGCAGACTAACTGCACTTTCATGTTGTTGTTGTGGCAGTTTTCTCAGTTTGTGCATTCTCACATAATTTTACCACCTCCTAATATAACGCAGTACCTGCTTGTGGTGCTATTTATTGTTGTGCCACTGTGACAGCCCACTGTTATCAGGAAATTCTTCAGCAATGAACTCCGGTTCATGTTCGCCCGTGATATTAAATCACTCGCTATGCACGATGAACATTTTTTTGATTTGTAAGTGTATCTCTGGGTTCGATAAAACATTATTCTACTGGATGCTCCGCTGCTAAATGATATCTGATCTGTGGACCAAACAGCTTTCATAAATTATTTCCTCACATTTAATACTGTTATGGCAGGGGATGTCTCGACACAATTAACTAGAAATGAAGCTGTATTGAATACCAGAATATTTAGCAGTGCGAGATTATTAACACCTCAACCAAACTTCGCCTCAGGAGATCCCCTTGCTTGGAATATTAAGTGGATATGTTTATTTAATACAGATATTTTTTCATTAGATACTTTATGGCATAATTATTTTATCCTGGCTTTCAGGGCAAAAGTAAATTGTTTGTATTTGTTTTTTCCTAATTGGAGAATCAGGAATATGATAAAGCATGCATGCCCTGCAGCATGCAGCAGTGCAAAGATGGTTTTAAGCATCCCTAGCCAGAGTTGTCTCTACCGAACTCACAACGCAGGATATGAGATTTATTGGGACTCATTTATCAGAGTTTATTTCTAATTACAGGTGAATGAAGTTACACTTTGAAGCAAACACGGGAATTAGTCCCGGAGTGTCAGCCAGTTAAGTTTACACGACTGAAAGAAGAGGAGGAAATAAAAGCATTAACCTGAAATTCAGTAGCTCAGTCTCCTCATTCTGTCTTGCAGATAAACTGGGTTCACGTGTTTTTGCTTTGATACGATCCATCAAATCAGTGTCTGTTTGAGTAGCAAACTCAGCAGTACTATAAATATTTGATTTGGCGCTTAATAGCTTCAACACAATGCGTGCTCTCTATAACCCAGAAAGTTTAGTATTTGCAGTGCTTTGACACAATAGCTCATGCACTACTCATCACTTTTCCACATCCTGCTAAATAAATTTATACCCACGTTGATGATTCCTTTTAGGAACAGCCTTCTATATCGATTTCCTCTCAGCATCTTTTTCTTTCTGCTGAACTGTGCTCGTCATATCTCATCCTTTGGACAGTGGCTCCAGCCGTCCTGTATTCTGTCTGCCATTTTATGCCACCCTTGGTCTCTTTTTACTGTTCCTGCTAATGCATGTTCTCCATCGACCTTTGCACTCGAAGCTCAGCTTGACTGGCACTTTGCTGCTGCTGAAAGGATGGTGCATCATAAATCAGATGACAGGCTGGCTGTGCAAAGACAACTCGAGTCCTGCTCTTTGGCCTCACGTGTTGTCCACAGTGAGCCAACAGATAGCCGCGCAGGAGCTAATATTGCAGAGGTACAGAAAGGAGGAGTTCAATGTTATCTCCTGTAGCACGCTGTCTGGATCTTTGTATTACTGTCCACCTGCAGACAATACCTTTGACCTTTCCCTTCACTACAACTAATCATGTGGAATGAATTGGGAGTTTGATAAAGATCTAGTGGTTCTGCTATAGAGAGAGATGGCTGCCGTTTTGTTGAGAAAATGAATGTCTTTCATTTATAGGCTTATTGCCTCCAAAGGGAATTTCCGACCCATCACTCAACACGTTGCCTTTTCTTTTATTGTGCTTTTGTTTCTTGGAGCTAAATTTCAGCATCCTTTATGATCTGGTTGGTCAAGTATTTGAGCAATTTGTAGGTCTTTCTCTCTTTCTTCCTTATTTGACACCATGCTATGGATAGAATTAGCATTTTTTCGTTTTTTTGCATGGAAACACGGTGAAACATGCAATCCACTAAAATGCAAAAGCGTATAACAAGTAAGGTTTGCTTTCTGAATTGGCTCATTACCTTTAAAAGTAAGGGCTTCCTGGGGCATGTTTGTAACTTTCAGAGTTGGTGAATTGGACCGGACAGAACTGATTCAGGTGGGGAAATGGGGGAGGACGAGCGTATGTGTTTACTAGCCATCCAACCTTGAATGATGAG
Source organism: Aulonocara stuartgranti (assembly GCF_965226115.1). Lineage (NCBI taxonomy): Eukaryota > Metazoa > Chordata > Actinopteri > Cichliformes > Cichlidae > Aulonocara > Aulonocara stuartgranti. Next base: position 33,349,403 of record NC_138941.1, read on the forward strand.
GCATCGCCATAGCACAGCAGATGTAGTTGGTAGCGGAAAACGCATTTCCTGTGAATGTCGCTGAGGCCACACACACCCATATTTCAGAAAATAACCAAAAAGCCCGACTCACATACCTGCAGTAGTAAAAAAAGACAAGGTAGATTGATGGTGTCTCCACATACACAGATGTATTTTTGCCACCACCCAACAACTCAGAATGATGATAAAGACAGTTTCTCTTGTTCATGTGCTGCATGTGTAACAGTGCTCAGTACAGCAGTGCACATCATCACGCCACATCGCAGCTCTGCATTTCTTTCTAAATAAAAAGCTCAAACATACCATCTCTAAAATAGAACAATGTTACTACAGTCATATTACATCAGTTGTTGAGTAATTTAACTTGACATTTACAAAAAGACATAAAACAAGTAATAAGGTCCAGATCAAAAAACAAACTACAGCCCATAGGAAATGCATCAGATCCCAGAGTATTCATTTCTTGCATTTCCTTTAGGTAGATGTGAGCTTACAGTATTGTGCAAAAACTCTTTTGTCCCCCCCTCCCCCATTTCTTCATATCTTGCTCGGAAAATTGGTGCATCGATTTACTGAAATTTCCAAATAAAAAATGGAGATACTATATGTAAGTTAAAACAAAGTTGTTCAATTTTTATGAGCTTGAAATTCAATTTTTGGTATGACCACCTCTATTCTACAACATTGTCTGAACCCTCCTATACAAGGTTTCTTGTGGATTCTTTAACTCTTTCTCCTATAAAGACAAGCTTTTATTAGATAAGAGATTTGATAGTCTTCAGGAATAGTTCTCCAGTCTTCTTGAAGGACACTCAAAGCGATTCTTTGGATGTTGGCTGCCTTTTTTTCTGTCAAGATGATCCCACACTGCCTCACTAATGCTGAAGTCCGGGGTCTGGGGAGGTCAATCCATGACTGATAGTGTTCCATTGTGTGTTTTTCTAACCAGGTATGCTTTTACTGCCTTGGCAGTGTGTTTGGAATAATCGTCATGCTGAAAAATGAAGATGTTGCCAATCAGGCACTTTCCAGATAGTATTGCATGGTGGATCAAAATCTATGGTACTTTTCTACATTCAAAACTTCATCAATTTTGTCCAACAACACTGACTGAAATAGAGCCAGAAACCACGACAGTGTCTCCACCGTGTTTTACAGATGGCTGCAGACACTCACTGCTGTACTTCTGTCTTGAACTCTTATTGATGCATTGACAACAAAGATCTGTTCCCACTGATTTTCAGTCCAGTTCTTGTGTAATCTGGCATACCTCAGCAATTTTCCATGTATTGCTTTCTTAAGAATGGCTTCTTGACATCCACGCCTCCACTGAAAGAATTTCTAATAAGGCTTCAATGACCTGCAGCTGGATCAAGTGAAGGGCCTGGAGCCTGGAGAACTATTGGTCAAGCACTCTAAAAAAGAAGGCAAAATATAAAGAAATGAGGGGTGGCTCAAGAGTTTTGCATAATACTGTAACATGAAATTCTGTACACTATTCATGCACTTGCTGACTTGTTGAATTCTTGCTGAATATCACATAAATACACATTTATTTGAGTCCTGGATTATACTCAGTAGACAGAATGAATTGTCACTTCCTATATATAGTCTGAAACAGTCATTTTTGTCTTCCCTACAGTTACAATGTGTATGCAGAGGTTGAAAGGGTTAAATATTGCAAATTTCTATAAATGCATGCATGCGCACGCACCTTGCAGAGTGTGCTTTCTACAAACTAAGTCCTCAATATCAGTCACCCCACGGCACTCCATGGTTGATTGCACAAGCTGCTTCACTGAGGGTTTCCCTGGTTCACGGCTCATAATTGTCTACCCTTTCACAGGCGCTGCCTCTGTAAATATGACAGCCTGATTTTAATGTGCCTTGGAACACATAACCCAAACACTAACGCTGCTCTGCATGCCTGAGCAAATCACTGCAGGTGTCACCTAATTATATCATCCGCTTGTTCTCTAAGCTGATCTGTAAACAGCGGGACAATCTCATCTTCGCCTCTTTTCCCATCCACCGATCGGTGTAGCTTTGATTGATGACGGTTACATCGAAGCCAGTTTCTCTGCTGTTGGTCTTGTATTTTCACCAAGGCTCACCGTGTGCTTAAGAAAGATAACACGTGTCCAGTTTTTAATGGGAATTTTGTTCTTGGGGGCCTGTTTGGTATGCATACGCAGTGACTGTGCGGGGGAAAAAAGGGTAAAATCTTTTAAGAAAAAAACCTCACATAGGCTACTGTTTAGTTTTAGTCCATTTGGCTGGTGCATAAGTTTCATGTACACAGGAAACACTTTAAGCTCGCGAGACTTTTTCAGTGACCTGTACTGTCGATCCTGTCCTTCGTATCCACTCTGCCCAGCCCAAACGTGATAAGATCCTCCCCTTATGAATACTGAGCATGAAAAGTGACGAGACGTGTGGGCAGCAAGTGAGTGAGAAAAATATGTAATCTGTTCCAAGATCAGTGTCCATCAGTCTACAGCGGCAAATGAACAAAAAGGACTGCATGTTTGTCACTCAGACTTGTCTTGCCTGATCGCAGATAAGAAATTTGGACATGGCAAATCTCCAGACCTGAGTGCAGCTTGACATTTCAGGCTTTTTCTTTTCAAAGATGCTATCTAACAAAGGTTATAGAGGTTGGACAAGGTCTTTGTGAAAGCTCTCAGTGAAGGAATGATGAATGTGGGGATTTGGTTGGTGCAAGCTGTCATCAGGCACATGTCTCTTGTATGGTTCTCAAAAATTAGAAGGAATAACTAGAAACTACCAAATTAAAGGCACTTAATGTGAACTGATTTAGAGAAATTATTGCACACCTCCTTTGTGCCAAACTACAACACAGGAAATAATAGTTGGGTTTTTTTGCCATAGTCTTTCTCAAAAACACACATCCCCTGGCATCTGTGGCTCAACAGAGGGAAAAAAGGAGACATCTTTAGATGTGCACAGTTTTCAAATGCTCTTTGTCATTAAACATACATTGCTCTGCTAAAGTCTTGAGCTTTATACTTTGTTTCCAAGGAGCTAACTTGGTTTTTTTGTTTGTTTTTAAAGTCAAGCAATAATTCTCCAGGCTTTCTTTTTTAAGTCAGCTGACACTGACCTGTGTATCATTCAAACACAAAAACCTAACTCTAAGGATGGACCAGTGTTGTGTCTGCACATAACAGACAACTCAGCAAAGCACCTGCTGCAATAACACAAAGCTTATTGCGTTACATCTGGCCTATCAGCTCTTCCGTCTACTGTTCACGGTGGCCGAGGAAAGCAGGGAGAAAAAGATGAAATTTGCTAGATTACAGAAGAAATGGACTGAAAATCAGTGGTAGCAGGCCTTATGGAGCAGTCTATTGAATTTGGAAATGTTTGGTTTGAACTACTGTCAGTATGTACAGAGGAGGTCAGCACAGAGGTATAGCAATGAGTGTGTACAGCCATCTGTAAAACACAGTGGGGGCTCTGTTATGGGTTGAAACTCAATTTCAGCCATCACCATGCAATAGTATCTGGAATGCATCTGATTGGCAATGGTCTCATTTTTCAGCATGACAGTGATTCCAAACACACTGCCATTACAGTAATACAGTACCCAGATAAAAAAAAATAAAACCCAATGGAACCATTTACCATACTATCTGGAAAGCATCTGATTGACAGCAATTTAATTTTTCATCACTCATCCAGCACGGTGGTTAGCACTGTTGCTGCACAGCAAGAAGGTCCTGAGTTCAGTTCCACCATCAGGCCGGGGTCTTTCTGTGTGGAGTTTGCATGTTCTCCCCGTGTTTGCGTGGGTTCCCTCCGGGTACTCCGGCTTCCTCCCACCATCCAGAGACATGCAGTTAGTGGGGATAGGTAGGGCTGCTCAATTAATCGAATTTTAATCACGATTACGATCTGGGCTTTCAACAATCATTAAAAATGACTGAGCCGATTATTAGACCCTCCCTCATGCTTTACTCTCGCGCTGCTCCGTGTGGTAAGTCAAGCGCACCGCTCTCCATTTCGAACACGCGTCACAACAATTAAGAGGACCCGAGGGAAGCTCGGAAAGCTAAGCAGAAGTTATTTGGAGAGGAGAGTGACTGCCGTTGGTTGAAAAGAGGTAAAAAAAAAGAACTTCAGTGGTGTGGAAACATTATGGGTTGGCGGAGTTAGACGTGGATCAAGTAGACAGTGTGTAAACTTTGCTACGATGTAGTAGCTGCACCACAGAGCAACACTGCAAAGTTGACTAAACATAGATGTTTACATTTTTCATTTATTTCTTATATTGCAAACATTTGCACTGTTATCAGTATTTGCACACTATTTTATATTATTTTTTAAAGTCATTGTTAACCCTTTAAAGCCGGTCAGAGCAGCACACTCCGTTTTGCGTAACTATTTTTAAATCCCTGTAGAACCTGAACCGCGTAAGCTAGCGCAATAATTTGTTTTGCATATGAAACCGGAGGAGTTGTACTTACATCTTATGCCATCAGCTTGTCCTCGGTCACAGTTTCCTTCCACATAAAGCTTTGCAAAAATCTGTGTAATTTTTGCGGAAAATGTAGTTTTTTACTTGTAGGCCTTAAGTAAAAAACTATACTATACTATACTTATACTAGTGTTTTTATAAGTCATGTTTGACTCTATACTTTTCTGAATAGTTGCTGGGATGCTTAGAACTCGAATTACACTGCTGGAAATAGTTTATTTTGATGCACGTGCTGTTTTCTTTGCAAATTTGCATCATAGGATTGTTTTTTTTTTGTTTTTCCTGCAGTATATAAAAATTGCTGTATCTCCAAAATAAAACTATGAAGACACTCAAAATAAATTTCCTGTTGTTGTAAACTATTTTTGCAACTTTTTTGTATTTAAAGTTTTGAGGGATAAACCTCTTAAATTTCTCCAAGTAGAAATATATGTAAACAAAACAAAAACGATTTTCAATTTTTTTGTAGTTTATTGCACTTGTTTGCAATTAATGTAGTTACTATGGACTTAATGCATACATATTATTAAAATATGGGCTATAACAGTTGTATTGATGTATAGCAACTTGAAATGCTCCCACAAATGGCACTACAACATGTAAAAAAATATATATATAAGCTCTGGCGGACTTGGTTCTATGGTAGGTCTTAAAGGGTTAAATAAATATCGTCAAATAATCGTGATCTCAATTTCAGTGAAAATAATCGTGATTATCATTTTTGCCATAATCGAGCAGCCCTAGGGATAGGTTAACTGATTAATCCAAATTTCACATAGGTGTGAGCGCGAATGGTTGTCTTGTCTCTGTGTGTTAGCCCTGTGACAGACTGGTGACCTGTTCAGGGTGTACCCCGCCTCTTGTCCGACAGCTGGGATAGGCTCCAGCGCCCCCCGCGACCCTGAGAAGGATGAGCGGAAGCGAATGGATGAGGGTAGATGGATCACTCATCCTAAACACACTGCCAGTGCAGTAAAAGCATACCTGAATAGAAAAACCACACAGTGGAACCCTATCAGTCATGGATTGGCCTCCCCAACATTATTGAAGTAGTGTTGGATCATCTTGACAGAGAACAGAATCAAAGGCAGCCAACATCCAAAGAGGAACTTTAAATGTCATTCAAGAAGCCTGGAGAGCTATTCCTGAAGATGACTTAAAGAAATGACAAGGAAGCTTGTTGAGAATAAAGGTGGTCAAATGTGAATTACTGTTAATATATGATACCAAATATGGACTTTGAAGTTCGTTAGGAAAGTACAAATTCTGTTTTGGCCTTGTATTGTATTCCCATGTATGTTTGCAATAAATTTCCCCGCCTATTTCCAATTTTTGTAGGAAAGCAGAAAGAAATGAGGGTTGGTTCAAGACTTTTAAATAGTCCTGATGACATTAATAGAAAGCCTTTCACGTTACAGCTGAAAGGCTTCTTATTCCTTGTGATAATTTCATATTTTTATGTCTGATTGAGGCAGCTGGCATCTTTATTGGTCTTTAATGTAATATTCCTTGAATAACATTTCAGTGCTCTCAAACAGGTTATTGAATCATTAGTGTTGTGAGCAGCTCTATAGAGCCTCATTCAGGGAGCTGTGTTTTACCCTCAGGCCTTTGTTTCAAATGATAGAAGTGTCAGCTTTCCACAGCTTCCATTTTCTTCTCCAATATCGAAATAAAATCATTTTGTAATCTCAGTCTCGCGAAGATAAATATTCTTGTCAGGTCTATAAACGCAGAATTTTCAGGTTTTCTATCTGTCAGACCTGCCATCCTGTAATAGTTTTTAGAGTGGTGATTGTCCAGAATTTGTGTGACATTAATTGAGCAAGATGTGGAGTGTAATATTTATCTGTCAGCACCATTGATAGAATCATGGCTTAGATAATAGCTGAGTGAATGCTTATGCCACAAAATCCCCACTACTACTTTTCTCATTTGTCTCACCTCCGCCCTCACAGCTTTAGTAATTTATGGTTTTAAGATGGTATCTGTATGCTGGAGAGAAGTTATGATTGGACAGTTATTCCTACTTGTTTCATCAACTATTGGTCTTCTGGGAAGTGTTTGGCAAGCCAAGCCATGATTTTGGAAAAGGGGGATAGTGAAGCCTCTGTTGGCCCGTTGAATGCCTTGTGATGTGGCTGTGGCTTCACTGAGGCAGTGCCAGTGCCCACATGTTGGCAGCTCTGCTGTGAGTTGTCAGGAGACACTGAAGAACTAAACTTTTAGGTTAGTTGATTTTTCATAAATTGCATGTGAAAGCTGAGCAATACTGATACCAATACAATCTGATCTGAACCTGTAATTCTTCCACATAAATGTGTATTATTGACTTTGATTGGCTTAATATGCTAAACTAACATTGGAAATATGTTGATACTGCCTTTGACCTCAAGGAGACATTAAAGTGATTGTTGGTGCATTTTTACGGAAAACTGGAATGATGTTACCGAGAATGGAAACTTTTACCAAAACTATGAAATATCAGGACTATGTTACACTGTCGTACAAAACAGCTGCAGCCTGATGTGTCCCCTTCCAGAAGTGTAACTATGCATCATAGTAATGAATGATGAGAATATCCAATTCCACCACATCCCAAAGGTGCTTTATTAGACTGAGACTGGTTACTCAGTCTAATAAAATGGCTCTGAACTAAAACAGTGAACTCATTGTCGTGTTTAAGAAACCAGTTTGAGATGATTTGTGAGAACTTTGTGAGATGAAGCATTATCCTGCTGCGAGCTGTTATCAGAAGATGGGTAGACTGTAGTCATAAAGGGATGGATATGGTCAACAACAACACTCAGGTAGGCTGTGGGGTTTAGTTGGCACCGAGGAACCCAAATGTGCTGAGAAAATATCGCCCTGCACCATGAGGTTGCCTTCCTATCAGCGTGAAGCAGTCTGGCCATTCTCCTCTAACCTCTGGCACCAACAAGGCTTTTAGAGCCAGGAACTTCCACACACAGAATATTTTCTCCTTTTTGGGCCACTTCTGAAAAACAAATAGACAAACAATGAGGTGGTTTTGTGAGAAAATCCCATTAGAATCCCATTCTGAAATACTCAGACCAGCCAGTCTGACACCAACAACCATGCCACATTCAGAATCTCTTAAATTCTGATGCTCAGAATTGGCTCAGTTTGAATTTCAGGGGGTCAGCTTGACCGTGTCTAAATGCCTAAATTCATGGAGTTGTTGTCATTCATTTTTGCTTGTGTGTGTGTGTATATATCGTATTTTGCCCTTGTACACTACACAAATGCAGTTTTTAAAGCACTGACAATGTGTATACTTCGAAAATGTGCATTTCAGTGAAATTAACTTCTCCTCATAATTTAATGAGCTCCAAATCCAAAAAAGAGCTGTTCAGAGCAATGAAAGTCAACCAGAACAAAAGTATGAATGCAAACAATGACGTTGCTCACTGATGTGGGGGATTTAACGTGGGGATTTTGTATAGCTGAGAGATTCTGTGGAGTCGGATCATTGGAGGTTTTCAGCTTAAACCAACATAAACAGTTGGTATGAAAATACCACTTAAAAGACTGGACTAACTGGTCTGCTATCCTCTCACCTGTGATTTGGACACAACAAATTCAGAGTAAAAATATATGTATAGATTGTAGACTATGGGATAAACTGCTGGCATCTAGATCTGACAACAACAGTTATTTTATCTGCTATTATCTAAGCTGTGTAGTGCAATAATGGCATCTGACTGTTCTTTTAGTGTCTGTAATAGATGGATTTAAGTAAAACACAGATAAAAGCAATGATTGAATATGTTACTTAGGAAAAAAAAATCTTCCTTTAAAAAAAAAAAAGCATAGAAAGCTGATCCAGACACAGAGCAACTGAGATATTTGCAGTCATTAAATGTTTGGAAAAGAAAAGTAGACTCTTTTGCACGAGGTAATTACAGAATACATGCTGTATTATACTGCCTAAAGATGCACTTTTTGCTCTAACTCAGTTTTCAGAACAGCGCACCCAAAATACAAATATACAAATAAATACACATTTTTAAAATTATTGCATACAAAATAATCCTTGAGTTCAGTCCTCATTAAATGTCTCACTTTGCAAGGACAAGTCTCCCATACCAACGACTTTTTAAAAATGCTCTGGGCTATTCAGGTTAAGCAGGATGTCTGCTGAATATTATTTTCTTTTTCAAATAGCATCATGCTAAATTATTCAGAGAATTTTAAAAAAAACATGGAATTACATCTCCTACTTTCCATTCTGTGTTGCTGAAGAAAAAGCAGCGGCAGATGGACCGCATGTAAATGGATGAGTGCGCGTTTTTCCATCACTGGAAAAGAGCACTGCGTCACACTGGATATTTATCATAGAGCAATTGAGTAAGCGGTGAGACACGGTTTCTTTCACAGTGCCAAAATAATATCCTGTTGTGATGATTGTAATCAAGTTGGCTTTGTGCATTTACATCAGTGATATATGGCGGACTTTACTCTAAATTGATTCACAGCTTACACGGCAGAGGGACATTCTGAGTCAAAATAATCAAGTAGAGTGCAGTGAAATTGTGTTTGCAGTCGCAAATAACTCACAGAAAAGCTTTCAATGTGGCTTTTCTACTTGTTTTGAACTTGTAGTTATTGGAGTTAAAGCATTGATTTCCTGAAACATGAAAGCTTATTATTTTCAAAATAAAATGGGAGTAATTTTCTTTCTTTGGTTAAAACAGGATAAATATCGAATGCTGTGCTGTATGATAATTACAGTCTGCACAGGACCAGTAGATGGTGGTGTCTTCACTCATTTGCTCCAAACGCTGACTGCATGCATCAGCCTCTCTCTTGGACACACACGGTCTCTGTCGCTCTAGTTTTCTTTATCGGCTCGCCACATCTCATCGCAATCAAATGTGATTCAAAAACAAGCGATTAAGTTAAATAAAGTTGTGCGATTTGTTGCTTTCTTTACTCCTGAAGTAGGTGATTATCTAGTGAACGCTATCAGCTTTTTCTCTTTTTCCTTCCTTTTGAACCACGAGATATTTATTTTGTCTTGCCTTGCTAAAAAGTTAGTTTGATCTCTCTGTACGGCTTTTTGCAATTTAATTTTTTTTTTGCCTCCCATCTCCAAGATCAGTCTTTCCTATAACCACAGAATTATGCCGTTTTCTTGATTTAATGGTATAATTATCCAGCAGACAGAATTCAGTTACGCTTGCTGTGCCGCTCCTGTGATTAAAGTTAATTTGAACATGTGTAGCTCCCGCTCGGTTGTGCGCCTTCTAGGACCACACCTCCCCACAGCCTCCGTCCCATCTCCCCTCCCTCACTCATATCCGTCCCCTTTCCTGCTCCCTCCCTTACATTGCAGCGAGGCAGTCGGTGCGCCTGAAAGAGTGAGCGAGAGCTCCAAACTGTCAGAGAACAGCAGAGTTTGCTCTCCCGGCTTTCAAGGGTCTCCTCGTTTGTGAGGGAAGGAAATGAAGAGGAAGAGGATCGTCCTGAATTCTCAGTGACTTCTCGAAATCAGAAACATCCTTAATGACTTCAGGCTTCTCGCAAACCTGAGGACAAGTCTTGCTGATTGTTAATCTCCAATTTTAACCTTACCCAGAGTGGATTTAGAGAACAAGCGAGCAGAAGGCGGGTGCCAGGGGGCGCCCGGCCCGTGCGCTTGGGCCGGCGTAGCGCTGGAGTTGGTGCAGGGGAACTGGAGTGCGGGGCCAGGTGAGAATGGTGGTCCTGGTCCCGGCGGCGGCCCGGAAGTAGAAGAAGCTGGCTCGGGCTCCGGGTTCGGGTCCGGGTATGGCGGTGGGGAGTGGGCAGAAGGGGGAGTGATGCTGAACGCGATCTGGGAAACTGAGGGGCTACAGACGGTGGGCATCGTGGTGTTGGTGTTTGCCTCCATCAAGCTCCTGCACCTTCTGGGGCTCATCAGCTTCTCAGAGGGTAAGACACTGATTTGAAGGTTGTTGGGGTGGTGGAGGGAGGTGGAGGTTGGCAGACACAACAAGTTAAAGCTTGCTCACTGATAGACTATAATAAGCCTTGCTGATGTATTTTCAATCAGTCTCACCTTTTCAGCTTTCCACGTCTGCTCCCTCGACTCATTAGATTCACTCTCAGTTTGCTCGAAGTTCTCTGAAACTTTCTAAGACTGCAATTTGAAAAGTTTTGAAGTTAACTGAGGTAATCATTATGCCAAAACAGGAGTGGGAAGCACAAAAAGACGGTCTAATTAATGCGTAGCAAAGGAAATGTCACAGAAGTATGCGTGAGCTTGTGATGAGATCGAGGAATGTCTTGAGCTGCAAAACGGTGTCACTTCTGAAGCATCAAAACATTTGAGAGGCAAGAGAATCTCTGTATTTCAGACCTTAGAAGCCTCTGTTGTTTTCTTGTGCATGCATTTCACTTTGCTCTTGAGGAAAACTGAGCGGGGAAGTTCGGCAAGCGCAGAATAAGAAAAGAAAGCGTTCAGTTTAGACCTACTGAAGCTGTCTCGTTAAATAAAGTCGAGCACTATGGTAAGCACTTCAAACCGAAGAACAGCACACGCTGCTCAGTAAATACACCTTAACCTGTAATTAGAATAATCAATCAAAGGTGGGTGCATATTCAGAGGGGCAGCAAGTAAATAGAGAGGCGATAATGTGCTTTAGTCAGTAGCAGGAAAAAGCCGACCTGACCCGACCTGAGACGAGTGTTTAGATGGACGTGTTAGCGTCTGTTGACTGTCTCTGGCTGTGCTGTTTCAAAAGCACCTGGGAGCTGGGTTTTCATTTGGGTTGGGGGGATGGTGAACCTCACGCCCGACGTAACAGTTTACATGCCTCGCTAAACACTGGCGACTCAGATTTCCCCTCGCTCTGCATCTCCAAGCGCAGCTGACATGATATTGATTATCGGCGACGGTGAGATTATACAGATGTCAGGGCTGGCATGTCGGGTGCCGTTTGCCTGTTGATGTGATTTATATTCCACGGAGCCGTCTCAGAGCCTGATTACTTACAGAATGCCTGCGCTGGCGGTGCCCGACAGGCTGTCAATACAGATATCGATGTTTTGTTTGTGTTTGCAGTCGTTTTCAGGACGAGGGAATGGTAAAAAGATATTGGGAGAGGGGCTGAAAATGCACGCGAAATGCTTTTCATTAGGCAAATAGGTTTTCAAATGAGAGACCACAAATCTTTTTGTAATCATATCAACACTGGCAAACGCAAGCTGTGTGTAGTCTTAAAATCTCCCACGATGCATGCGGGGGTAGAAAGAAGTTAAATTTTGTAATTAAGCCCATACAGAAGCAAATAAATCATCAAAACTCGAGGTGCAACTAAGAATTACTTTTTAGTTTTATTCCTTTCTTGATTGCTCAATTAGTAAAGGTCCTTTTCATTTCACAGATCCCATGTTGACATAAATTGCTCTTTCCATCTAAAGATCTTGTTAGTAAGCAAGCTAAAAGCCAATAAAGGCCTGAATATATTTAGTCAACAGCACATTATTCCACAGTTTCTGTTTCCCTGTAACTTCTTCTATAGCGCAGATATCTTAATGTGTAAATAGGAGAACTTTGCACTGTGTTAGATGGCATCTTTTATAGAGACAGACCAGTTGTGTTCCCTGTTTCCACTGCTCGGTTAAACAAAGCTAAATGTCTTGAAGCGAGGTTTGAATTAAACACAAACTGATCATCTCAACCAGGATTCAGCAGGACAGACAACAAGCATGTTTCCAAATGGTTTAAGGGTATTCTGCACATTTGTAAGTTTCTTGCAGAAAGAGTGGAAACAGGTTTGTTTTTTCTGCATTTTCAAAACTCAGAAAACAACTTTAAGGTCATTATTCAGTCGGCGTTCATATTTTCAAGTCAGCAGGGGCGGAAAAAACTAAAACTAAAAGAACTGCATTTCAGAAAGGCCAAGCTAAGATCAGGATTCAGGGCTTGTGCTTGCAAATATCTGAGTTGACAGTCTTAACCGCCGAGCATCTGCGTAGCTTCACTTGTATATAAACCTCACAGTTGTATAGATTTACCTTTGTAGCAGCTGTCACGTTCTGCAATAACTAAAATAGTTTGTTTTTGCCCCTTTTATTTTTTATTTTTGAAGAAACCTCCAGGGACAGAGGTTCACTGAAAGCGCACGGTCTGCTTAACATTCATACAGTCAGACACGTTCACAGCTGGGAGCTGCCCAGTACGATCACATCCCTCTACTGCAGGCCACCTGAGCTGCTCCGCTGGGGCTTCTGCAGGATAAAGGTCTTTCTTTCAAAAGCCTGTGTGGGGTAAATGTTGAGGGAGTTTCTCAGCTGCGCTGTAGATTTAAACTGGCAACGTTCCAGTCACGGGAGTTATCTCGAGCCGAGAGCACGCTCTGGATGTGTCCCAGCACTGCTCCGCTCTTTACTGTAAAGAGTCAGCTGGCAGCAAGTAAGAAACTGTACCCTTTGTAAAAAATCAAGTCTGACCTCCTGGGATTGATTATTTCGACTTCACAGACTGTAAGGACCTCAGACCCTGAGAAATAGTTTATTAACAGCCTCTCCCTGCTCCTGGCATGCTTTCACGTTGGAGAAATATAACAGGACTATTGCATCAGACCGTGCACAATCACCAGAGCATTCACTGTGAATAAAAGTAAGGTCTGGCAAGCTGCACAAAAGTCACTTGCTTCAGTTTAATTGTGAATGCAGCAGAACTGATGCATGTGTGCTTGTATTGTTGCCATTGAGCAGAATGGCAGCGCAGCTGGCAAGTGTTTGCCCTCCTCGGCTAGCGAAATAATGTAATGACCACTTTTATTAGAGACTGAGTTAAAGATGGAGAAATTACGATGTTTGCTTGTTTTTTGCTGAATAATCAACCACCAAGCCTTCTCCTCCTCCTTGCAGAATAGCGAATAACAATGTAGATTCTTACACTTGCTTATTCACAAACATATCCAGATCCTTCTCACACGTATGTACATTTCTACTTACATAATGCAGTATTGCAAACTGCTGAGTAAAGACTCAAGCCTCAAGGTGCAGGCTAATCAGTATGTCACGAAATGATGAATTATTCTCTGGTTCAGCTGTACACAGCAACACCCCCGACCGTAACCTCGTAGCCCTGCAAACACGCACACACTGCACGCAATTACAGCATTACCAGAACGGTGATGGAACACTGTGTCAATTTGGACCTGCCGTTTGTTTATTACCGGCTCAGAGGACAGAGCATCTCAGCACCGACATTCATCTAACAATGTTCTTATGTTCTGTGTGACCTTGATTGGATTTTCAAAGGCGGGCAAATAAAAATAATTTGTGTCAGCAACTGACCAGGACCCTTTTTTTGTTCCCTATTGCCTGTTTTTATTTATTTATTTAGAGTGGTAATAAAGTGCTAATGAGCATGTTGGCTCGATTTGTTGGTACATAAGTGACAGGACTCTTATGTACCAACTAGGGTTGCCAACTCCCTGAAAAATAAATAAGGGACACCTCGTGGCCAGGGCCGGGCGACCCAGTTGTCTTCACCCTTCCCAGTGTGGTAGCTCTTTTTTTTTGTGTGTGTGAAATTATTTTTTAACCATTTGACTTGAAGTTGATTTAAGTAGATGCATATTCTATTCTTTGTGATATGAACACATGTGAAACAAATGATCATTTACCATTTATTTTTAGCTCAAAATGACAACATTAACACAGTAAAACAGGTCTCTTTCTTAAACAGAAGCCTGTCATGCTTAACTTTTGAGAATATAAGTAAATCTTTCTTTAAAAGCACTCTGTCCTGCTTAACTTAAAATAATAGAAAACAATAGAAAGAAAAATATTCTTGTAACAGTGCACATTTAGTGCATTTAGTACAATTGGCTTCAGTTGAGGTATTATTTCAGCTTTTCTAATGCTAATCAGCTGCTCCTGTTTGTAAACCCGCTTGTTCCCATGATTACGCATCTTAACTCATCATCATTATTCATCTATGTATTACTTTTATGTATTAGTCATCTATTTGTTGTAATCATCTATCCTTGCAGTTGTTTATTACACAAAATAAATTATATTATCACACTTCTGGCCACATAGCGCTGATATTCACTGCACATGCCCATATTAACTTTTTCCAGCCAGGTGTTTTCCTTTTCCCATTCTTCCCTTTCTCTGAGGGGAACAAACATTGCTGCTCTAATGCTGGGCTTACACTGTGCGGTTTTAGGCCCATTTTGAGCTGATTTGAGTCGTGCGACCGTTTTGGTGATCGGACCAATTTTGGCCTTCATCGTGCGTCGTGTAGTATACGTGGGGTAACGAGAAGCGATTAACACCTCACGACCAGCTCCCGATCATCAATCGCTCGCGAGGGTGTCACCACAGCCGCTCACACTGCTCACGCGCAAACACGTAAACATCGGTGAAAAAGATGGAGCAGCACGGCTGTGCAGCGTGTGATCTGGACACAAGCGATGGAGGCACAACTTGTAGAACTTTGGAAAGCTCATCCGAGCCTTTTCGATGTGGCATCACAAAATTATCACGACCACAACAACCGTGAAAATAGTTGGATTTACACTGCTGCTCAATCACAGCTGCCCGATCAATGTTTTTCATTAGCAATTTAGCAAAGTTGATGATGGTGGTGTGTCTGTGTGAGTGAAAGACAGAGAGAGCGAGCGACAGATTTTCTGTTATAACCTTCATTTTATGGAGGCACAGTGTGAGCACTCAGGTCGCATCAGAGCATCGGGCCGTATAGTGTGAGACCTACATCGTGACCTACCAACTTCTAACCCCTGCGAGTCAATCGTGCAGTTTGAGCAGGAGCTGAATAACGTGACTGAAAAAATCGCACAGTGTTTGCCCAGCTTTAGGTGTACTGTCATCCGAGACTTGCACCGCAGTGTCGGCGTTTATTTCCCTGCTGGCCAAGCTTCTTGTTGTGGTCATCTGTTGTCTTCCGGTATTTTCTCCGTAAGCGACCTTTCCTCGACCAATGAGATAATCTGAATTGTCATACTCGAATTGTCATAAGTGTGCTGTCAGCTCATTGGTCACAAAGCAGGAGAGGGGCTGGGAATTATGTTTTCAAACAAAGTGTTAATTCCATTAACATTTATAGACTACTTTTGATTCTCACTGTATTACGGGACAAAGTGCGTCCCTTATTAGCTCAATACGGGACGTGTACTTTTGTTTCGAAATACGGGACGATTCCGTTTTTTAAGGGACGGTTGGCAACCCTAGTACCAACAAATTATGCTTGTAGGTGATGCAGACAAAAACTCCAGTAAAATCAAGCCAAGATAATAGAGCCAGACATAATAATCACCTGCAATTAACTGGACCGTCATCATAGCCATTCTTATGGTTTCAGTCAGTTTGGACACTTGTACTACCGTGTAGTACGTTACAGCTTACTTCTGCATGCATTTTCACAGGACCGTGTGAGATCAAAGGTGAAGGGGTAAAGCTGTAAAGCGTGTCAGGCACCTACTTAAAATAACATTTGACGCAGTCTGCGATTTTTTTTTTTTTTTTACCTACAGTGGCTGAAATAAATCTACGACTTTTAGCGCGCTACAGCTAACTAGCATCGCTGGTGTTGGTGTACCCTCTTTCTAGCAGCTAAAACTTGCTTTATCGTCCCTTCCTTTGCCTGAAATGGGGATAAAAGGAAGCAAGAATTGAGTGCTTCTCAGTTAACTTTTTAACTGAAAGCACAGCATTGAGATACACTTAGTGACACGCTTGTACACATAGAATAGTGGGTGTTAGTATGGCGGTACGTAATCTGAAACACATCATGTTGTTCATTACTTTGTTGATAATCACATATCTCATGGATGGTTTGAAGAATGATCGACGAAGGTCCTGGTTTCCATATTCTCCCTGTGTTTTTTTGCTGGGTACTCTGATTGCCTCCCACAGTCCAAAGACATGATGGATTCTAAATGGTAAGGCAAAATTCTAAATTGCCTGTAGGTGTGAGTGGTTGTCTGTCTCCATTCAGTTAAATTCAGCTCAATTTATTTAAATAGTGGCAAATCACAACAACACTCAAGGCAAATTGAAAGGTAAAGACCCTACAATAATACAGAGAAAACACCAACAATCAGGCGATCCCCTTTGAGCAAGCTTTCGGCAGTGGGAAGGAAAAACTCCCTTTTAACAGGAAGAAACCTCTGATGGAACCAGGCTCAGGGATGGATCACATCTACTGCCACCATTTGGGCTGAGGGGAGGAAGACGGGAGAAAAGACACTATGCGTTAGTTCTGCAAACAGATTGGCAACCTGTGTGGGGTGTACCCCTCCTCTCCTCCTGTGACAGGTGG
Source organism: Aulonocara stuartgranti (assembly GCF_965226115.1). Taxonomy (NCBI): domain Eukaryota; kingdom Metazoa; phylum Chordata; class Actinopteri; order Cichliformes; family Cichlidae; genus Aulonocara; species Aulonocara stuartgranti. Next base: position 33,366,235 of record NC_138941.1, read on the forward strand.
GATAGGCTTCACCAACCCTGAATTGGAAAGGGGGAAGAAAATGGATGCACAGTCACATGGATGAAGCCAGTTGAAGCACCACCAGTTGGTTTACATTTCAATATCTCTACAGATACTGCATTAATTGTCTTTAGACAATTTTTATGTCCTGCTGTCCATTTCCACTGCTTTAGGTTGTGAACACCTTTTGTTAAACATAACTAACACATTTTAGATCAATGTGCTAAGTTAAGAAGATGAAAATGCTGATAGCGCAAATATAGTTAGAGCTCATTGTGACACCGCTTTTGTTTCAGATTTCTTTGATTGGGTGTTAAGGATCAACCAAGCTTTGCTGAGTGTTATAATCGTGCTCAGCTAATGTTAATAAGCAGCAAGATGTCTAAAGCCTGCTGCGTAAAAATCTTTGGAACCCACAGCTGGTGAATTTTTATCATCCAAAATTATGAGTGACCTTTCTGTTGCTGTTTGGTGGCATTTATTTATGATCAAGCTGTTCTGACATGCCTGTCATTGATAATCACATCATCTCGGGATGAAGCTGGCCATACAGTAGGACAGGGGTAGGCAACCTTTCTGATGGCGAGTGCCATTTAAAATTTCCTCAGAAGTCAATGTGCCATATGATTGCATTAGCAATAAATTTAATAATGCTCTTTATTAACAGTTACACACTATATAGGACCACTTTATAGAATTATATTTGTTCGCAGATGTTGGCAGCTATCAGCGAATAGTTATCAGCAATTTTGAAACAAAAAAAGACACTTTTTTATCCATAACAGCAAATACAGAAAATACAGAAAATACAAATGCTATTGATGGTCTCCTCACAACAATGATAAGAAAAATAAACTATGTTAATGTGTGTTAATGTGATCTCTGGTCTCCCACTCAAAGACACAGGTCTCCAAGTGTCCAGCATTCAGACGGCCACCTGAGGACACTCATGTGAGAGAAAATCTGCTCACACAGATAAGTAGAGCCAAATACTGTCAATAAGGCCTTTGCAATGTTCTGAAGACAGTTAAACTTGTCAGGTAGTGATGTCCAGCAGGTGAAAATGCAAGCTCCATGAACACGCACATCTATGGATTCCAGCTACTTCGATGCTATATGTATGATTTCTATACATTTTACGTCAGATAAAAACTTTGGTTGTAAGCTTCAGATAATTATTTAATAAAAGCTAGACATTTTAAATGAGAATAAGAAAGTATTTATTTGTGCCCCCCTCTCCCTGTTAATGCCCTACCTGGCCCCCTGGCATAACTTTGCTAGACCCGCCCCTGCACAGTTACCAGCTGTCAGCTACGTAGAAAAGGATCCTGGTGTTATTTGTCTCTCAGAAACAGTTCATAACTTCCCTTCAACTCATTCATGTCACCTAAAGGTAAACCTGTTTCTCCATCACCTGTTCAGCTCTGATGATTCAGTAAGGACATCTCCTGGTTTCATCTTCATGTTTCCCTCTCACCAGATAACCAAACCGATATCATGACCAGCAGCTTTTACAGCTGTGGCTCCAGCAAACATCAGCTGATAGTAGAAAGTAATATTAAATAAATTCTAACAACAGCTGATCAAGCTTAAACGTGCTGCTGTTGTTTAGCGCGACATCCGGTGGTTTCCTCTTTCTGGTGCAAAGTGGGCGATAAACAAACAAGAGAGAAAAGCCGATCAGCTGATCATTGATCAGTTTCATGATTGAAGTAGCAACAGAAGAGGGAGGGGGAGATGAGAGAAGAAGAGGCAGCTGTGCAGCAAAGACACAGAATAACTCCAGCCTTGTGTCCTTTTTTCATTCTAGCTGAAGTCCGGGACAAACTGTTCCTTTTCACCTCAACACGAAACGCGTAATATTTTCTCTCAATACGGGGCGATTCCGTCTTTTTACGGGACGGTTGGCAACTCTACTAACTAACCTTATGAATTAAATAAAGTTCACTATCAGTAAGTAACATCATAGCACCCACCCAGCAGTATAGAAACTCCGTCATGCTAGCTAGTACGCAGTACGAGTTATTGTAGCTGACTGTAAAAAGTCAGCACAACAAAAATAAACTCCACCTAAACTTGGTTTATATCTGACCCAGACAGACTGCAGGTCATAACTTCTTACCTGAAGCTCAGTTCACCTGACACTCGGACTGGCGGCTGCCTCGGGTCTCTCCTCCTGCCTCCCCTTTCTCTCATCCACCTGCTGGCCTCCACCACTTGCTAATTTTACTGAATCTGAGGAAGCTCCGCCATAGCCGCCACCAAACAACTGAGTTATTTTTACACACCGACCAGAATCTGGCCAATCCACCACCTTTCAGTGTTTTACCGTTACAAAGGGGAAAAAAAGTCACCGGGCCACCGAGCAAATGCCCGGTATGCCCGATGGCCAGTCCAGCTATGGTCGAGCCATCAGTTAACCCTTCGGTTGCCGACCCCTGCAGTAGGAGAATGACAGCTAACTGTGTTGGTCTTTATGTCTTCATTGTCTGTACACATACTTATGATATTGTTTAAGGCATACAGCCTGTGAGGGATTTATATCACTGTAAAATACCAAAAAGGTATTCTTCATTTTTTTAAGTGCATTGCGTTCATTTTTCATTCAAACGCGTTGTTTTTTGGACATCGTAGATGGTTTAGTGCATCTTTATTATGGGATTGTTTTGTTTAAGTCACATATCATCAAAGTTGGGTCAGAAGTGTTTAGCATCCTTTTTGTTATGATGGATGGCATTTACAGTCTTTTCAGTAAATTCATTTGGCTGTGTCCATTGTGGGAATAAATCTAATAATTACTCCAGCAGGCAAACTTTTAAAAGATTGGAAACAAATCCAGTCAAAGGTAAAGAAGTGTAAAGTGTTTTGTAGCGCTTTAATCTCTCATCCACTCAGCAGTAAATTTAAACAGTCAAATGGTCTAATTTTCCTTTAGCTACTTTCTATGCTTTAGAGCAACCACCTGTGCTGCGTTACCGGTCCTCATGGTGTCTTTTGAGGCAAGAAAGGCCTGGCAGTGGATCTTAGTGGAAGTAAGAGGACTTACTTTAAAGCAAGGGCAAGTATCACACAAGCAATCAATGTTGATGAAAACATCACTGGTAATAAGTGGTGATAAAAGTAAGCTGCATGCTTCTGAGGCAAGGATATATATGCTGCGAGATAGGTGATGGCAGCATGAAAAAGCTCCCCATGGACGAGTGAGCAGGAGGCACAATATATACTTAAAGATTCACTTAATTAAATGACCTGTACATACAGCGCAGCAATGTAGGACACAACCTCCAAAGCATATTGTCTTGTGAATACATTAAGAGGTTTTTAAGGATTTGGTGTTGCATTTTTTGGGGTTAATTTAAGCTTGAGCCTTGCTTCTTTCAACCATCTCTAGACCTTTGAAGTTGCACGTGCTTTTCCCCCTTTTTTTTTTTTTAATCAAGGCTGCACAACAAGCGTGCTCATTCAGCGTGTTTCTGGCTTTAATTAGCCTGCAAAATGAATAATCATTCCAGCAACAGTATTGTCCATAATTAAACCAAGGACATCAGTTCTTATTCATAATGCATGTTTCTTGTTGTGGTTGATTGTGAATTCAGTGGAGTTTATAGTCCCCATTAATTTCACTGAGGATTTATTTTTTTGTTGTTTGTGGGTGGAAGCTGGGGGAGGTGGGTCTGCATGTTTGGGCACAACTGATGTTTCTTCTATTTGTTTTGATTTTAACTCCTCGACTAACTGAACAGCAGGGCTTTTTGGAAGAATTTAGTGGTGTGCACTATTGTAAAAAGAACTGGGACACTGGGAAATATAAAGTGCTGAATTGTACCTCTCGCAAACCAATCTCATATCACGAGAGATTCCTCTGTTATATTGAAACCATTTGCTGAGCAAGGACAAGTCTGAATTTGCACTGAGTCTGATGAAATATCATACATCATCAGCTGTAAAGCTACAGGAAAATGTTAATGTAGTCCGAGCACATGAAATAATACTTTTCTATATTTGAATAAAAAGGAAGGAAAAAAAATCACTTAGCTCATTTGGATCTTATTGGCTGGTGTTGCAGACCATAAATCATCCCAGCTGGCTACTTCCTTTTCATCACAATAGCGGTGGCAGAGTAAAAGCCTCACTGTCAGAGAAATAATGGAGGAAGTAAGTAAAACGTTAATCAACTATTGGGGCCATTTTGTTCCCCTTCAAGTAATCACATCACGTCTTTTGGCTGAGCCGCAGTTTATGGAGAAAATTGGATGTGAGTTCAAAAGTTTGTTTTGGCATCTCACTGTTGATGTGAATTACACTGTAAACATTGTCTGGGGTAAAATCCATTAATCCATTGATGCACTTTTCTGAGTGACTGGTAGCGTCAGTGTCAGCAGCTGGAATAAGGATGACTCACTCTGAAGTTAGTCATAAAGACCATCTCTTCTCCGGGTATCCTTTTTTCTTGGCGTGAAAGCTCTAATCTTTGGAGCTGAAGTATGATAAACCTCCTTTTCCCTCCCTTGTCCCATCTTATAATCTTTAAAATGATTGGAGAAGAAAGGGCAAAGTTCCTTTCCTTCCACTGCTGTAGCAACGCCTTCCCAGAGACAGACTATTATTGAAGCACTTCCACATGACAAATGATTGCAATTAAAAACATAGACTGCTCTTTCCCCCAGATTCCAATAAATGGTGATGGTGTGTCATTATGGCCGGCGTGAGAGTCCGCTCTCGCTCATAAAGAACCTTGCCATCCGGTTCCCAGACCACCAGTCAGTGCAGTCACTCACACTCAGGTCAGAACAGGAAAGGACAGCTTTTTATGGTCCTGGCCATACTCAGCATGAAAAATTAGTTCCTACATGTCTTCGGTATCCGCTTGTTTAAACTAATTAAAACTACTATTATTGCATTAGGCAACATAGAAGCTGTAGCAAATTGTACTAATGGTGGAAAGCATTGGATAATGTGTTCCTGGTGCCAGTAAAGAGCCACTGTAATTGGAGATATTTTGCCTTCTGTCTTGTAATAGCTAACCTGCTGTAAAGGGAATAGTCAAGGCTTCTGTTCACACGGATCCGTTCCCGGTCTCCTTGGTTTGGCTCGTTTGGATGTTCTTTTCATTACTGGCAGCATGACGCAGAATTTTTAATATGTCTCTGGATAAATAAATTCATATCTCAGCAAAAAGAGTTTGCACTGTTCCATGTGGTCTAAGAAATTTGCTCGACTGACCTTGCCCTCCAACTCCTTCCTATTACTACAGCGATTACACTGCCATTTTTCCTGCCTGCCATAAGAAACTGTTTTATTAAATAACAGAAATGACATATCGCTTTGGCTGACTCTGGTCTCAGAGCTTATTTGTATTTGTGACCACCAAAATGGAAACAAATGGCAGGTCTGTATCCACCTCCCTCTTTGCTCCTCTCATTTATCTGCTATAGCATGAGGCCTGCGTTTCAATTACTTATCTCTCACTGACTTGCATCTGCAGATCTTACACATGGAAAAAAAAATGTGTTGTAATCAGCAGATGTCCACTGCTGGCAGCTCTGGTGTTCAGAGTGCTTCAGGTAGAGGCAAAATCTGTCTGCTGGCGGATCTGGAGATGATGGATTCATTGGTGCTTTTGCTCTGCTTTCAACCTCTTTGCTATTAAGTTTTATTACTTGGCATATTTCCAAAGTTCAGTATGTATTTCCCCAAACAGCTGTGTTCCGAGTTGAATATACATGGTGTCACTTTCATCTGAGTAGATACCACATTTGAATGCCCTCCAGCACGCACTGAAATTGACTTCACAATTACTGGTGTGTTCCATTCTTTAGTGTCGTTTGGTCTTGTCGTGAGCCTTTACCACCATGTCAGTGATATTTAAGTACAGGAGCTCAGAGATTCCCAGATTATACAGAAGGAAACGTTGCAACAGTCCGAAAAGCTAAGACTTTCTGACTCCCTCTACTCCCACATCATCGCTAATGCGGAACTTTATTTTGAGTGGCAACACCTATCATTTAGGAGAAGACTGCAGGGAGTCCTGCACGCCTCAAGCGACAGGGCTACGATGTCCCAGTTGGTATGGGACACAGTGAATGCAGTCACCATAAACTAGCCATTATGCTATGTTCCATTTGTTAACTTCTGAGTTGCCCCCCCAAATTGAATTTCTGGCTTGGAGAGCTGGACATGTCCTGCAATCTTCGACTTTACAATCCAAGATGATGGCAGTGCATGCAAAGAGTAGTAAATCATTCAATCTGTGCTATTACTTTATGTATTTATAACTTGGTAAATAAGCAATTCATGGAGGATCAGGCACTATCCATGAATGGGTTGCAACTAGACATTGAATTCAATTCAATTTTATTTATAAAGCGCCTAATCACAACAACAGTCGCCTCAAGGCGCTTTATATTGTAAGGTAGACGCTACAATAATACATACAGAGAAAACCCCAGCAATCATATGACCCCCTATGAGCAAGCACTTTGGCGACAGTGGGAAGGAAAAACTCCCTTTTAACAGGAAGAAACCTCCGACAGAACCAGGCTCAGGGAGGGGCGGCCATCTGCTGTGACCGGGCTGAATTACTAGTGATGGATGACTCGACCTTGTTAGAAGCAAAAGAAATCCAGTTTTTCCTTGTGCTTCCAATGTTACTACTGTAGCAGGGTCAACTGTCTTGATGCAGTGACATCATCCCCATCTAAGTTGATGCCAGACTTCTGAGGTTTGGCATCTGACTTAGGTAACCTTCTGCTTACCTTCTGCTTCACTGGGCGGCTGCGGGTCAAGAGGTAGAGCAGGTTGTGTATCAATTGGAAGGTTGGTGGTTTAACCCCTGCATCTTCTAGTCTGCTTGTTGTGTCTTTGGACAATGTATTGCAACTCAAGTTGCCCCCAGTTCATCCACTGGAGTGTGATTGTGCGCGTGAATGTCAGGGAAAGTGCCAAAAAGCACAGAATAAATTGCTGTATGACTGTGTGAATGGGTGAATGATGCTTGTAGTACAAAGTGCTCTAAGTGTTCAGCTAAAGCACAAAAGCACCATATAAGCACGAGTCCCATTTACTGCTCTGCTTTGTAGCTTGAAAACTGTTTACCCGTATCTGTATAATCTGGCTGCGCTCGACGTGTTAACATACTGTAATGCAAGCATTACACTAATGCATGCTCATTATGTTTAGCATCTGCGCCAGAGGTATCATCTGTTAACAGATGTTTTAGTGTTGACAGAAGCATATCTTGAGCAATAAATCAACATAGCCACACAACACTTAGCGCAATTCAGTATTCTGCTGGGAGACAGCTTGTGACATCAGAGTTGATGTAACTTCAGGTCAGTTTCACATCACATTGGCCTTTTTTTAGGACTCGTGCCAATCATGCAAGCGCAGGCTGCCAGACACTGCTCATCTGCTGCCCTCGTCCCTTGTCTCTGGGTATAATTTCAGTTAATTGCTAGCTGCCAAGTATCTGCCACGTTTGTCCCCCAAAAACAGCATGCAGCCTTGGGACTTAAACACTGGTAGCGTTACAGCCAAATAACACTGAGCTTAAAAGAAGCATCCTAGCCCCTGGCTCCGGCTGAGTAGATTAGATTTATATGACCGAAAAGGCTTTGCCTCTGAATTTCATCAATTGGCTGTATGACCTTCTGTAAATGTTCCATATACAGACTATTACTAATACCAAGGTGACCTTTAGAAAGATGAGAGAATTTAAATCGAGGTATTGACAAACCAGCATGGCAATTACCAGTCACTAGCATCGACTTAAATACCATCCAATCAAACAATCCTTTTTTACAGCCTCTTGTCATTTTGCCTCTGTTTGGTTCATTCAATGATATGAAGCATGTTTAAGGAAAAGCAAATAGCTGTGCTGCATCTAAGATCCAGTCAAATTAAGCTGGCACTGACCCTGCAGATGCCATGAAATTGCTGTGTGTTTTGTTGTAATGTAAAACTTGGCTGATAAGAGGTGGCGCTGCTCGGACTCTACTCCAACTTTGATCTGTCTCGAGGCCACCAGGAGACAGATTAAGGTGTTAAGAGATTAACACCTGGGGAACCACTGACTTTAAAACCTGGCTTGAGGACAGTAAACACTTCAAAATATCCAATACCATCCATCTCTTAATAAATGATGTCTGGCATGTTGTCATTTGTTGTCTTTGTAAAGAGCTTATTATTTATTTTTTTTATAAACCCCAGAAAACCTATAAAGCAGAAGTTGTTGAAAAGGCAGTATATTTTTGTTGACGGACTATCCAATATCGTTGGAATCACTGGCACTTCAGTGAACCAATGCCTCACTAACTCTCTAGCTTAGTAAAACAATCCCATTTTGTGCAGAGCGATTAATTACTTCTTTTAAACCAGTTTGATTCTCGACCAGATACACATCAGGATGCAGATAGAAGCGACAGCAGCACTGGTGTCCTCCGCCACATACAATCACTCATACAGGTGACTTGGAGGATCCCAGAAAATCACTGCTGACCATATTGTGCCTAAAAAAAATGATCGAATCAAATCATGCTGGAAGCCAACAAACTTAAAATTCACTCATTTTATTTTCTCTTGGATATGAACTATTTAATATCTGAGTCAGTAGTGTGTTTGACAACCATTGCAGTCATCCATACCTTGCTGTTATGTTAGCATATTTTGACCCTAAAAGGCCAACAGAGGAAACAGCACAGCCTTGTGATTAACTTGATACCCTCAGTTTCTTGTGTTGCATTGCCAGGATTCAGAACCTGCTATATTAGGAGTTAGCATGGGTTAAGATAAGATCAGATTTGAGTTTGGTTGTCATCTGGAGCTTATCGATGGCCAGTCTCAGTGGTTACTTTGGTGAATGTGAGGAAGTCAGATTTATTCAGGCAGGTTTTGATAGTAAGTGACGCTTTGAAAAGAGCTATTTACATCACTTATTTACTGTCTCTGTTATGATCTTTGTTATTTCATTGCTCCAGAAAAGCTGCAATAACTCATAAGAGTTTATTTCTTCTCTCTATCTCTTTATTTATTGCTGTTAAAGTGAAGTGTTCTGCACTAAAGCCAATCTGATAAGAAGGGTTTTTTTGTTTTTTGTTTTTTACATCTGTTTATTATAGATTTAGCATGATGACATGAGTCTGTTATGGAAACTGATACTAAAAACACCACATAATGATTGATTTTTGATCCAGCCGTACATGTGGTGTATTTGTGGTATCTTTTGTAGCTACTTTAAATGACGTTTTCGTCCTTCTATATTAATTTATTTTAACCTCTGAGACCCCGTGTCTCAAACCGGTTACATCTCGTGCATCCCAAAAAAGAGCTCAGGTCTCATGAGGTTAAGGATGTGCTGCACATGCATCTAAAGTCACGTTTCCACTACAGAAAACTTTCCCTAGGGATTAAAAAAAAAACCTCTGGGGGAGCTCTGTACTTTTCTGCCACAGTGTGTAAAATATGTTTCCAACAATGATTTTATAGCCCAAAACCAAATGGTGGAGTTGAGGGGGAGTTATTACTTTCTTTTAAAATTTAAGGACTGTGGTTACTCATCACACCATTGGTCTCATTTCCCAGCACTGACTTTGAAATGAGTGAAAATCACCATCTTTCAAAATCAGAATCAACAGCTCTCTCTGTCCCTACGTTTATATGGCATCAGCAATCTAGAACAGTGTCTTGTATAGCGTGGCTCAAAAATAGGGCAGAAAAACAATCCTTTTCATGAATATAAATTTAAGGATGTGTAAACATTGATGTATTAAAGAATTTGAGATTTTGTCATCATCAGCTTTTGTCATGTAGCTTTCCCCCTTTTTCTGTTTACATGCTTAATGTTAGCCTAAGCTAGCAGCAGAATGGGTATAATGCTGAATAGGAACATTTTAGGTTGCTAACATGGCAAACTAATTGCCCAAATTCAAGGGCTGCATCTTTGAATTTGGCTGCAGGTAAAAACATGATACTTAAAAGATAAGTATGTTATAAGTATGTGCGCATGTTAGCTAACTGACACTAGCATTTAGCTTTAGCGCATCTGTGTGAGTAACCAAAACCTGCTGTTGTTTACATTTTAAACATGAAGCTCCGTTATTTAGGTTTTATTCAATGTCCAGACCTTGGTTTTCACTTTCCGTGCCTAAATGCAGTATTTTTGTTCTAAGTTGGCCATCATCTGTAACCAAAACTCTCCAGTCCAGTCACGGTCATCTTCAGACCACCTACTGAAGCAGTACAAGTGCACATCAGCATTTCTTATGCCTGTAAAACCCTATCTAACTGTTGGTGCTAGAAGATAAGTTGTGCTCCCTTGGAGTCATGGCCTACTTTTGTGAGCTCTGCCTTCTTGGCGCCACTGTGCTAAAGCAGCTGGAGCTAAAGTATATAAGACCTAATCTTAGATACACACACACACACACACACACAAAATAGAAGGTCTTTAAAAATGACACATTTTGCTGGTTCACAGTGTTTGACTGTCACCGTATAAAAAGCAGCTTGTAACAAATAAGTAAATGACGGCTGGAGAGGAAGCAAAATCCAGGCTTTGATGTGGCCTATCAGTGGCTGAAATTAAAAACGATCTTGGACAATTTCACACAGATTAAATGCAGACTTCCCCCACTAAAGACCAATTTAATCATTTTAATTTGAACCCCACACGGAGTCAGGTCTTTTGCACTTACTGTATTAAATTCATCTGTCCTATGTGTTCCCCGAGGCCATCATTTGGCTGTATGCAGCTTCAGACTGTACGTACCCCCTCTTACCACAACAAAGAAGCAGAAAGCTCAACAGCACTGACCCAAGAGTTATTGATAGTAAGCAGTTGTGTCTGTGTGTCAAGTATTTATTAGTCCCTCTCTTTCGGTTTATAGACCCGATTGATTTAGTAAAGTTTTATCCTCCAGCTTGACCTTATAACTCTGGAATGAATGAGTCCTGATATAATAAACATTAAGGGACTGTAGCAGCGGGGCCGTGATTGATCAGTCCAAACTGGGAGGAAGGGAAATATCCTGACATTCGTTCTTCAGGATATAAGTGTTTTTGCAGGGCATTGACAAAGAAGATACTGTGTGGTAGACCATTTTAGTTTAGTCTGCAAAGCGTGTTACACTATGGTCTGTGGTAATTACATTTTGCTGAGACATCAGTCTCATTCTCTTGTATTGCTGTAGGCCAAAATAGTGAAGGCAGCTTTGCTGTTCAGGGGTGGCTGTGAATTACGTTGTTGGCGAGCTGTACAGTCAGCCAGAGCCTACTATTATAGCTGCTGTCACTCAAGAAGCTGCTAAGGTCATTTTTTTTTCTTTCGAGGAAGGCAAAAGTATGGCATGACGGTATGAGTTGGCACGTATTAACTAAACCAGTGAAGTAAATGTTTAGACTTGCATGATATACTTAATTCTTCAGGACAACAACAGCGGTTTTATTGCCTTTAATGAACTGGACACAAGCGGTGCAATACCGGCAAAGGTGCGACCTTTAACCTTTATCAAAGGGGCAGGAGGACACAGCTTGAGCTGTTCTTCACAGAATCACACACAGTCGAGCGTCAAATCCTTTTTGTCAATAAAATAAAAGGGCAACTTTTAATCAGACAGCCGTGACTGTTTGCTCTTTTCTTGCCTGATTAAGCACTCTGTCACTCAAGCTCTACTCCGTTCCACTTTAGAGATCAGCTTTTATTGCCTTCTTGCTAAGTCATCCTGTCGCTTCAGTACAGTCGAGATTCGTTGTAATGTTCGCGCTGCCTCCTAAACTCGGTTCAGCTGCTAAAGAATCTACTAAAGGCCCTTCTCCATGATGTCCTTGAGCTCCAAGGTAGAAAAAGGTGCCTCTCTGGAGCACAGTAATGCCTCCAGATGAAGCCAGCTTGCTGTCAAGACCAATATATCTTGATAACAAAAGCAACATCTGTCTAGTTCAACCTCAGTGAGGGGGCACTCAGACGTCTCCTCTCCACTCAGGTAGGAGGGTGTGTGTGTGTCACCGAGGTAACGAGAACAGATGAGAGCTTCATCCTCTAAATCTCAAAGTTATTGTGTTATCAGAGGAGGCAATATGAAGCGGCCTTCAACAGAAAGAGATTCTTCACAGCAAACAAGTTTGTTGTGCACAATAATGTTGGTCATTATGTGGCCAGACCTAAGAGCTTTTAACCATCTACACTCTGCGGTTTGCCTGTGGTCCATTAACACAGTGTGCACTGTTTATGCTTTATACACTGTGAGGCTGAAAAGGCAGAGGCACATTAAATATTGACTCTGCCGGGGCTTCTTTCCAGCTCTGTGGAATAAGTATTTGGCAAAATTAGGAGTAAAAATTCACGCTTAAGGCTAAGCTTGGTTGAGCTTCTTCCTCCTCCAATTCAGCCACTTTTGCTTATACATGAATTCATACAAATAAAGCAAGTATGATACAGCCTTGGCTGCAACATCTGATCCAAACAGTAGATGATCCAAAAGAATAATATTAGCATTAATTATCATTAATTCAACAACCTTTTCAAGGATCATTTCTCTCTTTCCTCTACCTCCAGTTTGCTTCTACACTTCATGACGGTGTAGGCTGCAGATTTATGACACTATTTCCATGCCCTCTGTACAATGATGTAATTGTTACTACTACATCCCTTTATAGCCCAGGTTTATAGAGACCTCTTGCAACTCTCATCAGCCATCTTAACTAGTTAGTTATAAACATGCCATGAGCTACATCTCTATTACTGTTTTCTCCTGCGAGAGCTGCCTTGTGCTTGGTGCACAATTGACAAATGGTTCACAGCACTCGTCTTAACACCCACAGCTGCCGTCAAACCTTGAACTAAATTTTTCACAATAGCCTGGAGAGGGAGGGCAAATGGAGTTTTTTTTGGCAACACTGTGGACTTATTACTTAATGGCTTTCATATTCACGCGTTGGTTTTGCATACAACAGAAGATTTTTTGGGGTGTGTAGCGGGGTCATCAATTCCTACCTTGAATGCACCACTTTGTTAAATTAAAGAGGAGGCAACACATTTGTCAAGAAACCAGCTTTATTATGTGCGAGAAGAGATGACACCCGATGAGATATTAACTTACATCGTGACCCGAGGTCATGAGCCTCCATATCACATTCAGAGCCCGTCTTTTACACTGATCGAGCACAATGTGCTTGGAGATTGATTAATAATGTAACCAGTGAACTAGTCCTATCTCACACTTCTGCAGTCCTGAACCTGTAGTTCATAGCTTCACCAACCTGCATCAAAACTGCACAAAAAAATTACACCAAAATGGCATTGAAAGCAACTTTCACAGACACCTAAACACTGTTAAGATCTGTTCTCTTGGAAAGTGAAAAGCCATCTTCTCAGGTCATTACAAAGATGCTACTTTAAGTATAAATTTGGTTAAAAAGGTTAAAAAGACGCCATTCCTCTTCACCACCTCTGCAAACCCCAAAATTGGCAGCTTCAAGGCGATGGACTAAACACTGTTGACACAAGTAGGAATTACAGGTTTTGACAGATCTTTTAGGCCTTTCTCTAATCAACATAAAATTGCTCAGTGGGTAAATTTAAAGGGCCTGAACACTCTTTGCAATAAACCTCAGCCTAAAGGACAACTCTTTCTGTTTTACTTTTCAACTAAATCTAGATATAAGGGCACATCTGTTTAAAAGCCAAGGACTAGCTCAGTAGACAAAGCACAGAATCCAAAGACAGTTCGTAGATGGTCTTGGGAGTAGCTTTGTACTGTTTCAGCTAAACAGAAGAAGAAGTTCCTCGTTGGTCTTGTTTTTATCTGTTAGGAGCACTGTCCGTGAAGTAAATTCAGAGATAACTTCAGCAGTGCTAGTAAATAAAAATGTCTGTTGATCTGCCAGTTGGTTCAGACTAAGATGTTTCTCGGCTGGATTAAGAGAAGTGTAGTGTAGCTCAGGGGTGTCAAACATTAGGCCTAGGGACCAAATCGGCCTGGTAAAGACTTTGGGAAATTTGAAGGTTTGCATAAAAGCTGGACTTTTAACTGCATTTTCATAAATTTTACAGCTTTTCTTACTGATAAAGACCTCCTCCATGGTCATTCATAATGCACCAAAGTAATTAAGTAATAGATAAACAGATAAATGCAAGAAAATGTCCTGTTTTCTACTGTCTACTGTAGAAATTTAAAGTTTTTACAACATATCCACAGCAAAAACAAACAAAAAAAGCTAAAGCAAAGCAAACGTCTGACATATTTTTTGTCATACTTTCCTTATATTAAGAGCTCTTGGTATAAAAGTGCAGTTAAAGTCGTCACAGTAACAGGAAGGAGAGTGTCTCTGGGCCTTCTAATCTGAAAATTACGTGGGTTGTGGGTGGCACATGATGTAAAATAAGTTTTTCGTCCTTGGTGCAAATGGTTCAACCTGTTGTTGGGGATGAGTTTCCCATTTGAAGGGAGATATTGCCATGACAACTTCTCCTCAGAATGAGCAGAACAATGTTGAAAAATTCCTTTTCCTTTTCATCCATCTTTCTTTTTTTTTGACCTATACTGAGGATTTTGAATAGCTAAAAACTACTCATCAGTGTGCTATGCATTGTGTTAAAAGCTAATTAGTAACAGCCAAAATGACACAAGCCGAGCTCCTTTTGAGGCTGCTTGCTGCAGAGCAAAAACACTGTGTTGTTGTCCTGAAGACAGCTAGCTTCATGTCCAAACTTAGACCCTCACGTCTTGCATGTCCAGCGTCCTACAGTGTTCTGAGGCTCTTGGTTGCCTGGGTAACCCACAAGACCTAATGCTGTATTTCCCAGGTTACCCTCAGATTGTCCACAAGCGCGGGGTGAGAGCTCGACTCATGAGGCTCTTTCCATGCTCCACAGCCAAAAAGCCATCCTCCACTAATCAAAGCAAGTGGCTCTTCCAAGGCTTTCTCTCCCTCTCTCTCCCTTCACTCTGTCTCTCTGATGATTTTGTTGCTGTTGTCTAAGATGTTCTTTTGTTTCTGTGTCTTTTCTCAGCCAGTACAGGCTTTAGTCACACATGATTGACGGAGCTGCATTTTAGCTGCAACGTGAAATCTTTTCTTTCTTTTCTGAAGGGAATAAAAATGTTTTTCTGCTGTTCACAGTCAAAACTGTCATCTTTCACTGAAACAAAACACTCGCATATTGCAGATTAGTTTCGGCGTAATTACACGGTGACGTGAAAAAGAATATGTGATGCTAAACAGGTCAGGTGAACAGAAATTTGTTAATTACACCGCTGTAATGCTACAGTTTCTGGACTAATATGATGATGAGAATGAGATCAAATAGCCATTTTTATTTCCTTTATATCAGCTGACATCCCCCAACGGATGCGGAGCTTTTGTTCCATAGCAACAGGTTAATTATGGTCCGTTTAAAGATTTGGCCTTTTGACTGTGGGCCGTAATAAGCCTCTTCGAGCTAATGAGGCACTTAGTGTGTCACACTTCAGGTATATGAGAGACCCTGCACAAGACAAGTCAAACGCTGTGCTGTGAGGACAGTGCAGTCGGTGACAGTGCCCAGACAGCATCTGCTATCATTAAAGGCCCATTAAAACATTTCACAGGGTTCAGCTACCCTCTTTCATGAAGAGGCTCTCTGCCACGAGGGCTTGTTGTGTTCCAGGGTCTCAAAAAAACTCTAATTACCTCTGCTGTCATGTTTGTTGTAGAGAAGAAAAGAGCATTCAGGTTTTTTGTTTGGTTTTGTGAAGGGTCCGATAAAGGAATGTGGCGTGTGAGGCAAAGAAAGGACTTCAGAACTGATCCGCTTGAATGGATTTTCCCATGAGCCAATAACATTTTGTAGTAAAATGTTGAGTTCTGGCATTGTGAATGGAGCTTTTTGTTGTTTTTTTTGTTTTATTTGATTATCTATTTGCTGAAAATGTAACAAGATAGCTAAAATTCTAGTGTCAAAAATACAAATTTGCAAGGACGCGTTTCATGTCTCACCTTGTTCTTTCTCCTCTCCAGACAGCGTCGAAGACGAGCTGGAACTATCGGCAGTCCGCCATCGCCCAGAAGGCCTGGAACAACTCGAAGCACAGACGCGGTTCTCCCGAAAGGAGCTACAGATTCTTTACCGCGGCTTCAAGAATGTAAGTGACGAGGCCACCATACATAATGTACACCTTGGAATGCTTTGTTCTTTCTTGGATATCTCTTTTTTCTTCACATCAAAAACATTGTTTTCCTTTTGATTTTATTTCATGTATTCTTTTACAACCTGCTGTAGTGAGCAAGGGTGTTTCCACCCAAGTCTCCTGAAGCAGCTCAACCTGCATTAAATGTTAAACTGTCCAATAGTGCTTACCACAGAAAATTTAAACTTCGGTACACGGTTCACTGTGTCAGAGATAATGAGGTCATACCTCAACCCTTCCACCCCCTCCCAGCTTACTTCTTTGTCATCTCTGGTGTGAGGCATAATAAGATGACCCAGAATTAACCCAACCCAGATTATCTGGCTGTGAAAGAGGATAGTGAGAGTCCTGTGATGGTGTTCCCGTGAGGCTTCAGTTTCCTGTTGCCTGCAATGTGCTCTAGCCAAGTCCCTGCAAATCTTTCTCATTAGTTCGTTTCCACTGGAGATGGTGTAAGAGGTAAGAAGTGTTCTGATCAGGGATTTAATTTGTGCTTCACGCTGCCTGATTTCACAGCGTTTAAAGACATTCTCTATTTTGCCACTGGAAGGGATGAAGTGATGAATCCAAATAACTCAGGTGGCCCCTTCAGCTTTCTTTGAGCACCAGGAAAAAGGCATACATATTAATTTGCCCCTCTGGGTGATTTATCAGGAATATATGCAGAATTTATTAGCAAGGGACATAATTTCCATTTGGTACTGGAAGTGTTCTGGTTTTCGTTTTTTGTCGGCTCATAGTCTGAGTACCATATAATGCCACCTTTAAGCAGGTCTTGGTTGGATGGAGGTAAGCAGACAGTGTGGACAGCAAAACAAAGACTGCAACTGCTAAACTGCAGTCATGAAACCATTGATATCATCTGACAACAATTCAACAAGAAGTCTTAGCCCAGAAGTTATCAAACTAGCCAATGGCTTTCCAAACAGGTCACTTCCTGTTAAAAGGGAGTTTTTCCTTCCCACAGTCACCAAGTGCTTGCTTGAAAGGGATTATCTGATTGTTGGGGTTTTCTTTCTGTTATTGCAGGGTCTTTAACTTACACTAGAAAGTACCAAAAGGCAACTCTTCTGATTGTGATTGAGCACTATCTAACCTTTTTATTTTATTTACTTCTTCTTAGTACATGGGGATCTGTCCGGCCTTCCACAACGCGCAGTATCATTTCCTAATTCTCCATCTGCCTTTTTAAAATCTAAACTTGAATTTTAAATTCAAATTCTTTGATTTTTGATAAAAAACAAAAAATGAAATTCACATGATCCTCACTGTGTTTAGCTTGTTTGCTGTTTAGAATAGTAAAATATTGGCATGTTAGCATTTACCTCTGTACATCAAAGAGCCTCAATACAGCCTCACTGAGCCACTAGCATGGTTATAATGTTTTTAGTGTATTTATTCATTTATGTATTGGAATAGGAGGTCATCGTCTCCGTTTACTCAGTTGCTCCTGTCTACTGTGGAGTTAGATGTGGTTGAACTAGGACCCCAAACTGGACAAAGAGAAAGAGTAATGACGCTTAAATTACAGCTATTAAATAGCTTCTGTCCATCACTAAATCTAGAGTGTGGCTCATTTTTTAACTTCTGGGGTCAAACAGCTCATCTTGTCTTGCCCTATCCCAGTGACATTGGCAGAATGAAGGAAAGCTTTTAAGGCGAGCCAGACTAATAGAAGCTGGCATGATTCCCATGATGAGAAGTTTGGCCCTTTGTCCTTGGTATCCAGGGTTTTGAAGCAAATCAAACTTCTCCAAGTTTGATTTGGTGGAAGGATGAGGTCATCTGTCTTGACAACAGACTTTACAAGTTATTCACTTGTAGCACAAGTGGTGCTTTGTTTTAGATATAGCGCTTTGTCGAGCAGGTCTCGTCTACCAAATGAAACCTCCGGTTCTGGGCCTTGATCTCGAGGCAGAATTTGAGCAAGGGGTCACCTTAAAGGTTTGAGAGAATTTATTATTTAAAAAAAAAAAAACCTTGACCTCAGACTATAGAAAATAACACAATATTGTCCTCACGTCTGACTGAATCTTCTGAGCTTTCACAGTTCACAGTCCAGGGCACTGACTTGGGCATTAGATTAAGATCTCATACTTTCGATGCCATCAGTCACGATTCGTCTGTTCGTAGGTATATTTCATTCCCCGCACTGCTTATTGCCGCCTCGCTTCATGGGTCTCCAAAAGGAATTTCATGCCTGGCCAGTTTTGCATTTGATTGAATTGGATGTGTGATTTTATTATCATGGATGAGCTAATTTTACAAGCATATCAAATGAATACAAATAAACTTTCTGATCTCTCAGTCCGTCTAATGAGAACGGCATTGAACAATGTGCAAAATCAAAACAAAACAAAAAAACGAGGACAAAGGGAAACAGTGACTACGTTGGTGATCATCCTGGAAAATGTAACCCATGTTTTTCTAGTTGCTTTTTTCTTTTTCTTAAAGTCTTGATCTAGAAGTGCATGAGCAAATATTTATGAATTGAGTCCTAGCAGGAAAAATAAGCTAATTAATTTTATCGATATGTATGTAAATGTAAACATTTAGATATTTGTTATATCTTTAATTTGGTGATATGTTCATCTGTTGTTGGGACACAGATGCATACTTTATGAAAATAAAATGAACTCTGGCTTAATGTTATATATGTATATAATATAAAATAAATGAGTTCCTGACTTTTAGCTCAGCAAGATCAAAGTTTTCCTTGATGGGACCTAAAGTCAAAGTGTAACTATTTCT
Organism: Aulonocara stuartgranti; assembly: GCF_965226115.1. Lineage (NCBI taxonomy): Eukaryota > Metazoa > Chordata > Actinopteri > Cichliformes > Cichlidae > Aulonocara > Aulonocara stuartgranti. The sequence continues at coordinate 33,385,146 of NC_138941.1, forward strand.
CTGTACTTGAAATTGAATTGCAGGGGCGCTGCATTGCATGTGGTAATAAGATGACGCACAGGCTCCATTCCCAACTGAAAAATAGCCTCGCTCACCAATGTCATCATCAGGCTACAAAGAAACGCTGATATACAATCAGTTGAATTCTGCCACGAGAGTGAGACTCGCTCCAACAGCTTTCACTGAGCTTTATTTTTTCTGCAGCTTTTTAGGATGATTTGCAGTAGAGAGAATAGAAGAAGAAGTGTGTGTGATGCACAGACACACAGGTGCAGCCATGCACATACTCTACAAGTCAAGTAGAAGTCCTATTAAAAAAAAATCCCCCTGCTTACTATATTTATTTACAGAGCACAACTACAACAAGAGGTTGACTGTTGAGAGCGTGTTGTCTGCACGGTTGTAGAAGATAAACAAAGCATTAATTAACAGCTGCTCTGGTAAACAACAGAGAAATACTGTCAAATACAAAGATGCTACAGTGCATTTTGTCTTTATGGTGGATATGCGTGAAGTCCCTGCAGGGACAGAATTTCTACATTCCTTAAGAAGCTACAGATAAAAAATACACAGCGTTACGTAAAAATCTTGATCCAACCCTTACTTCTTTATATTTTAGTATGAAAATGGGAAATTAAATAATAATACAATAATAACAATTTATTGAAATGTGTGCAAACATATCTAGAAAAAAGCATATAAGGCAAAAACAGACAACAACCCCGATGAGCTTTATTTGGTGTGACCACCTTTATTCGTCAAAACGGCCTGAACTCTATGAGGAAGTTTATTGTAATTTCTTTAGGTAGTCTTCAGGAATAGTTCTCCAGACTTCTTGAAGGACATTCAAAGCTCATCTTTGGAGGTTTCTGCATATTGTTCTGTTCCCCGTCAGCGTGATCCCACACTGCTTCAATTGTGTTGAGGTCCAGGCTGGGGGGAGGCCAATCCATGACTGATTTTTAGTTTGAGTTTCATTGTGTGTTGGCAGTGGGTTTGGGATCATTCAACAATCAGATCAGATGCTTTCCAGATAGTACTGCATGGTGGAACCCAATCCAACCATACTATTTCCATCAATTTTGACAAGATCTCCATCCCAAACAAATTTAAACAAACATTTTAAATTTGGATTTATCCAAAGATCTGTTACTAGTGATAACCAGTCCAGTTCTTATATAATTTGACATACAGTGGGGCAAAAAAGTATTTAGTCAGCCACCGATTGTGCAAGTTCCCCCACTTAAAATGATGACAGAGGTCAGTAATTTGCACCAGAGGTACACTTCAACTGTGAGAGACAGAATGTGAAAAAAAAATCCATGAATCCACATGGTAGGATTTGTAAAGAATTTATTCGTAAATCAGGGTGGAAAATAAGTATTTGGTCAATAACAAAAATACAACTCAATACTTTGTAACATAACCTTTGTTGGCAATAACAGAGGTCAAACGTTTACTATAGGTCTTTACCAGGTTTGCACACACAGTAGCTGGTATTTTGGCCCATTCCTCCATGCAGATCTTCTCGAGAGCAGTGATGTTTTGGGGCTGTCGCCGAGCAACACGGACTTTCAACTCCCGCCACAGATTTTCTATGGGGTTGAGGTCTGGAGACTGGCTAGGCCACTCCAGGACTTTTAAATGCTTCTTACGGAGCCACTCCTTTGTTGCCCGGGCGGTGTGTTTTGGATCATTGTCATGTTGGAAGACCCAGCCTCGTTTCATCTTCAAAGTTCTCACTGATGGAAGGAGGTTTTGGCTCAAAATCTCACGATACATGGCCCCATTCATTCTGTCCTTAACACGGATCAGTCGTCCTGTCCCCTTGGCAGAAAAACAGCCCCATAGCATGATGTTTCCACACCCATGCTTCACAGTAGGTATGGTGTTCTTGGGATGCAACTCAGTATTCTTCTTCCTCCAAACAGGACGAGTTGAGTTTATACCAAAAAGTTCTACTTTGGTTTCATCTGACCACATGACATTCTCCCAATCCTCTGCTGTATCATCCATGTGCTCTCTGGCAAACTTCAGACGGGCCTGGACATGCACTGGCTTCAGCAGCGGAACACGTCTGGCACTGCGGGATTTGATTCCCTGGCGTTGTAGTGTGTTACTGATGGTGACCTTTGTTACTTTGGTCCCAGCTCTCTGCAGGTCATTCACCAGGTCCCCCCGTGTGGTTCTGGGATCTTTGCTCACCGTTCTCATGATCATTTTGACCCCACGGGATGAGATCTTGCGTGGAGCCCCAGATCGAGGGAGATTATCAGTGGTCTTGTATGTCTTCCATTTTCTGATGATTGCTCCCACAGTTGATTTTTTTCACACCAAGCTGCTTGCCTATTGTAGATTCACTCTTCCCAGTCTGGTGCAGGTCTACAATACTTTTCCTGGTGTCCTTCGAAAGCTCTTTGGTCTTGGCCATGGCGGAGTTTGGAGTCTGACTGTTTGAGGCTGTGGACAGGTGTCTTTTATACAGATGATGAGTTCACACAGGTGCCATTCATACAGGTAACGAGTGGGGGACAGAAAAGCTTCTTACAGAAGACGTTACAGGTCTGTGAGAGCCAGAGATTTTCCTTGTTTGAGGTGACCAAATACTTATTTTCCACCCTAATTTACGAATAAATTCTTTACAAATCCTACCATGTGAATTCATGGATTTTTTTTTCACATTCTGTCTCTCACAGTTGAAGTGTACCTCTGGTGCAAATTACTGACCTCTGTCATCATTTTAAGTGGGGGAACTTGCACAATCGGTGGCTGACTAAATACTTTTTTGCCCCACTGTACTTCAGCCTTTTTTCCCTGAAAAAAAAAACCTTCTTTCCCCCCTGAAAAATCTTTTTTTTCTCTCAGTGAATGGATTTTTCCTCTTTCTTAAAAATGTGACCTTTTGATTCTTTATATTAGATGTAGATAATTTTTTTTTAAATAGATGAACAGATCACAGAAAGCTTTTCCGCCTTTCATAGTCATGTGCGAAATACGGCTGTATAAATGTGTCGCAGCCCCTTGGCGTGCGCACTCACAACCATGACTGAGCGTAATTGTGCGGACGTATTTTACCTTCACAAACAGCTGAGACGTGGTTTGCGATACATGTGGCAAAAAGTGAGGTGTTGTGGCCATACTTTCCCAACCTTGAGACCTCAGAATTAGGGAGACATTGAAAAGGGCTGTTGGGGGGGGGGGGGGTTAAATACATTTTACAGTGTTTATTTATCAGATAAAATACGTTAAATGTCACCGTTATTATTGGCCGGCCCGGAAACAGCGGGGGTGTCCAAATTCAGAGGCTGCTTCCACTTGAGGACCCGGCCTTCGCGGTCTAAAGAAAGCCGGGTAGTACGTCACGAGCTCCCTCGGAGGAGTGAAACTCTGCCGTCTGCTCCTTGCTATCTAAAATATAACCGGGCGCTGGCGTAAACTCTCGACCGTCTCACACTTTCTTTAATTAGTTTTCTGTTTGATGTTTATTCAGCCGTGTGAAAACCCCGGAGGAACCCTCTCGATGGATTAAATTTAATTTAATCTAATCTAAACTTTAATCTCAGCCAAACCGATTTACTCACGAACAAATAAAGCACTGAAAAAGCCAAACAATAACATTTTTAAGTTATCAAAGTGACTTATAAATCATGTTTAACCCGAGTAGCGAAAGACCGCGGGGGTTTGAAAACGATGTGTCGGTCGGCTCAGATATTTTAAGTTTACACAGCTACATTCTCACCTGAAAATATGTTAAAAGTTGGGGGTTTTTTTGCGACCCAGAAAGAGAAATAAGAGTGATATTAAAACTAAGTAGCTGCCGCCATTGTTGGAAACTGGAATTGGCTGGGCCCGCTATGAATTCTGCGATATGGTTTTTCAATTTTGTTGTCCAGGTGGAAATTCGGGAGAATGGTGGCTCCGGGATTCTCCCGGAAACATCGGGAGGGTTGGCATGTATGGTTGTGGCAACATCACTAACCTTGTCAAACACCTCAGAGTAAATCATATCACAGAATATGACGAGCGTATGTTGAGACGAACTGAAGAGGAGGACAGGGGCAGGTGCTGCTAGGGCGAGGCAGACCTCTCTCACGGAGTCCTTTAGTGCTGCAGGCAGGCAAGGTGTTCAAATAGGCACAACTTTAGTTTTTTTATTTCTATATGATGAACTCTGCATTATTAAGTGATAAGAACAAGAAATCTGATGCCCTGTAATCATTATGACGCTATAATTTGAGATACAATAAATAAAATACGTTTTTGTACAAAGTATCGGTATCGGATCAGTATCGTCGATGCCACCCTGAATATTACTTTGTATCGGATCGGAAAGGAAATCAGTGGTATCGCACATCACTAATGTTAGCATGCAAGTCATTCAGCAGCTATGGCAGTAGTCAGACCTGGGCGTGGCTGGTAGATTGAACTCAGCTTTCCAAAAAATGAAGAGTCACAGTTAATTAATGAGTTAAGAAGGGGGGCAAAAACTTTGTCACATAGGGCTAAATTTCACTAAATAAAAAAAAATCATCATTTAAAAACACTTTGTATTTGTGTTGTAATTGTTTGATAATCTAAAACAGCGTCCCCAACCCCCGGGCCTCAGACCGGTACCGGTCCGTGAGTCGTTTGGTACCGGGCTGCGAGAGTTGAGGCTCAGGTGTGAAATGTATGGTTTTCAGGGTTTTTATCGGTTTTCAGGGTTTTTTGTTATCGTTTTTATCGTTAACTCGTTTTTCCTGTGTCTTTTCACGTGTGTTATGAATAAATCTTCTTTTTTTCGGTACCGGTACTAGTTTTATTTTGTTGTATTTATCCGCGACACCTTAAAGGCCGGTCCGTGAAAATATTGTCGGGCATAAACCGGTCCGTGGCGCAAAAAAGGTTGGAGACCGCTGCTCTAAAACATGCAAGTGTGACAGATATGCAAAAAATTACTTTTCACAACGCTGTTGCTTCACATTTAACATCCACATATCACAGCAATGTCATACTTTTCTAAGTCAAAAAGCACTAATTGTTTTCTTTGCAGCTGCAGTCTTTTGTTTTACCAGGAATAAAGATCAATACTTATAAATTAACAGCCTGAATATTTTTCCTCAATCCAGGCACTGTGACCGTTATAATTAGGTGTCATTTATTCCAACCATGATGGAGAGTAATTTTCCTCATTGTACATCATTATGATTCATACACGCTAGTCCAAGCAACGACTTTCAGACTTCACAAATCAGGTTAGAGCCTGCCAGATGACAACGCAGAGACAGACTTGTGCACATTCTGTCTCCGAAACTTCTTTCTCGCCTCACCCTGCAAGATATTCAGCTGAGTCTGTGAGACCAAGAAGGAGGAGGGTGTCAGGGGACTTGCGCAGACAACCTTGCAGCATCCTCTTAACTTGAAACACAAGACGCCCGTTTGAAGCAAGACGATGAAGGTTTCGTCTTTATTTTCTTCCCCTCGCCGCACTGTTTCCCAAAGTGGCTGATGAGACGTGGTCACGGGAAGCAGGAAACCCGGCGTGCCCTTTAATTCTAGCGAGGTTACTCATACTCAGAGAGCCTTTTAACGTGTCTACTTTTGACTTTCGTGAAAGGGAATAGAATATGTTGATGTTGATGCAAGTTCACAAGCACAATGTAGCTTCAGAAGTCCTTCTATCATAGAGGTGTTCGCATTTGCATCCACACCGTGTTTTGTTTTGTTTTGTTATATTTGATTTCCAATAAAAGCCCTCGCTGCTGTTGGCTATTTTCTTCCATAAAATACAGAGAAACACGAGGCTCCTGCCCTGGAAATTGCCCATGTAGGGGGTAACTTTCTAAAGTCAATATCCCGTCAGCGTGTGCCGCAGAATCGAACCTGTAAAACTATTTGCCTCCATCACCACGCTGCTCCAAGCAAGGTCATCCGCTACTTTGATTGTTTGAAAAGAGACACACGCACAATTCTTGGGTATGTTACTATTCAGTCTTTTCCAGTGAATGCTGCCAGATAACCACAGGCATGGACGAGATAGCTGCTGAGGATTCGATGGTCAGTCACTGGTGGAATATGTTGTTTTTCATTTAAAGACATCTTCCCACTGCTAGCTGACTTTGTCATTCTCAGAGGTGCCCTGTTTTTAGTGAGACGTGACCGTGATTGGCACTATGTGAACTCAAGTTTAAGGCTAGGACTGTAAACATAGATGTCAGATAACCTGCGCATCTCCATTTTGTCTTGCAGGAATGTCCCAGCGGGGTCGTCAACGAAGACACTTTTAAAGACATCTACGCACAGTTCTTCCCGCAAGGAGGTCTGTGCCTGCTGCTTTGTTTTCCCAGCATGCTTTCCCTTTCCCAGGAGCTCCCGCATTCATGCGTGTTTACAAAAATTGCACTAAGTCCGGAGTACGTTAGGTTTCCTCGCCTCCCATGAAAACACAGTGTCGGTGAGAGGCAGAGGGAGAAGAGAAGTTTGTATTCAGGCAGCCTTGAGTTTCTCTCTGTTGGCTCTCATCATTATGCAAAGATTCAACCCGAGGAGGAACAGAGGAAACATTAGGAAGCTTTGATATATCTGTTCAGAGAGAAGAAAGGCAGGCCAGTGAACATAATGGCACAGCACAGAGGAAACAATGATAAAACCCTCAGCTCTAAGCACACTGTTCTTCCCTCTCATCGCGAGCCTGTTTTCTTTGAAGTGGAAAAGAAAAAACAGTCTCCGCTTTGAACCTTTTTCTTGTTTGCAGTAGCCACCACTGCCAGCGAGCCGTAATCACGACAGATGTTCTGTGATTGGTTGTTTGTTCTCTCCATAGATGCCTCGACATACGCACACTTCCTGTTCAATGCTTTTGACACGGATCACAATGGCTCTGTGAGTTTTGAGGTAAGCCCAGAGTTGCCAGATTGTTCATTTCTCAGTGTCTTAAAGCTCGACCAGTGTGTGGGTTCGCTGTCGAAAAGGCGTGCGCATCAAACGCTCCTACAGACGAGGCTTTACACTCGATCATTATGTAACCTGCAACCCCCTTTATAGAAAAAAAAATCTAGCCTCATCAAGTTTACTCAAGATGCTCAACATTTGATTAATATTTATGAAGGGCACTTATTTGCTTATTAGGACAGAACAGGGAACAGCTGTCATTATGCCAAACAAAGTTTCCCTGCCTAATGTGCGGTCCACTCTGTTCTGAAGTACGAGATCTCCCTGAGGACTGACACTGAGTCGACTAAACATTTGAATAGTGAGCTATTTTTGATTTATGATAGCTCCACTTTTGCCGTTTCATCATTTTCCTCTAATGAATACGTGATAGAGGACGGCATCCTCACAGAAAGGGTGGAATCGGTTGAAGTGCCTCACGTAGAAAGTGTCTCATGCGTCGTTGTTGAGTTAAAGCTGTGATGTTTTGCACATTTGTCAGTAAGTTGCGTTTCCATTACAGGATTTTGTTATGGGTCTCTCTATCCTCCTGCGTGGCACAGTCCAGGAAAAACTCAACTGGGCCTTCAACCTTTATGATATCAATAAAGACGGATATATCACTAAAGAGGTACGTCTCCTAAAAACACGAAGGTCACAGTGCTGAGATATTTGCCGTGTTTCACGCCGCATGCTTTAGTTAATTCACTTACATGTTGTTGTACAGGATGTCCACGATTCGTCGATTTTGATCGAGCACAGCGCTACGCCAGTTTGCATTTTGCTAATGTTCACATTGAGCCTGCAGACTGCGCTCGATTTTTGTACAGTAAAGATCAAAATGTAACAGTTAAACTGAAGAAAACATCCTCCCAGGAATCTGCCTCTGTGGGTTAACATTGACATATCCTCCTCCTACTGGCTCACTAAGCTTGTCAGTGTGAAAGCACTCAAGCATTGGAGTTCACAATACTTAAAATAAAAGTTCTTAGGAAGAATTAGCTGTACTGAAAACAAACACTGCCCTCTTATGGTTGAGTTGCAGTACTGTTTTCAGTCCGTGTACTGAGCAGGTGTCTCCAGTTTGCCGCTCCAGAGCCACATTTGGCTCTTTTTGCCATCTACTGTGTCAAAAGTAGTTTGTGTCAAAAGTACTGCCAGTGTGGCCTGACTACATTTACAGCTTAACTAAAACTACCCTAACCTTTAATTTTATTCTTTACTTTCACTATTTTTAAAGCTGTCGAGCTGCCATATGTTCATTAACAAAGCTGGCTCCTTTTAATTTAATTCAAATGCAGGGATTAAGTCAGCCCGCAAACATTTAAAGCCACTTTTTTCAAAGCCGGCCTAAACAAGCTAATAGTATTTTCCCTGCACAGTTGTTTGTTTCAACTCCTGTAGCCCATCTGCCTCAAGCTTCAATGTGTTGTGTGTTCTAGGGCTGGGCGATATGACCCAAAATTCATATCTCGATATTTTTTAGCTGGATGGCGATATAAGATATATATCTCGATTTTTTTTTTAAGCCATAAAGTAAGAACAAAAAGAGAGTTCTAAGTCAAAGCTGTGTCCCAGATGTCACACAGGCACTTTTATTAACATACAGCACAGATGTACATGAAAAATTACTCAAAATTAAATTATGAGCATTCATTAAATAATAATGCTCCATAAATAAAAGAAAACAAGGTTGTTTTTGTGCTAAACAAAGAGCTCACAATTGTGCAGTCAAAATGTAAACTAAAAGACGCTGAGCGTAATAACAAAGACAGACAGATTTTACAGCTGCTCTGTTCCCAAGTTTTACTGTGTGACTGATAGCCTGGAGTTTGAAATCCGCTTCATAACCACGTCTCTTACAGGTGCCATTTATGGTCCTTATACACACACAATACGGTAATATTACGTTGATGCACAGTACATATCACTCCGCGAAGCTCTTCGGTAGCCGTAATGCGCCGACAATCTATCAAGCGGTGCAGCTCCTTAGCTTACCAAAGTCGTACTCAAACATTTGTGACAGATTGCTGAGCGCCGTGTACCACATAAAATCGGTTCGCGGCCATCAAGCACAACCAGAATTCATACATAAGGCGCGCTATCAACTTTTGAGAGAATGAAAGGATTTTAGGGTTAGCGCTGTTAGCTCGTTAGCGCGGTTAGCTCGTTAGCATGTTTAGCTCGTTAGCACGTTGACGCCGTCCAGCCCCACGCATGGGGAGATGTGCAGTAACTCGTTAACGGAGATTTGCCGTGTCCGTCTTGTCGCTGCCTGCACGTGAAGCGATGGGGTAGGAGGGGGAGTTGTCTTCAGTGAAGGCGAGGCGGAGTAACGTTGTGTAGAGACAAAAGTGGACGAAAGAGAGGCAAACTTGCGGCTCCACAACTATAATTATAACGTAACATAGACTATATCGATATAAAGGATATTGTCACATCTTATATCTCGTATAAAAATATATCGATATGTTTTAAAAACTCGATATATCGCCCAGCTCTAGTGTGTTCAGAGATGCTCTTCTGCGTACCTTGGTTGTAACAAGCTGTTATTTGACTTATGGCCTTTCTAGCAACTTGCCATTCACCGCTGACACCATCAAGGCAGAGAACTGCTGCTCACTGCATGTTTTATCTATTTTTGGCTAATTCTCTGTAAACTCTAGAGATGGTTGTGTGGGAAAATCCCAGCAGATTCTGAAACACTCAGGAACTGCTAAACTGGTCTGGCACCGAGAACCGTGCTAAGTTCAAAGTCACTGAAATATGAATCAACTTTCTCCTCTATTCTGATGCTCGGTTTGAACTTCATGGTCCCATCTTGACCATGTCTATGTATCTAAATGCATCGATTTTCTGCCGCATGATTGCTTGATTAGACTTTGGTGTTAACAAGCAGTTGAACAATAAAGTGGCCAGTGAGTATATATGTATATCACTCATTAGGATGTTGATTCAACACTATAAGTAAAGCTGAATAATGTAATAATGTAGCGCAGAAATCACAAAACAACATAAAATAATCGCCATCCTTAAATTCTCAGGGTTGTTATTCGAACTTCCTGCTCCTTGAATCTGTTTTACGGGGACCTGAAAGAACAAACAAATGAATGCTCTATAATGCAACACGTGCTGATTAGCATAACAGCTGAGGCTCAGGGCCATTCATTTAAATTATTTTTTTTCTGACGCTGACCAATAATTCATCCTGAGACACGACTCGTGCATGAATCCAGTCGCACGTAAGATATGAGTGAGGACACAAGAACTGCTAGCGAGCAGTCAGTGCAAACTGAGTGTAAGACATTGTATTTATCTCTGTTATGTTTTCTGCGCATCACAGGAAATGCTGGACATCATGAAGGCCATCTACGACATGATGGGAAAATGCACATACCCCGTCCTCAAAGAGGAGACGCCCCGTCAGCACGTAGAAGTATTCTTTCAGGCAAGCAGGCAGTTGGCAGATTTTACTGTTTTATGTACGAGGCTTCAGAAAACCTTCATATCTCTCCTTTTGTCTGCCTCCAACAGAAGATGGATAAGAACAAAGACGGCGTGGTAACCATAGACGAGTTCATCGACTGTTGCCAAAACGTAAGGCCGATCCCCAGAACATCAGCTCGCACTGCTGCTGGCACAGTCTCAGCACCGCTCATCGTATTGTCTCTTATTTTGTATCCTCAGGATGAAAACATCATGCGATCGATGCACCTCTTTGAAAACGTTCTTTAATTTTCGGCTGGCTGTGGAGGATTTGGAAGAGACCATCATCTTTAGCTTGGCCCAGTTACTGACTTGGACTCATACTGTGTACAGTGTGCTATGCAGACTTTTTGACCATAGATACAGTTATTCTTCATTACAGAGGGCCTCAGTTGTAAGTAGGCGGTATAGGCGTGGACACTCTGGAGCTGGTTGCCGCTTTCTTTTAAACAAATTCGGGAAACTTCTAAGTGAAATAGTGAAAATGGATTAAAAGGAGATGCTTCAAAATGAAACCATTAACTTTAAGGTTGATTTCCGCCTTCTGTCTCTGGAGTGTCTTTGTGTTTGCCGAACTCTGCCTAAGACGTCTAACGAAAGGCTTCAGACAGATTCTGTTCTGTTTTATTTACTGCCAAATCAGATCACTGTGACTTTCTGCAGCATCAGAAACACCCGAACAAAACATCGGGTGTAACGTCACACTCCGTCTGCTTTTACATTCCAGACCGGCTCCCAATTCCAGAGTGTTCCCTCCCGATTTAGTTAGCCATCGTGGTCTGTCTTTCTGCTCTTTGAAGGAACTGTTTAGAGGGGGAAAAAAGAAAAAACAATACATTTTACCATTTTAAACTGTACATAATATAAAAAACATTATTAGATAAGAACTCTTTGAGAAACTTTTGTTCTTGTTTACTTGCCAACTAGAATGAGACAACACAAGGATTGTATTGATGTCAAACTTGGACCATAATATCGATGGTTTGTCTACAGAAGCACACAGGTAGCTCTACTTATGATGTTATACAACCATTTCTTTGTCACAGGAGAAATGCTGCTTTCAGTGGAATTCATTTAACCTCATGTATGTATATTTCCTGTAAAGTAAAATCATCCATCAGTATGTTTTTCTTTGGGTTTTATGAGTTTACACTAGGAGCAGTGCTTGGGATTATTTATAAGGTGTTCAGGTCATTGTACAGTATTACATGAAAAGTCACCCTCGGGTGATTTTCAGGTCTTTAGATTTGTTCATATGAGTCACTGTTTTTAATAAGAAAGGCCAGTGGGGTTTGGTTATTGGTACAAACTTTGTATTATACTCATTAGTTTGGGTTTTCTTGCTGTTTCTCTCCTCCTCCTCCATCCTGTGGGATGCAGCTGCCCACACCGATTCAGCCTGATTGGTTTGATTGGCTCCCAAATGTTAGCAAAAACTACAGGATTATTGAGAGAAGTGTCTCAAGTGTGTCTGAGTGTTTCTGTCTGACATGCGCTCTCTTTTTTTCTTGCTCTTTTTCCACAGAGACTTGGATATTAGACACAGGAAGTAGGCAGAAATACGACTTATACTTGAGAGCTGTGGTTTATGGTTAATGTGTCGCAACATTTAATGGTTCATCATGTTTGTCCTTCGAAGTGTACAGTGTGTTTCTACGATGTATCACTGGGAGTCGGGAACATATGAACCTCCTCGGTGAGGCATGTTAATCATCCATAATTTAGTAAAGAAAATGACACTTTTTCTCAGCCCTGCTTCTTGTTATTCATGTAAAAGGAGATAGTTTGGTTTTAGCTTGTTTAACTTGCTGTTTGTTAAACCGCTTGTTTGAGTGTGATTTGTATTTTATTTGCAGAGACCTGATGATGAAAAGTAACTTTTATCCACTACGGAATACAAAAGAGCAACACGGTTGATTTGGAAAGTTACAAACAGATCAAATAGTTTGCAGACAAAACTTTTAAAAATCGATTCCATCAAAAGCATGTCATATTTTAGATCTAAAAGTACCAGGCCACCTACACATTACACCCACAGGAGCGGCTCAGCAATGGAAACCCAAGCCATGAAGCTCCCGGTGCACAGTTTCCGTGCTGATGCTCTGCAACTTCACAATCTGACGCTTCATGGCTGAGCTGCTGTGTTTCCTAAACACTTCCACTTTCCAATAATCCCACTTACAACTGATCCTGGAATATCTTGAAGGGAAGAAATTTCATGAACTGACCTGTTGCTGCGGTGGTGTCCTATTACAGCACCACCCTGAAATTCATGGAGCTCATTTGAACCATTCGTTCACAAATGTTTGTAAAGGCAGCCTGCGTGGCTCGGTTATTGATTTCATACATCAATGGGACTGAAAACACCTGAAATGAAGATTAGGAGGCGTGGCCCAAATACTTTTGACCATGTAGCGTATGTTGTGCTTACTGGTTCTCACTGAAGCCTCCTGGTGGTAGCAATGTGGAATTACACAAGGCGATTGACTTGATTCTTTCTTGCCTGAATGGCATAAACTGGGATATATAATAATATTGTTGTTTAGAGTGTATAGAGAAAAAAAGTGGATGAAAAAAATGAATGTTGTATTTTGAATCTTACCAAGTGTAGCTAAAATGGATGTTGAAGTAGGAGGATGAGCACCAGTCATGGTAAGTGCTACTATCTCTTTAGTAACAATGCTCTGGTTTAAAAAGCACAGCGGCAATGAGGCGTATGGATATGAAGTTTTCATTTTAATATGCGTCAGAGGGTGATGTAATAAATTGCACTTGTAAACAAAACATAAACGTTCACAAAGTTGAGCAACATTTAAAGACAATAGTTGACTTGGATTTTAAAAAAAAAAGGACATTTAAGGTGAGAAATGAAATGCATCTGGCACAAATTTCCACAAAAACGATCTTTCCAGTCAGATTCCAGCCACTGCTTTCTACATACTTAGATTACCTGAGATAAGTTTGCTTATAAACCAAACAATTATATTGTATTACACAGAGACATGTAGATTTTATGATGTTACATATATCAACGTAAAAGCAGGCAGATAGATAACATTAATTATACTGATGCAAGTACAGTACCTCTTAACAGAAGGTGACCTTACACTGAACACAAGATTTAACGATTTTGGATGGTTATGCAGTAAGCAGATAGTCTCTTACACTAATGATCAGCCGACACAAACAGTAGCTCGACTGTTTTTATCTGCCATAAAAGTCGGCGTATAAATTAAAAACGTGCTGCAGTTGAAGCACAACAGCAGCGCAGGCCCAAAGCAACAACAACAAAAAGTCATATATAAATTCCTATGTTGGATTGTTGAGGTAATCCCTCACTAAATATTTTCCGTTTTGAGCACCGACTCTGAGTCGCGCGTAATTGGAAAAGAAAAAGTGTCACTTTTCATCAGACGTGTTCTCTATGTAGAGAGGGTTTAGCTGTGTTCGTCTCATTGTGTGCTCAGAGCACCCAAACAAAACGCTATGTTTACCACTGCATGCAGTGAAGCCATAAATGGTCAAAGAATGAGATTTTTGGTGGGGGCATGTGTGAATCGAATGCTTTGAATCACTCAGGGTGCGATAACAGGACCGCGCTTCGGTCCTGGCAGCCTGTGGCTTTTGTTTCAGCGTTGTTTCTGTTAAATTATGAAATGACTGATACATGCTTTAAACATTTATTGAAATCAATTTTCTGGTCAGACACCAAAAGCGTGATGAAATGTACAAACCTCTGCAAGACCTTTGAATATTGCAAATATTCTCTGAACATCTGTTGTTTAAAAAGAGTTTTAAAAAGTGAAATATACTCAGTCTTCCTGGGAGAGTAGACTAGTGAACGTCTACAGTATGGCCCACAAATAACCCCTTGTCTAATCCAGATCCTATAAATCTACAAAGTAAAATGGGGAAAAAACACTTTACCCGATTGAATACACAGTGAGTTGTACTGCTTATGCCGATGGGCCTCGTGCCAGAGTGCATTTCAGCCTCGGGCATCGATGTCAGTCCATCACACAGAGTGCCCAAGCGGGAAATCCTTAATGTGTTGTCCATTTCATTCCCTTATTTACTTTAAAGTTCCTCATGTGTCAAGTGGTTATTTGAAGATCATACTGTGGGCCACTAAACAATGATAAAGGCAACTTTGGACTCTGGAAGTTGAATTGACGACGGGCTCTCCCTGGTTCCTTGTTTCTTCTTGTCATTCTGTGGCTCATCCTAAAGATTCAAACAGAACCTAATGAGACTGAGCCTTAGAGGTTTGCACACGGTCCAGTTGGGGAACCTGAGCCCGAACGTGAGCGGGTTAGGTTAGCAGCTGCCTGATCTCTCGGTGAACGTAGCAAAGGAAGTCCATGTAGGAAGCCCCGCCGTGCAAGCCTTTGTCCTCCACCAGGAACTGACGGAACAGCATCTCCGGTTTGTCTTTCTGCCTCACAATTTGCAGCTGAGCAGGGCAGAAAAGAGAAGTGTGACTGATTTCCAGCACAGCTGGAACACAGGAGCTGTCACACTACAAAATCTATTCACATTGTTTCTGTTGTCACAGCTGGCACGTTCCTGTTTTTGTGAAACATGTTTCTCATCTATTTTATCGAATTTACTTCAGCTTCACTTTAAGGCTGGTGTGTGTGTATATGTGTGTGGTCCTCTGTGGATCCAGGATTCAAACTTTCTATATATTAACTGCTCAATAGCACTGGGTGTGCAGTGCATGGGGCCATTTGTACAGTGCTTTCTGTAGATGTACTTTGATTAGACTATTTATATAGAAACAGGGCAAAACATGAATAAATGAATGATGTTTTTGCAACTTTTGGGGGAGTGTATTTACTGTAAAGCTCCACTAGAGGGAAGCAGAGATCAACAAAAGCCTCAATATCGTCTCTGCCTCACCTCAAGTAAACCATGTTCTCTTTGGTTTAAATAGGTTCAAATATAAAGGATGTGAACTGTGTTTAAACAATGCTTTTGGATTGTGTTTCGCTTACCTTCATAGAGTTTGACCTCTTTTCAAGAAGGCCACTGATGATGGAGCGGACCTTCCTCGACAAAGGGTTGTCAAGCTCCGGCAGCGCACACTAAAACAAACAAACAAAAAGATTTAGTGTAATTAGGAGCAGTTTGATCACTAAAAATAAAGACCAGTCCTAAATACTGCTTGCCTCCTTCCTGTGCCGCAGTACCACATACTGAAGTGTTTGAGTTCTGCCTTGAAAATAAACGTGGATCTTTGATCTCTGTGTGCGGGGCGTACTTGTTTAAAACTTTGAGGTTTACAAAAGCTTTGACTCAGTTTAGCTCATTTTACACAGCAGTGGAGTTCAAGTGAGTCATACTTCATAAAATGTGGGCACAGTCGAACATGACTGAATTATGATGTGCTGAGATGATTTCTCAAAACTGGACTTTTACCATCCAGACATTCTCTGACCATACCGTAATGCCGCCAGGCACCGGGGAGCTAAAATGTCAACTCTAATATCTCAAAAACCATTTCATGTGGATTCTGAGCACACTGAGGCCAAAGTGATGAAATGAATGCTGACCATGTGTCCTTGCAGGTGGGCGAGGGAGGGCAGGTTGAACAGGCTCTGGATGAGGTCTGGTGAGCTTGCTTGGCCCAGCCACAGGAACATGGACTGGCCGTTCTCCAGCAGGAAGATGCCAGAGTCTGTGAGACGCTCCTCAGAGCAGCGCACAGGAGTGGCCGGCTTCTCGCTGTTGACGTCTATGTTGTGCTGAAAAACAGTACAAAGGGTTTAGCAACTGAAACTAATAGTGTGCGTCTAAGTGAGATGACCAAGCGCAAAGTGTTTTTATTCCCTACCAGAGGGATGAGGCGTGGGTAGAGCAGCAGCTGGGTGTCCTCCACTCCCATGGCCATGACCGACAGCCTCTGATGGGCTCTGTCGTCCGTGGAGAGCTCAGTGCTGCCCACCAGGGGGGCAGTTTTCATCAGGCTGTTCATATAGACTGGGAACACTTTCATGGCATCAGGAAGGATCAGCTACAGGTGGATTTATTAAAAAATATATGGTTAGTTTTTTTTTTTAATCCTAAAGTTAAAATACACATTGAAACTTCTTTCTAGGTGTGATTCTCCGACCTGGCTAGCAGCGGAGGGGCTGGCACAGTTCTTCCTGTAGCAGGCCAGCATGTGAGCCGTCTGGTTCACCAGGATCTCCCTCACATTCTTTAGAGGCTGGTTCAATATGGCACGGTAAGCTGAGGGGGCAGGACAAAAGATTAGTTAAAAAAAACAAAGCAAGAGCAGGAGAGACAAAAAACATGGGGGGCGGCTCAGAGGCATCTGATGGCAAGTATGGGGGGAAAAAAAAAGGTGGAAGAAAAGGTAAAAAACCAAAAGGTAACAGAGGTCAGTAACACAGCTGGACTCATGGTCCGCTATGTGCAGATTACAGAAGGACGGCATCATGTGAAACATATGAGTAAAAGTAGATTATTTAGTGATACATGGGATATAATCAACAAATGTCAGATGACATTTGAGTGTGTTAGCAGGCCGTGCCTCTGCACTACATCATAAAATATGTTTCCCACAAGCAGAGTTTGAACTAATGCAGTCCACCTGAACTCCAGAGGAATCTAACCTGATTTGGCAAAGAAGTTGATGAGCGAATCCGTCTCGCAGCTCTTGTACAGCTCTGACAACTGCGAGCTGCAGTTCAGACTCAGGTTGTGGATGCGGAGACGCCGCTGCCCGCCGATGGTGGTGTACAGCAAGGCACACTGGGGAAAAAAGCGTGAAACATAAGCTTTAAACATACTTGGGTTTTTAATCTTCAGAGAAAAGATTTCAAATATGACCAGTCTGGGATAAAGCTTGGTTTAACACACACCTGCATGAGCGCTCCGGTCTCCTCGCTCAGTGTGTCGTCGTGCTTGAACTCTACTGTCACGCCGTTGTCGCAGTCCACCGCTGCCATCTCTACATCTGTGGTGTTGTTCATATAAATGCCGCCAAAGAAGTCAGTGGCTCTGAAGCCTAAAGGAGACAAAGACCAGTGTGAAAAACTGGGAGGTAACTCGCCGTGATAGATCAGAACACACCAAAAGAGCGACCGTGTCTTTCCTCTTACCCGTGCTAGTACGGACACGCATGATGGCATCAAACCCGATGCTCTTCTGTACATCTTTCCTCAGGTCCCTCAGAAAATGCTCCCCATCTGTCTCTATCTGTCAACAAAAAGCAAAAACAAACAAAGTTTTAGCCAGGAGATGGCAGTGTTGGTTGTTACTGTTGGAGCCGTGTCTGTAAGAAGCAGATCCAGGCATAAAAATCAACATTGTACTTATGTGCAAACTTCCCATGCTTACTGCACCGTTCCTTTGGGACTATTTTATATCAGACTGGCTTCTGTGCCAAACTCATTATGTAGGTACAATTCACTTTTATTAGGCAGCAAACTTTGCCTCTGTGTGAAATTAGGACTTCTTAATACAATTACAAGAATAAAACAACTGCTCGTTATGAGTCTGCATGCAGCATTTGTGCGTGCGTGCGCTTAGAGCCAAATACAATGTAAACAGGCACCACACGTCTGCTGGTACCTGGAAGTTGCTGTACTTATAGACGGAGCCTCCGGTGTGTGACGGCACATCAGCCATGGTTGCTATGTCCGTATACTGGCTGGGGAAGAGGAAGAGATCCACACAGCAGCCACTTGCCACACAGTCTTTAGACAGCTGCTCATAAACACCTTTCTGAGGCTGGAACAGGGTCTGTGGAAAAGTACAAGACAGTTTACCAAGATTAGGTCACCAGTTTCAAACACTTATTGTAATTAGACTGAGATCAGACCAGCATTGGTTTTCCTTATGCCCAGCGCTGTGTGTTCAGAATTCAGATTAGGGGCACAACTGACATAAAAAGGTACTCACCTTCTCCTTGTCTGTGTTCACCAGCTTTTTATCATCCCTGTTCTTCAGTTTGCCTGGAGCCTCGGCAGTGGGCATGGACGATTGGAAGATGAAGAGCTTTCCGCTACATTCTGCTGCCTGGAGGGCGGAAAGAGATGGAAGGGGAAAGAAGATCTCGCTTAGCCACGAGGTCAAGAGGTGAAAAAAATATCAACTCCTGCAAATATTCTAATGCTAGACTTCATGTACGCCACATAAATGGGCACGAACAAATAAATACGTCTCTGACTCCTCGCTGTTGTGTAATATCGCAACTGCTTCCAATTAAAAGCTGCGTGGGAACTTTCCCTTTGTCACTGGCCAAAACACTGACTTCATATCACTGGGAAAGCTTGCTGGACTTTAAGTAAACACAAACATATCAGGGGGAGTAAAATCTACATGTTGCTTCACTCAGTTGATAGGTTGAATGAGTTCAAGCTTGAGAGCCAGTGTTGGTGAGAGCATAGTAGCACTGCGTTTTAGATTTAAATTACCCCAAACCTTTAGGAAGCCCACACCCTCCCTGAAACAAACCTACAGTAAGTGTTTGTTTCAGGGAGCTACACTCAGTTCCACTTCAGCGTTGACAGGTGTCACACTGAGGCTAACCTTAAATGCCTCCACGCCGGCCTGGATGACAGGGGCAAAGACCGTTTCGCTCTCAGCGGTGTCCGCAAACATGTCAGGGATCTGGTCCAGGAGGCTGCAGAGACAAGCAAGAGGATTATGGTTTGACACGGACGTGTCACACTGCCTCGTTAATGCTTTCACAACAGCTACTCTTGAAATGTTTGACAGTACTTTGCGTCCGATGCTCTCTGCTAGAGGGCCCTCTAAGATAAACAGTGACTCCGCACATCAGTGACGAAGTGCTTCTTACTTGTAGATGACGGCTCTCGAGTCCTGGTAGTTGACAAGGAAGCCATCGAGCAGCGGGACGAACATCTCGGCCGTGTCTGACACCACCATCATCTGCGGCTGAGCCAAAGCGCTCTTCACGTTGTAGAAATGAAGGACCTTGTTGTAGGTGACAAAGCCGACCTTTATTGCTGAGGTCTCCATGCCTTCCTCTCTGTGGAGAGAACGAGCAATCGGTGAATTCCAGGATGGATTAAATCCAAAGGATGTGTATTTACTGGGGAGTCTTGCCTGCCGTGGTCATTTTTTGCTTCTCCACTGTGCCTCCAGGCGCACAAAGATGATTTTGGGTTAAGGTGGCAGCACACGTAAAGAATTAAAGACACAATACCTGCTGACATTTATCAGAAACCCCTGGATTCAGAAGTCTAATAGGCAGCTGCACTGACCTGGACCATGAATAAAAACCTGTCACCATATGAGTGATTTCAAAACATTCTTTCCTGACAATCCCAACTGCACTTTGTAGACGTACGTTCTTAAATCAAGGGCTCGCACCGTAGGAATATGTAATGTGACTGGAAACAGCTCCTCGGGGCTCCTCTACAGCTACAGCTGCTTTTCTAAATAACAGATTCAGCAGATTTTATTTATTGTGCTCTTCCTCATACCAGTGGTGATAAAAATATCATTAAAAGCCTTCATCTACACATCTGGATCTATTTAAAGTTCCCTCCACCTTCTTAAGTGAATTATTCATGCATTTTTTCCAAATACTGCAGAATTACATGAACCACATGAAAACCACCGAGTATCCAGTGGGTTTAATTTAGTGCCTGTGAAAGCAAAAGCAGAGGTTCAAACGCAGCTAAAGAAGCCCTTATCTTGCATATGCTTCTGCTAGGTGTTTAAAGAGTGATGTCATGGCAGGAGACATTTAAGGAAATGTTGTTGCTGGCACTGATGGACTAGTGAGAAGGCAGGACAGTTTCCAAGTTATTTTGGGAGTAACCAGGTGAAGTACACCATCCTCTCCTCTAACATAAATCAAGTCATTCTTAACAGAAAACCATAACAAAGCTTTTTGTTTAGGATACTTTTCAAAGATGAGAGCGTGCACTGTCATATTTTCCCTTTTGGCGCTCCCTCGTACCCGTCATCTGCAAAGTTTCATGTTCAGCTGATGTTCAGCAGGATGGCTGATCTGTAAGGCTTCAGGGGAAGCCCTGCAGCGTAGTGAGCAAGTGTGCTTTTTACTGTGTGTACCTGGGCAGCTTCTCCAGCAGAGTCTTCAGCTCATCACATATCAGCTTTACCAGGCCACTCTTAATGTTGTTATAGGACACATCAATCATGAAGATGTAGGCAGGAGGATTTGGAGGCTTGTTGTTCTGTGGGAGAAACAGCAGCAGGCACAATAAATGAGTTGCTCCTTTTCGGGCAATGATAGCTTGGCTGACCTCCAACGTAACATGTCGAATTTACAAATAGGAAAGCAGCTCTCCTTGGCCTTTTAAACACACAAGTCACGAGATAACACACCGTTATCAGAGACCTATATCAGTGAGCTCATAACAGGATCAATCATTGTCTTCCACTTTAGGTTTCTGTTATTCATCAAAGATATTTCCCTCTATGCTTCTTTATAACTCTGAACACCGTATCAGGGATAAATTGCTAAAAACAAGGGAACAGCAGTGAAGTTTGTGAGGGGGCTTGTCAGTGAGATATTATGTTTCCACAGTTACACCCATTACAAGACACTCACCTTACAGGCTTTTGTTTATTATCTGGCCTTGCCTAGATTGTTTATAAGGCATATTAAACAGAGCAAAAGTAGGCCAGTGGAGTGACTCAGCTTTGCCTACTTACTTTAACCCTCTAATGTTCTCAACAGGCTCAGTGGGGACACTGATTGGCATCATTGACAGTTTTTTTGTACTTTGAAGAGACTGAGCTGAACCCTGTTCTGTCCTGTTCGGGCGATGCTGAAAACACAGGATGTTTGGCCAAAAATGTCCTTTGAAAAATCCAAAAAGCCGTTCTTCCGATACAAATCTCTTTTACTGCGTTCAACAAACTAAACAAAGAATCAGCTATTTGAAGTGATACATCATTCAGTTGCATCAGTGCATAAACTCATCCTTTCACAAGCAAACAACGCCTGAATCTAAGTGCTTGTTTCTATCAGTCTGACCAGCTTTATTTACCCTGCATATTGTGTACTTGATATCAGTCTTTGTGTACCTTACAGTAATCCAGAGTGGCTACAAACTCATACGATCCCAGGGACAGTTCGGGCCTCTCATAGAAGTCCACCCTTCGGCCCATGTGGTCCAGATGTTGGAAGTAGAAGACTGGCACTAGGAGCAGAGAGAGAAATATAACTCTGTGTTGAGCTGATCACTGTGTGCTTTTTCTTCTTTAAATTAAATTTAATAACTTTCATCTTGCTCCCTCGGGACAGACTTTCAAATAATGAGGTTAGCATTTGTATAAGTAATCCCTGTGAGCCAAAAGCTCAGGCTTTAGCCTGCTCTAAACAGTCGTTTGGGTTTTTTTGTCTGTTTACTCCACATGACGTCAATAAGATACGGTCATCTTAAGCACTCAGCTCTGGCTACAAACACCCATCTGCCTTTCAAATGTATGAAGTGCAGTCATTCACAAGGAATATATGTCTTAAAGAGAGGGGCAATAGAGCTCAACAACTTGTTTCAGACAAAGGATGAACTGGGATGCTGCCACAAGATCGAGTATAACAACAATAATATTGTAATATTCTGAACAGTGAATCACACACAGAGTCCAAGGATTAAAATATAGTTAGTTTTTCTGTATTGTGCTGTACCTTCATTGACACAGTTGCAGAAACCACACTGGTAGCGGCGCCCTCCATCAATAAATTGCATGTAAGGGCACATATACGCCTTGCATCGATTACAGCGGACTGGGCCTGTATCACCATGATTCACAACATACAGTGGAGTCTGCACAGAGAATAAAGATAAATAGATCAGCTCTACGGCACCCAAATAAAAACACACTTTGCTTTCAAAATGAGAAGAGTTTATCATAAAATAGAATAGAAACGGTGAGGATTACGCACACCACGCACAGATGACAAAGTGTCTTCGCACTGTTTATTCAGTACTCTCTGACACAACATAAACTGAATATGTTTGCATCAGATGATCTCCAGTGCCTTAAAACACATGTAGACAGGGCAGCAAGCAGGTTTGTTATTACACCAGCAAATTTAAGGAGGAGAGTAAAAGTGTTTATAATATCTTGGAGCTAAGCAAAAGCAGTTGTATGACAACAGCAATGAAACAACATTAAGACCCAGCAGCGTGCTCTTTTGGTTCTCTACAACCTCAGAGCAGTGATTAACTATGGCTACTCTAAATTCCCTTTTGCACTGGATGGGACTGAGTCTAATTTTCCATTCTTTTTGTATAAGACTTTTTTGTCTTCTCTGGTCCCTGCAGATCTGACATTAGCCAATTAGCCAAAAGCCAGATGAGACAGTGCTAACATTGCCTAAAAAGGCCAACTGGTGTCTGGGACAAGGCGAGTGTAGAGGGGAAAATATCTAAGACAGGGTTCTTGGACCACACGTGATCCAAAAGGAGGTCATTCGTGGGACAAATGATCTTTTGTAGTTCATGGAAACATCTATTAAAGGAGAAATAACAGTGTAGAATATGTAACCATCACAAGTGACTTTTGACATTTTAACGATCCTGTCTCTCTTACAGGAGGATGCCAAAAAGACTTTAACATAGACTTTATAAAGTGTCAAACTCTTTGGGAGAATATGGCATAAACAACTGGTTCTCCTTCTACAGCATTAGAAACAGTCAGTGTCAAGTGTTCTTTATGAGTAAGATTTATGAATCATTATATATGACAGTGTTCAAGATTTCAAAAACACAGCTCAGTCCAAGGATAAGTGTGGGATGGATGAGCAACAGATATGAATAAATTCTCAGAGACAGTGGTGTATATTAGCACCCATCAGTCATTGCAAATGTTACATTTACAGTACAAGATGAGTTTGTTTTCCTCTCTCTTTCTACTGTATTTTAACAACAGACTGTATATTAAAAAAAGATTATAGTGATGATGCATTAGTGCCTAAAAACCTGAAACTCTACCTGAAAGCCACCAGATGGAAATCGCTACGGTGCAAAAAAACATCTATTCTTATAGAAGTCTACTGGAAAACAGCTTGCTCTCTTGGTCTCTGTAAACACTTTGCTAATGGGTTCATCATTTTGGGTCATACTGAATTAAAAAGTGAATTTAAAAAATAATTATTTTATAAATCTTGGTGATACTATATTTGAAAAAAGGATATCTGTGATATGCTCATTTGCTAACAATCAATCACTAATTGTTAGCATAGTTATTTCACTCCTCCTCATCACGTCCAGTGTTTTGAAAATAATATTGCAACAATGAAAATGCAAACCCTGAGAAATGGATGGATGACCTTACAGTAGCTGTCCACCTTTTATCGTAGAATCTTAATTTTGTGTTGCGACCGGATGAAGTTTTATGTGAATCGGTAACTTACCTCATTCTTTGGCAAACTGGCAAAGGGTTTGATGATGGCAGCAAGGGGCACTTGGCACTGCTTGGCCAAATCAGCAGTGCAGGGAAGCGAGTAGGTGGTGCAGCGGATGAATCTGGGGCTGGCATTACCTGGATTTAGCAAAACGAAGCATAAATAATCTGTTGTTTATTCCAATTCATATTGTTATATTATTTCAATATAAGGACAGTTCTTTGTTTTTACTGTTAAATCTTTCCCAAATAAACTCGCTATAAGGGATAAATGAATACTCTACTGTAACTAAATGCTCAACGAAAAGTTTGGTTATGCATTTTTTTACCTTGATCTGTCACTGTGAAGTCAGTGGTGACAAGAGGTGGAACCTGTCCTCTGATGTTTGTGGTGAAAACCTGTCCTCCTTGTTTCACTTGGTCATCCTCGATCACATGGGTCTAAAGTAGAAATGTTATGCATTAAAGTGCAATCTGATATTTATTAACATCATTTAGTTAAAAGCACTTTTTTTTTTTAGAATGGATACTTCATTAAAGGTAATCATATTGTGCTAGTTTTCAACTCCATGTTTTTGCTACAGTAATTCTACCTGATTTACAGTTAAATATAATTGTTATTTATCTTGTACTGAGACTTGCCCGCAGTTGATCCATTGTCTGAAATGAGCTGTTTTAGCTCCTTTTCCTTTAGGTTACCATCCCTACAATGTCCAGTTTATTGTATTAAAAAATATTTTGTAATAGGTTGAGTATGCAACACCCTCAACTTCGGGGCAACCACTTTTGGCTGTAAGGTAATTGTACAGACTGACTGCAGTCACTCTCAGACAAGGTTTGCAAAATATTTCCATGTAATTCATAAATGCAGACAGAGTCTGACTCAGTCCATGGTGACGAGTACAACATATCTCTTTTTGCGCGACATCTCTCGTTGCAGTGGTAGACTCGACTCAGCTGCTTGCAAACTGGTTGTATTCCAGTTATATTCCTATATAAAAACAGTTATGCCACTTTGCAGTTAAAACGCTGTCTCGTAGCAACTACGTCACTATTTGTGAGGGAATTTCTGTTTCAAATCTATGAGGTCATGACTGGAGTTTGCATTCAAGTACTTAATGTGAATTTCCACATTTATTTATTGCCGTTAATCGTGGTATTATTACAAACTGATGTATGTGATAAGTTGGTATGTAACTGCAAACTTAACCCAACTTAATGGCAAATGGACAGCTGATTGATAGCAGACTGACACTATCTTAGAGTTGTTTTATCAACGTCTTGACACACCAAAGTCAATTTTAAGACAAAAACCGACTGCAAGTGGTCAAAGACCTGACCCCTGGCTTCAAAGCAACCATTTCTAAGGCAACAAGTTCACTGTACAGGATCACAACAATTTTGGTTTCGCTTTGGTGTCCTATCAGTGTTTTTGCCTAGTGTGACTGTAGCATAAGCCAACTTTGTTCTGATTGGCTGCCCCTTATTCTAACAGCAGGTAGGTGTGGCTAATGTGCTCACAGCCTGAGATGACCATATTAGTCATGCTACCCCTTTGACATCACACTGAACAAAGCGCTTAAGAAAAATACACAGAAACTGGGTATTTAGAGTAGCTTGAATCCTGAGCTTTTGGGCCTCAGGCTTCAGACTTCAACATAAAAGCATAATATGTCCATCATTCATAAAGACAGGAGACCTGCATGACAAAATAAAAACATACTGTTCATGCCCAGATCTGAAGACAAATTAATATCCCCGAACACTTTTTATGTAATCTTAGACTTTTTGCTTAATCCTTTTGTTTGCATTAGCCACCATTTTAATTAAAATCACTACAAATATTTAGTAACAAAGTAGCCGATGTCAGTAATTTTGCCACACAACTCTTGAAGAATGAATAAGCTGCTAGTTCACGACAAAAAATGAGGACAGACAAATGTGCTGTGCTGATAAGTGAAGGCATGCTTTTCCAGAAAGATTAATCGTTCACTCACAATGCTAGGGATAGAGTCGGGGTCCAGTTTCTTCTGAGGTGGGCCAGCCATTGCAGATTGTGCTCCAGGAAAGGCTCCTGGCATGTTTTGCTGAGGCCCAGCCATGTATCCTCCAAACTGACCTGTACATTGAAACAACATCTGTAGGTATTTATTGGCTCCACTGAAAAGAATGCAAGAACAGTCAGCTGTATTATAACTACTTGATGAATTAGCAGTGATCGTTAACTCTGATTTCCTGGGTCTTTTCACGTGTGCTATGAATAAATCTTCTTTTTTTTCGGTACCTGTACTAGTTTTATTTTGTTGTATTTATCCGCGGCACCTTAAAGGCCGGTCCATGAAAATATTGTAGGCCATAAACCGGTCCGTGGCGCAAAAAAGGTTGGGGAGCGCTGCTTTACAGTATATTATTTCTTGTTTTTTATTTTATATTCTTTACTTTTGTGTGAATCTGCATGCTCCACCTGCCTGTCACTTTGCTGCTAGAACATGTGAATTTCCCCAATGAGGGACAATAAATGATATTTCTATTTCCACAGAGGGTACACTGCTGACACTGTTCTTGAATTTTCCTGATCAGAATCAAAGCCAGATTGTGTTGTATGCTGTATAGATTGTAAGGTCCCTAGATGCAGATGTTGAGATACCTGTCTAAATGAAAACCTGTGATGTCCACTGCTTTTGGCTCAGAGTTACCTGCTTGCTGGGGGTATCCTGGCTGACCAGCAGATCCCAAACCAGGTTGCTGGAAACCTCCAGGGCCTGGAGGAGGTGGCCCAGGGAACGGTCTACCCATGCCTGCCATTGATGTGCCTGCCATCGACTGGCTTGCCATTGGCATGCTTTCTGGGGGTGACTGTGGAGGAGACATCAGAGGGGACATGTGGGGGGACTGCAGGCCTGGAGGCATCTGTGGTGGAGCCATTGTTGAAGGAGGTGGTGTCTGGAAAGGCTGCTGAACAACAGAGCTTGCTGGAGGAGGAGGGCTCTGCAGTCCTTGGACTAAGAAATAAAAAGAGCACATCTTATGTAGTGAGTTTTCCAACCTAACAATTCCACTAAAAGACTATAATTAAAAGACCGTATGATCTGAGGCTATACAGAAAACTTACCATGCCTGCCTAAGTTCATAGAACTCATCTGATTGGTGAGCTGCTGTGTTGGAGGCGGGCCAGGTGATGCCATGCTGTTGTATAGTGAGTGTGGTGGTTGTCCATACGGTGCAGATACAGCTGGTGGAGCCGGGTAGCTGAAGATCATAACAACAGTTATTGCACTGAGCTATACGTGAGGTTCAATGCATTCTTATATTTGCACAGTTCCTTGTTTTTAAAGCTGCTTTAAAGACATGGCAAAAGTTAGCAGCTGTTATTGCAACAACCTATTAACATAACTTAACAGTGAACATCTTTCATGGTGTGGGATGGTGAAAAATACATTTATTTTTTATTTTATTTTATTTTTTTTAAAGGCAGATGGCGTGAACTTTCAGCCCACATAAATTCATCACTTTGTTGTTTGTACTTCAAGGAAAATCAGTCGATCTGAGTCGGTGCAGTCTGATAAGGAACGTTACCTTTGAGGATGAGAGCCATTCTGCTGGACGTTTGGATTGTACTGACTAGACCCTGCAGGCAGAGGCATGCTAGCAGCTGGGGCAACTGATGATTTCATCATACCTTCAGTGAGTAACAGACATTATAATATCAGGAGCTGATATAGCTTCAAAATGAACCATTACTCTTACTCTGAAAGACATGCACATCAAGATAAACAAAAAAAAAAAAGTTAGATTTAATACACTTAAATGCATTTTACCTGCAGGTGGAGCACTGAATGCCTGAGGTGGGCCCCCATAATGCCCGTAGAGGGGCTGCGTAGGACCAGATCCGAATCCACCTTGATATGCCCCCATCCCTGGCTGGGCCTGGGAGTACGGGGGTGCAGCGACATAACCCTGTTGACTCATGATGCTGGGATGTCTCTCACAGTCTTCTCATGCCAAGATGAAAGAGTATGACCTAGGGCAGTGAAACTGGGATACTTAGATTATAAAAAGTAAACAAGGACTTCAGTTTTATATATAGCGATTTTAATTTGTTTGTTTTTGTCTGAAAAAAAAAGTTTAATATGAAAATAAAGCTGCTTTTGGCTGCCAAAGTGGAGAGCTTGGCAAGTCTCATTTTTACGCTGGATGCCTCTCCTGACAAAATACTAAATGGCCTGTATGTGTATAGCGCTTTACTAGTCCCTAAGGACCCCAAAGTGCTTTGCACATCCAGTCATCCACCCATTCACACACTGGTGGCAAGCTACATTGTAGCCACCCTGGGGCGCACTGACAGAGGCGAGGCTGCCAGACACTGGCGCCACCAGTAGGCAACAGGTGAAGTGTCTTGCCCAAGGACACAATGACTGAGACTGTCCAAGCCGGGGCTCGAACCGGCAACCTTCTGATTACAAGGCGAACTCTCAACTTGAGCCACGATCGCCCCTCAAAGGCAGTCGCATCTCCTCCTGGAATCAAACCAGGAAGCTTTTGCTTGTTAGGTGAACGTTTATGTAAAAACCTGCTAAAAATCCTAGATGTTTGTATCCAGAACACAAGCATATAATGAAGCTTGTGTCTGCCAGGTGGCAAGGTTGGACAAGTTAAATCAAAACTTTTTAGGTCTGGTTCTTCATTGCGACACATACATAATTACATGTGACTTGTAATCATACATTCATAAAATTAACAACCGTTTGCACAAACATTTGGTGGATCTTTACGCTCCTCATTCAAAACCAAATCATATCTTCAGTGTTTACAAACCACACCAATGACTACTGATATTTGACCTCATGCAATGATTAGCACACAGTAAGATGAACCTTTGACTGCTTTATCTCGCAATAAACAATGCCAATCTGTTGGTGTATCATCAGTAATTAACAACACCAGCAGCTCATTTCTGTTTTTGCTCCAGTGTTTACCAAAGTGTTTACATTGTTTTTCTGCCAACATTAATAAACCTTTAACCAAAATGCCTAGTTTTACTTGCTTTAAACTTGCTCTTAAAAAACAAATTAAAATAAAATAAAAATAACGCCTTATAAACAAAACGTGGCCTGTAAAGTTTTTAAATGGAAATGGGAACAGCTGGGCCAACGCGCAACAGCTGCCTATGACATCTCCATGATTACTTTTATAACTTTAAAGTGACAATTTTAAGCACGTTTCACCCAAATAAAACCTTTTAAAAATGCAATATGAGTGGTAATTGAGCGGTGCAATAGTTAATGCGTGTGACATTTTCGAGAGCTGCCACGTCGAATACCGTTATGATGGCTTTTATAAAAAAAATAAAAAGGGGGGGAAAGCATTGCTGCCTTCCTTTAATTCACATCCAGCTGGAAACGTTGGCCCGTTTGCTGCTACTACACAATTTTGTCAGTAACACGTAGCTTGTTGTTTGACAATAAATGTAGCTTAATGCCCTTTTTTAAAGAAAAAAAAGGAGCAGTAATGTGACAACACAGCACTCGGCTCAGTTATAATCACACAGACTGAAAACATCTTGCTAGCAACGCGGAAATTACTACAAAGTTTTCCTCTGAGACAGAAACGTAGCTATTTCTACAATAAATACATTCAAATGAAGAATTACCGGAGATAGAAATACTCACGTCTGTTGGCTGTAATCTACCTGTGTGTCGGGCAGAGTCCTCTTCACTATCTACACCTCTCAGTTGAAGCAGAGTGCCACGTCAAACTCCACCACGGCACCGGTCGCTCTGTTGGTTTGTGCGACGAAACCAGCGTTTCCAGCCACGTAGAGAACGGTGAGCTGCTTCCTGTTATGCGTTTCAAAATAAAACTCTTAACGACGAATAAACTTGCTTATCCAAAATGAACGATGCAAACGCGAGCCTGAGTGTAGAAATATCAATATTTTACGACTAACTAAAACAATAACAACCTTTTGTACCCTTATTTTTTTGTTTCAAAACGCTACTTCACGTTGTACGTTGAAGGAATTACATGCACTTCTGTTTCGAGCAGAATGGAGTGGCTAATTTGACGAGGCCCAGACGCAGTTTGCCGTGTGCGCATGCGTGGAAGAGAGGGAACCCATACACGTCAGCACCACTGGCTCCACAGGGGTTGAGTGGTGGTCCTCGAGAGTACATGCGTTGTTTCGTCACCTTAGTAACGCACATGAGCTTTCTCTCCGACAAAAAAAAAATGTCCTAGTCACACTTCATTTTTATATGTAATAAAACACATGAAAATCATATCAGACACCTACTTTAAATATTCTAATTAATTCCTTAATGAAGTTATACGGCAAAGAGAATGAATGGATGCTGATATGAAGCCACAAAAGTACATTCAGTACTCATTATTTAGGTATCTGACACAAACAAAGCTGGAATTAACATTCTCAATTTAAACAAATAACCAAGAAGTATTATTATAATATAATTCATTGTCTTCGTCTTTGCTGTCTCTAAATCATAAAAGTACCCCTCACCTCACTTGCCCAAAATCTCCCTTTGAATAAGATGTTCAGGGATGTTGGTGAAGTAGTGATAGTTACACCCACCACCAGTTGCGTTTAACGCCGGCAGGCGGGTCCGTGCGCAGTGACGTTTCCAAAACGGGCTGGACTCTGAGGACAGATGATGGGGGTTATAGGCTACAGCGGTGCGGTGGATGTGGTTTTTCGTTAAGTGCTGCTGGCCCGGCTGACAGCTCCATGAGCGCGCCGTGGAAGTTTGGCTGAGGAGCTGCGCGCAGCATGGGCACCGGGGATTACATCTGCGTAACGCTGCGTGGTGCTGCGCCCTGGGGATTCACCCTGCGAGAGGGAGAAGGGGACACCTACAGACCTCTTCTAGTTTCCCAGGTATGTATGCGAGCGTGCGTGGGAGGATGTTTTAATACCACTTGAGCAGGGTCATGCCTGTCTAATCTAATGCTAGTGAGACTGCAACGATGGATAAACAGCCTAATGAAAGTTTGTGGACATGTTGTTGTTGAGATCCTGGAAAAGTTTCTGTTTCTTCAGAGTCACGACAGTTTTTTTTTAAGGTGAGAAATTCAGCAGGAAAACAGAAAAAAACAGAAAAACAGAGACTTTAAAAAGTCTGAAATTTGATGGGAGAGAGCTGTCTGCCGCTGCATTTTTGTGCGCGTTGGCTGTGTTTTGGTGAGAGATTCCTCGGCACCCTTATATGGTCAAGGCCACGACAGAGTGTGAAGCTCAGGGCAGTATGATCTGTTTTCAGTCACAAAGACTTTTTAAGCAAGAAAGCAAGTCCAGTAACCAGACTGAAGAGTGAAGGTATATGTGCATAACACCAAGGTGTTACGTTTTAGTATGAACAAAAAACAAGTGCGGCTAAAACTAAGAGGTTATCATGCAAATATCCCTTTCAAAAAGAATTCAAATAAGAGATAGAGAGGAGGACAGGCAAATTTGAAGTTTTGCTGTAAGAACGATTCAGCTGCGTGACATTTGTTTAGCCTGATAATAAGGTAATAAACCTTAGAGGTGCGGGGTTTTATCTGCTTAGAGGTAACTGCTGATGTAGCCACTTTCTGATGAGACGCAGAGGCCATTTTTTAACATACTGTAATGTAAATGTACACAGACAGATAATATATGTTGTACTCTTTAGGTTATTTCCTATTATTTGCTCGTCCGTCCATCACACGTTCTCATTTTGCAGCCAGTGATAATGGAAACCAGTTTAAAGCTTATTATGATACTTAAATTAGTATCATAATTAATTAGTCACTTTTAACAGCTTTACATATTATGCAAGTGTGGACAGCGTTGCATACAACAACTCACTCAAAAAAATTAATAATACAGTAAAAGCCATTGTACCAGCCAACTTAGTTTACTGCCTTCAAACGTTCAAATAAACAAGTAGATGGATGGAAAAATGAAAGTTTAAGCTTAAGTGGAGCTTTTTTACTCTTTACCATAACCATAAATGAGCATCTTTGTGAGTGTAAGGATCACTGAAAGGCTGGATCACCTTAAACCAATCTGCCTTAAAGACATGGGATAGTGTTGCACACACTGTGATGCACAGTATTTGTGAAACCAGGTGCCGTTACCTTGACCAGCTGCTTAAGCTCTATATATGGTCTGTATGTTCCAAAGTGCTCAAGCTGCACACATTCCCCATCAACTTGTCAACAGAGTGCATGTAAAAATAAAATTTTAAAAAACCATTCTTAAGCCACATTCCTGCGACATCGAAGCGCCACCGGGAGAAAGTTTTGGAGAATCCAAAAACCTCAGCAGATCATTTTCATGACAGATGTTTAGCATGTCTCCAACAAGTGAAGCCACATCTGTAAAGTTGCTTTCTGTCCTTTATATGATTAGTCTGATTAAATAGTATAGTGACACTTTTTCCTATGAAATGCCCCCCTCACGCAGGCCTGACACTCAGTGTCTGCCTAATGTCAGAATAAAAGCATCAGCAAAAGCACCTGAAGACAAATATCTCCTGTGGGCAATAAACAACTCTTAAATCTTGTTAGCTTTGAGTGAGAGAAATACCCCATAAAGTTTAGTAGACTGTATTGAGAAAAAAATTGCAAATATTGCACATAAGCTACTATATCCCCTCTCACAACTCTAAGCCAAAAACAGCACTTAACGTGAGGTAAAGCAAGCAAAGCTATTTATAAAGTTGCTCTCCCTTCGATGCCTCCTGAAGCTTTAATTTTCTCGTGAAACTGTGCTGCCTAATTTCAGACATAAATGTGCTTTTTAAAGCATCCTTGCACCCAAAGTGTTCCCGTGTGTTAACAAACGGGTGCTGTGAATACATTGCGTTCAAGTATGGGCCTATTAATGTGAAGTAGCTACATATGCCCCAGTTTGGGACATCTGGGGTTGTGTGTGGGGGGGGTTCAGTTCCAGTCTGCCTCATCTGGAAGACATAACTCTAAACATACCTTTAAACTTTTCTTGTGAGTGAGCCAAGTCTGTTAGTCAGAAGTTACAAAAAGAGAAACAAACATACCGAGATCGTGACAAATGCTCTCGAGCTAGAGGCTCTCCTGCGTCTGATAAAAAAATGTGTGTTTTTTAATGCTTCTGCTGAATGTCGTGGACACCGTGTTTTGTTTCCTGGGGGAAAGTGATTGTTCAGTGTACTGACAAGCGACACAGAGTAAGGCGCTCTGTATCCCCTCTTAAAAGGTTCTGTCCATATAAGGGTGCTTGTATTTTTCTTCTTATTTGGAGTCCTGGCTTGAGTACAAACTTGATGAGGTCACTTTATTTTTTTAAAGCTGCAGGAGCACGCTCAGTACAAAGCTGTGTCAAATTCACTAACACGCACCAAGGTGAAAAAGCTGCGTTTGCTCTGTGATGCAGAATGCATTCATATTAAACAGATATTCCAATACAAAAAATATAAAAATTAAAGAGAGTTTAAATCCCACCAGCCTGATCAGGAGACTTTTTGGCCTAATTACTAAGGTATTCCATCTCTGTATGTGAAATGTCAACATGCATCAGATCAGTTAAGGAGCACGCAGTGATAACTGTGATCTTCATGAAAGACTTTTAAAAGTTTGCACGAGTTTATTCTTACATACATGAACTAATCTGTTAGTCTGTTAAAGTATAAAAACTTTTATGAGTTGTTCTTTTGCCTTTTACAGAGCAAAGACGGCTTTTGTTGCTGATGCTTCGGCCCTAATAGTGCGCCACAGGAACCTCGTTAAGCTGCCAAGAAATGAGCCAATGAGCCGTTTCCTCAGTCATTCACTGCTGTTTTCCCAGACTAAGCAGAGTGATTCACAGCTCAGTCACTTATCTGAGTTTGGGCATTGTGTTGTGCAACAAGCCATCTCATTTCCAATCCTGGGAGAAAGCAGTGACCTTACGCGATGGCTGGCCGGGCTTGTTTTCCTCTTTTCTGTTTCACATCATCTAAACAAATGAGGGCCAGTGCTCAAACAGCTTTGTATTTGCGGCATTCCTGCTCTTCGTCAACCCCCCAAAGTGTGTGGTGTTTAATTTGTGACAGAAAAAAAATATTCTTGGATGTTGCAATACTGTTTTTCTTGCTTTCTTCTAAAGTCGCTTTTATTGTGAAAGAGGTGATGTTTGTGTCAGAGTCCAGCTATTCCCCTCACATCAGTGCAAATGTGAGGGCAATATTAAAATAGCTGATTGTGCAATTGCGTGTGATGTTTGGAGTGGTGCACAGATATAGGTGGCGTGATGGTGCAGTGGTTAGGATTGTTGCTTTAGACCTTTTGGACCTTTCTGCGTGGAGTTTGCATGTCCTCCCCGTGTCTGCGTTGGTCCTCTTTGACTTCCTCCGACAGTCTGAAGGCATGCATAAGAATGAGTGTCTGCTTCTCAGCTGGGATAGGATAGGAAGAGACTCCTGCAACCTTCAACTGGTTGAGTTATAGATGATGGATGAATTAAATGTTGCTGTTCTTGGATAAATCATTTATTTATTTATTTATTTTTAGTTTAATCTGAGTTTAAGGCTTATTTTACTGAGCAGGGCATTACTATGCACACACTGAAAAAGTGAACTTTCTGGGATTTACAGCCAAGGAATTCGATTAAAAAAAATAAAGTGAAACTGTATTTCATCTATTTTGTGCCCGCAGGACATCTTTAAGAATTATTTTAATTTCTGGAAAGCTGTTCAAAAAAGACATTAGGCAGTTTTTGGGAACTGATGTCATTCCAGATCCATTACTCCATACATTAGTCATACATCCAGATGATGTAACAAATGGAAAACTGTCGGGAATTCTGCTACTGATTGCAAATAAAACCCAATTACAGCTAAAAGCCATCTTTATTATAGAAAAAAATACTGCAGACTAGAGAAACGTCTACCAGTGACACAAACAATAACAGATTTATAGCTAGATCTTAAATGGGGGCTTAATTATTCTTTGCAAGAAAAAACATCAAAGCCAGAAATGAAGAATAATGATTTATGAATATTATAAGTTAAAAAAAAAAAAAAAAGTAATCTTCTTCCACATGTATGTATAATAAGTAATCTATATTCTATTTCAGTGCCTTCATTGGTGTGTTATGGCTTGGCATGCATGCACATGACAAAAAAACAAATGTATCTCTCCTCAAGACACATACAGCTCAAATGAAAGGAAATACAGTTATAATAAGAAATGATGCAAATTTAGAGGAAAGCTAAACTCTTGATAGCATAAATAACCTAACACAAAACAAGGGGAACATACAGGAGGGTCAAATATAAATCTTCCAGCATGGATTTAGTGCTAAATGTGAAACACCTGGAAAATATCTGCCTGTAATCTAAAAACAATAATTGCTCAAAGCTGTGAAAGGCAGGAACCACACGGAGGTAGGCAGAGACATCACCCGTTCCTGTATTTCCTGTGATTTTCTGTTAGGTTTAATGCACTTAAATAGCTCATTTGAAAAGTGGTTACCCAGACATTGTTACAGCCCCACATTAAAATAGTTATGTGGCCAATTATTTTGACAAGTTCCTCTCCATTTGAAGAAACCTACACAGCATTTATCTGCTATCCTCTCAAGGGCACTTAGTGCATATCTGAGGCTTTTCTTTGTAAGCTGTGTGGTAAACATTGGCGGACTGTGTATTTTGAGTTGTGAGGAGAGACAACGACAAATCTTTCCCCTCCTTTTTTGGAGTGTGGACCGTTGCTGTGGCATCCCAGAAGTAACCGTCCTCCCTGTAGCGAGGTGCGAGTCCCAAAGGGACGGACACATTGGCTGCCATATAGGGCTTGTTTTGTTCGCTGTTTGCTCCGAAAAACTGGAGCGAGGATGGAAAGTTACCATCTCTATAATGGAACACCTGAAAGATATTTGTATGTATAACAAAGTAGGATCATTCTTGCATTATATTTAAATATAAGCAATGGGCAAAAGTAATGACATCCAAAGAAGAAAGACTACAACTGGTTTCATTGGGGAAAGTTTTAATAGCAAATATGTGAAATCAAAAATGGTGTACAAAGTAAAGGCAGGCTTTTTTGACTTTTGATTCCTTTCTATATTATGAAATCTCACTCAGAGGTTTTTCGCTTCCCCCCATCAGCTGTACAATGTGTGTGCATCTCCATCTAGTGATGAAGTTGTTTCACTGCAGCTATGCA
The DNA here is from genome assembly GCF_965226115.1 of Aulonocara stuartgranti. NCBI lineage: Eukaryota > Metazoa > Chordata > Actinopteri > Cichliformes > Cichlidae > Aulonocara > Aulonocara stuartgranti. The sequence continues at coordinate 33,421,065 of NC_138941.1, forward strand.
GAACTGCCTCATTTGCAGTATGAAAGTCACAAAGTTTCAGGACACTTTTGTAAAGCATTGTTATTCTAAGACCAGAGGTATCAAACATATGGCCCGGGGGCCAGAACTGGCCTGGTAAAGTCTCCAATCTGGCCCACTGGACAGCTTTGGAAAATGAGTACATAGATCTTTACCTGTATTTTCAGGTTTTCCAACTTTTCTTACTACACCAAAGTAATTAAGTTATAGATAAACGATGACAAACTGTTGTTTTTTTACTATGTTTTTCACCAGCATTTGTTAATTAATGAAAACTTTATATTTTAGAATTACAGGATATTGAACAATGTCCTGGGCAATGAACTATCAGAACTTTTTTTTGTAATTTTACCCATTTATCAAGTTTCACTGGTCCACTCTGACCCACTTAAGATCAAAGCTGGCAGTATGTGGTACACAATGTAAAACGACTTTGACATTTTAGATGTTGCACAGCTTTATGTATTTTCATCCTAATAACACAGCATAGTGATTGTAAATAAGAGATTTTGGGGTTGATTTCCCACTAACGGGGTGGCTGCAGCTCAGGAAATAGAGCAGATTCTCTATTAATTGGAAAGGTGGTGGTTTGATAAATATCCTTGGGCAAGTTACAAATCCCCAAGTTGGTCTCTGATGCATCAATCCGAGTGTGAATGTTAGATAGAAAAGCACCACAGAAAAAAAAAGGCTTGTGTGAATGAGACATGTTGTACAAGTGCTCAGGTAGAGCAGCTTGTCAGGAGATCATTTAAATCATTCAGCAGAGAGACATTCTGTAACAGTAGAAAATCATGGTGCCTTCCCTGTGTATTGATTTTGATGCCAGTATAAAGTTCTCTAAATCAATCCCTCAGGAAAATTAGCCAAAGACGCTTATTAAAAGCATAACTTTATCACTACCAGGGTTTATTTTTTTTATGGCATGTGGTCTTTAATCTAGAACTGACGAAGATAAAGCGTAAAGAAAAAGGAATCAACATTTTCAAACGGCTGCCAGTCTTAAGATATCTGAGAAACCTTCCTAAAGCTTTGTAATTGGGATACTGGCAAAATATCTTAACATAACTCCTGAAACCAAATCCTCTAATAGCATAGTACTACAGTAATAATTTATCCCCTTAGCTGTATGAGTGGCCTTTTGTGCTGAATTTATGAGGTATTTCTCCTTATTAAATCCTCTTATTAATGAACCATTTTATAGGCTCCAGGAACCAATTAGAAGAAAATGAAACCATCAGTCATTAGTCTAACTGTGTAAAGAGGTGCCCTTTAAATGGCTCTGCCCAGAGCTCGACTACAGCAATAATATGCAGCAGCACAGTCAAGATTCAAGGTAGAATTAATAGTTTTATTACTGAACACCTAGCCTATGTCAGTGTTTGTACATTTTGGTGCCAAATGTACATTACGTTAAGTTAAATTACGCTGCCGGCATGCTCTCTTCAGATCTCTAAAATGTTAACGGTCCAGTCTGAATTCCTCTGCACACTTTGGCTGGCTTGATCTTCACACTGGCTTTTACTGGACGTCCATTTTCACCTCGTGTTACGTGAAAAAGAGTTTTCTTATCTGATTTCCCAGAAAAAATATGAACTTGTGAAACTGATTTCTGCTTTTTGACAGGTAATATTTCAAACATGACAACCGAGATTCGTGAATCTTAAACAGCAGATCTCACTCTTGGCAGGCCTTTATCTCATGTTATCCTTCTATTGCCTGATGCTGCACCCCGCTACGCTGTTTGTGAAGAAGTTACACATCAAACTGTGTTTTTTTTTTTTTCCTTTCTTTTCTGACTCCCAAATGTCTTCTGCAGGTAGAGGAGGGTGGTCGTGCCTCCCTGGCTGGAGTACAGGATGGAGATGAGGTGGTGTCAATCAACGGGGAGCTGTGTGCTGACCTCACCCTTTTACAAGCGTTTGCGCTAATCGACACATCAATCGACTGTCTGCAGCTGCTAGTCAGAAGGTAATGCAGCATGCCAGCCGCTGAACTGAGATCATATGAGACATGTGCGAAGCCTAGAAAACCCCGAGTTTCAGAAAACAAAGGCACAGGACCGTATTCATAGGATAACATGTAATAATGTGAAGTAGTAAAACACAAAATAATGTAGGTTTATCAGTTACACCGCAGAGCCTTTGCATTGTGACAACTGAGCCATGCAAACTGTAAGTCCTTGGTGACCACAGCAGCAGGGAAAACTGATCGTTCCACTGTTTTATTAGCATTTAGATAGCATGTAGCTTTATGACATGTGGCCTTTTTGCATACTTGAATGAACCCCTGTTTCTGTGATCATATCCAGCCACGTCTGCGTGTGTTGTAGCCTGTGCCTCGACCATGCTGAACCTACCAAGTGGCTTTGCCAAGGTGTTGCAGATTTGTGTGTCTGATTGGCATGCAGCTGCTCAGCCATTACTCAACTGGCAGTGCCAGTCTGTTTATCAGAGTGACATGTCCTCAGATAATCCCGCTTTCTCTTTAACAGGCCTTGACTGCTTGTTGTGTAGCTGCTTTAAAGGGAGATTCCGAGCAGATCGTCTCAACTTTGCTGTTTGACAGAAGTTGATTACATTTGGAGACAAGAGCTGGTCTTTAACGGCTAATTGACTTGAGCACAGTTGCTGTCATGCATAATGACGTTAGTTTATGCTGCTCCAAACTGACCTTGAAAGTCGAAATTAGGCAGATCGGTGTCTGAACGTAATTATTTTCCACTTCGGTGCCCTGACCTTTTCGATTCACTTTCTACATCGAGATTAAATCTCCTTGATTGCTTTGACAACTTCAGCGGAACAACGAGGGCTTCAATCCAGTGCTGAAATGCCTGCTTCTGTCGAGTGAACACCCCTGCATCTTGCTTAGAGGTGTAAATTGGGTGGGTTTTAGTCTATTTAGAGATTTAATTAAAACACGGGTCTAAAAGAAATCTGTCCAAGTTTTGACATTACTGGAAAACAGGAAGTGTACATTTCAAACTGTAGAAGAGGAAAAAATGTAACCAATAACATTTATCAATAAGTAATTGTTTTCATGTCTTCCCCCAAGTTCAGTTCATTTTAATAATGAAAAGAAAAAACACATTTACTCCGTCACTCATTGTTTATCTCGCCTTCTTCTTTTCTAAAGATACCACTCCATCACCACTGAAGACTATGAATCGGATGAAATGCACTGCAGTGAGAGGGCCTCTGCGGGTGAGACTTTAGAGAGCACCACCCTTCACATCTTCCCCCCAAAGCAAACATCCCAAATCCCAAATCCTGAATCCCCGGATGAGACCTACAGCAAAGAGTTTAATATCAACACAGAGTTTTCCAAGGAAGGCCAGCTGCTTTGCACTCAGCTACATATCCCCTCATCTAAGGAAGAAGATGATAAAGTACAGCGGTGCTTCTCACCTGGGGACATGGTGGAGCTCCAGGTGTCCCTGTCTGAGCAAACCTTGGATGATGTGGGCTGCGCCTCGCTCGGAAGTGCTCGTGGGATTGATGGGGACCTCTCAAACCGGGAGGGTGTGGAGGCTGTTCATATCACCAATGCCGCCACCGCATCGCGCTCCGTCAGGGAGCCGCTAAGCCATCATGGAGTGGTTCTCAACTCCCCTTTAATGCTGGGGCAGGTGGAGGTCATTTTGGAGGCATCGGGAGTAGGGAGGGGCCTCCAGAGTGGAGGTGGCACTCGGGTAAGGGAAACAGTTGGTTCTCAAAGTGAAGGAGAAGAAGAGGACTGCAGTCCTGCAGAAGAGCAGGAGTCTGATTCTGAAGGAGTTCAACACAAACCCAACAAGCATCGGGCTAGGCATGCCAGTAAGTATATTTGGACTGGTTCCACCTGCACCAGTATTACCTTCGTGTGCATTCTTTCTGTGTGTGTGAGTGGGGATAACTGTCTTTTCTTTAAGAGGGGTAATCTTCAGCACTAAATTACATTTGTCAACATGTGTGCATTCCAAAGCCTGATGTCCAGTGTGTGTACGCCTCAAAATAGTCTCTCACTGCAACTGCAAGGGGGGTGGGGTGCTCATTCCTTTGAAAGGAAGGAGATGCATCCGGATCTAACCTGAATTATCTCAGAACCAAAGTTATAGTATTGCGGGTCGATCGAGCTTCTAACAAAGTCTTATCATATAAGAATTCACTATCACAAGAGAAAGATACAAAAAGAATGGATTGTATGTATGGGGGGGGGAGCATCTGCACCCTATAAAACATTAAAACCATCCATTTAAAGAGAGGCAATGGTGAATATGGATACCGGGGCGTTCCTCTGAGCTGTGTAGAAGACATAAATATAACCCCAGCACGCTGACGATGCCTGCAGAAGTGGCCCTTTGACAGACACCAGCATGTGCTCCCCCAGACCCGTTACCTGATCCTTTCAAACTGAGTGCTTTAACTAAACTCAAAAAGTGAGTCTGTCGCTCACTCCCGCTGTCTCCTCCACCTTCAGGTTAGTCTTGCAAGAATATAAAAAAGTAAGCCCGCTGGTGTTATTGTGCGATTGCATTCGGCGCACATTCTCCGTGACTGTCGGATTGGACGAAATGTGATTTCAGAAGAAAACATTTTATTTTATTTTTTTTCTTTCAAGTAGACTGCGTGCCAACACACACAGAAGGATTGGTAAAGACGTTGCTGTCCTGGTGAATTTATTGCATGCATGCTAAAATAATCTTTCTTGCTTCCTATTCTTGGCTACTTTACAGGGTTGGATGAGTGATTGAGTGTACAAATGGGAATATTAGACATGGGTCGGAGAATTTCATTATTGCTTTATGGGCCAGTGTATTATGTTCAAGGGAATGAGCTCATTTGAATGATAAAATCACAGCTGGATAGTATGTAAGTATGTAAATGTAATGTGTGGACTGAGAAAATATGTAATGTATCATTTTTTTTTGAGTGAATGAATCTGTAAATAGCTCAGTTTACAGTCTATTTGCTGAGTGTTTGGATCAGTTCAACCACAGAGCAAGCTGTATTATTAGTTTACTGTTATTTCTGTATCTGCTTTAGCTGTAAATGCTGGATGAGGTTAATATCAAAGTAACGTTACAAGATGAAACTGCTTCGTGGCTTGCTTATTTTAACCTCCTAAGACCCGAACTCTTCCACGGCATGCATTTTTAATTTCTCTTTGATATTTGGGCATATTGGGGCCAGATGAACGTAAAAACAAAGAATTACCAGATTTATTTTTTTTACCTTATTTTTGTTTTTATGAAAAATAAGAGCCACATATACGGATATTTGTTTAAAATTTTGATAGAACAGTAGCAGTATAATGTCCTCGTAAGTGGATATCAGGCCCTTGTAGAGCAAAATTGAGTATTTTGGTCTAAATAACCCAAAATGTGATGTCCACATATGTGGACGCCAGGTCCTAGGAGGTTAAAGGTGAATTGTATCTTCTGTCTCCACATAACTTCTCCAGGCAGCTTTGATGAGAGCAAAACTAAACAGCATTTGATATAAAAATATTAACTACAGTCACGTGTTTAGTGCAGTTTGTAAAGCCTCTTTAAAGTCTCTTGTTCAAAATCTTTACGAACTGTTTATTTTTTTAAGTAAATTCAGATGAACAGATTAAATGTTTTTATGATTGTAATTCTTTAAGGTTTTAGTACCATTAAATTGGATTCATTTTGGCCATTTTTTAAACACAACTGTCTCTCTTTTCCTTCTCTGTTAAGGGCTCAGGCGCAACGAGAGCATTTCAGAGAAACAGCTAAAGGAAGCCAAGTCCAAATGTAAACGAATTGCCCTTCTTCTTACGGCTGCTCCGACCAACCCCAATAACAAGGGGCTGTTGATGTTCAAGAAGCATCGTCAGAGAGCTAAGAAATTCACGCTCGTGAGCTACGGCACAGGAGAAGACGAGCCAGAGTACAGCGACGAGGAGTACGAGGAAAATCCAGACAGCAGACAAGAAACCTCTGCTCCACAATTTATCCTTGTGGCCCCAAACGACTCTGACATAGATAAGCCTTTTCTCACTAGCACCCACAGTGGCAAAAGTGTGCTAACTTTTACCTTGGACAAGGGTCTTCTTGAAATCGAAAGGAATTTGAAGAACCAAGCAGAGATGGAATCTTTGCCTGAAACCAAAGGCAAGGGTGCGCTGATGTTTGCCCAGCGTCGCCAGAGGATGGATGAGATTTCTGCCGAACACGAGGAGCTTAGGCGCCAAGGGATCCCCGTTGAAGCAGTGCAAGAGGCTAAAAATAAAATAGTGGAGCATTCCTACATGCAGTCGGCTGCAGAAGGCCGCAGTTACATGGATGTAAACGTGCACCAGCAAACCCAGCAACAGTACCAGCAGTTTCAAGAGCAACAGTACTATGAGCAACAGCAGAACTACCAACAACAACAACAATATCAGCAACAATATCAGCAGCAATATCAGCAACAGCAATATGAGCAAAGTCACTATCAGCAACAGCAAATGTATCACCAGCAGCAAGAATATCATCAGGAGCAACAAAAAATGCAGCAGTATTCAGCAACTGTCAATGGCACTGTCCAACATCAAACAAATGAAATGCAGAGCTCTTTCAGCAATCGTACTGCAAAGCCTTTCTCAGCAGACAACATGGCGGCCACCCCTTATTCTCACGCAATGAGTGGGACCAATCAAGATTCTGTGAGTCAAGGAGAGCAGATTGCTTCCCGTGATGAGCGCATTTCTACTCCTGCAATCAGGACGGGACTTTTGTTGGATTCAAGGAAAAAGAATGCAGCCAAGCCTATGTTCACATTTAAGGAAGCCCCAAAAGTATCCCCAAACCCAGCATTGCTGAACCTCCTAAACAAAGGTGATAAAAAGCCCGGGTTTGAATCAGGACCTGAGGATGATTATCTTAGTCTTGGAGCCGAGGCTTGTAATTTTCTTCAGTCTCAGCGAGTCAAACACAAGATTCCTCCACCAGTTGCCCCAAAGCCTGTGATCAATCCCACATCACCTCCTTGGTCCTCACAGATAGAAGCAACCAACCAGGAGATGCCTCAGTGTGCTGAAAATAGTCTATCCACACCTGCTGCAGCCCCCACCGCAGAGACTACTCCTGCTCCAGAACTAGAGCCAACCCCTGCACCTGCCCCTGAGTCTTATCCCCCTGCTGCACCCCAGGAGAATCCTGGCAGTACCAACAAAGAGGAACAGCACACATGGCCGCTCCCAGAACCCGAATCTCAACAACAGCCCACACAAGCTGTAGCTCAAGAGGCAAATGGTCATATGAATTCTACGCTGCAGTCTGAGTCGTCTGCTGTGACTACCTGGGGTGCAGCTCAAACACAAATGCAACAACAGTTATCTTCAAGTTCTTGGCATTCAGCTCAAGTGCAGCCCTCAGAACCACCTCCAAGACAGTCCTCACCTCACCCACCTTGGGTATCACATCAGCCTACTCAGAACCAGGCACAGCAACCTCCCACAAGTACTTGGACCCCTCAAATTCAGCAGTCCTGGACGCAGCCTCCAGAGCAATCACAAGCCCAAGCACATGTTCAGCCATCCTGGGCCCAGTCACGAGAGCAACCTCAGTCTCAGCCGCAGGTTCACCCACCTTGGGCACACTCTACTGAGCAGCCACATCTACAGAAAATGCAGCCCAACTGGAGTCAAGCCCAAGAACAAATGCAGCCACAACAACAGCACCAATGGACACAGCCATCACAAACAGACTCTCAACATCAACCACCATGGATGCAACAACCTCATAAAAAATCCCAAGCACAAACTCCTTGGGTTCAAGGGGTACAACCAGAATCCCAGCCACAACCACCATGGGTTCAGCAAGCACAACATCAGGCTCCTCCACAATTATGGCCACAGACTGAAGCACCAGGTCAGTCTCAACCACCTTGGGTATCAGCTCAACCACAACAGCAACAGCTACCTTCAGTGAATGCATGGGCCCCATCACAAACTCAACCCCAAGCTCAGCCACCCTGGATCCAAGTCGCTCAACCACAACCTCAAGCACAGCCTCAAGCCAATTTAAATCCATGGGCGCCAGTACCTGCCCAGACTCAGTCTCAGCCTCCATGGGCTCAACACCCCCCAGAGCACGGTCAACACCACATAAGTTCTTGGACTCAAGAGCAGGATCAGGCCCACCATCAGTCTCCATGGGCTCAACCTGTTCCAGCCCAGCCAGCACCACAGCCAAAGTGGCAACAGCCTACATCAAAGAGTCCACCACAACCACCAATAAACACATGGCAACCAGCTCAGACACAGCCTCAGACACCTGTGAATGCCTGGACTCCACAATCACAGCAAAAACCTGTGAATATTTCCACACTGACAGTGAACACTCGCCCCTCTCCAAAACCTTGGCAACCACCACAAAATGTTCCACAAAGCCGATCCCCTCCTACTCCGCCACAGCGAATGCACTCTTTCACTATTGGTCAAAGAGTTTCATCGCCCATCAACCCAATGGCCACTGTCTTAAACCCATCATCCCAGGGTTCAGCATTTGAGATGCCAGCTGTTAAAGGAAAAGGAGCTGATATGTTTGCAAAGAGGCAGTCTCGAATGGAGAAGTATATCGTGGACTCTGAGACGGTGGAAGCAAATAAGGCAAGCAGGTCAACATCACCAGCAGCTTCCTTACCGAATGAGTGGAAATACACTCCCAATGTACGTGCTCCACCTACACGTGCATATAACCCTATTCAATCACCTTTTTATCCCCCAGCAGCAACAAAGCAACCCCCTTCAAGTAGCCCCTCAACCAAAGCAAAGAAAAAAGACAAAGCGAAACAGATGCCTGCTCCTAAACCTCTTAATGTAATAGATGTCATGAAACATCAACCCTATCAACTAAATTCCTCACTCTTTATCTATGGTCCAGCAGCAGAGGCCACCAAGCCTTCCGCACCTAAGACCAGCTGTTCGCCTCCTAATCCACCTGATGATAACCAACCAATCAGATATGAGCAAATGCCCCTGGTCCAGCCTGCTGGACCATTTGGTGCCCCATACCCCCAACAAACCTATGAGATGCCAATGCAGCCTGTGATGCACGATAGCCAGTATCAGCAGATCCAACCAAATGTTTATCCCCCCTCTAATCCTTATCAGCAACCTCCTAGTTGTCCATACCAGCAAGTATATAACCAACAGTATCAACAACCTGCTCCACCTGCTTATCATCCCCAAGCCCCTCAGTCTCCAAACTCTCCCTACCAACACTCGGTACAAGCTGGTTACCAGCCAGCCAATAGCCCTCCCTATCTGGCAGCTCCTTCAGTGCCCTACCAGCCACAGCCTCTTAGTAGCTATATTGCTCCCAGTTTCCCTGTGGCTGCTAGGCCTGAGTCTGCATCTGGTGGTAACCCTGGAGTGGCTCCCAAGCCTAAGTTTACAGCTAATAAGAGTTCAGCTCAGGTGTGGAAGCCTGCAGCAGTTGATAAAGAGTGATTCTTGTAGAATCATGACTTATTTGACGTCTGCTTGAATTAAAGGTTTTGTGCCCCGCCACATGGACTATTTTCCTTACCAGCTCTATTTATTGTCATAGTGCAGAACCTACTAGTCTAAAAGTTCATGGAGCTAATGAAAAAAGGAATATCTATAAAATTAAGAATATAAGGATAGACTTACATCCTATTTTAATAGAATTTTAGTATATCTTATCAGACGCAGCATAGTCATAATAATTGTAAACATATTTTATTAGGCAAAAGTAATAAATGTAAATTCATTACATTTTATGCAAAAGAATTGTGTGATTAATAAGAATGTAGGGGAGCCTAATGCTCAGTGTGAAGTGAAAGAAAAGGGTGCGAGAAAAAGATTCAGTGGAACTGGATAAGTCAAGACAGGTTGATGTTTTTAAAGGGGAAAATGATAAATGTTCTTAATATTACAAATTATTACATTTTAAAAAGACCAAAAAAAGTTTTTAAGCAAATACTAAAAGTATTTGTATGTGGGTAAGTGAAAAGGATGGGGCCTGTAGCCTGTAATAATATCAAGCAGAAGGCTTAATGTGTAACGTCAGATGTTGAGTACGGAGATTATGTAACAGCAGTGGGATTTTAGGCTATTCTAGGCCAAATAACACGGCAGACAGACTTGTGACAACTAACACTGTTTTCCTTAAACATAAAATGTGCTATACTTCTTTTTTCCCCAGTACTTTCCCCAATTCCTTTTTGGTAGGACCTACTTAAGTGTGTTGGGTTTTATTTAAAGCTCTCTACCAGCTGTTGCGTCATGTTAGACACTATATTTAAAGTCCCTCATGAGACAAGATTCTGAGGTCCAGAGAGTAGGCTTAAATTTCAACTTAAGCCAGTGAAAGCTACCAACTTCCAGACTGCCATAGTATTTTTCCTGATAAGAGACAGTTATGTAATGTCTATCACTCATAGATTTACCCATTATGTATCTGTTCCTTGTTTTGATATGTGAACAGATGATACATGATCTAGAAAGGAAGAGTTATTGAAAGGATAACCAGCCTGGTAATGCTCACAAGTTGATTTTTGGTACAGGGTCGCTTCTTTGGTTCTCTGTGTTCTTTTCTTTTTGTGTCTGTGTGTTTCTCTTCATAGTGCACTTTCTGTATGATTCACTGCAGTGCCATTAAACTGTCTTTTATCTTTGTTTGGTTTCCTTTTCTTTTGTCCTCTGAACATGCTTTTAGGGTTTCTTCTATTTTTAGTCTCTTTGCTGTTGTCTTGCTGAATTTCACCACTTCTCCACTTTCACTATAAATACTGTCCTTATTGACCTTGTCAACAAAAAGAAAAATCTGTCACAAATTAGTCCGTACCACAGCATCTGGTGGTTCCATTTTCAAGAGTTATCAGCAAGGTGCACCTAATTATCCAAATCACCTCCTTTTTGTAAAAAATAAAATAAAATAAAGAAAGAGAGAGTTTAGAAACTTGAGATGCACATTCCTGCAGAATGACCATGTGATGATGCATTTACGAAGAGTATTATTAGAGCTGTGACTTCACCGGATAATTATGGTCAAGTGAGTGAGCACAGCTGAAATATATATCCATGTTGCATCATGGATTTTGAAAAAGAGCAGATATATGTTGAATGAAAGTATTAGTATCATTTCATAATCTTAGTTAGCGGATTTTACCGACTATTTCTGAAGGGAATTGATCCCCATGCCGATTCATTTATCTTCAATCTGCAATCAAAAGACAATAAAAGAGAGACAGCAAATGTTTACTCTTGCTTTAGAGCCCACACATTAATGCCCTGTAGTGCTAATACACCAAGCTTTGACACCTTTTGCTTCATATTATTTCTGTTTTAATAAGAAAAATACAAGATAAATATTGTATTTATGCCCTAAATCAAACCTTAGCCAAACCATAAATCAGGATGTAACATTCCTGCATTTAAAGACTGTTTTGAACATCTGTCTTAAAATGTAAGGAGCCCAGCTGTTACGCTCGTTTTCTGAGCATGTTAAATCTGGCAGAAATGGCACATAGAAGGACATAAACCATGTGCAAATGGGCTATCGGTCTCCTTCAGCAAAGTAAAAATATGACCTACTGATCTGTTCATATATTCTTGTGCCCAGGACCCCCACTCCTGTGGGCATTTTAAGCCTACCGCATACCTGAGCAGCAGAGACTTTATTCCCCTTGACTGATTTAGCATTTATCTCTGCACGCTCTTCTTCTCTCTTCTTAAATTTGTGCCATATTTTATCAGCTGACAGTGCACATCACTCACCAGATGATGGCAGCACTGGCTTTTCTGCTTATCCACCATACATAACAGGAGGCATTGGATGAGATTATGTGCAGTATAGCTGTGTTTTCACCCCACATAACCCTCTGCAGCACCGGTATCCTGGGGATATTATTGGTATTGGGCATTTAGCATTTCCATCTCGTTATTCTTTCAAACTGTTGCTGTTTAGCAAACTATATTAAGTGGAAATGAGCCGAATGTGGCTTATACTTCCAGAAGGTTATGCACTTTCATGTGCCAGTTGCTCTGATTAATAAGCGGGACAATGTGTTTAGACAAATGCTAGTGCAGTTTAATTCACTGGCTGCAGTATGACATGTCCTAGAACTCTTTTACACACATACACATACCCCCTGTGAATAAGAGAGTCACTGATCTTCTATACACAAGTAAATTATACATGTATTACTGCATTTAAAAGAAATAATCCTGGCAGGGAGCTACTCTGCATCTCACTCTTATCCAAGCTAATTTGATTTGGCCAAAGAGCCAAACACAAATGAACCCTTACTAAAATAAACATGTCTGGATTCTTCTTTACAGGCCCCTGGCAGGAGCTACTCCCTTTCTCCACCAGCCAGAGTACAGTTCACGGGCCAGAAGTCAGCTTCAACTTCTTCCTCCCCAAAGCCCCCAGCACTGGGCTCCACAACTCCCTCGGCAAGGCAGACATGCTGGATGGAAAAAAGCCAAAAGCTCCTCACACCATGGGAGGCTGCCTCCCGGCATCCCATGGGCCTGGTAGATGAAGCTTTTGCTTTCCAGAGCCTCCAGCAAACCCTTGCCTCGAATGTGCGCTTGGCAGCCCAGCGCAAAATCTTGCCTGAGCCGCCAGCAGAGTGGAAAGCCAGGGTTTCTTACCAAGCACCGCAGAAAACAGGCAGCCAGACTTGGAGCCAAAGCCAGAGCCTGAGTCGAGCTTCGCTCCCATCGTTTGTGTCGCCAGTAAGGAGCTCTATCTCCACCACAGTTAGTCATGCCGGTTACAGGTCCCTGCCCAGACAGTGGCAGCCTCAGAAATCTGTGACAGAGGCTAACCCGAGGCCCTCGGTGTCTTCATATGAGTCTAAGAGCCCTTTCGGAAAGCAAACTTACAAGTCTGTGTACACCAGCAACACTTGGAGCTGGAGGCGGTAGACTACAGTTCAGCCTGTGCGGTCTTTAATGAGTCAAATCTCATTTATTCTGAGTTTCGTAATACATTCACATGCAGTCAGGAAATAAAAAACAACAGCTTGTTAGAAAGGACAGAAAGTTAACTGCTAGAGAACCTTTTAATACATTCTATTGTTAGATATTTGAAAAGATGTGGGAAAAATGGATGGCAAACACACTGATGTGGAAGACTAGTTGATTAGATAAAGAGATGAGTACGTTGTTTAGAGAGAGTGCATCAATATCTTTGGTGGAAAAAGCATTTGATTGCATATGTGGACTTATCTGTGATTGGAAAAAAAAAAGACACCTGTCATTTTGTAGGTTTTAAGTGAAGATTGTTTCTTGAGTTGTTCTTGAGCTTGTGGATTTCCAGCAATCTGAGTTTGATATTTTGCTGTGGATGCATGCATCTGCCATGTAGGTTGCTACCATGGGTGTACACTTTTCTTTTTTTTTGCTTGTTTTGCAAAATCCATGCAGGATTTGTGGTGTCCTCTGATAAGAAAATGATTCAAGTGCTAGAATGCAATTACCTTGGGAAAAGGTGCCATAACCTGTGATGTCGTTGGTGCACAATAGGTGTATTTTCAGTAATGCATTGGTATGTGGCCATTACCCTGGTTCTGCCAGAGGTTTCTTCCTGTTAAAAGGGAGTTTTTCGTTCCCAATGTCACCAAGTGCTTGCTCAAAGAGAGTCGTTTGATTGTTGGGATTTTCTCTGTATTATTGTAGGGTCTTTACCTTTCAGTATAAAGTGCTTTGGGGCAACTGTTTTTGTGATTTGGTGCTATATCATTAAAATAGAATTGAATAGACATTTCAACTGTCTAGCATCACATACATAACAGTATATACTGTATAGGAGACAATCAAATGCAGTATGTAAAACGACTGACAACTTTTTGTTGGGAGTGAATTTCATCGATCGCTTCATACCAATGAAATCTAATCAACACTACAAAAAAGATTTTTGTTTAGTTTATGGAAGGTTTAGTGCTGCCAGGGCGATTACTTACACTGTGCAATTGGCTTGTGGCTTATTTCTAGTTTGGGCTTTTGCTATCGACTTGTAATCATCTCCAAATGTTAAAGCTACGTTGGTGTTTCCACAGAGTGCGCATAATGTCCTAATGCGATTCTCACTGAGCAACCTCATAAATGCAAATAAGATTTATTACACAGTGTTGTGTTTTATGCAGATGTACTATAGTGTAGTGTAACAATCTCAGATTGTTTTACTGTATCACTTCCATTCAAACAACACATATTATGGTCGTAATACAATACAGCAGTCCATTTCATGTAGAGCATTCTATAAAATAAATGCAGTGAAATATCACAATTTAAGACGTTGCCCTTTTGTGCTCTTTGCTGTCTATTCCCATCTTGTGCTTGGGGCCATTTGTTGCTTGCTGTGCCATCCCGTGAAGCTTTTTGCAAGATGTGTTGTCTCAAATGGTCACTCCATATACAGCACGGGGAGTTGAGAGGGAGACCAGTTCCCATGGTGACCAGATGTTACATAACAACAGTGGGTACCTAGTGTAGCTGAACCATTAGAGAATGAGAGATAAGGGCACAGACGGAGCCGATAAAAAGCAAGTATTTCCCCACCAATTTGGATCTGGGAAACACTTTGCGGTTCAAATGCTTTTTAAAGGGGTGAAGCCTGTTGAAGTGCATAGCACTGTAGCACATGTAATTTTATTGTCTTGATGCACGCTCAATTATCCAAGTAAGAAAATCCCCAAAAGTTGATTCTGTTCATCTGGACATAGCGTGACTGAAGAAGTCACTTGGATGAGTTATGTTCAGCTGAACATAACTCATCCAAGTGACTTCTTCAGTCACGCTATGTCCAGATGAACAGAATCAACTTTTTGGGACATAACTTTATTATTATTCTGTGTCCCAGGCATAGCTTTCTGTTCACTATGCAGTGCAGTTATGCCACTCAGCTTGATATCCAACCCTGAATCCAACATACTGTAGCTCTGCTATGTGCCGCAAACTCAGCCTGCCTTCTTAAAAAACTGGGGGGAAATGAGACTAAATTAAATGTAGCAAGGTCGTTGGAAACATTGTGATGGTATTATAAAGTAAATGAATTCCATTAGACTTTGGTACTTCCTTTATCACATGATGGCACTTAAAACAAATAGTATGTGATTGGTCTGCATGCCCTGAGGGGACCATGTTCCCGTGGTGGATGTCACTGAATATATTTAATGTTAGCTGTGCATAGCAATTTCCTGAGTGCTGAAACAGCTTTATTTTGATGTTAAAGCTTTGTCAGTGGTTTACTAAGCGAGTTTTCATGTCTTTAGCATTTTTCAATGCATGTCTATTAGAAAAGTTGCAAGCTGGCAGCACATTATTGCCCTATGTATAGTTAGAGCAACTCCAATTCCTCCAACACTTATCAACTGACAGATATATCCTCACTTTATCTTCCAGAGGGTTTTCATTTAAGTTTATCCGAACTACAGATCTAGTAATCGCCCCACATTTGTTACTTCTTTAGCTTCCAGACTTTTTTTTTGCAATTTTTGTGCTCTTGAAGAATAGTTTTCTAGTCTTTCTGAAGGTCTTTCAAAGTTTTTCTTTTGACATTAGCTGCTTTTTCATTCATTTTGTCCTTTTTGTTCACTGAAGCCTCATCAGAAATGGTCTCAGTGGAAGGGTGGCTGTCAAGAAAGCATTCTGAAGAAAGGGAAACATGGAGGAGAGACTGTCGGATTATACAAGAAATAGACTGAAAATCAGTTGCAACAGGTCTCAGAGAGTGATTAATCCAAGTGGGAAATTTGTGGTTCAAGACATCTTTGATGTGTTAGGATAGCGAGGGACAACACTGAGTGTCTTCGGCCATCTATATGGCATGGTGGGGGTTCTGTCTAATTGGTAACAGCTTCATTTTTCAGCATGATAATGATCCCAAATACTGCCAGTGCTCAGACTGTGTTGAAGAATGGAAGCGATCGTACCAAATACTGATTTTCAATCTCTGCACCTACTTTATATTTTCCAAATATATAAAGAAATTAGTGACGGCTTAGGACTTTTGCACAGCACTGTACATGCCTAAATGCAGTGAGTTGCAGTTATCCGACTGGGTAACAGGTATGCCTAATAAAAGTGTTTGCCTTTTATTTATTTATTTGCTTTTTTCATTAAGTTCATTCTCATTTTTTTTACATAATAACTCTAAAAGTGCCCGCTAGGTAAATGTTTGCCTGTTTTGAAATGAACACAAATTCATTCTGAGCTACTGTAATAACACCGGGCCAAGGGAGATGGTGTTGGGCAAGTGAAGTAGTAGTGGCAGCGGTCTAAATTTAGTCGCCCTCTGCTTGTGAACTAAATACCAATGACAACAGACAAACTGACACCCACCCGCCCACTCATTCAGTCACTCACAGGCTGCAGCCCCCACTTGCTGCCCTCCCCAACACAAGCCTCAGTAACGGGGAGCGTGAGCGCCCACACGGGTCACACTACCCGGTCTGACCTCACCTTTCTTTCCCCGAGGAGACAGGCACAACTTGAGACAACCCCCTGAGGGTCCTTCAGGACAGGTAAGCCATCGCTTGGGCTTCTCCACAGGTGTGCTGTCCATGTCTAACGTGACACTTGCACTTTTAATCAAGCATGACTCTCTCTGCCACCTACACTCAGTCCCTCTGTATTTTACTGTTGGTGTGATAGCTTGCTTTTATTTTTATTTTTTTATTTTTTTAATGAACACATACATGAAAATGTATGTCTTTTTTCTGTATTAATTTAATTGTATATATGGGATATGTCCTGATTTATTTAAAGCGAATGTACCTCAAATACAAAGCTATAAATAGCATATATATATATCTACACAACAGCGTATTGGAGGTAAAGCATTTTGCAACCTTGTCTGTTATCAACTGATTTCTAAGTGATGGTAATTTGAAGACTTGCTGTGAAATGCTCGTTGGTTCTTTGAGAAATTGTTCTTTGCTTTGTGAAAAGCATTTTGGATTCTAATAAAACACTCGTGTTCTCCGACACCTCGGTGTAAACTTTCCGATTTGCTCTCTAATCTGCTGTCTCACATGTTCGATGTGACAACACCATGCTCTGCATCCCTGTCCTTTCAGCCCACTTGGGTAATTTCAAACATATCGATTCTGAGACGCCCCTGACACTGCTGGTTGCCATATCTGCAGAGCATGTGCTTGGCGTTTAACAGCCCAAGGTTATTTAAAGGGAAGTGCTAACTTTGCCCTTTTCACTGCCTTGATAAATTCTATCTGCTTCGGTGGGATTTTGTGCGTGTTGTGGGTGTTTGATGACTAACATGCAGCTGCCTTGCTTTTGTCTTTGATTGTACATTTGAACAGATTGTACTGATGTGCACTGTCTCCTGTGACTTTTTGCCTCACCCCAATCTCCCCAATGGCAGCCATGTCACAGTTCTCCACCATGACAACCAGAGAGAGGAAAATGCAGGCAGCAGCAATCTGCAGGGAGGTTCAAGCCCAAGAAGGTAGCTGTATCGTTTCCTCTTCACTTGCATGTTTTCCTGATCCCTCTGACCTCCCACATTCTGTTCTTACCTTCTTCATTAAACATGTAAACAAAGACAATTAGTTAACAACACCATAAGTTACAGTACAGATCTGTTAGCCTTACTGTCAAATTCTCCAAAATTTACTTTATAAAAGGCATGAGCCCATCATTTTCTAGCAAAACAGTTGCCAACCTTCCCCTCTATGATCCTATAAATAAGCAAATGACTACTTTTATGGCTCATAGTAACTAATCCTTTGTCGTTCTCCTTTGAACACGCTATTTCAGGGCGTGGACAACTGTGCGCCTTGGGGATGGGGAGGGTCTGAAGGCTACTGACAGCTGAAAGATATTCTGGCAAATTATGTGTCTCACGCTTGAATATAGGCCGATGACATCTCCATGATCAGCATGCAGTAGCTAACATGTGGAGCAAACCATAAAACAAGCACTGAATATGAGCTGATTACGAGGGAAGATAATTCCTCGTTCATCATACTGGCAGGAATGCTAAGTCAGCAGCCATGTACAGGATTTTTTCTTTTGTGCAGGGAGGTTTTTTTTTTTTCCTGTATGGATTTAATTTGATTCAGCATAGGTGGGAGTATAGGAATCGTGAAAATACATTTGTCTTGTCAGAAGTCTGATTCAAGCACTGAATAAACACAAGTTGTTTAGTGTCTTGTTTTGTTTCCTTCTGTTCAGATATAGAAATGGATCTGGGAAAGAAGATGAGTGTGCCTAAGGACATAATGCTGGAGGAGCTGTCTTTCGCCTCCAACCGGGGCTCCCGTCTCTTCAAAATGCGTCAGAGACGATCAGAAAAATACACTTTTGAGAGCATCCAGAACCAAAACAACACACAGCTGAATGTAAGAAGAACTGTGGTCTAAATTATTATCTTAAAGAAATCTTTAGATATTGGGGAAAAAAAAATCTTCTTTTTCAACAATAGGTCCCAAAATCGAGTCCTTGTTCATGTTTGCGTAGGAACTACAGTTAAAGCTGCAGGCAGTAGCAGGCTACCTTATCAGGAAGATTTGCTAGCCAGTTACCTTGACTCTCTCAAAAGATAAAAACTAATTAAATCAAACAAACTGACTAACCAGACGAACCAATCACCCTAATCTAACCAACTAAGCTAATCAACCCAACGCAACACAAACAAACAATCAATCAACCCAACTAACCCAAACACCAACCAAACTAATCAAATTAACCAACACAACCAACCCAACAATAAACCCCCCAAAAAATCTGTCCTCTACAACTTTATAATCCACATTTCATATCTTCTTTGTTTGAACTGTACCAGTTTAAGATCACTGCAACATAACAGCATGTAAATCCCATACGTAGCTGTTAATGGATACTTTAAAGCATTAATGTGGCCACTGTAGCTCACATTAAACAATAATGTGAGTCAGATATTTTAATTAAAAGGCCCCAGAAAGGATAAAGATCACAAACACACTGTTGAGGTCCAGTTCAGCCACCAAGATGAAGTCTAAAGATGGCTACCAGCCTGGTGCTGACCAGTTACTGCTTTTAATCATGCAGAACTTAAACTTTTGATACAAACCCAAGCTGTCTTTTGTAATAGGTTGGAGACATGTTCATCTCTGGTCTAAAGCTGAGCATTTACTTACTGGAGTCTATGGGGATTCAGTCACTAGTGGAGGCAGTTCTTGGCATCTCTAACGGTCAATTCTTTAGCACCCAAGGTTGCAATCTTTAAATCTTTTAACCACCTAACTCCTGATAAGACAGCAAATAAGCAGATAATCTCATTAAACTGCACAACTAATCATTGAAATGCACATAAATTTATGATCATTTGTAGGGATAAAGATTAAGAGGGTACCGTAAGAATTCCACATTGCTAGTGTGCATATTTTTCATGCCCGATTATCCCTTTCCTAATTCATCTTCTTTCACCAAAACATGAAAAACATTCCACCTTACATCCTGACAAAGTATAAGCACTTCGAGTGTTTATATTGCTTGTGCCACAAACACAGGGCAGTGTATCTGTAGCACAAGTCGTGCAGTTGGTCATAAGTGGTTTTATTAATGTTCCTTTGTGTATGGATGGGCAACACGCCAAGTTAGCATTTTCTTTTCTCAGCGGTACCATTCGCTGATCTGGTCACACAAAGAAGTTCATGTCTCACAGCGCACAGCAAAATCAAGTAAAGCCAGGTTTCTCTCTGTTATATCTAATTAATTAGGATCCGTAGTTATGTCCTCTTTAATTTAGTTGTGTGGTTCCCTTGTGTACTTTTCAATGCCCCCCTTAAGTCCACAGATAAAATAACTATTATGCTCAAGAGAAGTTTTTCCCCTCATCTTTGATGTATGAAGGACTTAGATATCTCGGTTTGTTTATTGCTCTGGGCAATAGAAGGATTTTGTTTCAAGTTGTCAACATTTCCTGAGGAAATCCTCGAGTAAATCATCATAAATATCTTTCAGAGGGGATGAAAAGCTGGGTGCTGGGGCTGCAGTACATTTCATCTCAGTCCAGAGAATAGTATTTCGAATGTAGAGGGCAAATGGACAGACAACTGGACAAACCGATAGCTCCTTTGTTTAAGGAAAACGTGGAAAATTGAAGATCTGTTATGTGCTTATCATGTGATATCGCTGCAATGAAGATACAACTGATTTACTGTTTAGATTTATGACTTCTAAACTGAGGAAACTTTGATATGCATGTCATGGTTATCCATTTTTATGTCATATTAACCTCAAAGATGGCAAAGATGTTTGCTGCTTGTTTCTCCTGTTACCAAGTAACCAAACAAATGCTGTCGAAAATGTTCCAAAAATTGTGTGAAACGTTGATATGAATTGTCAGGAATTGATAAATGGTTTCAAACCTTTTTTGTGGGCCCGAATGACCTCTTTGATCTTTCTTGTAGAGCATTGCCATCTTCCAAACTGAGACTGGGAATACCACTGACAGCCACAGCGGCCAGAACAACGTAGGTGTTGACCAGCCACCGAAAGTGACATGTGACACAACAACTATGGAAATGGTGCCAGATCCCACCCGCATTGCTCCGGGTAGGTAAAGCTGTGTGATACAGTGCACTGAAAAAACTTTCCAAGGACTCAAAATCATACAGCAGTGATATACTACTGACTTATATTCAGCTGTTCCTATCCATTTAACCTGTTTGCGTTACTTGTGTTGTACTAAACTTTGGTCTTTTTGCTGTATGATGAATGCTAAGTACAGCTCCCAGCAGAGTGACTGCGCACATGTGCTCTGCACAAAGTACTAGATGTGCCGTGTTTTGATATGGATTCAACTGTTTCTCGTTGTTTGTACTCAAGCAGGCTTTGATCGTGCAGGAAAACAATTTTCTTCTTTGCCTGGAATCTGCTGGCCTCGGGCTAAATATGATTACACATTTCTGTTCTCCCTCTCTGAGCCTGACTCCTTTATTTATTTCTATATATTCATCCTACTCCCTTCTCTCATGTCTACTCCTTTTATTCAACCGTCCTTATTGCAATCAGCTCTTACCATCATTCTAAAATTCGTTGAGTTTTACTCACGGAAACCGTTTCCTGTTTGGCTCTTGTGCTGCTGATACCATCAGCTGTGCACTCACATCCTCCCTCATGTCCTAATTTTGCTCAGCTGACACAAAACCATGATTTAAGGATGACCGTGTTGACACTAGGGTGGGGTGCTATTTGTGGACCGGACACAGACCCCAGGGTATGTGAATGAAGTCAGTCCAACTGTAGCAGAAATCCAGCCAAAGTGCATCAGGTATCAAATGGGAATTATGTTTAAAATAGCCCACTCATCCACTTACTGTAGGAGTGCATGCCAGGCAATAGTCATATACAGTAAGCCCATTTCAACAGTTAAACACCGGAAACTTCACAAAAAGTTATTTTTGTGCCATTTTTCAACAATGGAAAAAGGAATAAGCAAACGTGCCTTTAGTTATCAGGCCACTTGGACACTAATTAAGCCAACTGCTGTTTTTTTTTTTCACATTTCCTTTTTGGTTTAGTTCCTTCTTTTATCCCTGCATGAAACTGGGGTGTAATCATCCTTTCCCACGAAAGTATCAGCTTAGCCAAACGTCCAACCACAGGAATAATATCCCATGGCCTCAGAAACATTTTTACACAGTGTTTTGTCATAGATTATTCCCCCCCTACCAAAAAAATCTGTAAACTTCCCCACAGGTCTGTTTGGTTTCTCCTGCTTCCTCCTCAGGGCAAAACATAAACTCAGGAAGGGGGAATTGTTCATTGTGAGGGGTTAGGACGTGACACAGCGGCCCGTGTTATGTAACGCCAAGCTTGCAAGCCCCCCTGAGTGAAGCGCTGGGTTTGAAGGATAGTACTTTCGATTGGACTCTCCCATCAACACACACAGTGTATGTGGGGAGACATACATGCAGGCATGCATCCACACACCCACACGCACAAACACGGGGAAGCTGTGCCTTTATTCTGTTTGGCTGTGAACTTTAATGAGAAAAAAAGGAGCTAAAGAAGAAAGACAGGACACTTAGACTGCTGTTAAATTAGGTACACATTTGTAACAAAATACAGATGAAGATATTTTTTTTTAAATGTCACTTTCCTTTAGTCTGAAATGACCTGATCTCTTTGTTCTTTTGTATTTACATGCAGTCAAACTAAAAGACAAACCAAAATCAGTTAAAAGTTTAACAGTTACAGACGGTGGAAAGGGGAAACGTTTTTTCACTTCTGAACTCAAGTTTTCTTCAGATCTGCGATGAAAGTGAAGGATCTGCTTTCTTTGGACAGTACGTTCGCTGGTGGCTGTTGAAGAAGTCTTTTGAACTGACTCTCACAAAGTTCTGGTTTGCGAACCGTGTGGAAAAAGCCAACACCTGGTCTTTATTTGACATAGAAAAACAGAAAAGCCCCACATGCCTTCACTGCCAGTGTTGTATAATTTATCCAGGGTATGGAGGTCCTTTGAAAGACATCCCTCCGGAGAAGTTCAACAGTACAGCTGTGCCAAAGTCCTACCACTCACCCTGGGAGCAGGCCATCATCAATGACCCTGCCTTGGCTGACACTCTCATCACCCGCATGCCAGAGCTGGCACCTCAACAAGACCTGCCAGGGTACAAAAGCTTCAACAGGTAATTCCCAAATAGGTCAGATGTGTCAAATATAAGGCCCGAGGGCCAGAATCATCCTTTCAAATGTAAAAGAGGGCATATATTTTGGAGTTTTAAATGACGTTTTACAGATTTTCCTACTGATAAAGGCCTCACCCATGGCCATTCATACTAGATCAAAATAATCATGTAAAAGATAGCCCTGAGATTAAATGCACAGTTAAACTTCTTTGCACGAACTTGAATCAAAGCAGACCTTATGTGGCCCACGATGTAAAATAAGTCTGACATCCCTGAAACAGGTGAACAAATGGAAACACAAATGGAAATTAGGAGTTAAAAGTGAAGTTATAACAATAAAACATTTAAATATATAACTGTTGAGGGTGTGTTTTACTATTTATGAATGTAAATCGCATCCATTCAAAAGTCTAACTCTCTATGAATTATACATTCTTGCTTTAATATAGCATGAATGCAAGTGGTGAGTGAGCAAAGAAAATACTGTCCTTCACCTCATTCGTTGCACAGTGTTTCTCACACTCAGCAACTGTATCTTAGAAATGTCCCCGGGTCAATGTCTTTGCTTGGCTTTAATTAATTGCATCACTTCAAATGTCACTTCAAGTTTCTCTCATTAGCACATGTTGTCTGCTGTTAACACCGTGGCTTTGTCATCTCCAGGGTGGCAACCCCTTTCGGTGGTTTCAGCAAAGCACCCAGGCCTGCTCCTGTCAAGACCCTTCAGGTAGAAATCCTCCCAGAGCTCCCGGAGCTCCAAGGGGACACCCTGGTAATTCGACCCTCCTTCAACAGAGCTGCTCTGGGGTGGGTGTCTACGGTGGTCCCTAATGTTTCTGTCGAGAATGCGCTCATCCCTGAGTCAGAAGACCTTTGAACCCGTGTTGAAGTCACACAGAGATGCTGTCTACTTAGTTGCTTAACCTGAGGTTGTTGTTTGTGGAGTGATGCTGGAGTCAGAACAGAGCATCCTGTTGGGTGTTGCTGGTTCAAGTTAGCGTGTATGTAGCACCCTTTGGTCTTTCCACTGATGTTAACTGTTGCACTGCAGGGAATAATTTAAAAAAATCACTGTGTACATTAGACAGGCACACTACTGAAAACTGTTGTATATTGATTTTCATAAACAGATTTTATCTCACATTTTTGCTCAATAAAGTGGCGTACAATGATCAAAAATCCAATCAGAATTTTTGATTTTCCTTTTAATTGGTTTCAAAAGAAAGGGAAAAAATTGCACATTTCTGTTTTGGGAAAGGGAACAGAATGCAATATGTATGTGTGCGATACGGGTTGGTATGAGCTAGCTCCAGTGAAGGACGGTGCATTTTTGTGCCATAGTCCTATGCAAATTTCTCAGTTATCATAGTGTGTGAGAGGCCAGAGATCCATGTGAGCCAGTGTAACGTGCCTCAAGGTTACACTGCCTGACAAATCAAATCTGCTTCAGCGATATGAGCGACTTGACTGATGTGTCTCTCACCTTTTGGCTATGCCAAGCAGAAGAAAGATTGACGTTTGATAAGCTGTGGCCGCTGTCTTTCTGTTTACTACCACAACAGCCTATTTTGGAAGGCACCCCAGCTACAACCAGCTTAAGCAGCCATATTTATTCCCCGATACCATACATGTTACATTTGGGGCGAATAGATATTGTGCAGTTATCTTATGGTTATTCAGAGAGATAAATTAATAAAATAAAATAGAAATTAAAGAAATTATTGGAATTTTGTTCATGTATACTCAAGCACCATCTCTTCATACAATGTTTTTTTGCTTAAAGCAGCTAGTATAGTAGCATACTGTCAGGCTAACTTTTAGCTAGCATGCTAACTTTGTATTAAGTGTTTCTATTAATCTGTTTAAAATTATATCTTTCGGCACTTTGTCACTAGTAGCATGTGACAAAAACAAACAGCTGATTCCCATTTCTTTAGTTGAATCTATTTAAGAAATGATAGTTTGACTGACAGTTTGGCAGGCACAAAATACTTTTTTCACCAACAATGTGATTCCTGATGAGCTATTGACCAAAATCCTGAGATAGCTGTCAATGGTGTGCAGTGTGTCCTTAAAAAATTTGAGGAAACTTGATGGAAGACAAAAGAACTATTGGCAGAACTGAAAGGCTATCTACTGAAGATAAACAGTATCTGAAAGAAATGTGCTTTAAAAAACACAGCAAAGACCTGACATAGGACCTGAGAGATCCCTCATCTCATCAGAAATGGGCTCAGTGGAAGGGTGACTGTCAAGAGGCTATTGTTAACAAATGGAAACAGGAAGAAAAGGCGAAGGTATGCCAAATTACACAAATCAAATCAACCTGGTACTAGCAGTGATATGAATATTACATGGCCATGCTCTATTCTTGGTGATGTCAAAGAGATACACTGAAACATATTGATAAGATTAAAAAACTCTATGGAGGACAGATGTTGTTTATATGCAAAAAATAGGTATATAAATGAGATGTTGCTTACATGAAATTAAAATGAAAGGACGCTTTCATATCGAACTGTAGGCACATAAAGGCTAAAAGCAGATCATATTAGCACATTGCTAGGTGGTTGTCAGGCAGTGTGAATGTGCCAAACTATATCAAGCAAAATTCAACTTTCATGGATACAAATTAGGTGAAAGAATGATAAGATGCTTTTATAAATTGTCATATGTGCATAATTGCCAAAAAAATGATCATTTTAGCCTGTTGGCAGATGGTTGCTAGGTAACATGATTCTTTCATAATATCTGATATAGATCACTCTTAAGTAGCCTCTGATGTACCTGTGTTTGAAGTTACAGAAATTGAATTGAATTTACATAAATTTTTAATTTAAATTTTCATTTACATAACCAGAGTTTCTATGTTTGACATACTTACACAGCATACTTTGATAACCTATGTTTAATGAAAGTAACATTGCACTTTATTGTGTTTAATACTTCAATAGCCTTTTTTACTTTGGTGAAATTATCGCTATTTTTTTCTTATTTCTATTTTTTCAAGATCTTATTCTTTTATGTAAATAGTAAATAGTAATTTTTCTTGGTCTTGTGATGTGTGTATATTTTACAACTCAAGCCCAACTGATGGAAATATGAGTGGGAAATACCAAACAGACAATACTAAACGATACTGAACGGTCAGGAGGTTTAACAGCTAAAAGGTCTCAGTTATGACAGATCACATCTGCTGTAGGTTGGCTACAACTGCCAATCACTGTGACAAGGTGTCATTTTGATTTCAGGTAAGTTGATTGCCTTGAATTAGCTTTCAGTTAAGTTTATCAAGGCAAATCATCCTTTGATAAAGATAACTTGCTTTGCTATATAATGAAACCTTGACTATTTGCAACACTGCTGCATACTTAGCTGCTGATTTCTGTTAAAGTGGTTCTGTTCCTGCTGCCAAAAATGAAATAAGAAATGCCTGTCAGATATTTTGCAGCCATGTGACTCAGGCCAGTGTAGGCGTTCCTTGTCGCTGTTGGAGAGCCTTTGGTATGTGCAGCTTCGGCTACCACTCCCTTTTTTTGTCCTCCTGAATTCCTCTAACCAGTCTCTTCAGGAAAACTGTTTGTACAGCACACCGCCTAGCATCCAACACTTCCAATAGCCCAGCCAAGTACCACAGCGGATATCGAGCAGTGTTTATCAGCACCAGGCACAAACTCACTTTGAACTTTGAATGTAGCCATTATCAAAATGCAGCACTGGAAATATTATTGGCAGAGACCCTAGCTGGGGGTTGGGGAAGCCAGACGATTCGATTATTTGTGTCAAACTGCAACCGGTCTCCCCTGAGGCACATTCGCCTTGACATGAAATAGAACAGTAGGTACAGGCTAGAGCTACAGTTTGCCCGGGATAGTGGATTGTCCCAAACTAAAAGGTTGGATGTAGGTTCAGCAATGGACTCTTATGGAGTCTTTGAACAGGAGATTAAACTTTATAATCCTTTGCTCTCTTACAGTTGTGGTCAGAAGTTTACATACACTCATTATGGGCATGGATGTCATAGTAATTTGGAGCTGTCTACTGTCTCACTCACTTACTGAGAGGACAGACGCACGCTCCACTTGACTGCCGCGTCTCTCACCCTCTCTGTTTTTCACATAATGATATTATCCTATATCCTCGCATGTGATTGGCCACAATATGGAGGGATTGGAGCATAGCTGAGCCACTGTGAGAGCTGAGCAGCGAAAGGAAATTAAGTGAGGAGCCGGCTCTCGCTCAATGGGAGGCGACTCTTCAGATTCACTACAAAGCACTCTCTAAGCACGGCTCTTAGAGCTGATGCTTTTGCGCAGGACACATTATTAAATGTTACATTGTGTGTCAGGATACTGTTGACTCCAAATCTCCTGACCACTATGTCGATCTGAGACAGCAAGACCAAGACAGCGAGACCAAGACAAGACCAAGACCAAAGTCCGTCCAGACCAAGACAAGACCAAGACCACGTAAAAGTGTTCTCGAAGTCTCGAGACCAAGACCGGTTTTGAGACATCCAACTCTACATCCTAACCAATTTCCTCTCATCTGAGGACGACAGTTTGGGTCTTCTTCCATAACTGGCCTGAGTGGTGACACATCCAAATAATTTGTACTTACAAACAACTCTTTGATCTGGAAATCTGCAGTTGTTTAGAAATGTGGATTCCAGGACTCCAGATTCCATGTTCAAAATAGCTTCCTTGGGGCAGCTATGACTCAGGACGTAGAGCAGAGCATCTACTAATTGGGATATTGCTGGTTCTTGTGTAAATCTACAACTCTCTCTAGATTTTCACTGGGTTCCTTTAAAATTTCCCATTTTTCAAAATATCCTTTCTTTGTTAGCATAAAAACAAATCCTTTTTATGCTGGCAAAGAGAAACTACTGTTTGACTACTATCGTAGTCAATCATGATCACTGATGTGAAGTTAATAGGCCGTCGCCTTGTTAAGTTAAAAGACATTGTAGAGTCTTTAACACCACTGATAAAAAGATTTGCTTTGAATAAGAGCACCAGGGAGAGACACTCGTGATAGCATGTCGAAATCTCAGAGGACATTCCTTCAAAAATAAAATGCCTTTGGAGCAAAAGAATGAGTACACAAACACCCAATAGATATCAAGTTATCACTTGTTATGCAATAAGAACCCTGACAAGATGGAAACGTACAGTTTTTGGGTGTGTTCAACAGATGCAAGAAGTAGAGATGTTAGAGTCATGTTTTTTTGTACAGTGTGACCCGGCTAAGTCTGAACAGCTGGCTGTCTGTATGTTTATCAGCAGTTAACTATGGTCCCTGCTGCTGTTGCATTCGCTGTCAGGTTTTAAAGCTGAAGTCTCGTGGGTTTCCATCTGCACACACAGCACCGAACACTGATTGTGCAGTATGGCTGCTGACACAGACAACTGCTTAAAGGTTGCACAAGTTGACCGGCCAATATCCCAGAAGGATTCCTCTAAGTATGCATGGGTCTAGCGAGAAAAACAAATGTGCTGTGAAATAACAACTGCAAGGGCACCGAGGAGTGCCCACATGAAGACATATGGTTCTCTCAAAGGTTTTTGCATATGGCCGCACTTCCAATGTGTTCAGTGTCACGTTTTAGGTTGGTTAGGTTAGGTTAGAAATGTTGGAAATCTGGGATTAACCTTTTTTAATATATGACCTCCTGACATCAAAATCCACTAGCAACTAAAATGCAAAGCTAATCTAGTGTGTCAGCGTTTTAGTTTATGTCTTTCTCATCTGATGCGAAGCAGGTGTACATTCTCACAGGAAAGTGCAAAGCCCGGTGGGATTTCTAAATATACGAGCGAACATAAAGCATTCCTGGGGTCAGTCGGGCGGCGTTTAGTTGCACATGAGGTGAGGTGAAGGGTGACGCGGCACACATTCCGCTTCTGAAATGAGGTGGAGTGACGCAACAGGGTCAAGTATGTCTGGCTCTTGAGAAAAAAAAACCTTCAGTCGATCACGCCTCAGAAACCACAAGTGGACAATAACTGACAAACAGTGATGAATATGCTAGTTTCTGTGAGTAGGTACAGAAGTGTTGTGGGCGTTAAGGTGAATGCCAGCACGAATCTCTGAACTTCTTCCAGCTTTTAAGGACAGGAACATGCGCTCTCCCTCTCTCACTAAATGCACCGAGCTTGAGCAAACAGAATGTAGAGACAGCTTCATGGAGGGATGCACACAGCTAGGCAAATAATTACCTTGTATGGACAAATGAACATTCAAAATCATGTTCCTGTTTACTTGCAAAAGCCCTTGAGACCAATTAGCACTGTGTTCCCTCACGGTAATCCAGCCTAGGCCTTTGTGCCTTCGGAGGGCTCATCTATATTCCGGAGCGGTCAGTATACATCAATTTCCTCTCTTTGTTTAATAGTCAGCCAGGAATTATTAACTTTCTGCTTCTAATATGAACAGCAGCTAAAACAATCTGCAGCAATGACACCTTTAGGTGGTAAGCAAATGCTCTTTTTCCTAGCAACAACAACAACAGCAACAACAACAACAACAAAGAAAAAAGTAATTGCCCTCGATGTTGATACAGGAAGTAGCCCATTCTGCTGATGTCTTTTTTGGGGAAAGACTAATTTATGTACCTAATCTTAGTCAGTGAAGCTATCTCACTTTCTGAACATGCACTGGGGCAATAGCATGCTTGCTCTGTGTGCTGCAGCTACCGTGGATACAGCAAACACAGCAGAGAGATATATCACCGTCACCACCTTGGCTGCACTCCAGAGTTAATGTAACATGGGGAATTGGCAAAAAACAATGCTCATGTCATCCCCTTTTCTGCAGTAAAACAATGAGCAGTGTTTCACTCGGGGTCAGATAGAAAATGTAAATTAATACAAATTGCCCCTGCTCCTGTCCCACGGGACAAGTCTGAGGTGATGCCAAGTCATCATGACTTACACAAATGCCATTTTGGTGAATGTTATACAATGTAGACAAGATACCAAAGATAATATTTGTATCTTAGCCTGTTCTATGTCTTTTTCTACAGGCTTTTATTTTGAACTGTACCCCAAAAATGCATTTCTAGATGTTTCGACCATGAAGTGGATGAAAAAGTGGTTGACCAACAAAAGTCCTCTTCAGAAACTACTTGTTGAAACATTCTTGCGAAACCTGAAAAGGCTTCTTCGTTCGAAAAAGTAATTATTACAGGATTTTAAACCCCGGTTAAATATAGTACAAGTCGCTTTGGAGGCGTCGCCCTCCCATGGCCTCCATTGCGGCGTTGGAGCATGTCTAATCTCTTACGTAACAACAGGACATTCACTGCTTCATTAGTAGTAACTCAATAGGATCACAGCAAATGGTGTTCACAGACAACAAGCTTTGCTTTGTTCAGTTGTTCTTCTGTGGGAAGTTGTTTTTAAGGAAGGGAAAATAACCTTGATTGTCAATTTCACAACTCGATCTCACATGTTGCATTGTGTCCTTAAAAAATCCTGCATTTTTTTGAACTTATTTGCGTTTCCCACGATGACACATTCAAACTTGTATGCGCACACACTGGGGCTTTGATTGTTAGTAGACAGGAGCAGATTAAGTTCAGATTTCAGTTAGGCGCTTTAAAATTTGCAGATGCTTTTGCTACAGCAGATAAAAGCAATGAGAGACACAGAAACTGAAGCTTCGATCGTGGCTCAAGAGTTGGGAGTTCGCCTTGTAATCGGAAGGTTGCCGGTTCGAGCCCCAGCTCCAACAGTCTCGGTCATTGTGTCCTTGGGCAAGACAC
The DNA here is from genome assembly GCF_965226115.1 of Aulonocara stuartgranti. Classification (NCBI taxonomy): domain Eukaryota; kingdom Metazoa; phylum Chordata; class Actinopteri; order Cichliformes; family Cichlidae; genus Aulonocara; species Aulonocara stuartgranti. Next base: position 33,451,458 of record NC_138941.1, read on the forward strand.
TTCACCCGCTGCCTACTGGTGGTGGTCAGAGGGCCCGGTGGCGCCAGTGTCCGGCAGCCTCGCCTCTGTCAGTGCGCCCCAGGGTGGCTGTGGCTACAATGTAGCTGCCATCACCAGTGTGTGAATGTGTGTGTGAATGGGTGGATGACTGGATATGTAAAGCGCTTTGGGGTCCTTAGGGACTAGTAAAGCGCTATATAAATACAGGCCATTTACCATTCACTTTATTCATTCATATTTCCTTACACTGTATTCCCACTGTCCTCTAGGGAAACCAATTCTAACTTTTTCAACATTTAAATAGAAGATTTTGCTATTTAGATTCAATCTGTCTCACAGTAAAGAGGAGCAAAATGAAAGCAGAGACCTTTTGAACACACAAGTCTCCCGTTGTGTTTATGGTGTACAGTAAATATGGATCGAAAAATCAGACAGCAGTGCTAAAAATATACCATTAAAAAATGGCACCACACAGCTGAGGTGAAATGGGATTTAGTTGCCCAGTAACCCATTTGAGATAATCAATGAATCTATTTCAATAAAAGCTGATTCTACTAATCTGATGTGTACTGGTTGTGGTTTTCTTTCTTGGCAAAGAGATGGTATAGTTTTGTCATTTGAGCTGTGTTTATTCACTGTGTTCAGCAAATCTCTTGCTGCTCACTGGAGCTTTCTGAAGGTGAGGAGTCCGGGCAATGGCACCAGGTCTCTACGGGACATTTACCATGTGCGCTGTCTCCTTGCAGAGCTGGCAAAGTGTTGGTAATTATTCTTAAAATAAAACACCCTTCACAACAGAATCAAACCTGGAAAGACTGGTGGTTAGCTGGGCTTTTGGGGAATTTACTAGACATTTGGACCATTTGCAAAAAGTGAGAAGCACAGACAAAAAATAGTAGAAAAGTAGAAAGAGGCAAAAATGAATCTTAAAATCAATGAGCCACTACTTTGCAAAAGTAATTTAAAGTGCATTACATCCAGGCAATGATGTGTCAGTGCAGTGATAAAGTCATTTTGTTTTTAGAGTTTCAGCGCAAAGTTGGAAATAATGCTGACGGGGCACAAATTATCAAATGCACCAGCTTGATTGCAAGCTGTCCACCAAGGTCAGGAAAGTAAAAAAAATATTAAGCTTGCATTTGTGGAACTTGTTAAAGGCCTGATCTCTTCGAGCTGTCTGATTCATAATTTATAGGGACTTTAAATTACTCAGTGGCAGCACTTCAAAGGTAGCCAAGAAGGTGTCCATAATATGAATCTTTTCTAATGTGAGCGTGAACCACTGGTAACAAAGTAATCGTTAATCCTGTGTGAAAAAAAATAAATCTTAATATCACTTCTATAAAATCACCCCAGTGTGCATGGCTTAACTGCATCCCATTCAATAGAAGTAGAATATGTTTTATTAAAATGTGTATTTCCATAAAATAAAGCAAGTATAGGCCTAGAGGTAAGTTAAATACTTTTACACCAAGATCTTAAAGGCTCACATCACTCACGAATATTATTACTGCACTCCGGAGCTTTTTTAGATTTCAAGAGGAAGCATTATATGTCCCTCTAGGAAATGTGTGCACAGGGAAATAGCACTGTCTCCTCAATGGGCCTTTTCAAGTACTTCCTGGGGAAAGGCTGGACCACTCTGATACATTGTGTCCCCTCAGCGCACACTCCATCATTGCGCAGAGTTTCCTCAGCCTTAACGAGTGACTTAACGAGTGTTTTTAAAAGCAGAGTTTTCTTCTGTCTTTATAGCTCTCTAAAAATATATGGACTTATCTTACGTTTGATTATTAGTCTTTCTAATTAATCACTTACACAGGATTTATGAGTTTAAACGCAGGTGGTGCGGTGCAGGCACATTTCCGTGTTAGAGAGACATTGGAAATAGTGCTGTGCTATACTGCAAATTTTAGTATCGATTGGATACAGAGTAAATACAGGGCCAATACTGCCACCAGTGACCTTTAAAGGCAGTTTATGTATGGGAGAGCAGTGCGTCATGATCCAATACCAATACTAGCGTTGGTATCGACACTATTGATATTTGTATTGATGCATCAGACAAATCCATTACCAAAAACCAGCATGCTCACATGCATAATCAGTCAGGTTGGATAAATTTATCTCAACCATATACAGTGTGATGTAGTTGTCATGTAGAAAAAGGATAACAAGATGCCTGGCCTTGGTTTAGAGGGTATTAACTGAGTAAATGTCAACGAAATCCAAGCTGCTTGTTTAAATTAATGTAATTATTCTAAATAAAAAAAATATGGTGAGCTTGAGCCATGAAACACGTCAGGGATGAAACACTAGTGTCTAACTTAAAAAAAGAGAGAGAGAGGTTGGGATGAGGGGGGCTTATAGGTACACTCCTTTCATTTGCTTTCTTTATATAACAGGATCAGGCAGATGGTGTTTGGGTAACACCAGCCTTACATGACTTCCCTCCACTCCCAGTTGTTCATAATCATCGCTGTTAGGAATTGCCACCACAGTATTAGTGTAACCACGCAGGTGTAAACAAACCTTAAACGCTGCAACACTTGATCTGCGGGGGGAAAAGAGCAAAAAAAAAAAAAAAAGCAAGAACGCGGATATCCTGTGAGATTTATGGGAATCTGTAAAGCACACGTTGTGAAAAAATTTTTATGCACTCAAATATACTTTAACTGACTTTTGGAATATTATAAAGAACCGTCCAAGTGCGCATGTGATGCTGTTTCTAGCGCACTCCGCATTGTAGCAGTAAGCTGCCCCCCCTCCTCACCAGCACCATAAAGCAACATTAACGAGCTTGCCAGCAGAGTTGGCGCTCTGCAAATATTGGAGCGTGCGTGCGCGCGCGCCCTAGCAGTGGCAGCGGTGTACAGTAGCATGGCAGACTGCAGTAAATACAGTGTTGAAGAGGCGGGGTTTGACATCTCCGCTCTGAAAACATCTCTAATCCAGTATTTCAGGTGGCCAAGTCGACCGAGCGAACCATTGCTCACTACCGCCGCGCTTCAGAGAACTGCAGCACAAACGCACGCCTCCTCCAGCCGGAGTGTACCGCGAGTGGACAGACGGGGCTGGTGTGTATCCGAAGTGGAAACTCGCCGTAGGAGAAGAAAACAGAGAAAAAGCCGGAGAGGGAGAGAGAAGTTTAAGCGACGCGAGGCAACACTTTACTTGTCTGGGCGGTGTTTTAGTTCCCAGCGTCTCCCCGTTTGAAGAACATAGTAAGCAGAGACTCATTCGGCTTTTCGGCGAAACTCAACCAAAAGAAAAAAATTACTTCCAACTCTTGTTCAGCGAACTCTAAAAAGGATATTGCGGCACTTTTTGTTGTCATTATTCAGCCACAGGTAAGCGTCAGCTGAAGTTTGACAAATGTACTTGTCTTTCCTTGTTTATGTTTGTGGCAGTACGTGGGGGCGGAAGCTCTACCTGGAACTCAGGTAAGTCGGAAACCAGGTAGGCCTAGCGTTAGTTAGGCTAGCTTTAGTTAGCATAACTTGCTATAAAAATATAGGTGTGGAAATTGTTTAGAAGTTTAGTAGAGTTTATTTGTCGTTTTTATTTTTTGACTGTTTATTTTATTCAGTTTATTATTATTATTTATGGGCCTTGAAATAGGCTCACTGTGAACAGTGAGCTGTAAGTGAGGCTATGAATCGGTCATTAAATATTATAAAATGTAGCATAAGGTCACGGAAGCTGGCGTGACGTTTTTAGTGTTGGAATGCTTTATTTCGTGACACACACACGCGCGTTATGTCAGCTTTTCTGTCACACAGTGTGCTATCAGAGGATGTCTCATCACTTTTTATTGCGTGTGGAAAGGTTTCATGTTGCGCAATCATGTACACTTTTGTTTATATCTACAGGAAAAAATTGCTGCTAGTCTGGTTTTTGTTGTTGTTGTTTTTGTTTTGTTTTTTTGGGGGGGGGGGGGGGGATCAGACCTGTTGTAACAGAACTTCTCTTATGTGGCACCAGTAGACTGGTTTTTCCCCTCTAAACTCATGATAAGACCCTCATCCCGACGAGCCCAGTCCCTTAAGCACAGTGATGATGAGGCGATGAGATCATCAACCCTTTAGACATCTTGCTCACTCAGCCTTCACATTGATGCAAGTGGAACATTTCCTTAAGGACAAAGATGGTGAAATAAACATAAAGGCATGCCGACGAACCAGTTTTTGACGCTGGGCCTTCTGCCACGTCTTTGTGTGCAAGTACATTGAGCAAGAGTACTTGGAAAAACGTGAGCTTTTGAGAAGTACTGTTTACTAATGTGCTGTGTCTTCATCAGCTTTTTAGAAAGATGGTGTGTGATGATAAGCTACTAACCCAGAGGTCTGCCACTTCAGGTTTAGCTTTAAAAGTTTTTTCTTTATGCATTTAAAAAAAAAAAAGTTGCAGAAAAAAAAAGATAAATTGGGGGCAGGGTCATGATCATGCTTGATGTTTCTTGGCTAGCTGTTGTCATTAAGGAAGCAATTGTGAGAGCAGAAAGGCGGATGTTATATTTCAGTCAGATTCTATTCAGCTTTGGATCCTGGCTCTGTGCTTTTGTTCTTCCTTTTCCTCTGTTGGAAGCAGTAAGGAGTAATGGGTGACTCAGCGCGGTGTGGGTGACCTGTTCAGTTTCACAGGGTTGAACACGGGGACCGTGTGTTGGAACGCAGCAAGACTTTGAGCAGGAAGCCCACACAGGAAATGACCGCTGCATTGTTACCCATTCTTAAATCATGTCTGCAGTCTGCAGGGAATTTCAAGTGAAGTTTCACTGTTTTTTTTTTTTTTTTTTCTGGGGTTTTTTTTTTTTTTTGGGGGGGGGGAGGTATTTATTTATTTTTTTGTTTGTTTTTTTGTAGAATAAACACACAGGGTCAAATTTATTGCTTGTTCTTGTACATGCATTGGCTGCTTGTTTATGAATCTGTTTCCTAGTTCTAACGCCTAATTAATTAAACCGACCGAGGGAAGAAATGTTGAATGCGTTCAGTTCAGGGAAATTTTAAATGTTGCTTTAAGAGTAGTTTATGAGGAAGAATTGTGATTCATCCTTACTCTATCAATATGAGTCAGACTTGGAACTTTGTATGACTTTACCAAAAGTGGAGAAGTTCATTTTCAAGTCTAAAAACAGACCCAGAAAATGGGAGTAATTGTCCACTTGTCAAAAGTCAATCTGTTCCAAGGAACGGCTCTAAATTCAGATATGGTTAACTTAACGCTAAAATAGATTTTACACCTGGCAGCCTTTATGAACCGCACTTTATAACAACAAACCCACTGCACTCTTTTACCTCGCTCAGCTATTTTTATTCACTTTATTTGGATCCACCCCTTTTCTTTCTAACATTAGTGTTTCTATGTTAATCTAGCTCCACTATTCTTTAATTTAAAAAAAAAGATCTCATTTTGCTGTCAGCCGGAAATGATTTTCACGTGTGGTTAAAGCACATTTAGAAAAGTGTCTGTGAAGGTGGGAAAGAGATGACGCATGTTATGGCTGTCATAGGATGCAGAGTAGGAGCCGGTGTGCGTGGCCCTGAAGTTATTTTTCTGAAGGGAAAGTTGAATATTTACGAGTTTCCTCTTTAACATATGCCATTAAAATGCATGACACGCAGCGAGAACACGTGTGCAGCAATTGCTTTTTCTACGTGATCTCCAGTAAGGAAAAAGCCATTCATCAACAGTGAGTCGGAACACGCTCGGCTGTCATCTAGGTGTATAATGCACCAGCTTGACAGGGAGATGTATTGATCTGCATTTGAGAGGAAGGAGTTTCAGAGACGTTAAGCTGTATCGTACTCTGTGGCAGTTCATATTGTAAATTGTGAACGTGAATTAAGAATTAATCCTTACAGCCTTATTAATTAATAACGCTGTAATTTGGGCTTTTGAAAAAGCCGATGTGGAGAGAATTACAGACTTTCGCTACTGGGAACCCGAAAGTCGACCGTTCCAACAATATATACATCAGAAATCTTCTCTCTTTGTGTTGCTGCAATGATGCATTTCTATTTTTGTTTCTTGAAAAAAGTGACATAGTGTGACTCAATTTACCACAGATTGATTCATCAGCAGCTGCTGGCGTTGCCATATTAAGGAGATCAGTTGAATCATTGTTAATGGGGCTATCCATCAACTGATCACTAACTCATAAATTATAGCATCTGACTCTCCACTCCGTCACCCCAAATTTGGACACATTTTACAGATCCTCCAGGCTCGTCAAAGCTGCCACTGCACAACATGCTCTTTGGCTGACTGCTTGAAGGTGCTAGCCTTAGCATTTTCCATATGACAAGGGGAGAAGGGAGTCATTCCTGGTCCTTGTTTGACAAGTCTGAGCCAGTCTTTGTTTACAAAGGAAGACTGGACTTCCTGCAGTTGTGCCCCTTGGTGAAAAAAAGAAATGACTGCTTTTGTTTGGCTCTTGTTTTTGGCTCAATGCTGCATCTCTGACAACTTTTCCATAGTACATTGAAAATCATTGCTGCTGTTGTTTTTTATGGATAACTATTTTATCTAGTAACAATGTTTTCCAATGCAATATTTCTCCTTTTAAATGGCTGTAAGTCAAGGATGTTGCATAACCACATGGATAACTAAACTCGAGATTAGAAAGCAGTTTTTAAAAACAATTATTTATATAATCTGTTCCTAAGTGTTTATTACTTCGATGTTGTTTAAACAGGAGCTTTACTGACCTCACCAAATTCTTTGTAAAGACTGTAGTGTCAGCAGATGAGATGTTTTAAGATACTACTGTTCATGTGTTCAGCTGCTAGTGAGGGGAGGGGCTGTGTGTCAGCTGGAGGAGGCAAAGTACTGCTGGTATGAATACTGTTTCAAATGAGTATGTAATCCATTTTTATTGACAACCCTATTCAGTTATCATGCTTTAGGTAACTACAATATTGTAAAAAGCAAGTACCTTTTGAGTTTTAAAAATGTTGGTATAATAGGTATTGTAAATATCAGTTCTGGTGATATACCTAAATATAAGATGTAAACATATACTTAAGGATATTTCATGTGTAAAGTAGGATCTGATTGATTATTTATTTTCTGCAGTTTTAAGCGCTGCTGTGTAAACTAATGTTTCCCTTTTATGTACTTTACCTCAGTGGAACTTTGGCACTACGTTTGGCCACAGGTGTGACCTAGTTTCCACTTATCAAAGATACTTTGCTGCATGTGATTGAACTCTGCTTCACCTGTGTGTATGTGTGTGAGAGCGCAATTGCTGGTTAATTTTTAAACATAGCCTTTTGTTATCTTTAATCACCAATGTTTTGTTTTAATTACGAGAGGTAATTCAAAGAGAACTCGAGGGAGCTACTTGCTCCCAAGGCAGAAACTGGAGGTCAACACGACTGTGTTTTAAAGTGAAGTCAGGCGGTTTTGTGGACTATGTTGTTGGGATCGAAGCAGAAAAGGGAAAATAAGAGAAATATGGTGTAATTCTCCACTTAGAGTTGAAAGCAAAGGGTGTCAACAGCCGTCTTGGCTTACTACTCAGTGATGTAAACTTGGCTTATGGACAATTTTGCCGCTGGCCAGATTCGTTTCCTCCACCTAGGTCTGTAAACAAGAAAGCACATATTTCATATGGCTGCTGTTAGTTGAAATTGATTGTGGGGGATCTGTTTTCAATTTTAAAATAGGTATTTTATCATTAATATCACATAACAGAAGAAGATGAAATACAGCAAGAATGTCAGCAGAGTCATCTGTGCAGGCAGTGTGCTTCTCTCTTTGCTTTCTCGTCACTCTTCTTGGTCCGTGTTTACACGTTAGGCACAGTATGTGCTACTTTAACCTTTCAGGATTGTAGCATAGCCAACCCTTGTCTAAAAATGTGCACGTATCCTGTAGTGCCGACACTATGCGGTCTCTGTCACCTGATGTTTTCTGATTTCCTGCTTTTATTTTATTTTATATCCATTAATCCCCTCATAACAAACAAAAGAAAAAGAATAACAGTAATGTTAATTAATTATTGTTAAATAAAGGCGGTGGTTATAAATTCTGCCTGCTTAACTTAAGCCAGACAGCAAAATGTTGATCTTACAATCGTCACAACATTACTGAAGTGTACTTGCTGTCAGTTTTGCTCCTAGAAATGATGGTTTAACATAACTGAGCTTGACAGTTTTTTCCAAATGGACCAATATAATGCAATAACATTCATAGGACCAGAAAGACAGAGCCATATTTACTCATGCTGTTGTCAGCAGTGTCTCAATACAGCACATGCTTCAGCTTCTTTCTCTGTTACATCAGTTTGACATTGAATAATGTAGACAAGGGTTGGGATTGTTTTTGCATTCTGCTAAATGGGTATGGGTGAGACGATAGCCGGATATGTTTGATGCTTGCGTATTATTCCCTGAAAACAGGAATAAATGTACCAGTTCCTAATTAACAGAATCAATAAATGTATAATGGATTAGTAGAGTGCACGGCCTCTGTCGTCTAAGGTGTAGGTGATTAATTTAATTGTTTTTCCATTTCATCACATGATCACAAACTTGATGTCCTTGTACAGACTTGTCCCGACTTGTGATGTCATCGGCAAAGGTGGGTTTTCCATTTGCCAGTCCAGCCCTGAAGCAAATCCGAAAACAGCAGCTCTTAAGAAACTCTGAGCTTAAGTGATTGCTTTGGAATGCTGTTGCCAAGGAGCCCAGTTGCAAAGTACAACGGCAGAGACATTTGTGCATTTAGTCAGAGCATGTGAAGATGACTGTAAAATACAAAACTGCAGCTTACAACCTTAGATTCTGCATCGAACTGCGTTGTTGCAATGTCATCATACATCGAGGATTCCTAAAATACCACGATGGCAATGTCGTCCTGCAAGTTTCAGCCGAAACTTTTCAGTGGTTCTGGCGACTGTCACAAGAGGGAAGTTTCATTGTTTGTTCTAAGTAGGGCAGTTTTTTCTTCCTCTTCTTACTCTGAATAACAAAATGTTTGAGGTTTATTCTTTGCGACTATTTTTTGGGTCTTGGGGACTAAAATTGGATGAGTCACTGTTGCACATTGTTGCTTCTTTGTACTTTTTGGTACTGGAACAATGAGAACAATGTGAGATATGTAAAGTTACAAGGACATGTCCTGTTACCATTTAAAATGCTACCATGTGAAAATCCCAATAAAGACATCACAACTGAAAGGTTTTGACTGTATGCTGACCTCTTTGGCCATTCACTGATATTAACACCCCCCACTGACTTGTTCAGCATAAACACAGACACTTTTAAGAGGTTTGCTGGATGAATGTGTTCCGGCCAAGATGCACTTTCCCTCCAGATTTTGTTGGTGTAGCTCAGTTTATTGCATCTTCAATTGTTTGTTAAAATGCTCACTACAGCTCAACTCATGGTGGAAAAAAAAAATAGGTCAGGGCAGTCTTTCTTTGTAGCTGATTTTATAAAAAGCGTGACGGGGCCAGACAAAGTAAGAAAAAAATGGGACGGAATAGAAACTTGGAGCAGCATTATATGGGTTTTTAGAAATGTCAGGCCACAAATAGCTGACTAGCAGTTTCAGACTGAGCTCTCCTCTGGAGTTACAGCTGCCCACGTTGTTTAAAATTCATTTCAAACTATTTATTTCACTTCAGGTTCACACAGTTGCAATAAAGAGATTATGAAAATTTATCAGGATAACTGAGTTGCTAATTAAAGTTGGTCTGGTTTAAAGTCATAATTCTAGACAAGCACGGTATGACTGAACTAATTACCACACAAACAGTTGAATTTTTGTGTGTGTCTTTATTGGACACACTAATAACTGGCGGTGCAAGCTGAAAAAAGTAAAGTAGTTCTAGTTAATAGAACCTTTTGGTAGCACCAGACTCGGTTATTAATATTGCTGCTGCTAAACTTACACAACCATGTGAAGGAATTTTAGACCATTTGTCCTCCTGATCAAGGCCTTTCACATGGTTATTCCAAAACATGTTTTCTTTCTTTTTCCACCATGTAATTATAAATTTACTTGTTTGTGTTTGCAGTACACTATATATTCTTATATTTCTCCAGCTTCTTACATGCATAAGCGTCAGGTTATCGACATTATCTCTCTCTTTAAAAATACAAAATCAAATAAATAAAATCTTTATATCCTTCCTAAGATAGAAACGTAAGTCCACCGTGCCTCCACTATGCTTCAGACTGAAAAAGAGGTTTTTGGGTCCTCCAATCATGATGCTATTTATCCCAGACATGTGGAAAAGCCCATAAACCCATTCACTGGTTTTCTTTTTGTTGACACATGAGCAAAAATGTAAGCTTTGTAGAAATTTCTGCTGTTTTGCCAAAATAACAGGATTGCAAGTTGAGCTGAGTTTGAGCTTTGCTGGCTGCCTGCTCTACGGGAGAGTCCTCCAGTTTTAGACCGTGTGTCTCGGTGCTGATTGATGTACAGCCAGTCTTTAGAACTGCTTTTTCAGGCCTCTCTCCCCATATGTATTTTTAGCATTTATAAAGTGAAAGTTGTGATTGGTGTTTGCAAATAATGCCACAATCTTTGTATGCTTCTATTTCAACAGAGGTACCACTGCATCCCATAGTGAGAAGTCAGAAGTAGAGAAGTACGCAGAATTTATTCAGATGGGTCTTTTAACTATTGTTCGATTATGTTGAGTAGAGAAAGGGAAGTAGTTTTCTGGTTTCAAATTACCGTGTAAATTGAGGACCTTAATTAAAGTCCAGTAACAAGATGGCAAATTAAACTGATCTGTTGCTTTGGATTCTGGTCCCTTATTTTTTTCTATTTAATATGATGTTGGATTATTAATTGGATGAAACATTAACCAATTAACTGATACTGACAAGAGTTAATCCCCTCCAGTGAAAGTGATACATACTGGGGAAGTGATGTTCTGCGTCAGTATTAGAGGGGGGAAAAAATCCAGTGTTTCCTCTAAGCTCGCTTCCTGTCTGATGATAGCTCTTTGCACAATTGTCACCATCGCCCCTCCCTTTTTTCTTTTTCTTTTAAGTGTCTTTCTTTTGTCTATACTGTAGAAAATTTGAAAATTCATAATTCTTAATTTTTCTGCCTTTTAAATGAAGTACAGGCTGCAGCCTAGTGAGCTGTAACTCCTACGTGTGTGTTGGCTCTCTGTCTGTATTGTTTAGGAAATAATAAATTTGTCTGAATGTTAATGTGAAACCAAAGTTAGTGCCATCTTTAGTTTGACACGCCTCCAGTGCAAAGGGTGGCTGTAAAAGTTAATATATAAGCTTTCCTGACATGTATAAACAGTCAGGTTTGACCTCAATTTGGAGGTACACGACTGAAATTTCACATGTGACTTCCTGTGGTATTGTTTTGAATCACTCATCCAGTGCAGTAGTGTTAAATGTATGTTAAAGCAGCAAGGCATAATGGATAAAAAGCAGCAAACCACATTAGCTGTTAACGTGTTTTTAAATCTAGTTCTCTTTTTGTTTTTTCTTACACAGCCCGGTCGTGTTTGCTGTCTAACCTTTCGACTTGTGAACTTCTGAGCGGGAACAAGGGAAGAGTCGCCAGGACCATGTGGCAGGATTTTCTTATAGGTGTCAACAATTTGTTCTGAAGCTGTTATGAAGTTTTGACCACAAACAGCACAAGATGTTTGAAATGCGTCCCTTCGTGTTGAGAATGCATCATATTAGATCACTGGTTAACAAAGGCCGGCCAAAAAGAAGAGTTGGATTGTAATTTTTTTTTGTGTGTATGTGTGCGTTTGTGCGCACATGTGTGTTTATTTTTCAATTTTTAATACAGAAGATTTTTAAGTAATTGGCACGATATAAGGACCTTTTCCTTGAGCTGCAGACATAGACTGGACTCCCATGTATAGCAGAGCAGCCGCTGCAGCTTGTGGAATAACTTAGCTTCAGACTGTTGGACAGCTGCTTCTTCAGGGCTCCGGGGATCTGATCTAAGCATCCACCCACCGTGTCATCTGACTATTTCACCTGTACTAAGGCAACCCTACTAACCAATGGCATGGGTCAAGTTCTTCAGGAAGCCAGGGGGCAATCTGGGGAAATCCTACCAGCCGGGGAGCATGCTGTCTCTGGCCCCCACCAAAGGACTGCTCAACGAGCCTGGCCAGAACAGCTGTTTCCTCAACAGTGCTGTGCAGGTTTGTTGACACCTCATGAACATTTTTATGTAAAAACTGCACAAAAATGGCGGTCACTGCTTCTAACCGGTCCTCCAAACTTCTTCAATTTATTTGCTGCTTGTATAACTTTATTTATTGCAGCCCCCCTCTGGGAACATGTTCCACCCTCTTGAAAAAATAACCATTATTTATTTGGAAATTGCAAAGCTTAGTCACTGTCTGTATTTGTCAGAGCTTCCCAGCTATTTATTCATTCTGGATGGTTAGTTTTGTTTTTTTTTCTTGTGGGGTACTGGCTGGTGAGTTAGTTCATTATATCAGCCAACGCGCAGTGAGGTCAGCATCGGACGGTCTTACTCAGAGGGTGTGTGAGACAACCGATGAGCTGGTCGAAGATGATCATTACTTTCGGCTTTGTTTCTGTGAGGGAGTTGTTCTCTCACCCACTCCTCGTTGTTATGACCTTGGAGAGTTTATTATTGTAGCATGCCTGCATGTTATGAGCAACTAAAAAGATGTTAAGTTTCATAATGGGGGAAAAATGTGAATCTTTTCTTAATGATTATTTTGTAAATAGGCAGATTGGTACAGAAAATCTATATATTTGAAGTGCATATGAATGTGTTTGCTTGACTGCTTTATCTTGTAAGTAAGAGATATGCCCAACATCTTATGGTGTAAGGGCAGCCTCACGAGCTTCTGCTCTATCCCTTGTGTAGGTACTATGGCATCTGGACATCTTCAGACGCAGCTTGAGGCAGCTGCCTGGACACTTCTGTCTGGGAGAGTCGTGCATTTTTTGTGCATTAAAGGTAAGATGCGATCATAAGCCTATTTAATAAGAGCTGACACTTTAAAGTAACCGTGCAGCTCCTGTTTGTCAGCATGAATGTGTAGAGCATCTGCTCTCATATTCAGACTGTGCATTGAGCGGTAAATGTGACACAAATGCTTTCTGTAAACACAATATGCCGTTGTCAGGGTGTAAACAAGTTCTTGCTCTCTTCTTCAGGGTATTTTCACCCAGTTCCAGCACAGTCGGGAGCGAGCCCTGCCCTCTGACAACCTGCGTCACGCCTTGGCGGAGACCTTTAAGGACGAGCAGCGCTTCCAGCTGGGCTTCATGGATGATGCCGCAGAGTGCTTTGTAAGTTCCTGTGGCAACACTATGGCGGGAGGGATTCGTGTATGTTTGTGTGTTATCCTGCCGCACAGCTCAAGCGAAGCACTGCCATGAAACTGTTCGGCGAGGTCACTGAAACAGCTTCTGTCCCTCCCATCAACCCCAGCCACATAGGCGCTGAATATCATCATGACAGCTTATATAAGTACCAGAGTTGTGTTTGAACCGCTTTTTTTATCTGCTGCCATAGTATGGCACATGAGCTTTTGAAGAATCACTTTCATATGGTCTTTATCGTTCTAGCATATTGCTTTCAGTTTTTCTGCTCTTTTACCACTTTAAAAAAATATTTTCAACTAGTCTAATTATTTTTGTCCCAGTTTTACTATGACTCCAGCCAAAAAGGAAAGGTCCTGTTACCCTGCTTTTAATTTGTTTAAAAAGTTTTACTTTGTCAATCACGTTTGGTTAGTGAATTTTTTCTCTTACAATGTTGATATCTTGTGCCTGTAAACTGTACACCAAAATGGCACAGATGTATCCTGATTTATTTATTTTTTTGTTCCCCTCCCCACGCAACGGTTGTTTATCTATTTAGGAAGTGCAATTACACAGAAATGGAATAAACAAAAGAGGGAATCTAACTTCTGGCAAATACAACGGGGGGATGAGTGTACTCGTGCACATTGGGCTGTACAAGTGTAATTTTTTTCACTTTGCTTCTCCTATAAGTTACAGATCAACCTACCACATGATGAGGTGTTATGTAGAAAACCATATAAACTATATGAATAGTTAAGAAAAAATGGCACATGGGCAGTTGTCTGAAAAATAGTTGGCAAACTATTCCGTTACGAGATGTTCTACCTGCTATTTTGTATTTCAACTAACTACAAAGTTGGCTGGCTGAGGGGGGGAGATCCCAGAAACACTTACAGAAGTAGATATGTAAAGGAGTATGTCCACTTTTGTGTAAGTAATTAAAAGTTTTTGAGAATTCCAATAAATTTCTCTAATTTAAAAATATTTTTATGGATGCATTATGAGGACTAAAAAGGATGATTGTTGGGCTTATTATCAGCACGTGGTTCAGAGTTAGTCAGCATCTGTGATCACACGGGGGTCATCAGTGCACATACTAATGAAATGTAACATGCTGCCATCCAGACGTCTTTCTCAGAGACTCGTTAACTTATTTCAGCAGCACAAAAACCACCACTTGTGCTTTTTCTAGTGGTAAAAGAGTCTGGTTAATAGAGTGGCTTGTCTTGAGGCCAAACATGTTCCCATTAAAAATATTTGGTACGTTATGAAACAGAAAGACAAAGGAGGCCCTGAACTCTTTAGAAGCTTAAAGCCAGTGTCAAGCCAAAATGCAAAACCCCCTTCTTGGTTTTTCTTTTTTTCCCCTTGGCTTTCATCTGCTACAGCAGTTGCTCTCCTTAGTTCCCAAACATGTACAGGGTGTTGTTAAAAGATATGATGCTCTATCTGAACTGTTGGTATCTTATTCAAAATATTTTCATGTTTTCATAGTTACAACGTTTGATGTTTTGCATTTGACTGCTTTACATCATTTAAATGATCTGCAGATTTTTATCTACGTTTTAAATCATGTCCCTGCTTTTTCAGAAGAGGGATTGTTAAACTGAAATTCCAAAGTTTTCTTTGTCTCATGTGGACGTACCATTTCTTAATACCGCGCAGATCTTTGCCCTTGAGCGTTTTCTCTCTAAAGCATTGGCAGCAGTGTGCTGGCAGAGAATTTATGTGAGGAGTTGGCTAGTGTCAGATTAACAGCCTGTGAAGTATAGCCTGTAACCTTTGCAGGCCTACCTCACAGCCTTAATATTTCATAAACTCACAAGCGTTAGAACCAGGAAGGAGCTAAAACGGAGTGGAGCTTCTTCTTTTAACGTGCTCCTTCTGCTGCAAGGTTTACAACACGACTGCTAAAATTGAAGTTTCTGTATAATATGGGCCGTATATTTTATTACACTGCAATCTTTGTCTTGGAAATCGCTGAATTGGAGAGAAACTATAGGCTGTGTGGAATGTTCCCCCTCACCACCACCAGCCCCATACCTGACAGTTTTCCTGTCCTGTCACAGGAAAACATACTGGAGAGGATCCACCTGCACATTGTGCCTGAGGAGACAGATGCCTGCACTTCAAACTCTTGCATCACACATCAGAAGTTCGCCATGTCACTTTATGAACAGGTCAGTAAGAGGCTAGGAAGTAATAATAAATATTATATTCCCTGGAAGCTTGCTTGTTTATTCTGGCTTATCTAAGCACGAGTTGGTTATATTAATTTTGTGTCTTCACTTTGTGTGTGTGTGTGTGTTTTAGTTTGTTTAATCTTTGTTTGCACAGTCTCTACTGTGTTGAGTGGAAAAGCCAGACACACTAGACAGTGTTAGGATTAAGCGACATGCGCACACAGGTATTAATCACCATCTGAGACAATAGAAATCCAATCAGTCATGTTTTGATACTGGCTCGCCCCCAGTGAAATATAGAGGGTGTTTCTGGTCAGGAGAGTACACATAAATTCCACCTCGGCGCAACACAGACACACAAACACACAAACACAAGACTCTTCCCCGTGGCTCTGATGCCCATCACTGTCTCTGTCCCGAACCAGTTCTATCTGTGAATCTAACAAATAATACGCCTTTGGACTAAATCCCTCAGGAGCAGAGTCGGTGGATTTGGTTCCACCTCGACTTCAGGGCACCCTATCCTGCAAATATTATAAAGGCCCAAATGAGCATTGCCTCCCTCAAACAGAGGCCTGAAATCGTACGCCTGATAATGTCAGTTGTCTGACTTAAAAGGATACTGGAGAGCTCGGAGTTTATATGTGATCACAGGGAAATAAGCCAAAAATCAAAGAACTGGTTTTGTCCCATTTCTGGAAAGTGACTCTCTGATATGCTAACCAGTCATATGCAGTGCTTACGTTTGCGAAATCACATGTGCACTTATTATTTCGTTAATTTGTTGGTAACTTCTATCCTTTTGTTTGTCGCCCACGTTGGTCACTCTCTCCTCTCTCTTCTGCAGTGTGTGTGCCGTAGCTGTGGGGCATCTTCTGACCCACTGCCGTTTACAGAGCTGGTGCATTATGTCTCCACCACCGCACTCTGGTAAGCCAAAGACAGTATGTAACCTCCTTTAGCACCCTTTTGTCATTTGTCTTGCTCTACACTCTCTTTCAATTATCACAAGGTCAGAACTCTGATTTCTTTTGCTGACTGCGGCATTTCAAAAGTGTGTTTGTCTCTGAGCGTGCCTTATCTTTATTTGTCTCTGCTTGTTCTTTCCTATAGTTCTGCTGACAATGTGCTGTTTACACTGCCTTCTTTCTCAGTCAACAGACGCCTCAGCGGAGAGATGAGTCTTTTGGGGACGTGTTAAAAGCAGCGAGTACGATCGGGGACCTTCGTAACTGTCCAGTAAGTGACCCTTCCAGAGTTTTACTGAAGCATTTACACCCAAAAATGACATTGATGTTGCGTGAAAGAGCAATCTGGAAAACATCAACTTTGTTGACTGGCCTCGCTGCTACTTAGTACACCCAGTACATATCATATTTCATAAATTGGCCATTACTGAAGTGTGAGAAAGATTATAAGAAAGTTAAAATGTCAACATTATTCAGTCTTAGCATCGTTTGACACATTTGGCCAGATGCCATGATTCTTTGGCTCAAACTGGTTGCGTGTAACTCGATAGCATTTAAATTACAAACCTTCTAGTACAAAAAAAATCTTATCTTGCCTTATTTAACCAGCAAAATTAATCATTTTTTTCAGTAAAATGTGTGATTTAAGGGCACTCTTTCCAATTAGTACATTTTCTTGGGGGCTTTTTGTGGTCGTAGGCTACTTTCTAACCAGCTGAACTTGTTTTTGTTGTCTTTATCTATGCGTCTCTCTCTCTTTTTGCCAGAGCAACTGTGGCCAGAAGATCAGGATCAGACGAGTCCTCATGAACTCCCCAGAAATTGTCACCATAGGCTTTGTGTGGGACTCCGACCAGTCGGACCTCACTGAGGATGTTATCCGCTCACTAGGGCCTGTTCTCAATCTTTCCTCGGTGAGCAATCTCATGCATTAGTTTCTATATCCTACACATTATGACGTTTTACTGGATTAATCTGAGTATTCAGAGATTTTATTGAATGTGTCAGTATATTTGTGAATTATTATTTATACAACTGTTACACAAGCAGTGCCTCTTGCCCTGCTGTTTTGATGTTGTTGTTGTTGTGTTTTTTTTTTTTTTGTGCAATTCAACATATGTGGGAAATAAAGTAGGGATTTATTTCTCTGTAAATCGGGGTAGTTGCGTAAGCCGTCAACTCCCAATGCCCAGTTGGCCCATGCCACTGATCAAAAAGCCCCTGCTGGCCTTGGTCAGCTTGTCAAAAAGCCCCTCCTCTCATCTTTGTGTGTCTGTGTGTGTGCGTGGATCCCTTCCTAAGCGAACATGTCAACTAAATGGATACCACTGAGATGGGGGGGTTCAGCACAACTTTGTTTTTGTTTTTATGTTTTTTAATTTATATTCATATATTCTTAATCACAAGTATGCACAGCTGGAGTGATGTTGTCTTTTTTTTCTCATAAAAGTCTGCTTTCTGTTTATGTACATAGATCATTTTCAGCCATGTTCACAGTAAACATAAACTATAGTGACACATTACTTAATATGTGCTTGTTAGTGTTTACATCCAACACACGTGGATGAGTTCCACAAGCCAGAGTCGATCAGTGGAGTTGATGTGAGGACGTGCTCATACGAATTACACCTTACATAACTTTGATTTATTTATTTATCTTTTTATTTTGGATTGAAGCGTTTCAGCCACTCGTTTTACGACTCAGACAAAATTAGGACATGGGAAGAATTTTCAGTCTCACCCACCCGCTAATGTGCCACAAAGGCTTTTATTCATTGGGGAGTCACATTTCATGTGACTTTATTGGGCGTTAAAAGGGAGCTTACTGCCACCATCATTTGCTTTGAAATCCATTGTTTGTGTGAGTGAGTGAGAGCCGGAGAACTGGCTGTACAAGAATCATGGGAGGGACAAACAAGTCACACTTTGTATCATTTGAAAATAACACAGCATAGTACTAGGTTACCCCTGTAGCCAGGATGGAAAGATATGCTGCCCCTGCAGTGATTCAAACCAGCCTTTACTTGTACTGATTACCGAATCAATGCTAGTTCATTCCCTCAGACCTTAATCTGTAAACAAATGGAGTAACTGACGCTGCTAGCTCTCTGCATCATTTAGCTGCCTTCCAACTTACTTTGGTGGTGATTTAACTGTGTAATTGATGCATTTGTGTGTGTGTGTGTGTGTGTGTGTGTGTGTGTGTGTATACACAGCTCTTCTACAGGGTGACAGATGAGCATGCCAAAAAGGGAGAGCTGATGCTCGTGGGAATGATCTGCTACTCCAGCCGTCACTACTGTGCCTTCACCTTCCACACCAAATCTGCCAAATGGGTCTTCTTTGATGACGCAACAGTCAAAGAGGTGAGAGAGCGTGCACTAGTGCTCAAGTCATGTTAAATGACTCACATGTGAAAATAAGAAACATATTTATTATAATAGCAAGGAAGTTGTACAGCACACATATGAAAAGTCTTTTTTTTTCCTTCCTTGTGGTATTTTTAGATGTTAGAATAGAATTAGTGCAAGCTTTTTCTAAAGAAGAAAAAAATCCGAGTTTGGGATTCATGTTATCACTGAACAGATAAGCAGAAGCTGCTACAGACGAGACCGAATGTTCAGTCTCTTATCTCTGTTACAAAGACTTTTTATCGTCCAATAAGGACCACATTGATTGCGCTTCATGAGCCTCTGGTTTGATGAGCCTTTATGGCAGCGAGGAGTCAGCCAAACTCCCAACTTCCTGCCTGATTTCTACTGCAAACACTCTACTCTGTAGTCTCAGAGCACTGCAGTAGTAAAGCACAGATAGCTAATAAAGATGTTTTTATTTTTTTTATGAAGCTGGGTAAAGTTTAAGGAGATGTGACAATGCTGCGTTACAATGTGTAGTGTGCATGATGTAGAAAGTGGGTTTTGTGTGTCTGTGTTCTGGTAGTTTGTTTGTGCACACTCACTTTTGAATCCTATCATCCTTTAGTTGTTTTTTCCCGTTAATGTTGGATTTATTTTCATGGTGTGTACATGCAAGCATGCCTTCTGTCTCACATCCTCACAATTTTCACGGGGACTGTGGTGCAGCGGCCGGCTGGCTCTGTGTCAATCCATCAGCAGCTTGTGCTGCGTGTGCAACCCCTCCCAACTGAGATGGAGGAGCTAGAGTACTCTGCGCCTGCCAAGTCCATACCTGGAATGAAACTTGCCAGTGTTTCTGTGACTCCCCAAGTCCCAGCCCCTTAATGACTGCTGCAGTGTAGCCCAATTACTGTGTTTCCATTGCATGAAATAAAATTGCACAAAATCCTAAGTGCAGTAACTCACTAGCTGTTCTGATCGGATGGTGGGTCATGGGTAGCTTAAAGACACTTGCATTAATCAGAACATGGCCGATGTTAATGCACTAGTGGTAAATGATATGTAACATTAGCAACAGATAAAGCTTTACTGGTTTTAGCTGAAGAGGTTGGAGATTGTTTTGAAGCTCACAGATATATCTGCTTTAACATTCATTTAAAGATTTTCTGAAAACTGGAGGGCAAAAAAATAGACTTTAAGAGAAAAAGCTGTAACAGAAAGGCAGATTTGGCCAAGAGTCTTAACCCTTAACATGTCTTTGGCCCTTTCAGATAAAAAATGTTGTGCCTCACCATTGAAAAGAGGATCCAAAAATCACACAGATGTGTCTCTGTTTTGCCTTGATCTAACATGCTTTGTCAATCACGGCTTGTCTTCCTCCTCTATATTGTATATGTGCACATTCCCCAAGTCAAAATCCTTTCCCCCTCTGTCTGTGTTCCTTTGAATTGGTTGCTCTTTACCTTGTTTTGCCATCTCTTCCACACCTGCTTTCTCTTTCTCCCCCCTCCCTCTACCCCCGTCATTTGCTTAATTAAGGAGCACAGAAGCATCTGTTAGCCTGCAGCCTGCCTTTGTGGTACCTTTGTGGAGAGACGCGCACCTTACACAGCTTTGCTAATGTGATTGTGTGCTTTGGCCTTAGTGTGTTATATTCACTCACAAATTAAAGCTACACCCCATTTTGTCACACATAGTCTGAAGTTGCATGTGAATTTTATATATATTTATACCCTTGAATGCATGTTGGTTCACTTTGTGCTATCACACATGAAGGTATAGTATTATACGGTATGCTAAAATGTGTTAATTGACCCTGCTTTTTTCTTCTTTTCTTCTTTGTTTCCTGGTGCAGATCGGCTCCCGGTGGAAAGATGTCGTCAGTAAATGTATCAAAGGTCACTTCCAGCCTCTTCTTCTTTTTTATGCCAATCAAAATGGGAGCGCTATCGCCACAGAAGATGCCTCAAAACAAAACAGCAGCCAGTCCCACAGCAAGAACCCCGTTAATGGAGAAGCGCAAGGTACGATGTTTTAAAAATAACCTCAGAGGTCATCATGCTGGCATTTAAAAGCCTCGTCATAGCAGTTTTATATCAGGTGTGATGATGTTGTTGATTGAGTGTCTTTTTGTGGAAATGACACCATCCAAACTCCCCTGTGTGTTTCTCTTTGATATTCCAACTGTCTTTTTCTCAGCATTCATTATGTGGTGTCACATCCCAAATGCCCCATTTGATTATAATGTCCCACCATTAAAAAAAAACAAGCAGCCATTAAAGTGAAGCTGATTGGTGCAGATGCCTGTCTTTTTAGTGCAGTGTTGGAGGCCAAGAAAAAGAAAATCTGAATGTTACTACTACCGCCTGGTCGAATGGCAAAGTGTAGCCAAAGTTTTCCGAGTGGTTTGTTTTGAAATGCAAATGTAGTCTCAAGTTTGAGGTGAATGTTTGCTGTGGGGTTTGAAGTGTGGCTTATTTGCCTCTGTAAACCTTTAGCTTGAGTTGAGCACTAAATCTTTCATGGAAATGTATTTTTAAAATTTTTTTTACTACTTAAAATTCTCACACAGCCGGCTGTTTAGTTGAAAAATTTCCATACTCCCTCCGAGTACATTAAAGTAACAAAATTAAAATGTAAAATTTAAATCAGAAGTCGGGGGGGGGAAAATAAGGAAAAAAACCTCCCAAATCAAATGCACTGTTTGCCTTTGCCGCTGCTGATGTGAACAGCTGAACATCTCTCCTGTTGGGATTACATATCCCTGGATTTGTGTGGTTGGGGAGGTTTTTATCCCTTTTAAAGACCCTCCTCCAGCCCTCCACGCTGGCTGTGCCCCAGGTCCAGGCTGTGGCAAGCGCTCACTGTCCGTCAGAGCTGACAGGGCGCCCAACTAAACTGGATCATCCTCCAAAAATCAAGAAGTAGTACACAGTGTGGATCTTGTAATTGAATTCTGTGTTGTAGTTTCAGGTAAAATTAGTTTTTTTTTTAATTTTATTGATCTTCACTCAACAGGATTTTTTTTTTTCTTCATGGGAAGGACACGCCTACATGCATGGCCTTACCTTTAAAACATTTTTCCTTTCTTTCTAGTCACTGAGTCCCAAGTTTCAGTCTCCCCCAGAAAACTGGACCTCACCAGAGAGAACCTGAATGCTCTGCTGGGCCAGGATCTTTTCAAGAAAACCCCTTCAATCCTCAGCAGGGGCAGCACTCAGACCAGTGGAGGACGGGGAACAGGTAAAGGGGGGGAACGAATATGGAGGGATTAAGCAGCTTTTTTTTTTTTTTTTTTAATTTCATTTTTGCCTCTATTACAAATTAAATCAAATTATTAGCAGCGCAAACCAACCTGCTACAAACTGCTACACTTTGCTATGTAACCTGTGTAAACCTAGTTTATGGTTTACACACAAATGTTTTGATGTGAATAAGAAGAGATGCAAACAGAGAGGTGAGTCATGTTGTGTGGCAGTTTTTCAGCCTTGAAAAGACTCCTTAATTCATAAATATTTTGTCCTCGGAGAGTGGTGACAAGCACAGATCTGGAACAGCAGCTAGCGGAAGAGATAATTAAATGTCTTTGCTCCGAAACTAAATCTGGCCATGCTAGTAATACAGAAGGGATTAGAGACCCTTAGTGAGGAGAGAGAGAGGTCATTATGCACATGCTTAATTGCAAGCAGAGGGGAGAGTGAATTGAGAAGAGGAGTTATTTATGCGATTTAACGGCGTCTTCTTTGATATCCTTGTACATTCTGCTGGTATGAAGTTGTTCGTGTCCTTGAACAGATCACTATGGGAGGGGATGCTGCAAGACAATGAAATGTCAGCAGCTGCTGCAGTTTTAAGGAGTAGCAGAGTCAAATTTATCAAACTGATTCATCGTGTGGTTAAACTGCTACACTTCCTGCTTTGCGGAATGTGTGGAATCTCAAAAACATCCGCCGCTTTTTTTTTCTTTTCTTTTCTTTTTATTAAACGAATAAAAAAATCTGGAATGATATGAATGTTTTGTTTCCTTTTTTTTCTGTTTTTCTGAGATGCCACCTCGTCCTCGCTCGCTTCCTTTTAAAATCTCACATGGTTAACAGCATTATTCCAGGACCAATCGTTGCTTTAAAGAAAGTGTGGGGCCAGAGATGCAGCGCCAGCCTCTGCATGGCCGTGTTTCCTCCCCGCTGCCTTTCCTCTCCCATCAGCACAGCAATGTGCCGTAAAGTTCGCCTGTGTCTACACACTCAGCAGCTGCTCAGTGCCTCGGGGGTGCCGGGGACGAAGAGCGACAAGGAAAAGGATGTAGCGGTGATAGATGTATCTATGCACACGGGGATAAAAATACTTTAATGGTGGGAATCTCCACCTGATTCAGCAAATGCCCCGTCGCTACTTTATTTTTATTTCTTTTAAGGGTCAGCGTTATTCAAGTGCTGGCTATATAACCTCGTCACACAGTGAGGGGGAAAAAATGTCTCAAATACCTTTCTTGTCTTTTCTTGTTTCTTAGTGAAAAGCAATCACAAGAGCCGCCTTAGGGAGATTTCTCGAGAAGTTGCCCAGAAAGCAGGAGAGATGCGTAGGGCGCATTCACCCCGAAGAGAGCCTGATAGGACTGGTCAACACAGGGTGGAGTCACGCTACAGAGGTGGGTTGCTCTATACAGACTGCAAAACTGCACATACACAGAATTGCCAGGTGTTGCTTTACAAAAGCCCAGCCTTCCCCCTCCCTTATATCACCCTCTGTTTGGGAGCAATGTGTTAGAAAGGGGATTAGGTGCTGACGTCTGTTGGTGCCTGCCTTGATCCCTGTAGTCCTGTAGTCTTCACCAATATTATTAAACACACCAGAAACTAAGCAGATCAAACCAAAGAGCAACAAATGCTGATTTTAATTTTTTCATTTTTTTTATTCTAAGGTTTAAATTTGATTCCAAAATGTATTTCTGCACAAACTTTTCTCACAAATTAAGTCAGTGTGCCTTAATGAGTATGCTGATTAATATAGGTTACTTTAATACTCCTTCAGCATATCATTGCTTTCATTAAGTGTCAGTGTGTGGGGGGGATTATCAAGCACAATATAATACACCAAATCCACCATGACAACAGCGGTAGCCTGTGTTAGCACAGAGCTTGCATCCCTTTATGAATAAATGCACCAGGTTAAGGCAGCCTAGTGTCATTGTTGTGATGAATGGCGATTCTAGAGGTGACACTACGGTTAATCTAAGAAGTATAAATTAACCGTATCATAGCTCATTCTCAGACTCTCGACGATACGAAACAGGAAAAGCTCAATCAACTTCCTCAGTAGCCTGAGGAATTTTTCCATGATCTTTAACCGTATAGATTTAAACATCTTGCCCTTCTCCCAAAATGATTCACAGTCATGTGTACATTTGACATTATTGAGGTGGCAGCAGAAAATTTTTAAAACAGGCCGGTATCGTGGTGTATATGTGAGCAAAACTGTAGACAGCTCTGTTTAAAGTGATTTAACTGTGCCACACAGTCAGCAAAATCCAAAGCAGGGGACTCCATCTCTTGCAGGCTTATTCCCAAGAATGACAGTTTTATGTGAAGAATAAAATTTCATTTTTGTACGCTGAAAAAAGGATCAGGTTTACCCGTCATTTAGATGATGACTCCCGTACAAGGCAGGGAGCCTTTAGCTGCCAGCTTTAGGTTAGAGGAATGCATTTAACAGATGATCCTTGCAATCTAAATTTGCATGACACTAGTTTTTGTTTTATGTAAAAAGTACCAGATTTTGCTTAAAAATGTAGGAGAAGACTTAAGTATCAACGTTGTGAAAGGAAAACATGAAAAATTTGTAATCCAGCCCAATAACAAGAAGTATTCAGAGAGCGCAAACCTCCGCCAAGGCTGCTCACTCTCTGGGCAGCATTTAATTTTAAGGTAATAGTATTGTATTTTGTATATACTTATTTTCTTTTTTGTGTTCTTTTTAAAAGTACAGTAAAAACACATTTGGGATCAACTTGAAAGAAAGACAAATGTGAAATATAAAACTGATGTTAAAGGTTAAAAGTGACATGATATTTGGATTCAAACTAAATGTGATATTTAGAATCCATTTAATGAAAGTTTGACCCTACCTGACCTTGAAGAAGTGGCCTAAGGTCCAAAATAATGTGGCATTTAGAATTCCCATATGTCTATATGTTAATGCAAACAATAAGAGACATACAGCACTATTGTCACTGTGACTTTCACATCCATCTATTGCCCTTGAAGGACAGGCCAGAGGTCCAAAGTCACATCTTTTAAATTTGTATAAAGATCTTTGCATATGTTAACAATACAACGCACACTTGTAGGATTCATAGTTTCTGAGTTGTAAGGTTTTTGTTGTCCATTTTCGACCAATAAATTATGTTGTCCTTGAAGACCTCAGTGGATGCAAGACAAATTTTAATGGATTATTAACATGACTCCACTCGACACCCCTAAAATGTTTTCTCAAAATTTATTCTAAACTTTTCGAGCTGTCAAGTTTACAGCCAGAATGATAGGAAGCACGCAAATGCTTCTTGATAGAGATACTAGGAGACTGTTTACAAAAATTATTGTAATTCCTAAACAGTTAATGCAATACTTTGTCGAACCACTTGAATTCAAATTGAAAGTCAGTGACGGTGGAGTTCAGTCTGATTGTCTGAAAGTGTTCTGTAGATATATAAAGATGCAAATTTATAAAAAAAAATGTATCATTGTCCAAAACTTTATGGGCCAGACTCTATGTAGGAACACACCGGTGACATCGATATCTGCATGGATGTCTGTGCATGAGCTGGCTGCCCTCTGTGCACACAGCATGGAAGAAACTCGACTCCTTGTGGTTGTAATTTACACTTTCCTGCCTGCTGCAGACATAAATGTCAGAAACTCCATTGTCATCATGCCCTTCCTTCACTCTCCACCTAGCCTGCTGTTTTCTTAACACAGCCCTGTCTTATTGTGTGGAAGTGCCAGTTTAAGTCAATTTTTACCTTTTGCAATGAGATTTATGACACTTTCCTTTTGTAATATCGTTCCTGCAACATGCCAGTCGAAAAAATTCTAATAAATATCCTCTACAGATATATTAGTTTAAGCTCTTGCATGAATTTTTTTTCTCGCTCTCTCTCTCTCAGACCCAGCTCACGACAGGACCTACTCCCGCTCAGCTTCACCTCCAGAGAATGGCTTCAAGCAGTACCTGGAGACTCGACTGTACAGCAGCCAAGGAAAAGGTCCCACTCGGACTGAGCGAACACCGCAGCTTGGGGGCCGGTCTTCCAATGAAAATTCTCGTTTAAGGCACCAAGTGCTACCTGATGTGCCCATTGTAACTAGTCGTCATAACAGGCGGAGACTAGATCAGATCTCAAATGGATACGATACAGACAGCAGCCAAGACTCCAGAGGGCTTTCTGGAAATATAGAGAACGGCCGCAGCAGGCCCGGTCGAGCTTGGAAGCCAATACGGGAAGCGCTAAATGTAGACAGCGTATTAAGTAGCGGGAATGTAAGTCACGAACGAAGGCAGCACAGCCCCCAGACGAGACCCAATAGTCAGTCGCCCTCACGTGATCGAGATTATCTGTGGGGAGGCCGGGAAGAACGTAAGCCAAAGAGCCTGATGACCATCTACGAGGACGAGCAGAAGCACGAAATAGGTGGCAGCCGAAGCTCTCTGGACTCGGACAGCCGCGGGGGCCACACTGACAAAGACAGAGCAAAGGGCTCAGCAACTCTTAAAGTGCGCAGTGACAACTGGAAGATTCAGAGAACTGAATCTGGATATGAGAGCAGTGATAGACTGAGCAATGGCTCAGCTAATCTCGACTCGCCCGTTGTAGAGAACATTTCTTTCAAGGACCTCCGGCCCATACCTGAGCTGCATCTGATGAGGTAAAACAGATCCTTCCACTTGGGTTTACATCACCCAGACGCACCAAAACTCTGCACTGCAAAGCATGATGCAGAGGAAAAAAAAGCTGACACAATATTTCCTGCATGACGACAGCATCATAGAGGCGCTTTGTCATCTCGTGGCCTACTCATTTAAGGACTCGAGTCTCGGAAGTGCTGCCATTTCTAAATAATAAAACATTACAAACAAACTGATCTAAGAATAGCAGGTCTCATTTAACAATAAATGCACACAAGGCAGATGCACAAATCCTATTTTGCTGGGCTGTCATTTGTTGTATTTGTAGTTCAGGGCTTGTTTGTAGATAATGATCCCATATAGCTGACAACTCCTGTACTCAGCAGGGGCAGCCTCAGATAGCTGACTTCTTCAAAAGCCGGTGCATTATTTAAGCATATCTGTTGACAGTACGCTAGTAAAGAGTCTCCTTAATTATTAATTCTTCAACATGATTTAAGATGTTTTTGTGACTGGTTTGGGTTAAAGCTTGAAGCCACTAAAACTGTGAAATTGTGATTTTTTTTTTTTTATTGTATTATTTTTATTCTCTATTAGAGAATAAAAATAATACAATAAAAAAAAAATCACATCGATAAGATGTATTAGAGAATCTCTAATACATCTTATCGATCTAAGAGGAGATAAAAGCATAACACTTACAATAAGATGTCTGGGTTCATACTGGGATGCAAATCATGCTACTGCACTGTCTCTTTGGAGATGCAACTATGCACTCAGATTCTAACTAAAGTCGTTGTTATCCACCTTTATCTGCTCTGAGCTCGTGGCTCTTTTAAAAAAAACAAATAATAACTATATTTTTTGTGTTTTAGGGATAACTTTCCTCAGAGAAGAAGTGATGAATTGAAGAGTGACGTGCTGTACTCAACAATTTCCATTAGTAAGTAACTATTGCTTTAAGTGAAAAATTAGTATTTTGTCGTTATTCAAGTAAATCTCCAGATGTGTGTACATTTTTCGTCACACATTAGAGGGGAATAGATGAAAGCATCAGTTTCTGACAAAGGCTCCGCCCTGATACTGAAGATACTTCCTCTCCCCAATAGACTTCCATGTGTTGTAAGGACCTGAAACATTAAGATAGTATGCTGCAGTTTCCTTGATTTATTGTTCTATCAGTCGTGTTAAGGTCACAGCCTGATTGAAGGGATACTGTATGGAAGTGTGCGCTCTGGTTCCAGACTGACTGGCCCTGACCTTTTTTTCCTGAGTAAAGTTTATGTTATGCAGCACCTAGTGAAATTACATGAGCTCAAAGGAAGAATGAGCCCATGTGGGGAACAAGCTTTGTACCTTCAACACTGTTATTTTGGTGTGGAAAAATACTAGCCAGGCTCAGTTTAATTTTATTTAATTGGCTGTCCTTCAGTGAATAGAAGAACAAATGGAAAATGGTAGGGGGGAGGGAAAAAAAACCTCAAGGACCTTTTCAACTGTTAACTGCGGTGAATAATGGTTTCTTTCTACAGGAAGTACAATAACTTTTAGATTCACAGGGATGCAAAATCTGGGGTGAAAATCGGGTTTAGAGCTCAGAACTTCTGTTTTAAAAGGAAAAAGAAACGATGAGTCTTAACTATGAGTCATGTTGCGAAGTTGCAGTATTTTTTTTATTTTTTTTTATCCTCTAGGTAGGATGGGAGGGAGATAAGGTGACACGAATAGCACTAGGGGGCTTGTCTCCTGGACACCCTTGACATTCTTTATCTAGCATGTGCTTGCTGATGCACACTATCAGCACTGCAAAAGGAGCGAAAGAAACTATAAATGAAAAATGCCTTGCTAATTCCCTCAATGGAAATACCCTGAGTTAATCCTGAATTGGAGGGGGAGATGAGTGAGCTTGTTGGGGCCACCCAGCTGTGCCCAGCCAGACAGAAAATGCCACGACTGGACCTGTCAGAAGGTGGTATTCAAACACCGCTCAAATAAAATGCAGTTTTACAGCTCTGCAGTTATTTCAAGTTCCCAAAAGAAAATGCAGGTATGATCTGAGGTTCATTGCCGAGTTAAATATAGCTACAACATAAGGGTGGCAAGTTGAGAAACAGAAGCATCGCCGGTCTTGTTTTTGTCTGTGAGCATCAGCACATGCAGAGAGATTCATGTGACTGAAGCCCTGGCAAGGAGGCAAAGACTACTGTGGCATACACAGTTTTTAATCTGGCAAAATGTAAAAAAACAAACAAACTGTAGTATTGCTTTAGTTTAGTTATTGCTAGTAATTTTAGGACAAGCACTCATCGATCCTCTCATTTATTCATTCAGGCTGTTAAGGAATTATGATTATATCTGTATCAAGCTGCATCCACTCATCCTTCTCCCTCTCTTTTGTTTGTAATGTTTCACAGGGCCTGGTTATATTTCAAAAGTACCCACAGCTGTCTTGTAGTTCACAAATGTCTTGAAATGTTGCTTTGTGAACTGTCAAAGCTCAACCTTGTTTAAAAAAAAACAAACAGAACAAAAAACCCCTGAAAGGGCCTTTGAGGACTCTTCTCTGGTAGCTATTTTTGAAATCAGTATGGGATATTTACGCCTGGCTGCCTGCAAATTGTATTGACAAGCCGCAGTAAATGTGTCCAGAGTCAATTTGGCACGAGTTCAGTGGTGGTAGTCTGGCGTGAGCTGCAGTTTCAGAGAAGCCTGAGCAGGTTCCACTAGACCATTAAAGACTAAAATCCTTTCGGAAAGCACATTCGTGTGGGAGGGCAGTTGTGAGGAGCATTGTTGACATTTTTACCGCAGATATTCGTTCTTCTGATGGCTTGTTGCACTAGGAAAGAGATTCGAGTCGGGGCCTTTTTTGCCACCTTAATGACAGAACTTTTGACACGCTGTGAAATCGTACGTCCTGCCCGCCTGCCAGCATATTGGACGGACACTTGAACCTGATGCGTTTGTCTCACTTTTCCTTTACTGGCTTCTGCAGACCTCACTAGTTATCTACAGAAATACACTTTTGAAGCTGTTACAGCTGTTTGTCATCATCATCATAGTTGCCAAAAGTCAACTATGATGCTTTCTGATCTAGTTTAAAAAAAAAAACCCAAACTGACATGACAATCAGAAAAGGTTAAATGTCACTGAATTTCATCCTTTATACCATTACATGGATGCCTTCTACATTCTGTTTGCATACATCTTTTATAGCTGTTTATTTGTGTCCATGATGTAGCACGTTAAGAGCCAGTTGCTTGGCTCATTAATGCCACTTAACAAGCCAGTGAATGATGCTAATGAGTACACATGTACGCCACAGCTTTTGACCTACTGCCGTGCCATTACCATGCTACACTGAAACATAAAAAAGCCGTGCCATTTCCCAACTTTTTGTGATTCACTTATGTGATATTTCTTGTTCAGTTTCCCTGCTTGGAAACTTGGAGTTGCAAACCTGCATGCCCTTCTGATTGATGTTCCAGATGTTTTAAGTACATCAGACAACACAAGGCTGGAATCATGACTTGACTGCCTTAAAGCTACATTGTGTGCTATTTATTTTCTATTTTTTGTAATAGTCAAAAAAGGTCAACGAAACTTCAGCAAATTAAAATGATACCAGATCAGTTCTTGATGACCCTCGTTTAAATGTTTTAAACTTTCAAAGCTCCTTTTCTTTTCTTTCAAACTGATTTTTTTTCTCATGCTTTCTCATTCTCTTTGTGGTGTTCACATTTTTAAGCACTTTAATTCATACTTTCAAGTTTATGTTGAAAAATTGGAAATGTTATTAGATCAATCACAGAACCTGGAGGATTTACCAGCTAAGTGCTAAAGTTCAAGTTTTCTCTCTGCATTGTTGCACGTGACGTTAAAGACGGAGAGGGGATTTTCTACAGAGAAAATCATCGTCAACTGCATCCCTTTTTGTTATCAAGACTGATATTGTTACGGTTGCTTGCCAACATCACAAATCAGCAGCAGCATCAAATTGGGAATTGTCGCATGGTCTTAGCGGCTTAAAAACGCAATAGTGTATGTAAAGTCTGGAGTCTGACCCCGGCGTAATTGCATGCCAGCACAAAGGATTTAGCCACTAATGCTTTGAGAGAGCGGTGGGGGGTGGGGGTGAGGGGGTATGCTGACACATCACAGATGGTCCTCAGCCGCTCACTCCCTTCCTTGTCCTGTTAGTCAGCTGTTGTCTGGCGCAGGCCAAGTAAATCACACACGCCCAGCTAACTTGGCAAAGCTCCACACCCGACCCCGTGCAGGGACCTGCTTCTAAACATGTGTTTGTGCTGATCTCATGGCTAAAATCAACCATCAGCCCCAAGTACTAGCAGCATAACTCAGGCTCATCTCACTGGGATATGTTTGGCCTATAGGTTAAAAGACTGTTACTTTCGTCTGTTGTTGTATTCATTAGTTTTTAGACTGAACTTATGAACCAGTTAGAGTTCAATCAAGGTCCTTATTGTTTTATTAGGACTGTTGGCTCGAACTTAACAGGCCTGGATATGAACCCAGATTCCCTTTGAGGGCCCATGTTCTTTGGCTGGATCAGACAGTCAGAGTGGTACACTGGGGCCTTGAGGGCGCTCTGCCAGACTAGCTGCTTTGATACTTCCTCTCGCAGCACCAGGCAAAAGGCCTTACCATGACCCCTGTTAGATAACATGTCTCTGCAGGAGAGAGACAGGAAAAAAATAAAGTAGATATTGTAGCAATATTCAAATGGAAACCCGTGACAGATGCTACCTGGCTCTTATTTTGGACCATCTGTTTGTGATAACTTTACAAAATTAGGGTCTTGTGTTATAAAGTACTGATGAAAATGTATTTTTTTTTTGTGTAGATGAACCAGGGAGAAAATCTCCTGAACTCCAAGAGTCCAACATGTTGTCTGATCAGCTGTTACAAAGGTAAAAAAGGTTATTCAGAAGTGCACGTTGTTAGCGAAATGCTTCACTTGACTTTTCACAAGTTTAAGTGAAATATAAATGTTTCTGTTTTTGCGCTCAAGCAGAAGAAGAGCCTTCCGGTACACACTCGGGATCTTGGAAAAGAACAATGGCCTGGACGACGAGCGAGAGAAGAATGTGGACAGCAGCCCTGTGCCTCCCTACTTAGCAAAGACCAGCAGCTCTGAGTGGAACAGCTCAGATGACCTCGTTGGACAGTTTTCGGAGCAAGAAGAGAATGGCTCTGGCCCTGCAGACTCTCTGTCTCACAGCTTTCCTCTACCTTTACCTCTCAAGACTTTTGGCAACAGTCGCACAGACCCATCTGGCATCCACTCCTTACCACCAGAGGTGCCAGAGCGGTTTAGCTCCCGAAGCGAACCTAAAAATGGCTCGTCTCCCCACTCGCACACAAGCCTCCGGCGGTGGATCGAGACGCCTGCCGAGCACAGGCTTTCATCAGATGCCAGCTCCAAGTCGGGGTCGTCAGACCAGGAGAGGAACGATCTGTCGGCCAGCGAGAGCGACGAGAGGTTACCCAGTCCAAAGTCCAGACACGATGATGGTACAGACTCTCAAACTCTGACAGATCGAGTTCTTCCCACCACTTACTTTTCAGTGGATAACTGTATGACAGATACTTACCGGGCCAAATACCACAAGAGGCCTGCCGTGTACGTGAGAGCACAGGACCATACGTCATCAGGGGAGAGCGATGTCGAAGGGAGGGGGCACCCTTTGACAGATGTTCAAACACTAGAACCTTCCAAAAGCAGAACAGAATCAGGTATGCAAAAGCACAGCGCACTTTTATTAAGACCTCACATGCACCTGTTTGGTTTAAATCTCTGACTGATTCTCTGGCTTTTGTTTTTCCAGGCATTTCCACTCCTAAGACTTTTGCGAAGTGGAATCCAGTTACTCCGAAGGGTCTTGATGAGCATGGTTTCCTATGATTTTTATGGACTGAATGATTCTGATGGCTGGATGCCAACAGGAATTGTTAAGCACTGCGACTGCTACAGATTGACTCGTATGTGGAGAGGTATTTTCTCTTGTACTTGTCATAACAGCTAGTTGGACATGAAACTGGATGCCAAAGAGATTGTACTAAAAAAAAAAAATGTCAGGTGTCTTTAATTAGCTTTCTAGCTACTAAAAAGCTTTGAACAGTGAATTTGCACAGCAGAAAGGTACAAACAGAATTATGCCTAAAAATATTTTGCTGGATTTGTGGACGCAGAGGGGTTGGGAAGGTAAAGAATGTGTCACGTAAAACCAACTTACTAAACAGCAGATGAAGTGATTTCTTTCTTTGTTTATGCCTCCTAGTCGCACTCTTCCTGCACATCCTGTGGAATGCCCTTATTTGTTTAACTATTCTCTTTTCAGTGTTATGACTGAGGTGTCTGCCCCAATTCTGTCAGTTATACCTGCCTGTCAGGGGGTTTTAGAAGGAAAGGTTCCAGTTGTGGTCAGAAATCTCTAGATATGCTTTTGGCACGACTTAAAAAATGGATCCCAAGGATCCGTATGAATGTGAATCTCCACGACATCCACATTAGGTTTTAGCTGATGAGACATCTTTGCACAATCCGTAAAGCCAACAGACTCGGGTCCTTGTTTGCGCGTGAACTTGTGCAAATAACCAGCGTTGGACTTTCTTCCTTCTCTGCCTCTGTCAGACACTCGTGAGAGGTTTGGTATACCAAAATAACTGTTCAAGAGTGAGGGAGGGGTGTTGGAGTGGGTTTAAAAGGTGATGGGTCAATGTGTTAAATTGATTGCCTGTTGGTAGAAGCCTGCGTCAGATCCTTACTCCTCATTGACACCTGCACATATCCCATCATCTTTACGGAATTTTCTTTTCCTTAAAAAATATATATATATATGTATGTCTTTGCACTGTTTTCCTTGTTTAATTTTTTCTTTTCACACTCCTTGGTTCTGTTATTTTTCTCTTTAGAAGAATAATTTCTTTGGATTTTGGTCACTTGATTCTTCGATAGCTTCTGTGAGCAGCACGTCTGCACTTGGAGGACACGAGATGATTTAATTGTGTCATCTGGTGATCAGATATGGCTTTTGCTTTTTTTTTTTTTTTTTTTTTTTTTTTATGAAGGGAGTTACTAATAATGTGTTGTGACTTTCACTGGTTTACTGTTTTTGGTTCAGATGTTTTATATATATATATATTCAGCAGACTAATACGCAGTGCCTTTTGTATTTTTCTGTGTTGAGGCGAGATTAAATCGAAGCCATGGTTTGTACAATTTGATTTTAAAGAATTTTTGTAGCGTTTTAATTTTATTTTTATTGAACAGTTGTCAAATAAACAGCTCTACTTAACCATATCTTCGTGTCAGCTCTTGCTTTCGGGGGAGCAAAGCTTAGAACAGGGATTTGAGGAGAAATCAAATTATCCAAATAAACTCTCCATGATGATAAATGTTGCCTTTTGGCTGGAGCATGGACGTCGCTGTGCAAGGCAGCTGGTGGGAAATGTGGGGTTTTGCTGCCACCTGCAGTCGTGTGTCTTGAATGCACTTTTTCATATCATATAACAGCTACCCAACTACAAATATACAGTTTTATGATTTTGATTTTTCCATTGAAATCAATTTTTAAAGTGTTTTAAATA
The DNA here is from genome assembly GCF_965226115.1 of Aulonocara stuartgranti. Lineage (NCBI taxonomy): Eukaryota > Metazoa > Chordata > Actinopteri > Cichliformes > Cichlidae > Aulonocara > Aulonocara stuartgranti. The sequence goes on from NC_138941.1 coordinate 33,485,783, forward strand.
ACGCTATTTCCAAATTAATAAAACAAAAAAGTTTTTTTTTACCTTGCTTTATCAAGGTGCCCCCTTTAGCACACATGGACTGATATTATTAAAAACATTTTGTAATAATTTTGTAGTTTCCCTCCTCTGTGGAACCCTCTAGTTTTCACCAAAGCACAGAACTCTCTCAAGATACATCAGTGACCAGTATGGTTTAATTCTCACAGAGCGAAAGGCATCAGAGAGAGCAACTGCCCATTTTTATTAGGTAATGGGTGTACAAATATTTCAGTTTAGTTTTCCTCAAGGCATTTTATCATTTTATATTGTAAACAATCCAACAATCCCACTTGAACAAGAACTTGGTGACAGTGGGGAGAAACCCCCCACCTTTTTAACAGAAAGAAACCTCCAGCAGAACCAGGTTCAGGGAGGGGTAACATGTGCTCTGACTGGTTGGAGGTGGTTAAATAGTGACGTTAGTCCTATTGATTGTGGTTCCATACTGAGGTTTCAGGCAGAACATCTAATTAGACAAAAGATTCATATCATGGATATGCAGCCAACAAACCTGCAGGAATTGCGATGACAAGTCAGTATGGATGAACACGTCAGAGGAACGTTTCCTTGGTGAATCTATGCAGAATGTAAGTAATAAAATGGTCGTGACTGTAGAATCCAAGTTACAGCTTGTATGTCATTGAACAGCCTCAATAAATAATAAATGGGGAAAATTGATACCTCGACGGGAGATGGGAAAGTATTATATAAACCCATCCAAAGGGAGTGTTATACAAGTATTCTAACGCTACCTGCAGCGTCTATTTGTTTGCATTAATTATATGAACATATACATAAAGATAGATTTATTTTAATTTTGTTTTTTTATCCTGAAGAGGGGAGTAGAGGACTTTGTAATCATCGTGCAGCTAGATTTAGGCATGCACCACTATCTGCACCCTAACTTCCACTTGATTTCATCACCATGCCTGCCTGCGATTTGCTGAACGGTATTACCGATTTTTTTTGTATTTATTCTGTTCTCAGTCTTTTCCTTGTTTACAGGATTTCTAGTTGGAAAGGAGAGGAAAAAAATCCATTATTAAAGTCATAATTGCTTTTTGCACAATATTTTAATCTTCCAGTACACTGACCTCAACATGCAACACAGAAACAATAAAGATTAATCAAAAATATTTCAGGATTTGTCTCCTCTGGAGTGCTGCAGATGTCTTAAAATAGACATGGGCAAAAAAACAGGACCGGCCCACGGACCACCTCAGTCCAACCCACACTGTCCTAAAAAAATGACACAAAACAAATGGCCGAGAATCTTAGAAATATTGATTGAAGTGAGTCCGTGCTGCTGTTTAACACAACCACACTTACATGTGCTGTTACTGTGTCATATTATTGATTATCCATGTATTTACAGTGGGGCAAAAAAGTATTTAGTCAGCCACCGATTGTGCAAGTTCCCCCACCTAAAATGATGACAGAGGTCAGTAATTTGCACCAGAGGTACACTTCAACTGTGAGAGACAGAATGTGAAAAAAAAAAATCCATGAATCCACATGGTAGGATTTGTAAAGAATTTATTCGTAAATTAGGGTGGAAAATAAGTATTTGGTCAATAACAAAAATACAACTCAATACTTTGTAACATAACCTTTGTTGGCAATAACAGAGGTCAAACGTTTACTATAGGTCTTTACCAGGTTTGCACACACAGTAGCTGGTATTTTGGCCCATTCCTCCATGCAGATCTTCTCGAGAGCAGTGATGTTTTGGGGCTGTCGCCGAGCAACACGGACTTTCAACTCCCGCCACAGATTTTCTATGGGGTTGAGGTCTGGAGACTGGCTAGGCCACTCCAGGACTTTCAAATGCTTCTTACGGAGCCACTCCTTTGTTGCCCGGGCGGTGTGTTTTGGATCATTGTCATGTTGGAAGACCCAGCCTCGTTTCATCTTCAAAGTTCTCACTGATGGAAGGAGGTTTTGGCTCAAAATCTCACGATACATGGCCCCATTCATTCTGTCCTTAACACGGATCAGTCGTCCTGTCCCCTTGGCAGAAAAACAGCCCCATAGCATGATGTTTCCACCCCCATGCTTCACAGTAGGTATGGTGTTCTTGGGATGCAACTCAGTATTCTTCTTCCTCCAAACATGACGAGTTGAGTTTATACCAAAAAGTTCTACTTTGGTTTCATCTGACCACATGACATTCTCCCAATCCTCTGCTGTATCATCCATGTGCTCTCTGGCAAACTTCAGACGGGCCTGGACATGCACTGGCTTCAGCAGCGGAACACGTCTGGCACTGCGGGATTTGATTCCCTGCCGTTGTAGTGTGTTACTGATGGTGACCTTTGTTACTTTGGTCCCAGCTCTCTGCAGGTCATTCACCAGGTCCCCCCGTGTGGTTCTGGGATCTTTGCTCACCGTTCTCATGATCATTTTGACCCCACGGGATGAGATCTTGCGTGGAGCCCCAGATCGAGGGAGATTATCAGTGGTCTTGTATGTCTTCCATTTTCTGATGATTGCTCCCACAGTTGATTTTTTCACACCAAGCTGCTTGCCTATTGTAGATTCACTCTTCCCAGTCTGGTGCAGGTCTACAATACTTTTCCTGGTGTCCTTCGAAAGCTCTTTGGTCTTGGCCATGGCGGAGTTTGGAGTCTGACTGTTTGAGGCTGTGGACAGGTGTCTTTTATACAGATGATGAGTTCAAACAGGTGCCATTCATACAGGTAACGAGTGGGGGACAGAAAAGCTTCTTACAGAAGACGTTACAGGTCTGTGAGAGCCAGAGATTTTCTTTGTTTGAGGTGACCAAATACTTATTTTCCACCCTGATTTACGAATAAATTCTTTACAAATCCTACCATGTGAATTCATGGATTTTTTTTTCACATTCTGTCTCTCACAGTTGAAGTTTACCTCTGGTGCAAATTACTGACCTCTGTCATCATTTTAAGTGGGGGAACTTGCACAATCGGTGGCTGACTAAATACTTTTTTGCCCCACTGTATATATGCGATGTATTGTACCAGTGCAGAGATGTTAAAGCCTATGTTTTCAAACATTACACAGCTAACAACAAAACAGAAAATTGTTTCATTACACTCGTCAAATGAAGAGCATCACAGCAGCGAGTATGAACAAACATATGGTCAATATGTTTGTTCATACTTGCTGCTGTGATGCTCTTCATTTCTCGATGTGGACAAATGTTACATTTTGATGGTTTGAAAACAACCATATTTAGTCCATATTTACAACATAAGGCAACGTGTCTAATTAGTGACCTGTGCTGTGATGTGTGTCAGACAATTAGCAAGATGCGGGCTGATTTAAAAACTATTACTGCATTCAAACTGGCTGTTTCGTCAAAATCTTTCCTTTGTAACCTCAACATGTGTACCAAATTCACGGAGTACTATGTTTGTCATGTTTCAGTTCATAGCTCCAAACTCCAAGTCACCATTGGTCTCTCTGGACACTAAAAACACTTCAATCTTGTCTTAAAACAAGTCGAAGGCAACAACATGTTCAGTGACTAAACATAAATGACAAAAAGCGAGGTGATCTCCCCAGGAGATCAGCCAGCTCATTGATTCACTGTTCCCCACTAGTTCATTTGCTTCTAGATCCAAATTTACTAGATAGGAACTCAAGAGCTAGTCAGATGGGTAGGTGTGGTTGGAGTTGTGTATCAGTGTGTGGTACCCATTTTTAGCTCTTTTGTGAAGTATAGCCTTTTGTTTTTGTTTAGCTTCTATATGTCAAAAATGCAAACCTATAAAGCCCCACCAGAGGGAGCTATATGCAACACAAAAGACCTGCTCCTAAACTATCTTACTCTCCTTGTAAGCAGTCAGACTTTTTCTCTATGTGACTTCTCTATGTCATTATGTAACATATATGCATAACTCCTTGGATGAAGCTTGCCATGTCCTAAAACAAAGCAGATCGCTGTGTCAACTGAGGAAAGCAACGTAAACGAGTCACTAAAGAAGAAGAGAAAAAAAAACATCATGTATTCTGTGTCTAAAAACTCAAATTAACCGAGAATCAGTAGACGAGCAGTATTATGGCCTCTTTCAAATGACAGCCGCAGACCAGAGAAGAATTCACTGTGTTCACTGGAGGATAAAACAGGGAAAATTCATATCCTGCAGTGTATTCATAGAATCCTGAAAATGTTCCCCATTCAGTTCTCTGCTCTTCCTTGCATGGCATGTCTATCACAGTTTTTGGTATGCTTAAATTTTAGCTGTCTTTCTGCTCTGTGTGTGTGTGTGTGTGTGTGTGTGTGTGTGTGTGTGTGTGTCTTCGCCGCCATCCGTCAGAGTGGGTCTCGGGCTGTCAGCGCGAACTCCTCCTCTGCAGCTGCCGTACTTCATTAGGGGCCATCAGCTGAGCTCACTGCTCTACTGTCAGAGTCAGACTTCTGTTTTCTCCTTTTTCCTCCCTTTGCGCTCTCTCTTTCGGTGTTTCTGCCCACCCTCCCCGCTCGCACACTGTCCCTCAAGCTCGCTCACATTCTTCATCCTAATCCTGATTTCTCACACTGTCAACTTACCTCAATCTTTCCCCTCTTGCTACATATTTCCCCCCTCCTGCTCTCGGCCCACACCTTCTCTCCTCCCCAAACTCGTTTTATCAGCCGCCCTCGATGCTCCAGCTTTTAAAATAAAGTCTTATTTCCTCCTTAAATCAGCATAACCTTTGTTTTGCACAAACACATTTATTATGCTAACACCTTTAAAAAAAAGGCGGGTTTTTCTGTAGCGTGGATGTGGACTTAGTTCTCCAAAATGCAGTCATTTCAGTATCTTTCATCTAGTCATAAGAAAATTCAAATGTTTCATGTCCCGCCAGAGAAATAATTAATTTCCATACAGGCTCTGAAGTTTCCTTCAAATGTTGGGAGAACGTTGCATTTAGCTTAGCCTACATAAAACCAGCTACCACTAAATTCCTGACATAAAACGCGGGCGACACAGAAGCTGCACTTAAAACCACGTGGATGCGATGCATTTGAATAAGCTTCCACACAGCTGGTGTTTTGTGTGAACACTTATAAAAATCACGAATCTTTATAATATGAAAGCGTGTGGCTAGAAAAGTTTAGCGCTCACTCTGTAGTGTAAGATTTAGGCTTCTTGCCGTCCTGATGCCGGCTTTTTCCTGAAAGCTGTCCATCATCAAACCTTACAGTCTCAATAAAGCCTGTGATCGCCAACGACAGCACTCAGCCAGCTTCTGAGGGGCCTTTATATGATTGTTTTCACTCTGGGTGTATCTTGGATTTCACAAGTGCTGAAGTAATTTTAAGGTGTTTCATAAATTCTATTGAAATCTTTCTAAGAAGTTTAACAGCGTGCGGTGGATGTGAACGCTGTTATAAATCCAGATGACTACAGGGCGCTAGCCATTAGAAACAGTCTTACATTAAGCCACTGCTGTAGATCGGTGTGCCGCTCATTGTTCACACTTTTTAAATCTGTGACGGCGAGGACTCCGTGAATGCAGCGCAGGAAAGCTTTGCAAGCAATGCCAGCTGTAGTTTTAGAAACACCTGCTGACTGTAAAGGCTGCCAGGAGCTTAACGTTACTGATGCACAATTAAAGCCACTGTATAAATTTATAAAAACCAGATGAAGACAAGTGTAATTAAAGAACGGTTGTGACTCAAACCCAGGAAGAACAAAGCAAAATTCAAGGGCTTTCACATGCAAGGTCATCATGAGACTACTTAACTCTAAAGCCTCATGAGAAAATCCCCTGAAGAACACAAACCCACATATACGTCCACAAGGAATAAAGTATAGATAGTAGAGTAGTAGAGATATGTAGTATAGATAGGGCACTGACAGTGTAAATGAATTAGGTCTCATTTAACATTTTTTCTACTCTACTTGAGCAGCCGCAGCTCTTTGCACAACATGTCTCATTCACTTTTTTCTACATCAGGGTCATGTGTGGCTGTAGTTTCACACAGACACAGTTAACGAACCAGGTGATCAGTGCGGTTCCTCTGTCGGGTCACGAAAAAATCAGGTAGTTCCAATAGATCGGTGTTTCCCAACCTTTTGGAGCCACAGCTTATATTTCACATTTGAACATTCACACGGCACGCCACCAAACAAAACTGACACAAAAAGCATGTTGATAATATTTTGCTTTCTTCTGACCACTACTCATGCTAAGACCTTCACCTGGGTTGGAATTTTCTCCAGGACCCAGGTGACATTGACTACTTTTTCTTTTCAAATATTTATCTATCGCTATTATGCACTGCGTCGTCTCACAGCGTGACTATCGTGTAATTTCTTCTTCTTCTGTTTTACTGGCAGTTGACAACCCAATTAATTAATTAGAACAGGTAGTTGTACTGCCCTCTAGTGGAAGAGAATGTAACTGTTCTTTCCGTTAGTCACGCTGGTCGCTTAGAGTACAAATCAGGTGGAACCAGATAATCTTCCACGGCACACCTTACGGGAAACACTGCAATGGATCAACGTTCAAGCATGTGTAAGTAAAGTGTGGAAGGCCAGACATGCCAGCATGGTTAAAAAAATTGATTGCAGACTTAGACTAGAGGCTTCCCAGAGTTCCTCAGAATTTGTCTATGTTAGCTACTAACCTACCAAAAGCCCTGAAGGATCCAGATCTAACTCAGACTGTAAGGTAACTTGTCTGTTACATGTGCTAAACCGTTGGGGAAACATGGAGGAAAGAGAGTAAGAAGGTGAGCTTCTTCATTTCCTGTAGAAGCGCCACTCACTTAGTCTCTGCAGGATGTCTCAGGAGTGCAATTTAAGGACTATTACAACTAGCCCTGCATAAAAGACCTCATGATTTTGAAGTTTTTGTTCTGCTCTCTGTGCAATAGGGGGACTCGAGATGTTCATTGTTACATCCGACGTTTTAGTTTGTGTCAGGCTTTTTTGGAAACTTATTTAGAAACAGCTGAACTTGAAGTGCCACATCACTACTTCAGTTCCCGCTCTTTTTTTCCCCTCAAACGCTTCACAAAAAATTTCCCCCGCAGCTGTTTTTTCCTCCCCACCCCTCCCAAACACACAAACACAACCCACAGCTCACAGATTTCTCCTGTCTCGACTGTATTTCTTCTTTAGCAGACCACTGGTGTTCCCAGCTGTGTGCAAATGCATAGCCGTGCGCACGCGCACACACACGGCCCACGGGGCCTCTGTTCTTGTTGTCATCCTGACAAGCAGTAGGAACAGGATTACGGGTAGAGGCCCTCTTGGGGCAGAAGAAAGTGTGAAATCTGATTGCTTTGGAAGATTTAAAAAATAGGACCCCGTGAGGTCGGCGGAATCCTAAACGCGAGCACGGCTGAAGAAGTATAGCGGCTGGGTGTAGTCTGTTCCGGGGATTTGTGAAATTTTCAGACTTGAGAGGGTAGCTTAATAGAGGACAGAGAGAAGAAGTTGCAAAGTGCATAGGTGGAAAATAGTGACTTTTTTAGTTTTGCTTAGGCAGTATTGTGAACTCTCTTTTATTCTATAGTCTATATTTAAGGTTATTCTCGGCTAATATTTCGGAAACGCAATGGAAGAACACTGAAACAACGAGGAAAAATCTCCCATTTATGCCGCTGCACTTCCAAACCTCCTCCTGAACGCAGCTCTGACATAAAAAGTTAAGCTTCGCCAACATTGCAAAGCACCAAGGTTCAAAATTTCCCAGAGGACGTGCCGTTGACGCGGCATTGCTGCAATTGATCACTAGGGGGCATTAACGCATTGTTTTTATTTCAAGCCCCACTTGCCAGTTTCCAACACTTTCACTTACTCCTGCATCAGAAAAAAAGAGAGAGAGAGAAAAAATCACTGTAATGATTGCACTGTGGAGAGAAACACGACTTTACGGGGAAGAGTTGTGCTTTGGTTCATCTGGCTGCGCCGGGGTGGAGGAGGTGTGCACCGCCAGCAGCAGGAAACACATTAAAGCGGCACTCTGGTGTCGCATTATGAGGTTTTTAAGAAAGCCTGTAAACAGAGGTGTGATGCTTTTGACATTCGGAGACATCACATCTTTTTGTTGTTCTGCTATCGCCCTCTTCTTAAAAATTCACACATTACCCCTTTTTTTTTCTTTTACCTCCTCCTCCGTGCGTGTAAAATTCAAGCCAGAGATGTGATTCTATGACATCATCATGCTGCCCCTGTTATGACTGTGCTTGTTTTGCTGTCCTCTCTCCGGGCGTGCTGTTTGTTTCTCCAAAACCTGCAACAAATGCTATCGGCTTTTCTCACCTGCAACAAATCAATATCATGCAAGAAGGAAGCTCAGACTCCATAATGCGCCGAAAGCTATTACACGGATTAGAATGATAGAAAAAAAAGTGTAAAACCCGAGAGGGAGGCGAGGGCTGAACTTGACATGTGTCTTTCAATAATAAGCACTCAGTGTAAACTTTTTTCCCCCTCTCAGTGACTTCTGAATGGTTTTAATTGCAATTTGAAAATTTTAATCCTTTCTTTAGCTGAGAAAACAATTTTTTTTCTCCCCCTGCCTTCCATAATCTTCCTGCTTTGCGCGGAGGCCACGCTGATTGCATGTTATTGCTTTGACCCCAGCAGATCGTTTTTGAAAAACTCATTTAGCAAACTATTCACATCCTTTCTCTGCTTTAAACGCCGAAGCCTGCAAAGTTGTTCATGTTAAACTTTGCGTACTCACACAAAAAGTGACACCAGCAGCCGTTTCGGTAAAAGAAAATTGATTGAGATTGGCTTCAAACACGCGCAGTTAGGAGGCGGACTGGTCTCATGTCTCTTGGGACTAACCCTAAAGCAAACATATTAGAAAAGCCATCAGCTTTTATTAACTCTCTTCAAACAACAGTAACGTTTGGTTTTTGTTAACAAAAATGAAAGTTTTCAAAACTAAGTAAAGCCTTAATGCTTCCATAGGAGAAATGAGAGTAAATAGCAGCCAGCTGCTGTTAATCAAATGCATTTGATTAATTGATCATCAGCAGGTGTGAGCGCCTCTATAAAAACACAAGTTTTGGCAGTTTGCTGCTCTGGAGCGTTCAAGTGTGTGAAGAAACAATACCACAATCTTCCCAGGAGTGAATGTCCCAGAAAATTCACCTCAAGGTCAGATTGTGCAATGCAGTGAGAAATTGCCAAAAAACAAAACAAAACACCAAAACCTCCATCTCAGACTCTACAGGGCTCAGTTAGCATGTTAAAGTTAGATTTAGAAAAAGCCTGATCAAGTGCAGTTTGTTTGGAAGGGTAACCAGAAGAAGAAAGCACAAGACTTGGACAGATGACAACAAAGTGGAAACATTTAACTGTAATACACACGAACGACCAACCATTCATCCATCTATCATCCATCGATACATCCATCCAACACAGAGACAGATAATATTTCACAATCACATTCACACCTGTGGCCAAGAATCACCAACACTTAATCTAACCACACTAACTGCATGTCTTTAGACTGTGGAAAGGAGCTGGTGAACCTACGGAGAGACACGTGGGAGAGCATGCAAGCTCCACACAGAAAGTCATGGTCAGATGGTGGATTTGAACCCTTGTCACCACGTCTGCCGCTCTGAACAGCACCATGTGTGGTAAAAAACAAACACAGCATATCTGCACAAACACTTCATACAACTGTCAAGCACGGTGGTGGAGGTGTGATGATTTGGGTTTGTTTTTCAGCTGAGCCGACTATGAACTCATCTGTATACCAAAGTATTCTAGAAAGCTGTCTGAAATTGGGTCAAGCAACAGGATAATGATCCCAAGCACAGAGAGACAGAATGGCTGAAAACCAAATGAATCAAAATGCTGCAATAGCCCAGTCAAAGTCCAGATTGATATACTGACTTTAAGAGAGCTGTGCATAAAACAATGCTTGTAAACCTCAATGAACTAAAGCAAAATCGTAAAGAAGTTGGGGACAAAATCATTCTACAAGCATGTGTCAGACTGATAAAGTCATAAAAAAAACAATTACCGCAACTTATTGCTAAAGGCTACTGTTGAATCATGAAGTGCGCCTAATTTTTTAAAAATCTTTTTTACAAAACTGCTCAGAAACTTAACATTACCAACATCGCTTTGACAAATGAACCACATGTGACAGCAAATTTTACATTTTAAGTTAGACTTAAGTCTTCCTTACCTGAAAAATAGCGGGATAAAAAAGTTAAAGCACTACTTATTAACACATTCTCCCTTTTTCTCCCCCCAACATAAACTATAATTTAATCTGATGCCAGGAACATTTCCCAGAGGCACACTTTGTGCTTGGTTGTACAAGCACTATTTTTGAACCTCCTAATATTAAAAAAATATATATATATATCATTCCGCATTGGTGACGTTAAAGTGTTAAATCATTACCCTATTTACTGACATGTTGTGATAATCCTGCATAAAAGCCTGCAACATGGCCACATCCAGCGGTATAACTCACAGGCACACGTGAGAAGATAGAAACATCATCCTCACTTATTTCCCAAGATGACGAGGTAAACACAGGTTCAAGAAGGCGCTCGCTGGGTAGAGGACTCAGCGGCTTGTGCCTGGGAGCAAAAATGCGGCGTGACGCATTGTATCCCAATACATCTAGGAGCGTTGCCTTTTGCCGTCTCCCTGGAAACCATTACTGCGCTGCCACTTCCAGGCGGTCTATCACGGATTCAGGTGGAAACACAAGTATCTTTTCGTGAAAAGGGAATGTGGAGTAGAAATAAGGCGGGAGGTGAGGTGGGGAGGGGGGGTTGCAAATGGCTCTGAAGTCTGCAGGCTTAAAAGTGTTGATAACCGTGGATTAGCTCTGCCTTCTCCCTCACGCAGCTTTAGCTGTGTGGTCTCTACCTCTTCAACCTTCCTTCTTTTTGTCTGAAAAAGCGGCATACAGAAACGCAGGCGTGTGCGTGTCTAGACGCCGTGTGCAAATTAGGTCAGTGCAGCAAATGTGTTGTGCTAGGCGTGACCCTTGAACTCTCGGTCAAAAGGGCAATCAGTCGTTTATTCATGTTTGGTTTTGCAAAGCATTTAGCATCTTTTGTAATTTGTTTGGTAGCAAGGAAGAAAAGCAACCTTATCATTGACATTGTTTAAACAGACCATGGGTGCATATAATTTGTAATCTCCATCATCCACTCCTCGTGTATTTGTGTGAACAGCTTTGGTTGTAAGGATCAGTTGATTGACATTGTGCCGGCAGACACAATTAATGCTCTCAAAGACTTTCAGTATTCAGAGTAACTAAATTCTGTTCTGCTTCTTCCTGTGAATGCTGCAGATGATCAAGCTCGATGTCCTTTACACAAAATGCAAAGCACTATTTACACTGGCACGTGTCCTTATGTTTAAAAGTGTATCGTATCTCATCAGGCCAAGATGATGCAATACATGTGCATTTATTTATTTATCCTAGAGTTAGCATGTAAAATAGAGATCATTTTACGTCTAAGTTATCAACTACATAAATACATAATGCAAACAACTCCCTGCTAAACAGCGCCATGATTGATTGTGGCTATGTACTTAGCTTGAAAGCCTTTGGTTGTCCAACTAAAATTGCTCATCTCAAGTACTTCCAGTAAAGAGAAGATACCCTTGTAATCATGCACATCATAAACAACTTCATTTTCATTAAGCCTCTTTACGCTTTATGGTAAATTTAATTTAGATCATCCTATGATTAATGTTCTCAGCTGAGTATACTTAAGAGGAGCAGCGCATGTGCTGCTCTCAACATAGTGAAGGAACAGCCAGACTGTGCCATGATGGGCAGTAATGCAAGATGTAATAATCCTGCACAAGATAGAATTGTTAAAATGTGTTGAAAAAACCCCCCAAAAACCTCATACTACGAATATGTTGCCTAAAAAGATTTGACTGGTTGTTGGAGTTGGAGTGCATTTTTATGTGACATGCACCTTTTGAATGATATCAAATGATTAAAGATATATAAAGTAAATTTAACCATAATAGGCTTTTGTAGCCTTTTGGATTAAAACTACTTGTTTGGATATTAAAGTCTGGGTTAAAATCAAGGAGCAATTGCGTGGTCTGAAAAAACACACACACAAGGTCTCGAAAACTGCAGTTCCTGAAAATGCCACTTGAGGCAGTCCCTCACAGACAACCTTAAAATATTCAGATTTGGAGAAGAAATGAATCGTGCTTCCTGCCTGGCATAAAAAAATGACTTTAGACTCTAATGGCTGCTAATTTCCCTGCACAGGGGATGGGTTATTTTGTAATAACCAAAGTGATATAATTGTGTAGAGGCATTATGCATTATTAGGGGCATGGCCTCTTCCATTGATGGGTGGGAGCACCAAGCCACTAGCCCTCTGCTAGGTTTCACCTAAACTTAATTAATGCACTGAACTTAACCTCTCAACTATGTTTGTGTTGTTGGTGCCTTTTGCAGCATTTTAATGCAACTATCATACAAATATTATGGCTTGATGTGTGGCTAAAAACCTTCTAAAGTGAGTGGAATTTCATGAATTTATCAGTAAGTTACTTAGCAGCTACTTTAAAAGTATCCATCCTTGTACAATACACCTATATAGTCAGGGGTGCACATAAGTGGTCCGCAGGTGCGTATTCGCTGTCAAAATAAAAGACGCGCACGAGATAAGAAGTTGCAACGCGCGTTTGCGTACATAAGATTTTCTGGAGGAGGACAGACATTTGTTTAGAACTCTTAAAGATGTCGAAGAAGCAAGCTCCTTTAAGAAATGACTTTGGTGTTCCTCCACCTCCAAAGAAATGTCAGAAGGAGTCCGAACCACAAAAGAAGCGCGTATTCTCCAAAAAGTGGTGGCAGGAGGTGAGCTGGCTTCAAACAAATGATGGACGCACAGAGATGTGGTGCAGAGTATGCCGTGAAAATCGTATCTGGTGCGCGTCTTTTATTTTGACAGCGAATGCGCACTTGCGGACCACTTATGTGCACCCGTGTAAATAGTCTATGAAACACCTTGCAATCTTACGTAGGCCTAGAAACCGTTTGCTGACCATCTGGCAACCATTGCTTGGCAGGGAAAATTTTTCCCTGATAGGTTGCAATAACTTGCTCAGAGTTGCTGTGAAAACTACTGCAAAAGTCCCAGTTACAGAAGCCTTGAGACAACCTAAGGACCACTGGGTAACTGCTGGTCAGTAAGAAAAAATTAACATTCCCCAACCTGTTGTAGCTGCCAGTCAACTTTACAAACAAGCCGCATTCAAAGTACCACTGAACGTGACTGATGGATATAAATACATAAAAGAAAAGTAGTGAGAGTTCTGATAACTTGATCGTTTATTACAATTCGAAGAACCGATCGAGGAGTTAACCATTAGCTAGGAGTATTTACAACGAGAAGTGTGCATTGCTAGCTTAGCATCACATACAGTGATGTGAATTACTAACAACGTCAAAATGTAATCCAATTTTAAATCGGGGATTGACATGCCTTGCGACATCCATACAGAAAAAAAGCTGCTTATAGTGTTGCACTCGCGGCCCCCCTCTCTTCTCCATCTTACAAGGATAATGCTTATTTCACTGGGAAGAAGGAAGGGAAGAGAGAAGTAAATATCCGTTGACATTTGAGTAAAAACCACGCACGCAAACACGTGCATGCACAGGGACGGATCACATCCCCCACTGCCTGTCATCAAATTAATTCATTTTGGATTTCACAAATATGACCTGTGATTGCTGGTTGTCAGTGTGTGTGTGTGTGTGTGTGTGCGTGTTGGGGGGATACGGGGTGGGGGTCGGTCAGTCAGCAGCTGATACATGAAATGATTGGGAGAGTGCAGCGTGTTCCCATTATCTTGTCCCTTGCATTGTAATTATCACTCCTGCTCTTTCTGCACCACTGCTCCCATCTCTCCTCGCCATTGTAATCGTGATTGACTGGTGCGGCGGCCAAAACAGTGCAGTCTGAAAAGGCATCAGACACACATCTCATAACCGCCCTGCCATTTGATCTTCTCCTCCTCCTTCACACTGACTGCTCCACCATCTCTCCATCCCCCTTGTTTTGTTTTTGTTTTCCTCCCAGGTTGAAGGGAAGTGGCAGCCTGACGATAAGGAAACATGCTTGCAGATGAGTCCAGATTCGACATGCCGAAAGCATATTATTCAGTGTTTTCCTATTTGGCGTGATTGAATATAATTACACTTTATGTTCAACCCATGCATAAATTGATAATACATGCCTTCAATAGCGCCGAGCGCTGTGCTAACATGATGAATACACGCAGCTCTACTCGCAGCCGTTCAAGTTACGAGTGGGAGGCGGGAATCGTTTATAAAGCGCGAATGCTCCGTGGACATGCTTTCAGTAGTGTGGACACATACTTAGTTTCCCTCAAGTAAAATTTCTGGCCTTCAGTTTCCCTGATGCTTTGAAATGCCAGACAGCCTCTTGCTCTGCGACAGGTTTGAATGATACACCTTGTCAGAAAGGGAAGTTCATCAGCAGCCACTGAGAGTGCCATCGATTGAGCTGCCCTGAGTCCCGCCAAGTAATGGATTGGATTTATCCCTCTCTGGATAAGGCTTGTGCTCAAGCATGTGTGTGTGTGTGTGCACACATGCACCCATACAGCCACGCGTACATACAAATTATATAGTGCTCTTTGCACATCTGTGCGTATTTTTACACAGCGATGCGCCTGCACACTGCGTCCACACACACACACACACACACAGCGTTGTCTAAACACCACCCTGACAACCTGTCTGAAAAAAACTCGTGTGACATTCAGCAGACATTTGTGACAGTCGGGATCAAAGGCAGTGATGTATTGTCAGCAGCTGCATGGATAGGGAAAAACAAGACAAGGAGATAGTACTTTGATAGATATCAGGACATTTGTCAGGCATCTGTCTGTGCTTATTTTAGCAGTGAGAGATGAGTATCATCAAATCTATATTTTGAGGAGGAAAAACGGCTCAAAGTTGATGGAAGATGCCTTTCATATGGAAGAGTCGCGGCAGTTCAACTGTTTCTTGGGTATTCTTTGTGGCCACGCTTTCTCAAACAAATATTAAGCAAATCATCATCAATAAATCATTTCGAGAGCCATTTAAGCATTTCAAGTCTCATTACAATGACAAGGGTAAACAGATTGGAAGGTGTAAAACACTCGATTAAAGTGGCATTCTACTTGCTTCTCTAAATTTTTAAAGAGGCAATATATCATGAATGTGTCCAACCAAAGATGGGCATACTTGAAGAGAGAACTAATTAGACTAATCTTTTTGCCAGAAGGTTTACCTGTAATGGTTATAATCTATGGACTGTAATATGATTCAGAAAACACTTAGTGGCAATCCATCTTCTGCTATGCCTTAAGGTAGTGCCGTGGATGTCTGCGGGGATGCGTGTACCCAAATTTGCTTTTTCTCAATTTGCACAGCATTGTTGCGGAACAATGTTTGGAAAAATCCTCAAAAATGGCGCCTTTATTGATGAGAACAGAGAAATTTTAAATTCTACTTATTTCATCTTAATAATGCTCTTTAAACGGATCCATGGTGTTTTTCGAATACAGATGGCTGTGGTCAGTGTTGCGGTTATTGGTTCAGGACCTTGATGGCTCTTACTAATGAGTCTGTTTGGCTGAAGCATCTGTCTGGATATCTAATGTCGCTCGCCATGTGGAAAATGTCATCCACCGTCTGGCCTCTTGCAACAAGTCAAGTCTCTACTGGCAGAGTCGACATTGTAATTAGTCCACGATCAAAGCATCCTGAGGGGTTCAGCGTGGTTTGTGCTGAGCACGACCTCTTGAAAGTACTTTTAAAAAATAGAATAGATGTTTTCCTTAATCCCAAGAACGGAACATGCATGCCTATGGATCATGTTGATTTAATATTAATGGGCGGCAGAGTTAAAGGAGGAGGTTTTTGAGTGCATCAAGGCATAATGTCACATCAGCTCGGTGGTCATTCATGTTTTAATGGAGTTTTCAAGTCATTTTTAATCATTTTATAGGGTATTATGTAAAAATGAGCCCTAATATGAACAGTTGTGGTAGAGAAATAACCATTCTTCTGTTTCTTGCTTGGAGTGAGACCATGAAACTTGAAATTGCTACAGTTTGAGACTTTCCTGGTCCACATACAGACTTCAAACTGTTACAGTCAAGGGCTCTTCGGGTGCCTTTTCACTCTATGGAAATCAGAAAAACCATGGGCAAATACAGGCAAATCGGCATAAAAGCTAATGAAGCACCCACGTACCCGCTGTTGCGAGGTAATGAGTGTACTTAGCTCTAAGGGAAAGGACATCTCCAAAGGATTTTCAGTGTGTGCCCACTTCCCCAAGTGCTTAATCATGGTGCTTGATTATGAGCAGCCATTAGAAGCCTGTGAGTCAGCCCCACTCATACACTGCAAGGAATTATGGTGTGCTTGATTGAATTCAACATTCTGTGCCCCTGGTCTATGACAGCTTGCCAGAAGATAGCAAAGAGCTTACCCTTTATTGGTGCATCACTTGAAGCAAACAAACAGGCTTTTCTCTGGGACAACTTTTTACTAGGTGTGCCGCACACTGTAGCTCATGTCGCACATTTAGCCTACTGCAGAGTCTCCACAGGTAGACGTTGAGTCGGATTTCATGCATCCAAACTCATACTGACCTTAGGAAAGGAAATAAAGGAACGTCATGAGGTTTGTAGATGTATGGCAATCTTACTGGTGCAAACCAAAAACCACAAATCATCATGATGTGAACTATTGGGTTTCTTTTCAAGCTGATTTTTAGCTGTTATGAGTTTGCTTTTTTTTCATGTAACTGTATCCCTCATACTGTATGTATACATGTCTGTATGTACCCTGTCTCCTTGATAACTGGTGGACCAATCTGAATGAAATTTTGCACACACTTCATCTCAGATACAGCGATTATTTTGCTACACATCCTTCTCATGCAAAATCAATGTAGCATTCTCTGTTTGAGCTTGTTTCACGTCTGACATCAAATGTACGTTGTGAGAGTACGGGGAGTACGGAGTGTCCCTTACATGCCGCAGGCCTGGTAAAAAATGCCTGTTTGGCGAGTACTATTAACATCCTAGAAGAGGGAAAAAGAGGGCTCACAGTAACATGTGATGTTACTGTGAGATAAGAGCAGTGGCAGCCAGCCAAAAATGCAGGTTTTGTAGTGCAAAATACAAAGCTGGACACACGTAATGTGAGGTAACACCTCATCAAACACATAATATATCTAAAAGCTGACAAGTGTACCAACAGTGATAGTCTGAAAGCCACATTCACAGAAAGACCTGCAGCTTTTGTTACCACGTCTGTCACAGGCATACAAAAAGTTGAAGAAGTTGTGTGTAGTTCTGTTGTATTATACGTTACAACAGAAAAGTGCTATATAAGAACCAGTCCATTTAACATAATCAGATAGGTGTATATGCTGGATGTTTATTCTTAGCATTTTTTCAAAGGCTGCACTAAAAGTTCTTATCAGCAGGCTATTAACAGTAAGCTAACAGATTATATGAGGTGCTCTGTCTGAATCGTAAGTATGGAACCATAATTGATAGTATTCCAACATCACTATCTAACCACCCCCCAACCGGCAGATAGCTGTCCCTCCATTAGACTGGTTCTGCCCGAGGTTTCTTGCTTTACTGGGATTTTCTCGGTATTATTATTGCAGGGTCTTTACCTTACAGTGTAAAGTGCCCTGAGGCGACTGCTGTTGTGATTTGGTGATATATAAATAACACTGATTGAATTGAACCCTTATACACTGTTCATTTTACCTGTCTTCACAGAATAGGTAAATACATATCTGTTTAGTCAGGACAGTGTCATGTATATATATACATATATATACATATATATACATATACACAGTGGGGCAAAAAAGTATTTAGTCAGCCACCGATTGTGCAAGTTCCCTCACCTAAAATGATGACAGAGGTCAGTAATTTGCACCAGAGGTACACTTCAACTGTTAGAGACAGAATGTGAAAAAAAAAAATCCATGAATTCACATGGTAGGATTTGTAAAGAATTTATTCGTAAATCAGGGTGGAAAATAAGTATTTGGTCAATAACAAAAATACAACTCAATACTTTGTAACATAACCTTTGTTGGCAATAACAGAGGTCAAACGTTTACTATAGGTCTTTACCAGGTTTGCACACACAGTAGCTGGTATTTTGGCCCATTCCTCCATGCAGATCTTCTCGAGAGCAGTGATGTTTTGGGGCTGTCGCCGAGCAACACGGACTTTCAACTCCCGCCACAGATTTTCTATGGGGTTGAGGTCTGGAGACTGGCTAGGCCACTCCAGGACTTTCAAATGCTTCTTACGGAGCCACTCCTTTGTTGCCCGGGCGGTGTGTTTTGGATCATTGTCATGTTGGAAGACCCAGCCTCGTTTCATCTTCAAAGTTCTCACTGATGGAAGGAGGTTTTGGCTCAAAATCTCACGATACATGGCCCCATTCATTCTGTCCTTAACACGGATCAGTCGTCCTGTCCCCTTGGCAGAAAAACAGCCCCATAGCATGATGTTTCCACCCCCATGCTTCACAGTAGGTATGGTGTTCTTGGGATGCAACTCAGTATTCTTCTTCCTCCAAACACGACGAGTTGAGTTTATACCAAAAAGTTCTACTTTGGTTTCATCTGACCACATGACATTCTCCCAATCCTCTGCTGTATCATCCATGTGCTCTCTGGCAAACTTCAGACGGGCCTGGACATGCACTGGCTTCAGCAGCGGAACACGTCTGGCACTGCGGGATTTGATTCCCTGCCGTTGTAGTGTGTTACTGATGGTGACCTTTGTTACTTTGGTCCCAGCTCTCTGCAGGTCATTCACCAGGTCCCCCCGTGTGGTTCTGGGATCTTTGCTCACCGTTCTCATGATCAGTTTGACCCCACGGGATGAGATCTTGCGTGGAGCCCCAGATCGCGGGAGATTATCAGTGGTCTTGTATGTCTTCCATTTTCTGATGATTGCTCCCACAGCTGATTTTTTCACACCAAGCTGCTTGCCTATTGTAGATTCACTCTTCCCAGTCTGGTGCAGGTCTACAATACTTTTCCTGGTGTCCTTCGAAAGCTCTTTGGTCTTGGCCATGGCGGAGTTTGGAGTCTGACTGTTTGAGGCTGTGGACAGGTGTCTTTTATACAGATGATGAGTTCAAACAGGTGCCATTCATACAGGTAACGAGTGGGGGACAGAAAAGCTTCTTACAGAAGACGTTACAGGTCTGTGAGAGCCAGAGATTTTACTTGTTTGAGGTGACCAAATACTTATTTTCCACCTTAATTTACGAATAAATTCTTTACAAATCCTACCATGTGGATTCATGGATTTTTTTTTCACATTCTGTCTCTCACAGTTGAAGTGTACCTCTGGTGCAAATTACTATATATATATATATATATATATATATATATATATATATATATATATATATATATATTAGGTTTAATGCTGTCAAACACTATCGTGTCGTACTTTACCTAAGACAAACAGCCATCATCATTTTATTTGAGTGAAAGTGAAGTTGACAGGAATATTCTGGAGCTGTTTGGGATTTATTATGCAACCGTTAAAGCAGTTAAACACTGTCATTACTGCCATATCATAAAATGATCCTCATAACTACATCTAGAATTATTTAGCATTAAATAACACTTAGAACCAGTGATGCCGGTAATGCGTTGCTTAGTAACGCATTACTCCGAATATGACCACTTTTTCAGTAACGACTAATCTAACGCGTTACTATTTCCATAACAGTAGTCAGATTAAAGTTACTTGTCCAAACCACTGTGCGTTACTATTTTTTTAAGCAAAAAGATTTGGTTTCTTCTTTTCGTCTCAGCGGATGACAAACGCATACGTGTCGTGAAACGTCACATAAGCGACAGGTCACGTTTCCCGCTCACAAGCAGCCAGCGACGTAAAAAAGTGTAAACAACAATGGAGGGAGAGAGATGTTCGTTCTTTAGCTGGAAATATGGTCACTATTTTGAGTTTCTGTCAACTAAAGATTTAAATATTAAGGTTCGTTGTACACTCTGTGTTGGCGAAAAAGTGTTATCTACCTTCAAAAACACTACGTCAAACTTAAAGAAACATTTGGAGTCGCAGCACAGCACAGTCAAACTCACAGAGAGAGTCCCACCAAGTGGTCCGAAGCAGAGAGCCGTGACTTCCGCAGAAGGTCCTACACCCCCCAAACAACAAAAGTTGGACTTTGGTGCAAAACCAGTAAGTGATGAAGAATTGAAGAAGTTGGTCGCGCAGTATATTGTAGAAGAAATGCTACCTATAAACACTGTTGACTCGCCCTCGTTTCGTGCCATAATAAAAAAGATCCCTACTTCTGTTAATGCCGAGCTGCCTCACCGAACGACTTTTACTTCTTACTTGGAGAAGGAGTTTACAGAAATGGAGAGAAATTTGAAGGCCACACTGAATGAGATTGACTTTGTTTCAACTACCGCGGATATTTGGACTGCTAACAACAGAAGCTATATGGGAGTAATGCTCCACTGGATCAGTAGAACCACATTAGAGCGCCACAAGGTTGCATTAGCATGTAGGCGAATTCGTGGTAGACACACGTATGATGTCATTGGTACAGAAATCGAAAACATCCACTCCTCTTATGGATTACTCAACAAAGTAGTTGCAACAGTTACTGATAATGGATCCAACTTTGTTAAGGCGTTTCAAGTTTATCATCCTGTCACGGAGTCCGATGATGAGACGGAGGAGGAAGAGTCCAGCCCCAAAGACGATGATGTCACTTTTTCTGATCTGTCAGAAATCCTCTCGGCTGAGAATGAAAGTGATGGTCAGCTGTCTCTTCCCCCGCACCGCAGGTGTGCTTCGCACACCATCAACATAATTTGCACACGTGATGTGGAGAAACATTTAACAACCAATGCAGAGAGCAGGGCTGTGTATAGGAGCAGCACAGCAAAATGCACAGCTCTTTGGACCAAATCGAGTAGATCTACACTTGCATCAGAAACAGTGGAAGAAATCAGCAAAAGAAAGCTCCTAATACCAACATCCACAAGGTGGAATTCCTTTTTTGATGCTGTAAAGAGAATTGCAGAAATCCCCATGGGTGAGCTGAATACTCTGTGCACAAAGCTAGGACTGAAGTGCTTCAAAGATCAAGAATACCAGTTCCTGCATGAGTACTGCATGGCCATGAAACCTCTGACTGCAGCACTGGACATTTTACAAGGCGACTGTCCATATGGAACTTTACTACCAACACTTGAAGTTCTGATGCAGAAGACCCAGGCTGTGAAAGATGACCTCTCCAGGATGACTGCAGGCCTTCCAGATGCCATTGTACAGGTACGCTCTATCTTGAAATTAGTCAGATTTTTTGCTTCATACAATTCACAAACATGGAACAGAATATTAATTATCATTGAAAAATAAGATTAAAACAATTAAAATGTTTACAAGTAACCTAAAACAAAATTAATCCATAATACTGATCTCATATTAGGCATGGTTTGCAAATAATTCAATAACATAATAAATTGTAGGCATAAAAATATCAATTATGTTTTTTAGGCTATTCAGACTCGTTTTGCCGGTGTGCTGGATGACAAAGATGCCCTTCTTGTAGCTGCCAGTTGTCCAAAATTCAAACTCCGATGGCTGAGAGATGCAGGAAGGAGGGAGCGAGTAAAACAGCTTCTGACAGCAGAGTGTTGCACCACTGCTCCTCTGGTAAAAAACCCTGCCAGTGTGCCCAGTGCTACTACATCTAGCAGCCAAGGTGAGATGGACTTTTTCACTTTTGAGGCAGAGCCAGAGGAGGAGACCTATTCTGCAGAAAAAGAAGTCATGGACTACCTGATGTCAGGCTACGACCTTCAGATTCTGCATAAATTTTCAAGCATAAAGACAATTTTTTTAAAGTATAACACTCCAACCCCATCAAGTGCTCCTGTGGAGCGACTTTTTAGTCTGGGAGGTTTGGTGCTCACGCCTAAAAGAAATCGACTTTCTGACAAAAGGTTTGAGAAGCTTCTGTTAATGAGGTACAACCACTGGTTTAGTCGCTCCACTCTACTGTTTCCCCCATAACATGCGATGACAACATATACTGAAAAAACAGAGAATGGGGAATCCAATTTAAATAACTATTTACAAGTAACTGCATTAAGTTTATCAAAGTCACTTAATAAACTTATTAAAGTTTTCAAGTTGATTAACTTAAAACAATTACCTGCAAGGAAGTAAGGCAATTTAAGTTGGACCTGCAGTCTCTTTTTTTTTTTTTTTTCATAAGATTAGTCCAAAGTTACAAAAGCGGACAATAGTGCTTACATGTGGATGGTATAAAAAGTATCTTAAGGGAAGTCAAGAAAGACTCTTTGTTTGTTTGTTTGTTTTTTTATAAAAAGTATTTATGTTAAGTGAAGTAACAAGACTGTCTTTATTTTCATACAAACAAGTATTTCTGTCAGGAAAAAAGTTTTAAGTTCAACTTCAAATGTCAGGAGATATATTGTTGACATTACTGTTAAAATACACTTCCAATAAAGTGAGTATTGGCAAAATCGGTTGATGTTTTTATGTTGAGGCAGTGGGGAGTGTTATTGGCAGCTTCTGAAAGTAACTAATAAAGTAACTAGTAATCTAACTTAGTTACTTTAAAAATAAAGTAATCAGTAAAGTAACTAAGTTACTTTTGGAAGGAGTAATCAGTAGTCCGTAATATATTACTTTTTCAAAGTAACTGTGGCAACACTGCTTAGAACACATTGCAAGACCAAAGGCAGTGAACTCGCGTTTATGTAGCACCTTTCTTACTGACCGCTCAAAGCACTTTTATATGGATGCATAGCTAAAGTGTGATCTGTAGTTAACTCACTCACTTTATCTACCTCACATCCATCCCCAGTTAAGCTAACATGCATCTCTTTGGACTGTGAGTGGAAGCCGGAGGATCCATGCACACACAGGAGGAACATGCAAACTCCACATAGAAAAAGTTCAGCTGGGATTTTAACCAGGAACCTTCTTTCTGTGAGGTGACAGTGCTACACCCCTGCGCTGCCCTGCTAAAGCTGTTGTGTACATGTCAAGGCATCCTCTTTGAAAGTTTTCATTGACGTCTTGTGACCTTTTTGGAACTATGGGACATGACTCACTTGTTGATGTAGCTTTCTAGCTTTAGTTTACCACTTGGTTACTGCTAACAGCAAAGGTAAAGTTTCTAGGAGTAAAGTAGAAAATGAACAATATATCAGGTTGTCACAGGCCTGGGGACCCAGGACTCATGTGCTTGATAAACATTTTCTGGGGTTATCTTGTGCTGGCCGTCCCCGCATGGTGACCGGCCAGGGTTATGCGTTGTGCTTGTGTCCTGGTTTTCCTGGGACAGCAGACTTGGAGAATGTGTCCCGCCATGGGGGACTCGCTGCACCTGGAGCGCATCACACACCTGCAGCTGATGAAGCCTCATCTCGGGAGCTTCTTAGGAGAGTGGCTGAGCTCCCGTTGATGCTGAATTGTTGTATGAGAAACCGATGGCGGAAACGGAAGGAAGAGCGAGCACACGGAAACATGTTTTATAATATAAAACATGTTTAGTTGCACAGCACCTGGTGCCACACGCTTCAACAGTTTCTCTCCTAACACAGTTTTTACTTCATTAATTCAGTTTAATATCACGGGAAAGTTTTCTTGGTAACACCCAATTATATAATTGAAATATTCAGAGCCAAATCCACATAGCTACTTTCATGTTAAATCTCCTCATGTTGAGAAATGTTAAATGTTTCCCTTTATCTTTAAACTAAAATCACTAGCACTCTTGTTTCCTCATCTGGTGATCTCTTTGTCCCTTTCTCCTCTGTCTCTCTCATCGCGTTGCTGTGTCACTGGGCACACCTGCTTCATCCAGCTGTCAATTACAGCACAGAATTACAGACTGGCACACAATTAGGGTATGCCTCACGCACTGGCCCACGCTCGTAATGAGTTTCCCCAGTCATTGATCAAAGTCCCAATCGCACCCAAGCCCAGAGTTCACCTTCTTTTATGTGGCTATCAAAAGATCATCTGAGTAACTTGAGACTCCTGTTTTTTAACACCGGCTAAAGTGGCAAGGAATTTATACAAACAGCTGTCTTAGTTTATATGTGATCAAATTGGTCTCAATTGCTAAAAACCACAAGTCGAGCAATTTTAAATGCACATGACATGCAGCTGCAGAGAGCAACACTGCATTCGGCTTTGCACTCCCCACACTTTCTGCCTCTGTGTGTTTTTCCTCCTTCACTAAACTCCTCAAACTCTTTGGGCTGTTGCTGTAGATCAATTAATTGAGCTCTCATCTGAGAAGGGCTGCGTGTACATCTACTTCTCATTATGCAAGTGTCAAGGCTTGAGTAGTGGGCTTCTTGGCAAATAATAGAGGAATGACATTGCTTGTTTGTTTTCCCTTAGATATGAAATGCACTGAAGCAGGAGCGAAATAGGCGGTGGGAGGGGTGGAGAGGCGACGAGTAAAAAGAACAAGCACGAGCACGGTCGCACACAGTGTTCAAAGCCACTAGGCACAGGTTTCTGTGACTGACAAGTAGATGGGAACCTCCCAGTCACACTTTTCCAGTCTCTGTGAAATTGCTTCAGTGCTTCAGTGATACAGACTCATCCTGTAGTCTTCCTCCTCTTTGCTATTTCTCCCTCGAGCAGTTGGATTGTACGCTGCCTCTTCTCTCTTTGAGCAACGTTATTCTAATTAATCTGGGTAGGTTTTGTGAGAAGCTATAGGAAAAAAAAAAAATCAAATGTTTGAGTTTGAAATGAGAACTCAAAGCCGGCTAAGATAGCAATCTTCTGGTGAAGACAAGGTAATGAATTAATTTTGGTTCATGGCTCAGTAGTGAGGGGAACTAGGTTGAGTAATGAGAAGAGGAAGCTGTGATAATGGAAATCTAAATGATTAAAGTGTGTGTTTGCATCGTGTGGGGTGGGGGTTGGATGGTGGGAACTTGGAAGAGAGTTAGGATGGTGTGACAGTCTCCAAGATTGTAACCCCGCCCCCCAATAAAGTTCAGCATTATAGTTTGTATACTGATACAGAGTAACGCCGGTGCAATATAGGTGTTACTCTGTTTCACATATGAGGAACAGAATATGCTGTGAATGTGCTTTTTCAACTAATCCCTGCTGTACAGTTGAGAAGTACATAGCATATACTTAACCTGTTGTGTTATGTAAGTTGTATGAATGTATTCACGTCACTTCCTTGTCGTCTTACTAAAAACGATTACATAGAATCGTGTTTTATGCTGTTATACTCAAAGGTGCTTCCATACGGTTACATTCATTGGCCACTCTATTCTGTACCCCTTGCTAGTACTGGGTTGGATTCCCTTTTCATTCAGAACTGTGTTAATTCTGCATGGTATGGATTCAAACCTGTTGGTCCATACTGACATGATAGCGTCACATATTTGCAGCAGATTTCTTGGCATAGCCTTAATATGCTCTGTTGGATTGACACTTTGTGACTGTGGAGGTCAATTAAGTACAGTAAACTCATTTTCATGTTCGAGGAACCAGATTAAGATGATCTCACTTTTGTGACATGGTGAGTTACCCTAGTGAAAGCATGAAAGCAGAGGATTGTCATACCCTGAAAGCAGGCAACATCATAGCCATAAAGCGGTGGACATGGTCAGCAACAACACTTGGGTATACTGTGGCATTTAAGCTATGCTTAGTGGATACCAAAGGGTCCAAAGTGTGCCAAAAAAATATACGTCCTGTAACTATTGGAACGATTCTCCTGTAATTAAATAGAAATTCAATATTTCATTTGGGGATTTTATTGGAAATTGCTATGTAACTATATTTACCTACAAATACCAGCCAGCGTGACAGAGGGCTATTCACACTCACATTCATGCCTATGGGAGATTTTGATTAACCATTTAACTTAACCGAGTGCTTTTACCGGTGAGAGTTGCACAACACAGTCTGCAACATGTCCTATTTTCCTTGACGTTAAATGCAAAATGTGCCTTCTGCTCGTCTCTTCCTCCCAAGTGTTGACATTTTGCTGCGTTTTCATGAGTAACTAGGAACCTGGGAAACCAAATGTCTAACCTTACTGCACAAGGAGGATCTGATTGGATCACTTCCCAACTTGCCCCGCCTTTCTATGCAGCTTAATTTGTTCTGATTGGATCTCCTGTTTCTGGAACATTTTCATTTTATTTTTATTCGCTGATGAAAGCGTAAATACTTTTCATCATAGTTTTTGTCTTCATCCATTCGTTTTTATTTAGTTATCAATCTATTAGTCATCAATATTAGTCATGTTTTTGCCAGAAAAAAATAGTTGTTGATTAAAACTATGACACAAGTTATTAGTCAACAAAATTAACACTGCAACAGAACAACATCATCTGCAAAAAAAACAGCAACATGATCTTGAGACTACTTTACCTTCAGCCTTCCACACTTTGGCTGCGGCTAACAATTATGTCCATAAATATGAACAAAATCTTTGACACAGTCTTACTGCTGGCAATGGGAACCAAACTCTTACTATGGTTGCACAGAGACCAGAACAGAAAGGACTAAAAGTAGCTAAATCTAGTCACACACAATGGGCAGTTATAACAGCCAATTTGCCTCCTGTTGTGCTCAGGGGATGCTGGCTGTGACAGGAGAAGCAAACACTTGCTGCCTTCCTGTCTGTGATTCAGGAGCAAAAGTAACACCTTTGCTCTTCTAGCCGAGCAGTGGACAGTCAGCAGGTGAAGTTTCCTCACTCCCGGGAGGGTCACTGCTGCTCAGACGGGGCTTTTTCATGTGCGATATGACCAGGGCATGCCTCAGCTCTCTCAGATACAGATGATCCAGCTACAGATCCAATGCTCTGATGACTTTTATCCTGGAAAGTTCCCCATCCAGACGATGAAGACAGTGATGACAGTCTTTCTTCTTTAAAATGACCGCATCTGTGGATGCTATAGCGGTGTCCAAATTCAGAGGCTGCATCCTCCTGAGGCTGCATTTGTGGGCTGATTATGCCAGAGCGACGCGACGAAGGCGATCCAAATTCCAAGACTTTTCCAAATGCGGCCAACAAATGCGTCCTCTTTTTCCCCAGATTTGAAGGATGGGACAGGTCTATCCTTCGTGGCCTAACCTATTAGAGAATTCATAGCACGGTCCAGCCAATTCCAGTTTCCAACAATGGCGGCAGCTACTTAGTTTTAATATTACTCTTATTACTCTTTCTGGGTCACAAAATAAACTTTTAAGATATTTTCAGGCGAGAATGTAGCTGTGTAAACATCAAATATCTGTCAATTTGTCAAAATATCCCATATTTCCAAAAGTGTTCTGACATATTTGGAGACGTCTGTTACTCACCAGCTCCATGGGTAGCCGGGGCGAGAACAGCAAACTCCCAGCACATCGTTTTCATAAACCAAAGTGTAATGTCACAGTGGCACATCCATCTTTTATATACAGTTTATGATTATGAGCAGGCAGGTGTACTACAGAATTCCTACACTTCAGCCTCTGCTGAAAATATTGGCTAGAGAGAAAATAAAGATAATGACTTAAAATAAGGTGGTTTACCCTATCTAACTTCTATAATATCATGTATATCTGTTATCTATGATAGGTGTCTGCGAAGTGGCAGGTAATTCAGTGCACATGCTCATTAAAAAGTTGATTTCTGATACAGTTTATTTCCTTTTAAAGTGCAATTTATCACCCAGGTTCCTAAGTAATAGGTCCTGGTGACACAGTGAATTATGGTTTATGCAATTAAATTGTTTCAGTCGCACTGATCAAATGGAGATGACCTCATCCTCTAGCCGCTTGCTTCCGTGCTTCTGCACCTGTGATGCACCGAGGCGTGCGCGTACACATACGTTGCATACACACATTCTCAGCTCCTCTGCGGAGGTATAAACCAGGAGTAGATATTTCCCTAATGGAAAGACTCATTGCGAAAAAATAACTGTAAAACCAGCCAGCGCTCTGTCAAACTATTTTACAGTGTCAGCACAAATTCTTCAGTCTCTTTTCACTCTGCAGAGAAATTTATGGCCATTGATGACTGATTGCATTTCTCCCCCTCACAGTACTCTGAGCCTTTTGAAAGTAACCCAGCAGCACATTAATTTCTCCAAAGTCATCAATTCAAGTGCAGTGACTTGCTGGAAAAATAAAAACTCAGATGAAGAGCGTCTAATTTTAGTAGTTTTCATCAGCGCTAGCAATATATATTTAAAAAAAAAATCCCCAAACCATAACTCAGGCATTTAAAAGTGACTGTATTTTGTATAGATGGACAGCACAGGGTTTAGCTTCTCTGTAGATGCCACATAGCTGCATGTGACGTCAATATCTGGCTGCTTCTCTCATTATTAAATCAACCGGTGTCATCTCAAATTAAAGGTCCAGTTATGTCATTAAGCTCGGAGGACCAAGAACAATCTGAGCGCCTCGGAGCATCCTCGAGAACATCATTATGCAGCGTGCATTTAGTAGAACCGCTGAGGTAGACGCAGGGGCTCAAAAGTGTTCTCTAATTAAAGGTCTAATGTCTCATCTTGTGCACATCTCTTCCATTTCTCTCCTTGCCATTCCCGGTGAAGGCAAGGAACGCTCAAGCAGAGACAGACAAAAAGCTCGATGAAAAGACACTGATTAACATGTCATGTTCCAGACAGGTATCCATTAGGCTCTTTAATCAAAGTCTATATGGCATGAAATTGACATTTTCAGCCCACCATAATGTCTCATGAGAAGCATCGAACTGAACTGCTACTGCCCTATACATCAGTGCGCTGGTAGCTGTTCCACAACCTGTACTTTCATTTGCCATCTTCACGCCTCAAGGCTTCTAAAAGACCCATTGTTTTCCCGCTCTGCATCCAACTTAAGCGCTTCTCCTTTTTTTTTTTTTTCTTCTTTTTTTTTGAGCTTTTTGGAGGGAGACGCATTTCACTGGGTCAGCAGCAAGGTATCATGCTACGTCAGTCAAACCGGTGGGATAATGATGCCACGGGTACCTTTATATTCTAATTGCAGCCTTTCGATTTCAACTCGTTTGAGTTGTTTTCTCTCACCGAGAAGAAATGTGTCAAATGCGAAAAAATACGACCCCAGTGTTTCCCGCACACCTAGCTTCTATCTTTAGCACAAGCTGCAGACTTTCATGTCTATCTAACCTGTTGCTTCTGCCCTAGCTGGCAGCATGTTGGATCCTCCTCCGAATTCTTCAGCTAAGCTATTTCTTCCTGACCCTTGTTCCCCCCTCTC
Source organism: Aulonocara stuartgranti (assembly GCF_965226115.1). Lineage (NCBI taxonomy): Eukaryota > Metazoa > Chordata > Actinopteri > Cichliformes > Cichlidae > Aulonocara > Aulonocara stuartgranti. The sequence goes on from NC_138941.1 coordinate 33,515,134, forward strand.
AGCTGCCACAGCAGCACTGGTTGAAGCTTGGAAATATTCAAAGCAAACAGAGAGATGATTTCGTGGTTGGCTAATCCCTCTGGTCCGGTCTGTCTCTGCAGGGGCTCCAGTTTTACATATTTACTGTACCACAAGGAAAAACTGTCTTTGCACCCTTTGGGAAGAGCCCTTTTTGAGTGTGCTGTGTATAACATACTAACCTCAACACACAGCTATTATCACTAGCGAGTTTCTATTAATATATTCGCTTTAAGTGTTGCTTCTCTTTATGACCATTTATAAGTGTTTCTTTTCTTCAGCAAAGGAGGCACAATGCAAACTTACCTTGGGATTTTAATCATTTTAAATAGCAAAAATACAAACAAACCCAGCGGCTGTCAACGTACTTGAACAGTCAGGCCAAGTAAAGAAGCATACAGCTTGTGTAGGAAAACACCGGAGCCCCTAGGAGCAATAATTCGCTCTTCTTGATCAAACAGTTTTGCTGTTATCCAGTATTGTTGTGACTAAAGGACTTCCTTGCTGAAGGCCTTTCAGAAGCCAGCAGGTTGCTTTCAGCACAGCCCATGATTCCTTCTGTGCCTTTCACTAACACTTCTTTTTCTCCTCCCGCACTTCTCCTTTCTGCTATGTCTGTGTCCTTAAGTCACAGGGAGAGGGAGCACAGTTGTTTTGATGTAGGACTTGATAGATTTGTTTGCTGCTGCATTCATTTGCTCTGTATCAGGGAGCTGACGGGCCGTAAAATGAAAATTTGCCTTAGATTTTCAGCATGACTGTTTGGGGGCAAATGTGAAAGAACTCCCCATGCATTGCAGATAGACATTTTTTTTCTATGTCTTTAAGTGCGTGCATGTTATGCTGGGCGATTAATAAGGATTCAAACCTTCCTGTTGACTGGAAACGATGCAGATTATGTCTGTTTAAGTTTTTTTCTTCCTTTCTTTGTCTTGGTTTGACAAATCCCCCCACACTGAATTCATGTTGTCCACGATGTTGTGCTGCTGTGATGAGAGAGGTTAAAAAAAACTAACAAAAAAAAAACTGGTTCACTTATTTTCTTCCTGTTGTAAAGGAACCTCGTGATTAAAAAGTGACAGTTATGGATAGAGTCCTGCTTTTCAGGTAATTAGATTAAATTAAAATGCATGTTGTCATCTTGCGATGCCCACAGCCCCTAATTAAAATGAATGTGATGCAAACAACAGGAAGCGTTTTCTTGTTAAAAAACAAGTTGAAGGAGAGAAAGTCAAACAACAGACTGGCCTTTACCGAGGCTAAATTAGAAACCCAACCTGCTCTCGCAGAAATACGGGAAGTGACCACAGCCTCTGGAAGAACACATTATGTGGCTGCGCTGTGGAAACAATGCCAATGGAAAGCCAATTAGGAACTTTATTGTGGTAGACACACAGATTCCCTGATGGTAATGTTGAATGAAACAGCCACAGTCCTGTTTGTGAATAGCGTGGCGGTTGCTTGAAACAAACTCATCTTTCATCCAGGAGACTGGGGTTCAACTCCCTCCACGTAATCGCTTTTGTTTTCTGTGACAGGCGGCAAAAACATGTGATCCAATTTAAGGAAAGATCCTAGTTGTGCACTAGTTATACACTGAATAAATTCATAGAACCTTTTTAGGAAAATTGCTGATGTTGTTACCAGTGGAGAACAACCTTTTTTTATACACTGTGGGCATTTCACAGTGTTGAAAGTAACACGTTACTGTAATCACATTACATTTTTCTGTAACGCAGTAATGTAACGTGTTACTGTACTAAATTGAGTAATTACATTACAGTTATATACAATTAAGTTGTATATAAAGGTTCTTCTTTAATGCAAACTGTGTCCAGGACACACACAACTGCATTATGTTGGTAACACAACTTTGGCTCTTTGCATGCATCTGCAAAAAACAGCACGCCAATGCAAAGCTAGTGGAAAACCCAGAGTGTCATTAAAGCTGTATGGAAGCTAGTCCAGCAGCCAGAGTTTGAACTTTAGCAGGTAGCAAAGGCAGTGATGAGCAGTCAGGTTTGACGCCTCAATTTCTACGTTTTCATGTTAGTACAGTAGAATCACTGCAGCGATCGCTTTAAAGTCTCTGCCGATTTTGTGTTCATATTGTAAAAGCTAAAAGAGACAACAACTTTTTTTATCCAAACTTGTGTAATGTATACACGCACCAAATGTGCTGGGATTCTGTTGAAAATTTATCCTCAAAAAATACACTGTGAACAAAAAAAATGAAGTCGACATAAGTGATGAAGAGCTGGTCCTGATGTTTCTGAAGAAGAGAAGGAAGAAACGGAGATTCTGGGTTCATCAATTTCCAATGAGAAGGCAGTAAAAAAGGGAGAATTTCATGGAGAAGGTTAAGGTTTATGGAGTAAAGGGAATTTTTTTTTCTTCTGGTGAGTAATTAAATAACTTAACTGTGCATTGCTTTAAAAAAAAAAAGTAATGAGAAATGTGTAATATGTTACTGTTTGGAGTACCGACCCCAACACTAACCAAACCAGAGTTATATTCTGTGTCATGTATGTAGTGACGATGATGTTGGTGCAGACTGTAAAATTGTATAATATCATAGCCAGCAGGTAAACAAACATTTAATTTTTTTGGTAACTTTACGGTGTCAAAAAGACAAAACACTGTGTGCTGTTTATCGTGGGCAGTGGTAATGGCCTTGATCATGAGCAGTCACCAAGGTGCTTCCTCTTTGTTCATGTGCAGGCGATGCGTGAGTCGAAAACCAAAGCAGGCCTTGTTGTGGCACAGGCAAGGTGCTCGTGGACAGCACGACACCCCCATTGCTCTTTCCACCTAGTTGCCCAGCTGGTGTCACGGAGCGCGTTGGATGATGGAGCACTCTCATTCCGAGCTGAGAGAGTGCTGAAGGTGAGAGTCGGCCGGAGACCCAGTTCTTTAATCCTGGCTGGCTTCTGCCACCTTGTTTAGCAAGATAAATGGACTTTTGACACTCAGTCAAATCACACGCTGGCCCAGCTTTAATAAACAGATGTTTTGTTTTGTTTTTTTGCATTTTCTCATCTCACTCAACTGCCATGTGATAATCAGTCATCATCATCAAGTTATAATAAAACTTGACTTAAACAGTAATGTCCTTGCAAACCAACTATTAGTCCAAAACACATATAAATGCAATGGCACGGCTATGTATGATTGTGTAGCAACAGAAGCACCAAAAAATAAAAATAAATGTTTTCAAAGCAGTTATATAGTTCATTGACTTTAAAAGTCAAAAAATAGAATTCAAAGGATTGTCAAAAAACAAATCTGTTCTTCAAGATGAGACGTGCACGCATGCTTTTCTGACAGTCGCAACTGTTGGTGTGCTTTGTGGAAGTCCAGGTGTTCTTCAGACAGGCAAACCATGGGGGGCAATTACAGAGGACGTCCAACACCTGTGTCCACAAGTGAGATGGGAGCTCAAGAACATCCCAAATGACATTTTGTCAAGAGCGCTTAAATTCACGAGTGCTGCACCAGGGTCTATTTCATACAGTCTGTCAGAGGTTTTTAGCCGAGAAAAGCCAGTGACGATGCTCTCATCATTTACAGTTACATATTACTCGTGTTTAGAACCAGATAAACACCAACAATTAGCAGACTTAGGGCAGTAAAGACTGCTGCAGAAAGAGTTGTACTAAGAATTAACAATGAAGTGTTTTACAGCAAGCACTAGTAAATGCATTAAAGTTCCTTTTTTCTTGAATGCCTCGCCAGATTACAAGATCCAGCTTGTAAAGTGCATCTCTCACACCGGCACTTCCTTGTACTCTCCGTAAGCACTGATGGCAGATCAGTTCAACACAAGAGTGAACACCATGTGAATCTTTTCAGCTGTCTTTAAAATAAAAGCTGTTTAGTGCAAAAATTATTAAGAGTATACGTGGGGTAGGTTGCCTCTTGAATTCAAATTATGGGGAGATAGATTCTGTTTCAGATGATGTTATTGTGTTCATTCTTGCAGTGGATTATCCAAACCTACCTTCTGCATTCTTTTCCATTATACAACCTGATTTTTAAAAGAGAGACACTGCATATTATCCACAGAAATCAGCGATTTGTAAGTCATATAAACCCTGTTTTATAGAAAATGGTGATAATAAAATCTTGAAAGGTTAAATGCAGCTTAGAAAACAGTAACAAGCAGTCTCAGGTTATTGTCTCCCAGAAAAACAAAAGAAATGTTTTGGGGAGACAATAATGTGACGGAACAGCTGCGGAAGTGACAAGCTAACAGTAAATGGCTAATAGCGTACATGTATCAACATTACTGAATCATATTACACACATTACATGCATCTTTTTTTCCCCTCACAATGCTGATGAATGTTCTGCTTCTTTTAAGCTTATCTCAGGTCAGTCCTTGGCATGTTTTGCTTTGTTCTGTGGCTTCTGCAGCTGTTCCGTCACATTAATATTTCCCCAGAAACACTTCCATTGTGCTTTATTCAACTTTGCTGTGCTTTATGTGCTTTTGCAGTGTTTTTTTTCTATCTGCTGGTGTGTTTTTTTGGAACTTGCAGTTTGTTTGACCTCTCAGAGCCACCATAAAAAAGTTTACTTTTACTCTTTCCTCTTTGTTCAGGATCGCCACAGCAAAACATTCACCTCTGTAGCATCGCCTTCTCACACCAACCCTCTGCATGTCTTTCACAGCCACATATTGTTCCATCGCCTCCTTTTTTACAAGACTCGATATGGGTTTGGGAGCAGAGGACAACAATTGCTACTTTTGTAAGCGAAATATTTTTCCCATTCTCACTTTATGTAGAAATTCAGAACAGTTTGAGGTCTGTTTTGTAACAGTGTTTCCATTCATAACTCAAGAGTGTTTTACAATAGAACCCGCTGATGCTAAGCTTATCATCACAAATGCTGGCTTTTGATCTGCGTGTTCTTCTTTAGCCTTGAGGACACAATCTCCGACCCAAAAAGAACTAGAGTTGTGATTCAATAGACATTTTGACTGAATGTGTCTGAGCTCAAAGATGGCAGCTTCACTTGATGTTTATATATCTTTTTTATTATTCTTTATTGTTTTCTATAGTTTTAGCTCGTATTCACGGAAGCACTAGCAAACTGTTCACTGATGATGGTTTTCAGAAGTGCTCCTCAGCCCATGCAGCGATTTCCACTCGAGCATCCTATCTGTTTTTAATGCAGTGCTGTCTGCGAACTGAACATCACATGTTTTCAGTATTGGTTTTTTTCCATCTCCTCATCTCTTGCAGATATAGAGATTTCTCCAGATTGTCGGAAGCTTTTAATGACATTATGTGCCACTGATGATAGCATCTGAAAGTGGCTTGCAGTTTTCACGAAGAAAGGTTGTCGTCTTAAAAAAGGAGATTGTTTCCCCACAGTCTTCCTCGGGGGTCGAGCCTCTCCTACATGTTTACTAAAGAAAGGACTTTTCTGAGGTTCTCTTTAAAACTGTCCACTGGAGTACAAGGTACTTCATGCTTATATGTTGAATTCAGTATTGATTAAGTATTTATTCCTTCTTTGTTAAGGCAGTTTCTAAAAAATGTAAAGAGCAAACAGCTGTCTCTGTAATGAATATCTTTTGAGACAAGACTACACTTGTTTTTGTTTAGATTCTCTCAAGTCGATCTATAGACAGACCTTGAAAAGGTAAAGTTGCGGGCAATTGACTGGTAAAGTGAGCTCGATGCACCGTAGTGAACACACCGGCTGTGGGATTTTGGCCTTAATGTTTCAGGACTTTAAAACAAAAGTGAAACAAATATTACCTTGCAGCATTAAAGTTCCTTTGTTCTTCCCCTTATGCAATTCTGGGTCACTGGAGGTGGGACCATCCTTGCAGAGGCAGGCTACACTGTGGTCCGGTCACCACTCTAATGTGGGACTAGGACAGACAACCATTCAATTTGGAATTACAATTGCATACCAAATGCATGACTGTTGCAGTACCTGGAGAAAGTCCATGCAGAAAGGCCTCAGTCAGCCAGTGAACCCAGGACCTTTATGCTGCGAGGGGATGGTGTGGCACACCACGATGCCGATGCCAGTCTAATGGAAGACATCTATTCACCCATCTATCAGACTGTCATCAGGATAGCCGAGATATGGCAGCGTCTCAGACCGGCCAACTACTGAGAACTCCAAAGAGAATTGCCCTTACTTACTATAAAATGTAATGCTCACTGGTACTGTACCACCAGTTTTGCTCATACACTACCAGCAGAGATCTTTCTTTCCACCCTTTGTTTATCTCTCCATCTTTTTTTCGGAGACATCTTCCCTCCTGGCTCATAGCATAAATGGATTTTCATGCATCATCTGAGCATGTGTATTGGAGTTGATGGAGTGAGGAGGATGACGCAGATTCCAGCCACACAGCTCCTGTCCTGCACCTTTCTGCCAATTCCCTCTTCCTCCGTTAGCTCCCACCCCTTTTCCTGAGCCTTGTTTCTTGTTTCTTCCTGTTTGGTCAATTGCACTGCTCTATAGACTAAACTCTGTTTTTGCAAAGCACAGCTTTGCATAGGGTTTAGCCTGTCGTTGACTGTATGTATCTGACAGTACACCACATTTAGATAGAAAACAACATGTCCTCTACTCTTTGTCTTAGTTTGTTAGATTATAATTAGTTTGTAGTTTAAAGTTTAGTGATATTTTAAAAGACTTTCTTCTAGTCTGGGTTACTCCAGCTTTAGACCCCACCCACTCCCTCTGTGCCATCAGAAAGAATGAGAACTGATATTGTTCCCCTTACCGCAAGTCAGCTTCCCATTTGATTGCTTATCTCTTTTATTAGCTTGAGGCTATTACTGGCATGGCTTCTTGGCTTTCATTATCCATTTTTATGCTGCAATATTCTCTTGGAATTGTTATCGGAGGCGAGTTCATCTTGTCACGTTGTTTATGCGTGATTGATTTGTGGGTTGCTGATCTCACCCTCCACCCCTTGCTCAGTGCCGGCTCGTCGAGCCGACAAGGTTACTTATTCACAGATGATAGACATCTTTATTAGGAGAAGAGAATGCTTTAAAACCTTAAGCACAGGCATTTATCTGAAGCGCGGCATCTTATGGCCCAACACCCGACATGCCCAAACTCATTCATCACGAGCAGGCCGACGGCCCAAGTTCAGCCTGTTTGCCCTCTCCATCAGCCTGAAGGACAGAGCAAGCCAAAGATGGCAGCAAGAGGCACAGAAGAGCAGTGAGCATTTGTCATGACAGAACTTGGCCTGGGGTAAGTCACTTCCCAGTTTGTGTTGACCACCGCTATTTTTCTGCTCATCAGTATGACCCTGTAGGTTCAGCTTAAGGTTGAAATTTGCTGAGCTGTCAGAGGAGAGTAGTTTTCTTGGCCAAGACGTCTTGGAATCCAAGAAGAAAAACATAAATTAAGTAGGTTTTTTTTCTCTCTCGCTCTCTTTTTTATGTTTTAATGTATCAAGCAAAAGTAGATGACTTTGAAAATACTCATTATGGATTCTACTGGAAAAAGAGAGCCACATTTACCCAGCGGCCCAAGCTTGAGTCTTTATGCATTTATGCCTGTGTAATGAAGTTTTTGCCCAGTAGTGATGGCAAATGTCATTAATGCTTGCAAAAATGATGACTTGGAGTGCTCACATTAGGCCAAAAGTGCAGATGCTACTTGTTTTCTTTAAGACCTATCATTCTCGCCTCCTGCTGTGTATAATGGCACTTGGCATCAGTCGTCGATGACGAGGCGATTTCATTTATCTCTCGCCATTTAGTCTTTTCAAATGTGTGGCACGGCTCTGCGAGGGCTATGGTTATCACGATGAACCTTCACCAGTCAGAATGAAGGGTATGTGTACACACACACACACACACACACACACACACACACACACACACACACACACACATTTTTGCATGCTTGGTTTTTGTAGTTTCTGAGATTGCTTGCTCAGCAAAGGCATTGCCTTTCAGGCTCCGTCTCATCCTGTAGCTCAGTAATCCTGTTGGTATTACTGAAGCCCTGTGAAGCTCAAACAATCCCTAACGAGCTAATAAGTTAAATAAATATTTTTAGCCAGGACAGGTGGCTTCCACTTAGAAATAGCATGTTAAGCATGCAGTATTTAGATTCTCCACGGGGATGTTTCATTTTCATTACTTAGTCCAGTTGATGGCTTTTAACCTTATTGACAAAAAAGGAGTCAGTGTAATTTAAGACTTTAAATGAGGGCCTTACTAGAGATTCAAAATTTCAGCGTTTAACGTGGCACTTCTTTTGTCTTTATTGGCCAGCTAAGTGGTCTTTTCCCAGAGCTTTAATTATTCATCGGTATTAAAGTTTAAATCCACTGGCTCTTGGGGATGGAGTCATATGGCTTTGAAATACAGGTCATTAACATTAAACGATATTAGCTTAACTGTTCCAAGGTTCTTTGTACCTTTTGTCTTGTGGCTCTTGAAATGTGCAGTGCTCACATGACAGTGGGTTGAATTATAACATCGCACACTGAGTTTTGGTTAGTATTAAAAAAAACAGCCCCATCTTAAAAAAACTAACACATTCACCATCGTGTAATATAAACGCAGATGTTAAAATCACATTTTACTTTCCTCCTTTTTTAATGGAATGTGCTTGTATTTAATTATAGGGGGTGAATAATAGACAGTTTTATAACTTCCTTAAGAGCAGGCTGCTCGTTTTCTTCCTTCCCCTAGCTCAGCATTGGTAGCATAACGAGAAGAGGTCGGTGTCGAGCAACTCGATGTGTCAGGCGTCAGTGTGACGCCCGATTCCGTAATTTTTGCCGATTGATTATTTATGCTTGGCTGCCAGTTTACATTAGAGCCCCTGCTGCCCCCAAGAAGATTGCTTCCATGTGCTCAATTGATCCATGTTTGAAGTTTAATTACCATTTGATAACCATTAGCCTTGTTGACATCATAACAGAATGGGTGCTAAAGTGGCTGCCTTGACAGTAATAATTGGTCAGTGTCGATTAGATGCCGTCCAAACACTTGGCTTAACTGTATTTGTGGGAAGATCATAAAGTGCTCAGTGCACTGCCCAGGACACCACAACTTAAAAACAACTCTACAACCCTTATTCACTCAATCCAAGGTTGTGTGTTGGTAACAGGTGTTAACCCTTCCACAGGGTTAGGCACAAAATGGAACATAATAATAATGGATTGGATTTATATAGCGCTTTTCAAGGCACCCAAAGCGCTCTACAATGACACTATTCATTCACTCTCGCATTCACACACTGGTGGAGGCAGCTACAGTTGCAGCCACAGCTGCCCTGGGGCAGACTGACAGAAGTGAGGCTGTCATATCGCGCCATCGGCCCCTCTGGCCAACACCAGTAGGCAGTAAAGTGTCTTGCCCAATGACACAACGACCAGGACAGAGAGCCCGGGGATCGAACCGGCGACCTTCTGGTTACAGATGCGGTTCCCAACCCCCTGAGCCACGGTCGCCGTAAAGTCATGGCAAAATACACCTTTCAATTCTGAGTTTTTATGTGACATGACATACAAAATCCTTTAAATACAACCTTGGATAAACAACAGCCCATGACCTACTACTTGTTTCTTTAAGAAAACTACACCATCATATCGAAGCAGTGTAAGAAGAACTCAGTACACACCATTCAGTAGCTTGTAGAAGCATGTTTGGAAATAATAACCAGAATAATGTAGCTTCAGTTTGTTGAAGTTTGCGGGAGTTTGTTTAATTACAGCTCTCTTAGGTTCCACCACAGTATTCCAATCCGCTGGATTTTGACTGGGATATTACAGAACCTTGAACCTTCATAGAAGAGCTTTCTTCTCTTTTTCAGCCATTCTGTCATAGATTTGCTGGCTGATGTAGTTTCAGCCAAGTTTTAGTGTTAGAGATGGCCTCATGTCTGACTCTGAACCCCTCTGTATGCTTTGATATACAAAGGAGGTCATGGTGGACTCAATGACTGCAAGGTTTCAAGGTCCTTTGACAGCAAAAATAGTCTAAATCCTCACCCCTCTACAGCCATACTTGACGGTTGGTATGAGGTGATTGTGCTTATATGGTGTATATAGTTTTCTCCAGACATGGTGCTGTGCATTATGGCCAAGCATCCCCACTTTGATCTTGTCAGTCCGAAGAACATTGTTCCAGAAGTCTTCTGATGCAACTCTGCAAACCTAAGCCATGCTGCCCTGTTGTTTTTAGAGAGAAGAGGACCCTTGATTATTGCCTACTTGATAAATCATAAGTCTTGGACAAGAATTTGATATTAGGGAAGAGAAAAAAGCTTCTGGGAGTAAAAGGTGGTGGATTTTTGCTCCGAGTCATGAGTGACGATAGTGGTGATGCAGCCCAAAACAAACTCCTGTCTGTTTTCGATGCAGTGTGTGAGTGGATTCACAATGAAGCCTCTGTGTATGTATAGTAAGAAAGATCTGTATTTGCTTGTCTGTCTGGATTCCTGGTCAGGCTGCTAGTTTATTCTTTTTGTCCCTTTTGCTTTCCCATGCTGTCAAACTTAATTCTGCTGTCAGTTTCAGGTGCTGTAAATGTCAGTGCTTTTCTGTCATTCTGCACTTTCACACCATCATCCATCCACTTCCTTACCATCCCCATCTCGTCCTGGTTACCCGGGCCCTCATCCAGGTCCCTTAACTGTTCAGCATCTCCACCAGCACCTTGCTGTCTACCATTGTTAGGGCTATGCTTCAATCATTTGCAGCGATTGTTCTCCCTCTTGTTTTTCAGTAGAACTTGAAGTTAAATGCATGCTGGTGGATGACTTCAAGGCATTTAACCCAGTTAATGTCAAAGAAAAGCCCAAGCACATTCGAGGTCACGCTCCTGACCTGATGTGTCATCTTTTACTGAGGATTGCTCTTTGGTCTCTGGGTCAATGCCTGAGACACAACTCTCATTACCAGTTTTATTATCCTTGACTTGAAGGTTAGGCCAGTTTGACACAGAAGTTCATGTTTGCTCTCTCTGCAAGTCTGAGGTCCATTAAATTACAAATGCGCGTGTGATCAGAAAATGACTTCCGGAAAGCGATCCAAATATATCAGGAATGAGGAAGATTTGATTTTCATTATTATCACCATGGATACTGCCTTGTGTAATATTTTTAAACAGTGATGAAATGTCCAAACCAAATGCAGCCACCGAGAGGTCATTGGATTATGTGCTGCTAAAAATAATAGTGTTGTTAAATGAGTGAACATCAATCTTCCGAATACTTGACTAACGAGAGCAGAGACTGTGATGTTCCACTTCTGCTGGAGAAGCATGTACATTAAAAAATGTACATAAAAATATTAATATGTAACAAAATTAACTATTCAGTGTGTCGCTATTAGGTTCTGTATTCAAGTTTGTTTCAGATTGTTTGAAAAATCACATGACTGACTTGGGTTACGCCGTGAAAAACCATCAACACTGTCACACCTCTGGGTATGATTCACTCTATTGGGTACAGTATGATGGTTCACCAGTAAGCCCATGTGAGTGCAGTCTGAAGAGGACTCATAAATCTTTGCAGTCTTTGATTAGTGAAAACTATGATTGACTTTTCAGGGTCTGATCGATGAAAGCCCTCACCGTTGATGGTTCAAAATGGTATGCCTTCAGTATTGATAAGCACTCATTGGGTGGAAAAAAAGGCTACTTGTTGGATTGCATGAAGCATTTTCGACTCTCAGGTAATGGAACTGTCATTCTTCCTCTCCCAGATAAAAATCGTCCTCCCCTTTCCTCGTTCCTTCCTGCCATCTTCTGCCATATTAAAAAGGGTTATAAATTTAGCAAGGTGGCAACACTATTCCTGAAATAACTTGACTGTTTCTTTCTCTATTGCTCGCTCGAACTAAAACTGAAAAACAGACCCGAGAAATATTTAAAAAGAGAATTAAAAAGATTTTGTTTGTCAGTGGTCAGTATGAATTTATGTTGGTCTTCTGTTTCTTGGGATCTTGTCTCTCAATTTGCATTGTTCATGGTGAAGTGCAAAATTGTGATTGAAATTTTTGTAGAGTGATGAAATGAAATGCTAACATCATAATGTTCTGCAATTCTCGATACATTAAAAGACAATCACCTTCGATAACTTACAGTATCTGTTTCATTTATTGTGGTTTAACACTAAGGTTTTGGACAGACTAGCTTTGCTTGATGAAGCTGTTAATGAAGATGTTGATGTCTCATTTAAAAGTTCATCAACATCATCATCCATGAATTCAGCTTTTTAAATGCTGGTAAAAAACATGCAAAAGTTAGCAGCAGGTCCTTTTTAGTGGAGTTTATTCATAACACACGCGAAAAGACCCAGGAAAACCGAGTTAACGATAAAAACGATAACAAAATAACTCTGAAAACCGATAAAAACCCTGAAAACCATACATTTCACACCTGAGCCTCAACTCTCGCGGCCCGGTACCAAACGACTCACGGACCGCTACCGGTCTGAGGCCCGGGGGGTGGCGACCGCTGCTTTAAAGAGATCCACATTTACATTACAGGTCTCTAAAAAATACAGTATCACTATATAAGGAAACTGTGTCAACTAAACTGCATTAACTAATTAAAATCACAACACTGCTGTGTTGGTGTTCTTTAAAATGTATTCAGAATTTGGCAATCGTAGAATGATTCATCTCATTAATCATGACACACTGCTCTCCCCTACATAAGCTCCCTTTATAGGTTAAACGTATCGGTATCAGTAATACTAATTTGCAGCCACATAGCACTACTTTTAGAATTATTTTTGTGTCTAATGAGGTGTTTCTTTAGATTATATGGGTTGCTGTTGCCAGTTTTCTAGTTTTTTTGGGGTTTTTTTACATATTTTACCAAAAGTCTGCATTGAGTGTTGAAGCCCAGCTGAGACTACTTTTTGCTTACCGCCGCTGCCTTTCCTACGTGTGTTTATTGTCCTTCAACACGTCACATGGGTGACGTCACATGGGTGCTCTAACTCAACTTTGTTTCCAAATTTCGCACTCAATGATTTAGTGTGAATTTATATCCGGTAGTAGCCCTACAATCCAAAACGCGGGAATCATTTATTTACTGTCTTCTGGTGCTACTGAGTGTTTAACATGTTATTCATTTTAAAGTTGTGTAAATTCCCTCTTACCATATTTTCCTAAGCATCGTTTGTTGTTAACCTTTGTTCACTTTATCGCCATTCATGTGAGGTTTGTGGGGAAATCTGTTTAGAGTGACTGCATACATTGTGTATTATAATATATATTATATTAAAGATATAAAAATATCAATCTTTGGTGCCAGTATATTGATAATCATACAATTTCCCCTTCTGATTACAATATATTGTGATGTTGATATTTTGTCCCACCACTATTCATTTTATTCGATTTCATGTTCAGTCCCCTGTAATTGCCTGAATAGCTGATTTACGATTCTTGTCACTGCTGTTTCATGTACAGAACATGCTTTCTCTTTGCCACACTGAAAGTTATTATTGACGTGGGAAGAGCTTTATTTTTATCTATTATTATCCCTGTTACTACTTTATTACTGTGACTCCAGGTTAAAAGAGTAAATGGTGTTGGTGGATAACTTCCCTGATTCTGTTTCGCTGATTTGCTGAGGGGTCAGCACGACATGTGACATGACTCATACTGTATTTCTGGGTATCTTCCTACAGTTATTCTATTTCAAGAGCACCTGGGATGTGTGGGATATTTTTTGTATTTTTTTTTTATAGGCTGTTCACTGACTGCACGCGTGTCAGAAAGAAGGTAAGAGAAAGAAAGTGAGTTATGGAGAAAAGTCTCCAGAGATTCTGTTAAATCTCCCGTGCACCCTAGGAAGAGTGCCATCTATACAGTTGAAGGCACAGGGAATGTAGGAGGGAAAGTGAATGAATATTACAAGAAAGAGGCAAAAGGATGTGGACATGGAGTCCATATAAAATCAGCAGTGTCTCAGTGGGCTGACTATGTGGAGCTCTTGTGCTCAGCTCATCAAATAATGCAACACTATGGCTATTAACATTACTGCATACTGTACCACTCTATTATCACAGTATTTGATGTCTCAGAACTGCACTGTCTATGATCCCTGCATATTACTTTGTAAAAGCTCATTCGTTTTTCATGACTGTTTCGGGTCATGTAACCAGATTGCAATTGCCAGTGTTCAGGTGGCTGTTTGTTAAAGCAGCTTTCATCAATCAGGTTTTTAGATTTGGCACCTGGCTCGATCAGTTGGTACAACATGCTGCCGACAACCCTGATAAATAAACCTGGAAGAACTACCCGTCCCATCTGCCCCTACATATGTCATCTGATGTAACTTACTGGGATGGGAGCTTATACCTTACTGAGTCTGAATCAGCACATGCTCTGCCGCCAAGTGGCTGGAATACATTCATTCAGAGGAGGATGTACATATTTCACTAACAGAATGAGACTTCATTTAAGATTTTAAATGGCTAATGGTCAAATATGCATGATATTTAAGAGCTCATCCATGGATACGATCTATTTCAAATTAGCAGTCTGGTAGTTTGTGTGTGAGTTTTTGATTCTGACCCCCTAATGCACCTGTGGTCTCACGTTTTCTGATACTGCGCATTTATCATCGCCTTACAGTGCAATGCTCTGCTGGAAAACAGGGATTCACGCACATATACTTTGATCCGCATCATCCATGTGTTGCAGAACAAATTGCAAGTTTAAGGCTTTCACGTATTGTATTGTATTGTATTGTATTGTATCTTTATTTGTTTCAGACATATAAAACAAAAAACAATATATACACACTACATATATTTTCATTTACAGATACGAATATATATGTAGATATACACACACACACACGTATGTGTTCAGATAAACAAAAAAATATAATGAAATAAAACAAAATCGTCTGACATAATGTAACAATGTTTGGTCTGAAAAGGAGTAGGAAGAAGTATGAACATACTTATTAATTCCTACCCCTACGTTGCTAGCTAACATTCTGTAACGTCATTATTTTGCTTTTGGGGACAGATACGTGCTTTGACATTGTTTGGAGGGGGGGGGGATTTGTGTCACATTCAGCCAGTCACAAACTAAGGGTTACATGAGATGAGCAAATTGTAGCTGATGTGATACAGGATTATACATTGCAATTACTGTTAGTTTGCAGGTTTGGTTAGTTGAAGACAAGGTAAGAGCAAATTTAGCCGCAAGAAAGTTGACTGGCTGGATAAAAAAAGATCTCCTGAATAGGTTAGCATGAATTACTCTTGACATTTGTTTGGAGAGGGAACATTTTCCGAACTCAGAGAACCTCAGATTTCAAGGAACGACAGAAATAAAACTAAACTTTGAGGGGGGACATGGAGAAGCACTTATAATTGGGGAAATGAGAACATGCATGCTCCCAATTTCCCCTATGTATAGGGGTAAAAACTGAATTAGATTACTGTTTGTATCCTATTGTGTGGTGTGTTTCTGTGTTATAAAAGTTGCTGGTGAGACGTTGCATTATTCAGCAGGACAGCATAAAAGATGCAGCATGCAGGCGGAAAAATTCTCATTAAAAAATTAGAGCTCTTGTTCCCTTATTTTATTAATGAATCAATTTATATATATCATTTAATATCCCTGTCAGGTCTAAGAACATGTCTGGTAGGGCTTAGTGACTTAAGGAGTAGCTCACTGTTGTTTTTTCTATGTATGTGTTGCAATGACAAGAAAAGTGTTGATATACTTTTCTTACACGGGGTAAGAATTTATGTAAACTCTGAATGTATAGAGAATGTTCAACAACAAGCATAATTAGCACTGTGTGCAATGCAGTGCAGTGCCTTTGCATAATCTGCTTTTATGCCAGATTACTGCCATGACACCAGACATCCCTGTGGGATAAACAGTATAAACATCTGAGTCCCTGCGATTCTGGAGAGTCGGTTTCTTCTAAGTTATTAACCAATAACGACAATTATGTCTGCACGTGTCTCGTAAAATGCAATGCTTATTTTTCAGAACTGCTTTTAACTTAAGTTCTGTATCGTGTCAGCCGACATGACATTCCTCCTAGGTGTGTATATATATATATATTTATATACAGCTTTATTTTCATGCACTGCTTTTCAATTATAGCCCCTCAGGCGATGGGGAGGACTCTATTATGTGTTCTCTGGCACAAAGAAACTTCCATTTTCCTCCAAACTTTCAATATATCTTAAGCTATGATGGCCTACACATCCTTATTTCTTCTCTGTGTGGAAAATGGGGATGATAAAAGTGAAGAGGAAATCCCTTTTCATTATTTATTTTCAAAATATATGCTCATTACTTATTATCTACAGTACTGGCGGTTATTATTATATGTATTTTTGAATAAACAAGAGATAACTGAAATCCCCCATCTCTTTCCATAACCTTGGCTCAGACCTGGAGCTTTAGATAATGAATGCAATTAAGGGCTTGCTGCATTAAACCTGCTGGTAAACAGTGGGTTTAAGAGCTGCACAATGTTAGACTTACAGTCAGTTTTTAGGGCATTTATCCATGAGGGAGAAGCCATTTTCATAGATGAAGGGAAACTCTTTCCACACACAGCGGTTAAGGCAGGTATTAGAATAAAAGCACTGATAGTCACTCTGTAAAAGAGTTAGTGCATTAACTGTGTGTGGAGGGCAACTTCAAAGAATTATGTCTGTTATTTCTCTCTAATTAGGAAAGCATGCCAGTGAATGTAGCAGTGATTATTTTGCTTACCAGCAGTATCCTCTAATTGTTGTTTTACACAAAATACAGATAAAATGATCGATTCTTCACTCTGAACATACAACCCAGTGTTATATTTATTTTTCCTTAAAAAAAGACTTTTCTTCTAGCAGATGCATCCAAAAACCTGACATGCTGATAATAAAACCACTCTTCACTTAAACGCATATTTTTGAATAATCAAAAACGGGGGAAAGAGTTTTGAAAAATGCAAAAAAAAAACAGACAACACTAACTGTCCATATTCAGCTTGTGTCTGGTAAAGCAGTTTGCACCCATGTTGCAGAATGTATCGCATTAAATTTTGATGAGGACTGTAGTTTCAGGCTGGACTGTCAGCGTGAAAGCCCCCAGAGGTATCTATTCTATCTCCAAAACAGCGCAGCCACTGAAGGTTCTCCACAAATCTTTACTATATAACATGCCTCCTGCTTTCTTGACAGCAAATAACTTAACTTGTATGTGAGCATTTTCAGAAGAAGACAAATAACGCAACAGTTCAAGCCGCAGGCTAGACACACCGAGCCGAACCATCACAGTTGGAGAGCAGCGGGAAAGCAGAGTTTGTGGGGGTTTTTTTGAGATTGCTGTGCAGCTTCAGAAAGGTGCGTGAAGGCGATACGGTTGACGTGTGAGTGTTGTGGCATACTACGGGGCCATCTTATCTGTCATGGATAGAAAGAGTCCTGTGGCATTTTTCTAATCTGTTTTCATTTTCTAATTTCCTGAGTGTACCAACAAGGTCTCCTGTGAGTGAGTACTTGTCAATCACAGCGTGAAAGTATTATGCTCCAATACAGTCCAGCAGTGATGCCGTAATCTACTTCCATGCACAATAAATTGTGAATTACAGCAGCAACACACCCTCGAGTGATATGTTGTTAAACAATTTGTGTCTGTGTGGTTATTTTTATTGGAGTAAACATAATTGTGCTTTGATTATAATTACCTTTCAGGTGGTTTTCATGTGAATTGAAGCACACCATCAATGGGTTAAACAAATTTTGCAGTTTCTTGTGGAAAAGATCAGTTTTGTGTCTCAAAATGCGCGCACACACGATAATGCTCATTTAGATGTTTGATTTAAAAAGCAGGTTAAAATAATGGTAGCCTGTGACACATAAGGAAATTATAGTTGGACAGCAGTGGATTAGGACAGAGCGCCGAAAACTCTCACAGAACAAGAATTACAGTTCAGGCTCCGAGCAGTCGGCCCTTATTAAAATAAAAGGTTGTAGCTATGAATTGAGTGTGTCGGAAGTTGTAACAGCTAAGCCGTCCTAAATCAAAGCACAGATGGTTAACTTACCTGCTGCGAGTCGTTTGGTCGACACCGATGCAGAGAGGATAGATAGGAAAGGTTTTTATAGAAACTATAGCAGTTGTGCAGAATTGGATACATAAACTCATCGGTTTTTGTCATCAGTGGTAAAGGGAACAATTTACTTGCACATTTGTCTAAGGGGAAATTGAATTTTAAAGATATGGAGTACTAAAAGTGGATTTGGTGTACCAAGGTTTTATGAGCCAGGCAGTACAAAGTGTATAAACTTGGCCATTTTGAAAAAAAAAAAAAATTCAGCTGTGGCGTTGAGACAAATAACTGTCATTTAAAGTCAGTTCAGCTTTTTGTGTGTACTTATTTCAGCATGCTAGCTTTCCACATTATTTGTCACGGCTGGCGGAGGGAGCCGTGTGGTGTGGAGGAAAAGGAGGACCCAAGATGCAGCAAACTGATGATACGAGTGATGTTTTATTTACAAAGGTGGCGGTGACAAAAACAGGCAACGAGGTATGAGTACTTTACAAACGGAAACCTAAACTGGGAGAAACTAAATAGCAAACCTGAGACCGTACAAAGGGGGTGCGGGGCAGAGGGACGCAGAGACAGGACACCATGGAACGCAGATGAATGCAGAGATACGCAGAAATACACGGATGAGTGCAGACGAGCCGACGAGGAGCACAGGCAGACACCAACTATAAATACACACACCAGGTAATGAGGAAATGGCACACAGGAGGGGACACAGCTGGAACTTAATGGGCATAACGAGACACAGACCTACAAAGTAAAACAGGAAATCTAGAACCCGAACCGGACACAAGGGGGGAGGACACAGAATAACTAGAACAGAGGGAAATAGTCACAAAACACAAAACGCTGGGTCAACGACCCAGGACATTATTAATTCCTGCTTGGTAGCACTGGGCTGATCTGCCTTTAATGCAATTGTTTTAGTGCTGATAGCAATGGGCTAGAAATTCTACTCCATATATCTTTAGATATTTAAGCATATACATATATAAAAATGCGCCATAGTCACTGTTTCTTAACTTTCCATTCATTGCATAAACTAGGACATTAAAGCAGCTATCTTTACTATACACTTGCTGTCAGGCACTTCTTCCATAATTTTTTTAATTCTGGGGCATAACAATGCATCTATAGTAGGCCAACAATATGGCTTTATTAGCATTGAGCACATTTGTGAGTCTCACCTTCATGATGGGGTTTTCCTGACCCACCACATGCTGGAGGCGTTGCATTGAGAAGTGGTGACTCTGAACTAATTGACAGGAAACCGGTCTGAGATCATATTAGCTTTGTAATATGATGTAATTCTTCGGGAAGTAGTCATTAGAAATATATTTAAGTTATAAAGGGATAGGCATGAAAAAGTTGTGTAGTGTCAATGTTCCTCAGTTTATATTTACTGGTCAGCTGAGCTAATTGTGACACAACCAGCTGAAATTGAGACTCATCAGACTGGGCGGTGTTTGCGCATTCTTCTATTATCCAACTCTGGTGAGACCATGCATTTGTAGCTCCAGTTTCCTGTTCTTAGGTGATATGAGTGGTATCTGATGTGGTCTTCTGCTTCAAGGCTTAATGTGCATTCAGAGATACTCTTCTGCATACCTTCGTTGCAACAACTGGTTATTAATATATACCATTTTTTGCCACTCTAATGCTTCCTTTTAATGTCAGCAGACTGTCTTGACCATGTCTACATCCATAAATGCTTCACATTGCTGGCATATTATTAGCTGATTAGATTAGGGTGACAATGATCTTTCGGTGTCTGTGTGGATTTGCTTTCTGGGTAATCCAGCTTCCTTACAGACTCATGCATTTTATGTTGATTGGTGATTCCTAAATCCGCTGTAGCTACATCATTGTCAGACAGCCATTAAAAAGTACCAGTGTGCATGCAGCAAAACTAAGTATGTCTGTTTATTTTATTTCACACATACTTTCTTAGGAAGCCTTGCACCTGTGTTACCCACGATGGAAATGGATTTCTGGCACTTTGATTGGAGTTTCAGGTGTGTAATGCTAGTAGCAGCTAATGTGGTCAAAGCTACTAGCCTCCAGCAGAGAAAAAGGGAGAGGCTGCAGAGGTCTGGTAAACCCATTTCTTCATAGCTCCACACTCAGAGATGTGTTCTTTTTCAAACTACATACTCCATTCATTGCCAGTATCACTTGAGGCAGTCTATCAGACTTTGTGGAGCCACAAAAGGGTTTATGCAACTTTACTTTATATTTACTTTATATGTAGTTACCAAGAGCTCATATGTGTGAGTGGTTGTGTTCCCCTTTTAATATTTCCTCAATGAACATCCAAATTCTGAATTATTGCAGCATATTTTATCAGTTTTTTTCAATTTTTAACTGCACCATAAAACAGATTCTTGAGGAGTGCAGAGTAATAATGACTATATTATTATAAAAAACACAAGCAAAATGTTCCATGATCAAATTTACATTATTATCAATATTAATTATTTATCTGCGCAGAAAATAATTTAGATGGTCATTACATGTCAGGAAATCTCTGATGCACTGCATATAACTCTGAATATTAAATGGTCTGAATATTAAATGCATGCAGGTACACATAAGTGTATTTGCTAAAGGACAAAAGAGGAAGATCTGCAGGTGGGCTAAATAAAAGTCATATTATTGGCAACAAAAACACACACACACAAAAAAACCAATCAAATTAAAGCAAATGACACCTTTTCAGAAAGCCAGCAAGGGGTCTGTCAGCCTGATGGAATCCTCATTTCTCTGGACCATTTGGCAGAGTTGCACCCCTCTTTTCCTCGTTCTGCCTTAATGGCCACGCTGACAGTGACATGATATTCCACATAAAAGGAGCCAAGAGGAGCGAGACCGGGTGCAAAACTTCCATTAAAGTGATCAGAAGTTGTGTTGCTTCGAGGCCTTGACAGGGTTGCCCATTATCGCCTTGTCTGTTTTCCCCCCAGTTTAGATTTGGCTAATGCTCAGATTCTGCGTTTAAGTGCAACACGCTTTGCTGTGAGGTTTCCTGGATCTTTATATGAAAAATGGGTCCCAACCACTGAGGCCGTAGCCACTACAAGTACGACTGACACTTGCGAAACTTAATGAGGAACCTTTTCCCCGTGTCTCTAAGTATTTGACCATTTATACCTCATGTTTGTGTTAATGATTTTATTAATTTCTTTGCAGGAAGAAAGAGAAGAAGTTAAAGTCTTATTTAACTAAAAGTAGTAGTAGTTGTATTGGATTTTTGTGTGTGGGGATATTTAAGAAACCATTTCACAAGTGTGTACTTTATGTCCATATATGTGACATTTGTTTGCAAAAATGAAGGGGGGGGGAGGGAGTTCGTTCCGTCGGCACAACTTCAGCAAGCTAATTATAGCCGTCAATCACTGCTGTCTCCCCATAGTTTTTTTTTTTTTTTACCCAGCAGCCCCTTTGTGCCCTTGCCCACTGCCGCCCACACTGCTTACAGCCAGATTAGCTACAGCCAGGCGCCGCAACGAGCTCCACTGCATATGAGAGCGCGAGAGAGTGTGAAAAGAGGAGGGAGGGGATTCGAGGTGCTGTTGATGGGTTTTGCTGCATGCTTTGATGGAGATAGTTGCCCAACATCCATTTGGAGCCCTGTTGAGCTGTTTCTATAACAATGTAAGGTGGAGAATGTCTTAAATCTAACGACACGAATCTAGGAAAAGTTGTGGCAGTGAATGAATGTTCGACCTTTTCTTTCTTTTTCCTCTCATTAGCCTGTGTCGCTTTCATTTACATCAAAGTCACCTTTCCTTTGAAGTTATATCTAAAAGCACTTGTCTCGAGTTATGAAATCACTGTTTGCTTTTTCCTTTGTTGTGCTGCTAAAATTAATTAAAGATTTGCCACTATTTGGAACGCTAGATCAAGTTCAGTAAAGACCACAATATCGTTAATCAGCGCTGATTAAATGCTAGGCGCTATTAATTAAAACAAAGGCAACAGAAGTGGATTATTATAGGTCTCTGTAGGTATACTTGCCTGCTGAGATCTCCTCCCTCTCACCCTTCTTTATTCCTCCAGCTTGTTATTACATTTTCTACACCTGGGGGGCAGTGTTGTCTTTCCTTGTCTCAACTCACAATTACAGTTGCAGTGATATACACAGAAGCATGCTGCTGGATTTCATTTTCATATTACCATATTGGTTGGCCCTCGCTGTTGGTGAGAGGGAAATAGTGAGTCTCCCCCTGACTTCAACATCTTTAGAGTATGTGATGAGAGGGATGTCTGACCCCACTGAGGTAAGATGAGGTTTCAGACAGATGGAGGCAAAACGCGTGCATACATGTATTCAGGATGTGCATCCGGTATTTAGTAATTTCACGTAGCGCTGAAGCTTGCGACAGCCCCCCAGATTTTCTCTCATGCTTTATTTTAGATATGTGTTACTTTTTAAGGAAAACCACAAAAAAGTAGTGGCGAAAAAAGAGAAAAAGAAGGGGGGTTTGGACCTCTAGAGAAAACCAGAAAGTTTTCGATTTTGAAAAAGGGACTTTTTTGAAAAAGGACAATTGCATTTGAATGTGTTTCCACGTGACTCGAACAATGAATCGCCGCCGTCCTAACTTGTCCTAGAGGGAGCAAGATGAAGGTCCAAGAACCGTCTCTCCCATCTTTAATCACAACAACAACCATTATGACTGCTGGAACAGAACTGATCTGAAAACAGCAGCTTGCTATCTGCACCCTGCAGTGGCTCCACTGTGGATACCATTACATGATAAACACCTTTCACTATCAGAACCCAGGCGCAGTGCAGTACTCGGAGTCCAAGAAAGTTGGACTCAGAAATAGCAACAGGAAACTTGTTGGACTGATTCTGTAACTAACTTAAATAGAATCACGCATGGACCTAAAATCAAATTCGCATTTAACGCGCTGTGAACACATCAAGCTCCTGTTATATACTCTTTGAAATTTACTCTGGTAACAACAATAATAGGAGTGCATTTTTGTGATTGGAGGACCCTAATGATCAAATGATACACATTTAGAGAAGGACCATCTAAAAGCACCTGGATTTTTTGTTTTGTTTTTTGGGGGCCTGGAATATGCCAGACAATTTCAAAAATGTGGTTTAGACCATGACCACGCATATGCCATTACTCCCCGAGAGAGAGAGACACCAGCTTTTAAGTGTGATTGGCTCTTTGGCCACCGTGGAGACCATTTTATTACCCTCACTGGTCTAAATCTCAGCAGGCTCATGACCATGAGCAAATGAATAGATAGTGATGTTCTGTTTACCTGCTGGGTGAAGAACTTCCACCATCAACAATTCAACAAGGCTCTGCTTGTACCTACTGTGAGATTAACTATGCATTCAATTTCTATTAGAAGAGAAAGTGATTCCAGCAGTTCATGTGCTGTGAGTGCAGGAAAAAGTTGCAAAGGTGTGCAAAGAAGCAAACTAGGTTCCTGTCAAACATAATATTCATCCCCCGGTTGATGAACACGATAAATCCGACTCACCTGTCAGCTGTTATCAAATCCTCGAATGAACATTTTGCCACTTGCAGACATTATTTGCACATCTTTATGACCTCTTCGCACGTTGCCAACAATGACATCATTTCGAATACACTTCCTATACAGGTTTTCGCAGGTGCATGGCCAAAGATCTTTGTTGTAAAAATAGCCACTGATGGTTAAATCAACTAATGCTTTAACTCAAGGAACTAATTCAAACCATAGGTATGATATAGTTTGTGTTCCTAGGGTGAGAAGGGAGGTTTTAAGCAACAACGTTCCCACTCTGTTACATTATAGAGGAATATAAAGCCTTAATGTGTCTTTGACATGTAAATTTTAAAAGAAAGAACTAATGATTATGAAGCCAGTGCATAAGTTTAATAAGGCTGATCTGTAGCTACTCAGCTGCCTACATTCTCAAGTGTTTGGGCTGCTGGCCTATTCTTTATATCACTTTTGCTCTCTGCAAGCCAGATCCTGAGGATCAAGGTCCTCTTTAAATCCAATGGATACCAAACCTTAAAGCTGTCCCTTCATAGCCTGGACTCCGTGGCATGCTTTAAAAAACATCTTAAATCTTACCTATTAAGAGAGGCATGGAATGTTTTTGTGTTTATGTTGTTTTTCAATGCGATGCACTTTGTGACTAGTTTCTTGTTAAAAGGAGCGAGGTCTCCTGTGAACAACCCAATAGAAATACATTTTAATTCACTGATGTTTCACACTTTCTCATATCTATCATCATTGCACTGCCCCAGTCAATTCCTCATCCAATGGTAAACGGACTGCTTCTTTTCTACTCTACCTGCTTTATATAACTTGCCTCATTTTATATGCTTTAGAGCAAGTGTTTCCTATCGAAGGTTCACACTTTGACAGATGCATTGCAGAGCAACTTGTGGATTGAACCACCAACCTTGTGATTAATAAATAACCTACCTCCGGAGCTACAGCCCCCCACTATAATTAGCCTCTATTCCATGTGCTTTGTGTCTCAGTGCTCTTCTGTCATTCTGCCTTTTAGACTCTTGCTCAATACAACCCACGTCCTTCACATCTGTACCCCATCCTGGCCAGTTAGAGACCTTTTCCAAGACTCTGCCACTTGCCACTGCCAGCAAGTGGATTTCAGGGGGTTCTGTGATACTTCCTACCATCGTTGGACAACATCTGGTTTGTAACAGAGCTTCATCAAAGTTTAATCACCAAATTGTTTAATTTTTAAACTCAGTTCTTCAATAAAATAAGTTCTTTCAAATGAGCTTTCCTCTTTGAACTGAATGCAATCCAATAATCAGTCAGCAGGAAGGTAACAGGGTAACACAACACCCAATTTTCAAATGAGTATTCATGTTCTCACAAAGAACATATACTGTCAAAATAAAAGAATTATATCCTCAGTATAGACAATAAAGGTTTGTTTTATCAGTGTGTTTAAGTTTATTAATAATTAAATAGCCCAACCAACCCTGTTTTTTTCCACAAAATGTACAATATACTTGGAAATGAGTGATATCATACACTACATTTGAACTTTAAACCTTATGTGTGTGTTAGTGGTTAAAGTGTGAGCACAAATTAAAGCCAAGAGGATTAGAAAGTATAAAAAAAAGTACATCAAAGTTCTTAACATTGTAAATCTTAACTTTTAACATTGTTCTTGAGGTTCCATTACATGAAAGCATGTGGTAGCGTTCCATAGTGCCAAATACTAATGCCTCTACTGAGTTTTATCTCTTGAGCAGTGAGGTTCTGTTACTCTTGTGTGGCCCTGGCAGTTAATGAAGGTGCCAGGTCCGAGCCCCGACAGGTAAAACAGTGGTTTTTACCAAGATGAACATAAAGACGTTCAGCCAGAGGCTGTGTACTGTTACAAAAAGTGACATTATTTTAAAGGTTCTGTTCTTCAGCTTCTTTTCCTTACATCTTTCTCTCTCTCTCCATTTTCTGTCTTTGTCTTTGTGTTTTTGTGTCCCTCTTGCAGGCTCTAGTGAACACAAACAGCTTTTGTCAAGGGATTTGTGGATGTGTACGACTTGAGACTGAGACTTGGGAGCACTGGGCGTGCCTTTTGTTAATAGAATACGCATGGTTGGGTCTCCCTGGGGCTGTTAGTGATGAGGGGAATGAAAATGTTAATGTTTTTGGAGCTGTCGTGGGTTCTCAAAGACCTCTTAAATTAAACCTATGTACATATACCCTGCCCGAGAGGAAGCATGCATTTCTTTAGAAGTGAAATATCTACGTTTCAACCCATATTTAATTGTTTTTACTGCAAAACTAACTCAAGTCATCGTTGCAAGTTCTACTGAGACTTTGTAGGTTAGGCTATTACTAAGATACATACATCTATGTAGATCCAGAGAGGAAATATATTGCAGTCAGATACATAGGTTAGACCAGAGAGGCTTCAGTGGTGCAGTCGAAGAATGTCTTCGATTTTCTTGTCTTCATCAAAAGCAACACTGGCGTGGACACACCGGACTGCAGAAGTTGACTTTTTATTTACGGTCTCACGAACATCATCCAAAGAGGACCTGGCAGATATTCAAGTAGTGTCGGGTTCCTCAGTGTTTAGTGCTCGCTATAAATAAACATGTCACATCAGGAAGATATTATTACTGTTGACCACTATAGTCGGGTAGTGTGGTAAACAGAGTGGCCACTGTTTAATGATCATGTCAGGCTGACAAAAACGACAAATCAGCACAAGGCTGACACTAGTAGCTGCTGTTAGAGTGCAGACAAAGACGAGGGGAATGACTGCTGTGTGATTTGTGAAGAAAATGCGGCTGCGTTGCACACATTACTCCAAAGGCACAAGCTAACCACTAGATATCTCTGTACTTTCCTGAGTGGAACAAACAGATAAAGTGGCAGTCTGCTTTAAGGATGTACTCTGAGGTTAGCCTTGTATAGCCAGTATCCACTATATGAATCATCTTTTCCAATACAACGATCACACAATCATCCAAACATGCACTTGGAAAAAAACAAAAAAACCCTACCATTCGGTCATTTACACCCGGCTGATACTCGTTCACTTCCCCTTTTCCATTTATGCGCCCTCACCAAAAGATTTAATTTATACACAGTCGAAAAAAAGAAGAGTTGTGTGGTTTCTCTAACTCCCTCTTTCCTGCACCAAGTGTCAGAGGCAGTTCATATTGGTGCGGCAGAAACGGGATAAAGTATTTCTGCAAATATCCATCTTGACAGTCCATAGATCAGAGAGGGAGGGAGCACTTCAATGCGTGTTCACCAGAGTGAGCGGCAGTGTCACAAAGGACGTTTTCCATGCTCTCTCCTCTTTTCACCTCAATTTATTATTGTCGGACAGGTTTTTCTATCAGCGAGTGTCCTGAAATGGAACAATGTAGATTTTCAAAGCTTTATTTAAAGCTGTGTTCTGTTTTCCCCCTAAGCTGCTAATTTGTTTAGCGTATATTCATCAATTAATCAATTTCTATCTCATGAAACCACAGGGAAATGTCTTTGCTGTTATATGCTCTTCCGTTGCAATGTATGGGAACAGAGTCATGATTCATGCAAAATGGTTGGGCTGATGCCAACTTTATCTAAAGCCGGATCATCAAGGTGAATAAATGATTACATACAAACAACGATTTTGGCAATGCTGTCGTTCTTTTTAACCATTAGTTCCAAAAACCACAACAGTGATAGAAAAAGGAACATCAGGGCAGAAACAACATAAATTGGTAAAAAATAAACAACAACAATAGAACAGGTAGATGTTAGGATGTGATTGTGTGTGATAAGTGTTGCATGAGCGTGAGTGCTGTGTGGGTGTGTTGCCTTTTAGCACCTTAAATACCACGCCATTGTCATCTCTGAGTACCAATAGGTGGAGCTGATCAATCTCCAGGCCCTCCACACACCAAAGTGCACCCCCAGCATTTGAGACGCTAACCCCCTAGTTGCTCCCGATGGCGGCTGAGCATTTTGAACGACAACTGTGTCGTCAGACGTGAAAGTCTGTACGTGAATGGTTGAATGGCAGACATGCTTTAAAGCACTTTACTGAGCTGAGGTTAAAAGTGCAGATTGCTTAAAAAAACAACCAACTACATTATTGACCACAATCAGTAAAAACCCTCTTTATGAACCCTGAAGCAGCTTTCTTTTCTTCTTTTTCTTTTATGGTCTTTTCTGTGTAATGCAAACCAATCTGAGCAGCGTTAAGGCACCAAAGCACCAAGACCGGGGAATTATTTTATCTATTTGTAATCAGTGTCTGATCCTCACTTTTACAAACATTCAAACAGGCATCGTTACTTGTGCCTATTCTCCAGTGAGCCATAACTGTTCCACAAACAAGCTTGGAGATAAACTCAAATCTCACATCAAATTTTACTCAGCATTTCATCAGTGCAGTCTCACCATCAAGTTCCCAAATCCTGAAGAGAATGCCAGACTGTGTCCTGCTGACATGTGCAGTCGTTTGTAAAGTATGCCACAGCTGAAATGGTAGGATGATGCCAGGATGTGGCTGGTTTATCTTTCTCAGTCATTAAGCAAGTGTGCAGTGCTTTCAGCCCACCATAATTAGACTAACAGTTGTAAAAAAAATTTTTTTCCTGAACTCTAGAAATTCAATATAACATCAAATAGTGAGGATACTTCAACGGAGCTGCTGGTTGAATCAAAATGGCAGTGAGTGTCCAATTAGTTTCAGATATCCTATTCTTTTCCGCTTAGTATTAATGCCATGTAAACCAACAAACTGATATCAAAAGAGACCGTCTGGAGTACCACACATGACTGAACACAGTGGTACAGTAATTCTACTTTGAGAAAGCACTTGCTTTACTTACTAGGAAGTACTTGCAATCGACCTCCAACAGGAAAAAAAACTCAACGCCATGACTGTGTCACATTCCTGGGTCTATTGACCCAGCGTTTTGAGTTTTAGGTTATTTGGATGTTTTAAGTTCTTTAGGGTAGCTAAGTTCATTTGTTTATTAGTTTCTCTTTGTGTTTTTCTACCCCTGTATTTAAGTTACCTCACCCTTTGTGTTTCATGCTGCGTGTCTTATGTTATCAAGTTTGTATTATCATGTCTGTCTCATGTTTCCTGTTTTATTTTGAAGGAGTCGTGTGTTCTTTGTGGAGTTTCACTTCCCTTGTCCTGTCATTAGGCTCATGTCAGTCAGCTGTTCCTCCATGTGTTCCCACTTCCCCTAATCACCTCCTGTGTATTTAAGTCCTCTGTTTTCAGTGTGTCATTGTCAGGTCGTCTGTTGTTCACGCCAAGGTTTCCATGTCATGTTTCATGTCTAGGTTTTTCTTGTTGTTTATTTAGTTCTCCCAGTTTAGGTTGATATTAGTTTACTTCAGTTTGCCTTGCCCTTTCTTTGTACCTTTTTACCAGCCTTATTAAACGGCTTGCTTTTTGTTAATACTCAAGCTTTGGTCCAAGTTCCTTCGTGTCTGCATTTTGGGTCCACTCTTCACAATTAATACAGTCTGCCACCGCCAGACTGTGATAGACTGAGCAACCACCAATTTTCCTTAGTCGCACGTAAGCTGCCATTCTAATTTACCTCTAGTGTCACTGAGCAAGTAAAGACACTACGACTATTACAAAATGATCGTGTATGCTATCATTTATAGATCACAGAAAAATGAAAACGTAATATTGAAAAAAAAAACAAGTAACCAATACAGTACAATGATATGGTGTAAATTTCTTGTATTTTTCATGTGTAAAATCCCTGCAGTGAAGCAGACTGTATGTTTGCTGGCACTGGAGATGCATGTGCTGCCTCATGCAGTCACTTCATCTGGCACATTTTCACCGCCTGCACATATGGATTGTCTAAATGAACAAACTCTGGAAGTAATGCCTAACATAAAGTGACAGGTCTCATTACACTTCATATCCTCATTAAGAGTCCCAATCACGATTCAGCCCAGGTTCACATCACCAAACTCAAACAAATTTATTTCCTTCACTTATCATATTCCATTCCTAAATGATATCCCAGGGTCGGAGATATCGCTGATTATCTATCTCATTTTGGCAAGTTGTGAAATAATCAGCCTAATTGCTGTAAACTTATAAATGCTGTGCAGGTAATGTTGCATGATGGATGCACTGACTCTGACAGAGGTGAATAAAAAGAACCACCGATGAGTAGGTTCAATATACATCAACATTCCTCAGGGCTCCACGTGCACATTTCCAGATAAACTGTGACTTTACAAAGGGAACATTGCCTGCAGATGCATGAGCAGTTTTATTAGTCTGATCTTTTAGTGCAGCCCTTTTTTTTTAAACTTTTGGTCCACATACACAATTTTTGGATAGAGCAACAGTTCATCCTTGATTCCTCTGCAATTAACAAAGCTGTCTTCCAATGTTTGTATTTGAAAAAGACTTTAGCTTAACCTCAGAGAAGAGCCCTTTGGATTTTACTCTATGAGTTATGTACAACTAAAAAAAACAGAACCAAGGTGGGTGAAAGGTGATAAATATGTGCAGTCTATTTCATATTTTGTAGCTATTTAGTTGGTGTGTTTTCGGTGTGAGTTCAACCAGTTAGTTTAGCTGTTCTCCATCTATTGCACGACCAACCAAAGTGACATCCAGAGGTGGCAAAAGTAAAGGCATTATGTACTAAAGCAGAAGTACAGTACTCAATATGTACTCAAAGTAACAAAGTAAAAAGATAGCTCTTTGGATTTTTCTGCCAGCCATTTTTTTTGCAAAACTAACTGAACCTTGTACAATATTGGTTTGATAATAAAATGATATTAATAAATGAGAATACAAACTTTACTTCAGTTTAAAATTGATTTCTAATGAATGTAATCCACTTGAATCTGTTAAGTAGAAAATGAGCAGAGAAAAAGAAGGAAAATTTTAAAATATCTCTATTTTCTGTTGCCAACATTGTCGAGGGTGACTTTGCCTCTAAACAGAAAATGAGTAGGCAATGGTTTAAAGTGGGATTGAGAAGGTGGGGGAACTCTAAAATCGGTCGTTGTGGCTCAGCAAGAGGTAAAGAATCTCAATTTCTATTCAGAGCTCTGGTAGTTTTTCTTTGTGTACAGGCTGTGATCAGCTGATCTGGGCTGCTGGTGCTCTGAGGTTTATTCCTCTTTGTCGATTTACACATCTGAATTTAACAAGATGTAAGCTGGTGTTTTATGAGTTGTCCTGGCTGTTTTCCATCATCTACATCGACAGGACACTGTTTATGCTGTGTTCACACTGTTCACATCTCTGAGTGAAGTTAGCTCTCCTCCTTTTCTCTCCCTGTGAAAAATAGCATCTGGACGCTTAGCTAGCAACACAGCTAGCTACCATGTTGTGCGAGAAAACTGCACACAAAGTTTGTGTTTGCTGATGTTTGTTGAGCTGATAGAAACTCTACGTTTGAAATAACCTGCAACTTGAAAAACATTACGCCCTTTACGCTTTCTCGCTCCTCACCTCTCTTTCGCAGTATTTTAGCATCTAGCGCTAGCCAAATGCTAAAATACTGCAATACTGTAACCTATTGACACCAGAATTTAAATACCTTGGACTCCCTATCAGGTTTTGGAACTGAAGAAGCCTTTCGGATGAGTGACGAAACATCTTCAGGAATATAAAAAAAGGAGTTCAGTTGGCTTCAACCATGACCTGAATGTCTGAAAGCCTCACAGGCCATCAGACACCATATGACTTATTGATATTTCTGTGACAGTCTGATATAAGCCTATAATAACCACTGATTTCATTTCCAGTAACCTTTTAACCATGCACTTGCACATTTCCATGGAAGTCCATCAGAGAGATTAGGGGCTGTGGTCTGCACAGGATTTTATCATGATTTTATTCAATCATGGCTTTTGCTGCAGGCTGTCTTAGAAGTGTGTTGTTTTAGTTTAAAGAACACACTTTGAGTCTGCAGGAAGTGGAATAGTAAGACCATGAAATTCCAGATATATCGGACCAGTTGACCACATACAACACTGTAACTTCCAAACCTCAAGACATACTTGCCAAGCAAACCACAAGAACAACATGACTGCTCTCCAGTGAGCACAGGCCTGCTATTTGTCATACATACAAGTAGTTCCCATGATCAAGATCAAACATTCATTATAATATTATAACTATGTGTGGGGTACATGTTATAAAGAGTTGGATTTCAGTTCTTTTTCTGTCCATACCATACTTTGTCAAGTGGTAAAATTATCTATCATTATATTCTGAATGTTGTGTTTTGACATGAAGGGCCGTTACACATGATATGTGCTCTTCGTACCAGTTTTTTCTCCTGTTGATGTAGAGGAGATGTTGGATTTCTCCATAGCGGATAGCTGAGACGAGGGGATATCAGATAGCCTCAACACTCCAAGTGATCAATATGGGATGGTGCTATGCGATAACAAATGACTGTCATGGGGCACTCATTCAAGAAAATGAAAGCCCATTCTCCAACCCTGAAACAACAGAATTCAGTCATTTTTCATCCTTGGGGGGGGAATGTGTACCTGTTATGGTTTCCTTATTTTCTGTCATACTGTTACAATGGTAAATGTTTATATTAATCATGAACAAAGTTTCAGATAATAAGCTCAAGCAATTCCTTTGACCTAATAGGGAGAGAACTTGTTTCGGACATACGACGAATAGGAAATATTTGAACTGTTAAATTAACCAAAGCTACTCCTCTGAAGTTCAAGAAAAAAATATAGAGCTGGAAGTTACCATAATTTTTGCTTACTTAACAATTGTAGCTTTTATGAAAGCCACAATACCAGAGGTTTAGTAGCTAGTACCAGTACCTGTAGAATTCAGTTCTACTAACACCTGTAGCAGCTTTTGCCTAAAACAGAAAATGAAAACCCCCAGTGCATAGGCCTAGTGGGGGGCAAACTGAAGCTGCTCATGCGGATAGCCGTAAGCAAAGGAGACGATTTTTATTAGCTTTCTGGTTTCTGTTTGTAGTTCTCTTGTTGTCTAAGCCATCGGTCTAGTAGACTAGTTGACAGATTCCGAGTTTGTACCAAATAGACTTCATTGAAGGCAAACCATGATGCATGTTGAAAAGAATAAGTGCATTTTGCTACTGTTAGCAACAAAAACACTGAGTTTGGACCATTTCCTACTTGGGCAACAGAAGAAAAGATTATGGCCTTAACGGGCTAAATAGAGACGTTTTTGTGGCTCTTTTTGGCCCCCTTTTCTGTCATAAAAATTGTTGCTTTTAGGTGATAAAGTAAATCATCATGCCCCTCCTTCTTCTAGCTTCTCACCAAAGTAAATGTTTTCCTTGTACAGTTGCACAAACAATAAATCAGTAGTGGTGGGCTGATGTTATTTGCCCTCTCGTTCCTCTCGCTCACGCTCTCATATATTCACACACGCACATCACAGACACAGACAGTAATCCTCTTAAACTGCTTTTTATGCAACCATTTGTCATCCCGCTGTTGCATCTTGGGAAAATTGCAGCCCTACAGAAAAAGAAGGCAATGAAGAAAGACAGAGAGATAGCAAACAGAATCACGTAGCAACCTTTTGTAAATGGCCACTTTTCAGAGTCATTAAAGAGGATCCAGTAGCTCAGGACTCATACTGGCAGTGAATGTCTTCCCACGCATCTTTCCTCCTAATAATCACTGTTAGCGTCGTGTAATCTCTTTCAGCTATTGACATCAGGGGGAATAAGGTGGACCTGAACCAGAAAGTAGTTATCCTTATCATTATTCTTCAATTAAAGGCCATGGGCATTAGTCTACAAGAAAGACTGGGTAAATAAAAGCCTTTTTTTCCATTTCAGTTGACTATAGAGTTAAATCTATCAGATATTTGTAACACAGTATGGATAGATCATTTCTAATTTTGCAGCCTGCTATTATTTTATTTGTCTGTGTTGGTAAATCCACTTGATTAACTATAGAAGTGAAAAACTGAAACATACACAGTACAGTAGATCATAACATTACAGTTAGAAAACCAAACCAATTGTGGCTTGTTTGGAAGGTTTCCCAAGAGAAAGTTTCTTCCCTCTTAAAAGAACGTGGCAGCATAGCTTACATTTGCAAAGTTGCATCTGAACAGACCCCAAGACTTCTAGAACAATGCCTTTTGGACTAAAGTGCAGATATTTAACCATAATGCGCAGAACAAGTATGGCATAAACCAAACACAGCATATTGTCACAAACATCTCATATCAAGCAGGATGGTAGAAGGGTGATGATTTGGGCTTGTTTTGCAGCCAGAGGACCTTGACAACTTGCGATCTTTAATTCGGCCATGAACTCCAATCTGTCCAGCAGCTAAAGATTGGCTGAAATTTGGTCATGAAACTGGATGGTGAGCCCAAGAACAGCAGCAAATCCAAAAGTGAACAGTAGAAAAGAAAAGAATCAAGGCGCATTGATCAAATCAAAGTTCAGACCTCAACCTGACTGAAATGCAGTGGTGGGAACCTAAGAGGGCTGTGCATGAACAAATCTCGCAAATCTCAATGAACTGAGGCCACATGGTAAAGACGAGAGGGCAGAAATTATTGAGTGACTTATAAAGTCATGCAGAAAATGATTACTACAACTTCTTGCTGCTAAGGTGGTTAGACCTTAACAGCAGTCAGTTTTTCAGGGGAGCCCTGTGAAAGGTTTCTTTTTCTCATGACTGCATGCTGCTTTGCTATTTTCCTTTTTCTCTACCTCAGGCCACCATACAAACTAATGGCTGCAAGTATGGCGATGTTGGTCAGCCACCATGTTGGTCCAGATGGAAATATCTGAAGCCATTAAATGGCCCGACATAAAAGAAGTGTCCAGAAAATAAATCCTAATGACTCTGGTGATCTCCTGACTTTACCTCTAGCACCACCATGAAATGGTGATTTGTCATATTGGTTAACTACCATGGCCATTACCTCTTAATTTTAATTTGAGTTTGGCAGACTGCAGGGGCTCTCACAGCCTGAAGGGTCTATAATTATGTGTGCTTTGGTATTTCAGTGTTATTTTTCAAAATAATTGACAACCTGAGCATTTATTTTATGTTTTGGCAGCCCCACTAAGACTCTAGTTGACTGGAGACATTCAGGTAGTATAAATGGATAGACTCACACGATGCTTCATTAATGCATGCCAGCATAACAGCTGTACTTAAAGGGCATTCACCGAACAGACTTGGTTAGTGCAGCTATCAGAGTTCTCCAGAGAAAGAATAGCACTTTTGTCCCTGTTTTAATGCAATGTCAACACACTTCTTTTTTTTCTTTTTAAATCACCAAACTTCTTTACCGATAAGCCCGAATAATCTAAAGCAACAACAGAGTGAGCTGCGACTTAACTCAATTTATATGCAAATGTAATATTTTCTGTGTAATGAGCTTATTGTATTATGTCAGCACTGACTGGTGTTGTTTTGTGTCATTCGGAATGAGAACCGAAATCAATATCGCTACCTTATTATTCCTGTTCTTCAAGATGGTCAGAGATTTGCATTGTGCGCTCTGCGTTGGCCTTAAATCTATGACAAGAGCTAGCAGTGCTGAACATAAAGGGGTGAACATAAAGGGGGATTATGTTTGTTAGCATTCAGTTCACACAACAGTTTCCTTCGGTGGCTGTGAGTTGCAAAGCATTGTGCCAACATGTGCTGTTTAAAAGTGTGGATTATTTGTAATGTCATCAATACACCTAATTGAAAAGTCAGCTAAAGTAGATGAAAACTGTTTGGAATGATACCTTTATGCAGTGTGTGCGTATGTGTGTGTGTGTGTCCCTTGTGGTTGTACAATGCGTAAATGATCCATGATGCATGTCGAACTCTTGTGTCAGCACTTTGCAGCGAATAGGTGTGATAAAAAGTGAAAGAGTTGTGATTAGTAAATGTGCATTCTTTAGATCATAGCAGGTACTGTGCACGTTTGCCTGAAGTATCATCAGTTATCACTGTATTGTTCTTTATGGCGTTGTCCTTTCATCCAATTCATAACTAAGGTTCAAATGCTATTAACGTTATTACAGTGATAGAACACACAAGAGATTTAAAGACGCATTTTCATCTGTTAACTAGCTTGATCTTGGTGTTTTGTCTTTTATAAAGGGAGGCTCACTCAGGCAGTGTTTTAAATGTTTTTAATCCAGGAGCCTGGCAACACAGCCTTATGTTAACTGTAAAGCAAAGCAATTAAGCTCATTATTGTGTCTTCATTTTGCTTGCCAACACAGGAGTGCAGAAAACGCCACAGAGCTGTGACATTTCTTATGGTAATATTCTCACTTTGTACAAAAGTGAAAATGGAGATTGAAGGTGTCAGCAAAATGTAGGCGCACATCGACCACTTAATGTCTTTGCTCATGACAGCAATATTAAAGTAATACCTGGTATACTTTTGCCATTTCGTTTTAGCAGAGTTCTGTCTATGTGGTGTTTTTCACAAGTGCGATAAAATGTCTAACAGGAAAAAATGCAAATAAAAAACGACATATTTTAGATGTAAGGAACGACTGCTAGTAAAGCGGGGTGGTGTATTAGCCGAGCTGTTACAGGAACACATAGCGTGATGACTGTATTGACTTTTAGTGGGTAAAAATTCTGATATCAATAACTACATTTACTGCAGACAGTGCAGGGAGAATTTTAAATAGTGAAGTCAGGGCTGCTTTGCATACAAACACGATTGATTGCACGAGCTGTGTTCACAGCTCCTATTTCTGTGTTATTTTATATAAAGCAAACATAACTACATGGAATAACATAGGTGGATGATACCTGCTGACTTTTTAAAACTTGTTTGTAGTTTAAGTCATACTGACTTGCCCCTTTTAATAGTGGTATCAGAGACTGTCCTTCTCCAAGGGTCATTAGTCAAAGCTGTTATTATGACCTACTGTTTTTTATTATTAGTGCTGTTAATCTCGTTAAAACGACGTTAACGCCATAACTGCATTAACGCGGCAAATCTCCGTTAGTGAGTTAGCATGGATCGCCCCTGTGTGGGGGTGCACAGTGTCAGTGCGTTAGCTCGGTTAGCTCATTAACGTGTTAGCGCCGTGCAGCCCCACGTCATTTTAACGAGATTAACGCTGGCAGCACTAATTTTTTTGTTCAGTTTCAAACAATCTTAAGATTAAGAGAGTGAAGTTGTATACTTAAAATGCACGTGTGTTATAGATAAACGTGCTAACTTGCCAAGCTAATTTGGTGACTAATGCTAACCAAACAACTAGTGAAAAAGGATGTAGTGAGTTAAAGCAAAACTTAAAAATCATCCAAAATGGGCCTGAAATTCAACTTGTTCCAGTCTAAAGTCTGTTATATTTGTAGCTCCTGTAGCTTCCTAATAGACTTTTTTGCTTTATGTTTTTTTAAAATGTATTTTATGAAGAGAAACACATTTACATTGTTTCAGAAAATGCATACTTAGCCTTATCTTGTTTCAGAAAATCAAACAAACAACTGAGATATACTACTGTGCAAAGCTCTTGTGCCTCGGATGGTGTGTCCAATGGACTTGGACAGTTACCCAAGTCCATTCTGGCTCCTTGGGCAATATTCTGGCCTGAAGGTCTTTCAAATTTTGTTTTTGGGCATTGGCTGCTTTCGCTTAAGACTAGAACAATACTGTATAATGTCTGTCTGATGGGCACATTTGCCCTCCTACCAGCAGTACTGTGACTTCAAGGACAAACAACATTATTGGTGATAGGCGCAGATCATCTGTCAGCTACTAGCAAGAAAGAACTGCTGGTGCCACAAACCTCGTGAAAGTTGAGTGATTTTCCCTCAAACTGCAATCAGTTTCCCCAGTTTGAAGAATCTTATAGAGCTCAGTGATACCAATCCTCAATCCCCCACTGTTACAAGGCTTACAAGACCACCCGAACCACGTCAAAACATACTTTTTTGTGCTGCCTGTCTTTATTTTTTATGCTGACCTTCTCCTTCATCTTGCTATACTCTGCATGGAGGTCATTGCCTTTCTGCCATCATTCCTGGTTGAAGATTTGTAAATTATTATTACTTCTGCAGGTATCATCTAAATATTTATTATTACTTAACAATGATGAGTGGTGGAGGACCTTTATAGAACTATTCCTTCAGGAAAAGTACTGATAAAACACCTCTTAGGTGAGAGGTGAAACTTATGCACGAAACCTAAAGAAGTCCAAAGGCTTTCTTGTCCTGTGAGGACCTCATATCGCAAAATCTCGCTAAATAAACAGCTTTTAATTATCTTGCTTGCCCTAACAGAACACTATAGTTTACTATATGGAATGTTAACATCATGTTAACAATTGTTTTGCACACTCACCCTGTGTAACAGTGTGCAATACAAATACACTTCTTCTTCTTTTTTTATTACTAAGTTAATATACTGTGTTGTGTTGTTTGTGTTGCGTTGTGATGTGTCATATCGTGTCGTGTTGTGTTATATGTAGTGCTGACGTAGGACAGTTTTCCAATTTCATTGTACTACTGTACTATGTATGACTGTGCAATGACAATAAAGAGTTATCTTATCTTATCTTATCTTGTATGAAAAATCTACTTCACGTAAGAAGGTCTGTACTTTGCTGAATCCAGTAGATGTTTAAGTAGGATGAGATTCTGAATGTGATGCTTGTTTTTTTGCTAGCGCGCCTCCATAGTATAGTGTTTAACATGTTTCATTTGACAACCAAAAGATTGCTATTCTTTAGGGTTGCACCAGGACAGCCATTCAGTGTGAAACTCTGCCAAATCAAACTTGCAGAGTAACCTGTTGTGACAAGGAAGCAGCTGAAAGTAGTTTTATCCCAGTTAGTTCTTCTACTGACATAGTAGAAGTACCAAAAACATTTTGCCATCTATTTCATGATTTTATGTTTTTTGGATAATTTTCTGGAGATCGTGTGAGTAAACCGGAGCATTATATCACAGCATAG
This sequence comes from Aulonocara stuartgranti, assembly GCF_965226115.1. Lineage (NCBI taxonomy): Eukaryota > Metazoa > Chordata > Actinopteri > Cichliformes > Cichlidae > Aulonocara > Aulonocara stuartgranti. Next base: position 33,553,625 of record NC_138941.1, read on the forward strand.
TTCCATTTCCCCCCCAAAACCACTTTGTGAACATAACCACTCTGGAAGCTGTGATTCACTCCTTCCTTAAGCTGTTGCTTTTGCAACTCCAGTCACGAAACAATAAACATCTCTGACAAAAACTGACATGTTGGCTTACAAAATGCAAACAATAGGAGTTTATAGAGGCTAATTTAGTTGTTTTCAACAGCAGTGACACATTGGAGGTCTGGTTCCATTTCTGCCAACAATGCTGTAAACAGCTGGTACTGATTCAAGAGGAAAATTTAGAGATTTATCTCAAGTGTGTGATGTTTAGAGAAACATTGCTGGGAGAGGAAGAAGCAGAGAGAAGAAAGCTAAAATAGTGCTGAAGAGTGAAAATGAGGCAACAGTAGAGGTGGACGGACAGAGCTGGTCAACAAACCCTTAGTTTCCTCTTCACCTGACACTGTCACGATACAGGCAACATGGAGGAGGCTGAAGATGGAGGGCTGGAGGAATAGCAGTCAGGGGAAAGGAAAGCAAGCGCAGGCCAGACCCTGATAACGGAGAGCTGTCGGGGCTCAGGACAGGAGTGGGAGACATTAGCCAAATCCGGACGGATCACAAGCCTCTGGATGCAATCCAGTTTTGCGGGGCTGCGATAAGGAGGCTGATTATGTGTCACCCATCAATTCGCCCACCTCCTGCCGCTGTCTCCCTAGCCATAAATCCACTCATGACAAGCTCTGCTCCTCGGCAAATCACCCCTCTCTGCTTCGTCATTCTGTTCACTTCTGTCTGTAGCATCCTCTCAATGGTTTGCTGCTAAGAGAAAGTAAAGATGGGGATTAAGCAAGTCTGGAAGTGACTGCAAGGATTGGTTTCAATGTAAAAGAGATTAATTGATAGATCCTTTCTGAGGGAGTCAATCTTTCTGATAGGCAGGAGTGGAGTTTCTGGTTGTACTGAGAATAACACTTTATAAGCAAAGCATTTAATAAAATGTCAGAATCAGTAAAGGCACTTTCAAATGTATGTACAATAAGGTTATGAATCTTAAAATCTGATCCAGTGGGCAAATCACTGGAAAGAAATGTTAAACAAGAACTGATTATAATCGCTAAAGATAATCCTTTATTTCCCCCAAATGATCAGACAAATATTAACAGATCTAGAATTAGTTTTTTCTTTTTTTTCAGCAATTTCCAGATGTCTGAGTTCTGCATTATTACATACAGCTTTTTGCGTTCCTATCTCTTGGCAAACTAATATTTTTCCTTCCTGTTCACACAAAGTTTTCCTTAAATAGTCACTTCAAAGTGGCATCCGCAAATTACAGCTGGTTAAATGCTTTTAGCACTTATTAATTACATTAGGAAACCAAATTGGGCAGCCGAGCTTTGATTTATTACTCAGCTAACTAGTTTTGTCACTCTGGGAATATGCAGATGGGGGCGGATGTTAGGATGTTCGCCATGAGAAAGATGGAGAGAGACAGCATGGCCAAACTCGCCCTGACCCTTAAACACATCCCCGTGCTAACCTTCATCTAAAGCAACAGAGTCCTCTCGACCCCCGCGGGGTGAAGATGAACACATTCTAGAGTTGAATAAAAGCAGAGTGATGAATAACGTGTAATTTGTCCCTCATGGGTCACTCGTTTAATCCCTCCTCACTTATGATTTACCAGGTCTTGCAGGCCTACATCCTGACCGTGGCATAAAATGCCAGTAATTATTTGCAGAAAATAAGCACAAGAGCTTTATAATTTCAGTTTGCTGTACTATAATTTATCAGCACACTAAGTGTAATCAGACACCAGTTAGATTTAAAACTATACTCTAACCATCAAACCAGTGATGCCACTGATGACATAAAATTTAATCAACCATTTAGAAGTATACGTATCTTTTAAATTAATTAATTTCAAAAGTTTCACCTCTTATCCGAGAGGTTTTTTATTAGTACATCTACTGATGGAATAGTTCTATAAAATTCCTCCACTGCTTATAATTGTCAGCTAATGATAAATATTTAGATGATACCGATTCAGATTTCCATGCAAGTCTTGTAACATTGGGGGATGTGGGAATGGTATCACTTAGCTCAACGAGCTTCTTCAAACTGGGGACACTGATAAAGAAATGATTTTAAGTAGATGTCAAATCTAAGGTCCAGTACTTCACTGAATGACATGTTTTTGCAGTATAAGGGAAAATCACTCAGCTTTCATGAGGTTTGTGGCACCAGCAGTTCTTTCCAGCAAGCAGCTGACAGATGATCTGGTCCTATCACCAATAATGTTGTTTGTCCTTGGAGTCACAGTACTGCTGGCAGGAGAGTAACTGTGCCCGAGCAGAGTATCAGTGATAAGTTTGGTTTAACCTGTTGATTCAACATAGACGGCTCATGAGGAAGTGGGTGGATACTGTGCACTTCTAAATCATTTCTTTATTTTTTGCAAGGAAAATAGGAAAAAAATGAAACAGGAATTCTGATATTTGACCCAGACAGACATTAAACAATACTGTGCAAAAGTCTTGAGCCACCCCCCACTTCCTTCTATTTAATGCATGCGGAGATTTAGGAAACACTTGTAAAGATGCATGTATTCAGTGTATAAAAAAAAAACCTAGTTTGTACAGTTCTAATGAGGTTTATTTGGTATGACGATCACTGCCATGCTGAAAAATGACGCTCTTGCTAATCAGATGCTTTCCAGATTATTTTCTATGGTGGATCAAAATCTGATGGCAAAGATTTTACTGGTATAATTTCATCAAGTTTGTTAATCACCACCTCTGGCTTAAATGCAGTCTCAATGGCTGAGTCTCTACCATGCTAAACAGATCCCTGTCCACTGTTGTGCCTCTCTCCTGACTTCATCTGTGCATGTACAGTCCAGAATGGAAATATTCATTTCACTTCTGGACTGATAAGACTTGCTACCATTAATTTTACCCTTCTTGTGCAGTTTAGCAGAACTCAGCCTTTTCTCCCCTTTTCTCTTCCTTAAGAAAGCTCTTGGCAGCCACCCATCCACTGAGACTATTTCTGATTATTTCTTTGACATGCAGTTGATAGAATAGCTCAGATATGCTGAGAATAGCTGAGATATGCCCAGTTTTCAACTAATATCTCTTTGGAAATCACCTTGTTGGTGCAAAAATACTATTTTATGTCTGTCAAACTGTGTGATGTGACTCCACTAAAGGAATAAGAACAAATTATGTGTTTTTATGGCAAAGTCCTTGAAACAAAGTGTCTAAAGATGCAATTTAAGTTTCTTTCTCCTAAGTCGTAAGTTGTCTGTTGCTGTGTATGTAGACACAACACTGGTTCCTCGAATTTTGTGCTTTTTGTTATGCTTGATTCATAGGTCGGTAGTAAGTGGCTTAACAAATCCCCCCAAAATTTGGTCAGCTACAAGGACGGGACTGAAAATGAATTAAAAACAAACAATATCCAAAGAAAAAACGATATCTGGGAGTGCTATTGCTCAAGACAGCTTCAAAAAATATCAAGAAACTTTGACTCTTTGGATGCAAAATAAACTGAAATGGGGTGGCTCAAGACTTTTGCACAATACTATATAGTAAATCTGAGTCATAGACTTGGTTAAGGCTCTTTTGCTGAAGTACGGAAATATACACATATGTCAGGAAATTGGCATATATTGGTTTCTGTCATCATTATTTTGCTGTATCCTCACTATACATATTTGTTATCCAGAAGCAGTAGTTTAATTACCAAAATCACAATGTGCTCTAAATTTATCAGCTCTGATTATGGGACTTCCAGCCTATGTTTTCTTAGACTGATAAAAACATGATTTCTCTATGTGCATGTTTATTTTGTTTAAGGTTACAGTCCAATGAGCTCTCTCAGCCACTGATGCTAAGGCACCCTTGTAATGTTAATAAGTGAACATGCTTTGCATTTGAAAATCAATTTGTCAAGTTATCGCTGGTCTTTCCATCCCAGCGGTGCTCTAAAGGTTGTTTCACATTCCATGCCACTGAAGGTGAAAAAATCCCCAAGATGATCAAATATCCTAAGTGCCGTGCTCGTTCACTGACTGACCCTTCTGTTCTCTCTTGGGGTTGTGGTCAGCGAACATCCAGACTGTATTAAATAACTTTAAAATGCTCTTATATAAACTTTTCTGAAACCATTTTTAGTTTTTTAATGTTACCTGAGCCAGAGATAACATTTCTTACAGTGCTGTTTGAGTATGTGCGTTGGGTTTCACAGGGGTTAAGTGCCAACGCCGCCAATAATTTTCATTAACTTTAGGTGATGGCTTTAAAGAACAAGTGCACAACACAAAGCAGAATAGCTAGATTATATCTGATAGATAACTTAAACAATTTTTCATTGAAGATGTTGTTGTTGAAGTTGTTGAGGTGCGTGTTTATCAGCTAAAATATGCTATGAGTGTTTCCGGACCACAATAAACCTTGTGAATGGTGAAATCTTCTTAATGGACTGTGAGTTTGCTGTAGCCTTGAATTTCTCATACTACCTCTGCATGGATTCTTGCATCTCTTTCTCAGATTTGCTGTGATAAATGGCTGTCAAACTCCACCCCGTTTCTCTGCTCAAATGCTGCTTTATGCGCAGCCCCCAGTCACCGCTGCCCCGTCTAATAACTCTTCCCATGTTTAAGCAAAGCGTGTGCCTAATAGACTGATCTCAAATCACACATTAGGGGACGCTGGAGTGAGCTGAATGTCACAGTGCATTTATCTCCTCCTTGCCCCCCAACCAACCCATCTATGCTGGGACCATTATTTAACCTAAGAGAGGTCAGATCCTCCCTGTGAGGCTTGAACGGAGCATGAATTAAGCCGAATAGTGTTTCCATCATTAATGTAGCCATTGGCTGCTTTAAAAGCTCTTGGAACGCTACCGTCCTGAACTGCTTTATGGGTGTCACCGACCAAATGGAATGACGGCGGGTGGGCCCGACAGCATGTGACTCCCTCACCTGCCAGGGGAGGGGGTTGAAGGGCAAGAAGAGGGTAGAGAGCTGGGATGCTGCTAGGTCAGCACTTGGCATTCTATGAGGAGAGTAATGATCCTTAGAGAGAGATCTTCCCCTCCCTCCTTCCCTCTGCCGTCTGTGCCACATTATATATTTAGCAGAGTTCTCTTGGAGGTATTTTTAAAATTTCACTTGCTGTTGATTTAAGTTTTTCTTACAGTTTCCTTAAAAGAAGAAAAGGGGTTGTTTTTTTCCCCAAGAAACACCTAAAGCGAGTACAAAAGAAGAATAAACATAGCTCGGGGCATTTCAGTCCATCAATAACAGAGATTTTGACAATAGAAATGTTTTATAGACATGTTTGGTTTTTCAATCAACCCTAAAATGTGCATCAATTCAATGCACTTTGGCAAGAAGTTTGGAACTGGAAAGAGAGCGAGCTACAAAAGGGATATTTTTTTATTTGACGCTAAAGATGTTTGAGCAATGAAAGGAACAGAGAAAAAAGGCTTTTGTATTCTGACTTAGAGTTTAGCGTTCAGTCGACCAACGGGAGTCAACATCAAGTGGAACAACCTGAGAAATGTACAGGTTGCAAAACAAGGCAAGTCGTGTTCTTCCTTTATCGACATTAAACTGGGTTTCATTGTTAAATTTCATCAGGCTTATAACATAATCGGTGTACAACATTCCTTAGCATTTTGGCTTCTTAGTGAGAGAATTATGCTGCAGGCTAGCTTTCAGGAGCCAACTGGACAGCTAAATTTGGATTTACCCAACAATGAGACCAAGATCCACAGCTGTGTGACCATATTGCATAGAAGACATGGCAAGACATGGCTTATTTCATATTCCCCCAACCATCTGTGATGCATAAATAAAGCTCCAGTTTTCTGACATTCCAGCAACCAAGAACTTAGTTTGTAAAGACAAATGGATTAAATAATGAAAACACACAGAAACCTCAGTCAGGTTTAGTGACTGCTAAAAACAGTGCAAATCTGATCATAAGCAGACGACTTAAACAGATGTTCTGGCCTCTGTTTTTTCCCCCTTTCTTTGTGTGCGTGTGTGGTTTTGGTTTAATTTCCATCTGAGTGTCATGGTGTAAATTAAAAGTTTATCTGGGAACACAATGTTGCAAAATTGAAAAAGGAATTATAACACGGAATAAGAATAAGAATAAAAATGCAACTATGTTGGTTCTTTTGCAACTTTGTAATTAGCTTGGCTGATATCCATGTCTCACGGTCTACCAGGGTATCTGGATGGTATTGTTTTTAATGCAGTCAATAAAACAGATGCTCCTTTTGACAGTAAAGTGACTTGGAGACACTGTATTGACTTCATTTTTTGTAGTGCACTGCATAGCTTAAACCAACAGGGGTCATTCTCTACCGGCAGATGAGGCCAGCTGAGCTCAGCGAGCTGTGAAAGATGGCTGTCATCAATGTTCCCTCTAATTTTTCATGTGTCTGAGCGAACACACAAACTCCCTGAGCGGTCCCTTGGACCACTGTGAGCAACAGCAGACGTGTGCACTGTGGTCACGCCAGCATCGAATCCATCCAAGTTAATGGTTTATTAAAATAATCAAATTACAGCATTTATGTTAGACTACTTTTCATTAACTGCTTTAGCCCACATACAATGAAAATTTTAAAAAATCTTGTTCATGACTTGTGTAGTATGTTAACACTATTGGAAGTAAAAAAATAACTTGAACTCCAATTTTGAAAACACAACTTTCTTTCTTTCTTTCTTTCTTTCTTTTTTTTTTTTTTATAAAGATCTGACTTGTATTATGAGTCTGTGGTCTGGGAGAGAGTCCTTTATCTCTGTCTGCAAAATACAGTATATAATGACCAATGCTGGGCAATTAATTATATAGTTACTTCTTCAAAAAAAGTAACTGAGTTTTGCAAACAAAGTTTTTTGCAGCTGTTTACCTAAAAACTATTAAAACTATTTACAGAACAATCAGCTGTTCTGCATCAAATCTGATGCCACACAAATTATTTGTGCCACTCCTGTTGTTCTCCTTTATCTCATATATGAGATAAAGGAGAACAACAGGATGTATCACTCCTGTAACACCTGTAACATTCAGCAGTCGCCTCATTGTTCTGACACACACAACAAAACTACTGACTACACTACACACTAACTACACAAGATTTGCGCTAAACGTGGAAAATCTCTCACATCTCAAACCACCGCCGTCACTCCTAAAACTTCCCCCCGTTTCTTAACAACTAAATGCTGCCGTGTTGCTATATCATTTTTTGATTGGTCGATATGGTACATTTTTCGCCCAATTGGAAAGGGTGGGGGTTTATTTGGTTTTGTTTTTTGTTTTTGCTCACAGGTGGAGAGTGCTTTCAAGCGCTTTCCTTATAAAACGCCCTTTTTACCGTTTCTTCCCGCAGTAAATATAAACAACGATAGTATTCAGGAAGAAAACCAAACATTGCATATATTTTTATCATAACTGTTCCGTCTGTCCTGCTTACATCTCCAGTGGTTGTACACGTTGTCATTAACGTGGCTTCACTCCACATCAGCCACGCCGCTTTGTCAGCTAAAACAGCGGTGTCGGCATATAAGGACGCTGTCATAGCCTGTCAACCACGTTGATTAGCTGCGTATATAGCTTATACAACACTTTTTTTTGTAATGGTGGACATCACAGCGTTTACTATGTCATCTGTCCACATTACACCCTCCTGGATTACAGTAACCATTATAGGTCATAACCAGAAGCTGTCAGGACTCATATTTCTGGTAAGGTTTAATAAATTTATTTAGCCATACACTCACATCCCTAAATATGACAGAATCCGTCATCTACCAGGATCTCAGCCTTTTCATTTTGTTTATTTTTTTTCTCTCTTTTTTCCCCACACAGTCATAGCCATGTACTCCATGGTAAGTGGCAAAGCAGTATGATGGCATGAAGGGATAAAAATTACACACTAATTCAAGCATGAATAATAATTGGTTCTTGTTACTCTCTTCTTTGAACAAAGCTTTGCTTTGTTGGATCAAAAACATGGATTCTTGTGCTGATTTAGGGCCAGTGAAGCTAAAGCATCATCCATTCTGACTTGTCTGAGTTAGCTGTCACAATGGATGTTGGCAGTGTCAGCTAAAAGCTCAGCTAATGTTTGGGGATGAAATAAAGCACCAAATAACACAGCTGCAACATAATAATCAAACCACATTATGCCCCTAAGCTCGAATCTCTGAGCAGGTCTTTAGAAAACGCTTTGATCTAGTTTGTCCAACTAGATGTTTTTAAGCTTCATGTGAAAGCTGATAAAACTGGTTCAGGGGGTCATCTTGGATCTTTGCATGTGATGGATCTTTACGAGGGTCCTTTGAAAGGAAGTTATTTATTATACTATAACACTTCACTGGTGACCTGTGAAGGTCTAGCTTAACAATGATCTACACATCAGCTGATTCACATGCAAGTAGAAAAAGGTTTGGATACAGAAGCAGTAACATCACTGAGGAGAATCAGAACATAGGGAGCTGTAAAGGTTTATCGATGAGTTAAAGGAGCTAAAGGACCTGTTTCCATGCTTTGCATTGACTCTGAAAACCAAATAAAAAACAGAATAAAAATACAGACTAAATGACATATTGGCATATGTATGTCAGCTTTCCCAATGCAATTTTGCTTTTGCAGCTGCTCAACAACAATAAGATCTGGCAACCTTCCATCCAGCAAATGGCCCTATTATTTTTGCTCCTCACTCTCCAGTTACTCTGAATAAGCAGAATTTATCTATGTCAAACAGCCTTGTCTGTGTTGTTCCTTATTTTACCTCTTCTCTTGTTGTCGCTCCACCGCTACTGCCACCCACGTACACAGACAACCCAGCACAACCCCACCACGTCAGCCTTTGCTCTTTAGAACTTGCCTCTCCCTAATGTTGTCTTTGAATTTGCAGTTTTGACTTTTGTTGTATCTTTACCTCTCCACAAGTTTCCTTTCTTCCTATTTTCAAAAAATAATAATGAAATAAAACCAGTTTCAATGTATTTGCCAGTATTTGGTTGTATTGTGGTGTACCACAGTATTCGATGAGTTTGAAAAACAGCACAATAAAAATGGGGACTTGGACTGTTCTTTTAAGTAACGGGCAGTTTTTCGATGCCCAATGTGTGGTTTTAAACATTGTACTAAAGTGTATTCAAATAAATGTGGTTATCAAGGTGTTTACATTAAAACTTGAATGAGTTAACCACGTGTTTGGCGTAATTAGCACTACTGAGAGGGCTAGCTGCCTGCTCTGGGTATAACATTGGCACAGTCTGCACCTAATGATTTCATCACTTCATAACTGTCTTTCCAACTAGGTCATTCATTCAGTCATTACTCAGAATCACAAGTAATGACTAATTATCCCAAAGGGTAAAATATAACAACCCAGATATTAAAAACTTTTCTTATTAATGTTTTCCTGTCATTTTTTCATCATCATCTTATGTCCACGTCACTGCTGTGCTGTGATATTAAAAATAATAAAAGATACATTTGTCAGTGGGATTTCTGCAAAACATAATCATTTAATTTAATCACTGTATGTCATGGCAGCTCTTTCCCTCAACTGGAGAATCCTTAAGTTAACCTGAGCCTTTGATTTTAAATGGTGATGACATGGCTCTTCACATCATTACTGCATTAATATGCAGTTAAGACCTTCACTGCCAAATGTAATCTGAAATCACTCTGGTGCACTTAAAATAACAGAAATCGCTGAAGGCACTTATATGGTCCTTAAAACGAAAATGTAAAACAATCAAATGTGTCTGATATTTGACGACGCACGGTGTAACGTTACCTTACCTAAACCCTAACCCTGACTAAAGAGTAAAGAGGACAGTGTTTATAGCTATTACTCATTTCCACGTCTCTTCCCTAGTTGACTTTTACATCCACAACACACAGATAGACCATGCATTTGTTGCATAAAACCACAATATAGTATAGAGACAAGACTACTACCCCCAATACTTAGGAAAATACATTAATGTAATGAAACACATATAGAAAAGATACATATACATTTAAGTACATTACATTATGGAATTATAGTATAATTACTTTACACATCTCTGATCTGGCCAGTCCTTGACCTTTGCTTACAAGGATTTAACATCTGTGATTAATTTGATTTCTGCTGGACGTGTGTTCCACAGACAGGCTTCCTATGGATAACGCCAATTATCCTATTTCAGAGCTACAGCGTGGTATTTCACAATCACCATGCTTGGTGTGATGCCATCACTATCTTGTCTGTAAATGGAAAAAGGCTCTCTGCAGCAAAGCTGTTTATATATTTGAAAACTAATAAAAACTCTCAAAGATAAATATTTTGGATTTGACATTTATATCTGACAATGTGACAAACAAATGGGCTCCGATGCCACCAAACAGGCTTTTGAGTCATTATTTTCAGACTGGCTGTGTAAGGATGCCAGGTGCTTAATTGTAGACGGTGAGCCCATGCTGTCACACAATATGAAAAATTAGAAAATATCATGGGGATGTCTAAATAGCTGTGCTGCTGGAGCGAACGTGCGGTGTCACATTAGTGTAGATCACCTTATGTTGCAAATTCTCAACCATATTTAAAAGCAACTTCACGCACTTATCATATTTGAGTTGTCTTAATTTATTTCTATGAACTATGAATCTTAACTTTTAATTCTTCATTCTTAAGTTAATTTTAAAACCCTGAAGTGGGCTCTGTTTCTAATGGAGAAAACTTTTTCGTTTGTTTTGTTTTATTCAAATTACATTCAAGATAATTATTCTGTAGCAATCGGTGGACATCATCCAAATATGCAGTTACAGTTGCCGCTGCCTTACTAGGAACAAGTACACATCATATATGTGTGCATCATCTGCATAAAGCTTACAGCCAGTGTTGAGACGCTGACAGGCAGGTCGTAGACAAACACTAACAGCGGTGAGCTGAGATCCTTGGGGAATACCCATTCTGTTTTTTGGTAAAGATGACTTCTCTTGGCCAAACCTCAGACACTGTTCCCTTGTTTAAAGATATGACTTGCAGTACTTACAGGGAACCACAGGTTTTGAGTCACGGCTACAACAGTCCCACTCTTTAGATGATTGTTGGCAAGGTTTTTTTCTTGTGTTTTTTGTGCCTGTGTGCTCAGTTTGAACTTGATGATGGTTTGAACAGAGCAGCTATCGAGTGGTTTTAGTCTTAATGGATTGCATTTATATGTAGCGCTTTTCAAGACCATCAAAGCGCTTTACAATTCCACTATTTATTCACACACTGGTGTAGCCACAGCTGGCGCACAGCTGGGGCAGACTGACAGAAGCAAGGCTGCCATATCGTGCCATCGGCATGCCAACACCAACAGAAATTCTCTTGCTCAAGGACACAACGACCAAGACAGACAGAGCTGGGGATCAAACCAGCAACCTTCTGGTTATAAGATGAGCTTCCCAACCCCCTGAACCACCGTTGCCCCGAATTTATTTCTCAGTTTATACTCAAGAAGTGCTCATTGCTCAAACTGCTTTATTTTCTGGTTTCCTATAAATTCATCCCGAAATTGTAAAATAATGTTTGAACAGCTGCTTAGAAAAATACACTTTTATGTACAGACCTGCCTTCGTTTATTAATGAGAATCGGATGAACATCAGTGCATGCTTATTCTTCCAGTGTGGACATTCGAATGACTTCATATCTGTGAATTTAAGCAGCAGTGTGCAGTGATGTGTTTGGTGGCGAGGCAGCACCGTCTGTATTTTTGCAGATGCGAGTCTGTTGCACGCTCTTTGAAGATAAGACATGCTCCCTGATCTAAGCTCAGTGATTATTAAAAAGATACCTCAAGTCGAATTTGGCAGCGCACATCACCATCTTCATAAAACTACTCAGCAATGTATAAGCACGCATAATTTAAAATGTTCTAACTGACTGTGACAGTGGTCCCATTTTCCCTCTATAGCTTAACAGTTCTATTCATAAACAGACTATAAAGAAGCAGATCAATGTGTGATTGCTAAGTAATCACAACGCTTTTATATTTTTATACTTTGTCAGTGTGTGCGCACCTCGAGTCGAGTGCCTCCATTTCACTTTTTACCAATGCGGCGCCTGTGACTGGAGAAGCAGATCGAAGCTAATGTCTGTTCCATAAACACTATCCGAGCGACGTTCCACTTGATGGGTTTTTTTATATATATTTTTTCAGACAAGAAAAGTATTTTCCTATGCTCTGTTGAGTTGATGCATAACTATTATGAAGAAAAGCAAAACCACCCAGTATAGCCAACCACCAATCAAAACTATAATGCACATATGAGTCATTCATTCTTCCTCCCACACAGTTCAGCCGAGGTGAAAACAAGTAAGGTCAGATGACAAAGTCAGGTCGCGCACGCAAAGTGAAAACCCCAAAATTAAACATAAGATCATTCTCTTTGTTTTCCTCTCCTCATATTTTCCTTTTTATCTCTGTCCAAATTTACACACAAAAACACTGCTTGAGTTTTATAGAACTGCTTCTCACTCAGATCAGAAGATGAACACAGAGTTGAACCCGCACAGGCTTCACAATTGAAATTGACGTATAGTTTCTCACATTAGAAGGGAGGTTCAAAGGCATCCTTCCAATGCATTCATATTTTATTTTTAAGGCGCCCATGTTGGGCTCACTTAGAGGTTCAAAAGCTGTTCTCTCCAGCTCATATTTTTTATTGCTGTTACACCATTTTTCACACATGACAGTTTGCTAATTCACCTAATTTTCCTCCTTTCCAACTGTTTACGTATCACCATCATCACATTCGAAATCGATTGCAAAAGCCAAGGTAAAACTTCTTTGGTTCAAACAGCTAAAGTCTAACAAAATGGGAATGTTTCAGTATAACTAAAAAAGGGCGATCGTGGCTCAAGAGTTTGGAGTTCGCCTTGTCCTTGGAAGGTTGCCGGTTCGAGCCCCGGCTTGCACAGTCTCGGTCGTCCAAGCCTTCACCCGTTGCCTACTGGTGGTGGTCAGAGGGCCTGGTAGCACCAGCCTCGCCTCTGTCAGTGCGCCCCAGGGTGGCTGTGGCTACAATGTAGCTTGCCATCACCAGTATGTGGATGACTGGTTGTGTAAAGCGCTTTGGGGTCCTTAGGGACTAGTAAAGCGCTATACAGGCCATTTACCATTTAAAAAAAAAAAACCAAAAAAGGTCCTCAATGATAATAGAACAGCAGGTTTTAAGGAGGGTAAGACCAACGTTATCTGAATAGACCTACATGATCAGTATATACTACGGGTTTTGTGTTTGAACATTTATATAAGTGGCAGGTTTTCTGTGTTGTCCAAAAACAGCTTTTTTCTGCTCATTGATGTTGAAAATGAAGGACTGCTTATCAGCCAGCATGTAGCCTATGGAGCAAACTCTTAGCTCACATGTGTAGAATCACATGAATTCACAAGGCTACAGCATAAAAATCTCCAATCAAAAATGGTCCAGATTATGATTATTATTACTCCCTAGGATGCTTTCTCCTAGACTAATATTTCCTTCACTCAGCGTCCATCAAAGTCCTGAAAGTACCACCAACGCTATAATTTGAATCCAGGAACTTCTTGCTGTGAGGCAGCACTACTAATAAATGAGTCACTTTTCTGCTTTGGGAACTAACTTTTTATATTTTGCATCCAGTAGCCTGGATGCACAAAGTGTTTGCATACACATTCTTTCCATGTCTTTTGTTTTAAAACAGCTGTATAATATTAAATTGTGGTAGATATTCCCACCATTAAAGCTTCTCCTTCTGCCATATTTTCACAACAGCAAAGAAGAAAACTTGTCTGCAATTTGATTTTTAATTGTTTTAACAAAACCATGCATCTGCTAATCCTGTAACTATTCCGTCATATCCAGGGCATCTGCACTCATGACTTTCGTTTCCATTCCCTAAGACTTTCAACCAAAATGAAAACTACAACCCAGTGGAATTTGTTCCAGTCAATGCACTTGCTTGGTGTTTTAACCATACTAGGAAAGGTGGTGTAAATGTCTGCATTTTTCATGGGTGATGCAGTAAGGAATGCTGTGGAGAATTGAGTGTTTAGTGGAGTAGCTGGCTGAGAGGGTTAGATCTTCTCTGGCGAGCTGTGGCGACGTCGCTGAAACAGAGTAACCATTTATCATAAACTAAAAACTTGTGCCATTCTGCTGACTCTCAGCATCTTACCATCCAGCCAGACTTGGGAACGTCTTGCTTCATTTTTATTTACTTATTTCTTTAGATATCTTGGAACCCACCCCCCACCCCCCCACCCCCTATTTTTAGTTAATTAGGTAAAAGTCCTCTGATTGGCTGATATTCAACAGGACACGCCTTCTTGAAGCTTGGTGAAGTGAATCAATGAAGGTCATCCTTTTAGGAGAGGCCATTATTACAGTATTAATTGTTAGTGAATTAAGTAGCAGTCTGCCTTCAAGTTCTCGGTGTGTTATAGACAAAGTGACGGCAAAATAGAGATAATGAAGCTTGTCTTACACTGTAAATTAATATTAGTCAAGTTTATTTACACTGCTCATTTAAAAACAACAGCAGCTGATCCAGTCCACTTTCCCCATGTTTTTCATATATGAGTGATACTGTTAGACTTGTGACAGTAGAGTAAAGATGTTAGCCAAACTCACCCACATGATTGAAAACCTTCCATCCCACCAGAGATTCTGGTCATGTTTGTATAAAAGTGTTATATGTGTTATTGACATTTCTCTGTCTCAATGCATTTAAAGCAGAATTCTTCCTTATTTGCTCTCTTATATTATATTACAATCATGAACACATGTTAAACTTGGCCAAAGTTTCAGATGATTATTCAGTAATCAATCGTCGTTATGAGGATTCGACCAGTGTAAACACTCTGGCTCTGCATCGTGTTAAAGAATATATGCATCCTCCTTAACGTAGCCATCTCACACACAGTTCAGGCCAATCCAACTGCTATTCAGACCTTCTGTTTATGAGGAGCAGCCAACCAGAAAACAATGTTTAGGAGAGGGTGTAAGGCATGTAAGGCAGTGTTTGTCAGAGACCGCTATTAATGATTCAGTTCTGAATCATGCATAAACGTGCATAAGCAATAGAAAATGAGATACTTTTTTGATGAGGACTGTAGGTTTATTTTGCACAGTTTAAATTTAGTGTACAGTGATTGGTCTAATGAGCTGTTATCCATCTTCATTTATATGTAGCTAAATTATGGTTTACATGAAATGGCAATAATTACATTGTGTGAGTAATCACTTTATCTTTGAAGTAGGGGGAAAGATACATCCTACTGATGTGCTGGGATGTGGCCTCCATGATGTTTCCGGGGTTCGTGAGGCTTTTTGGGTCGTAGCAGCACAGAGCCGCAGCGCTTGATCCACTGTGTTTTTACTGACCAATCTTAATGACTTACTTTCTGAGTAGGGTATAGGCTCTGTAAAGACAGATTTCCACTGGATAGATGCTTGCCATCACTTTCTACTCCAGAAGCCTGTATTTGGCCAGCTTCCTTTCAACAACTTCCTCTTTAAGATCTTCTCAGGGCACAGTGCGATCTATCAGGGCAGAATGACAATGTCTAGTTGCAATGATGCTGCTGTGATATGTGCTGGAAACTTAAGTTACTTTCCCAGGTTTACCATATCTGCCGTTCCTTAGCAGTGGAAAGGACCTGCAGCAGTTCTAGGCTGTGGTTTTAGTCACTCTCCTGCCTTGACAAATGTTATGTGCTTTCTGGGGGACAGCCTGGCCTGCTTATTGTTATGGCTGAGGTAACACTCTCAGCAACTGCCTTTAGCTTCTGGTCATGGCACCATCAGTGCCAACTCTCCCTTAAAGCTTTTGGACGGCTGCTCAGGTCGCGTTCGAGTGTCCTCTCTCCAACAGTCTGAGGTCTACAGGGCTAGGTATGGTGTCTTATATAAAGTATGAGTAAATCTTCATGAAATGAATGTAGGTCAATGTAGTCTTTAAAGTGAAAGATGTTAATATGCCTGTCACACAGTCAACATAAACTTAAACTGCTTGGTTTACATCCTTCCTCCCAAATCACCAATCCCCCTTCACACAACTTGCAGATGATATCCAGCACCACTTTCCCTGGACTCTGCTCTTTACATGTATGCCAGGTTTTCAGTGACGGTGCGTAGACAGGTATTCTATTGTCTTTAGGAAAACTGACATTTTGTAACTCTTGTATTGGACCATAAATTGCACGAGGAGTCATCGCATTATTATTATTTTTATTTCTACTCCACCTCCAGCATCAAATAATATGTTTTTACTTTTAAACTGGCTTTCATTGTCTTCTTCATTGCAAGATTTGCACGACTGAATCTGCAAACAATTCTTAAGCAGATTTGTCTGCTTTGGGTTTTGGGTTAGGAAGAAGGAGACGATTCAGAAACGAGATTCATCAGGAGATGTTACACATGCCTCAGTGAAACAGGGTAATAAAAGAATGATGAATTCCCGGCCTTAGGTGGACCATAGGCGTAGCTCAGGACTGTGACCCTTACAAATCACAGTGGTTAACACTACCTCAATTTGAAGTGATAGATTTGAAATAAGGCCTTCAGTTCTGCAGATGAGGCGAGTACAGCTCTTTCAGTTGACAGATGTGGTCTTCACGCTCAAGCCTGTAGCATCAAACATATCAAGAGAATGTGAAATAATTCCAGGTGAATTGTGATGGCTGTCATTTTGAAGTAAATTAAACAAGAGCAAATTACCCTTGTGTGTATTTTATTGTGTGTTTCCTGCAATAGGAGAATTTCGACGGCAACAGTTTACAATGAATGTAAACTGTTGTGCTGAAAAAGAGCGTAATTATCTTTGTGCTTACAAAAAGTAAAGGAAAAAAAGAGAGAGCTGTTTCAACATAATCCTGTTTTTCTCAGCTTTTACTAACTTCATGGGGGGTCTTATTGTGAACAGGCAACAATCTGCAGTGACATTGATTTAAAGTGTAATGTGATGTAGGTCTATATACAGAAATGATTCACGCAGTTTACATCCCTAATTGCACATTGTCCGCACAAATTCATCCAAATCCACGTCCTAATATCTTGCATGATTTTCAAAGGCATTGCATTGAAATTGCAAACATTGTGGGATTGGATATCTATGTTTAGAACGCGGTAAATACTGGGTGGATTATTAGCTCGAGGAGCCTGCTGCAGCAACCACCTACATAGGGTGGATTTGAGGCCTATCTTTGGATGCCACCCTAGAGAATACATTGTTTCTATTTCCCTGAGTGTTAATGATATGCTTATGCTATGCAAATTTTTTTGCACTGTTTTTAATTGTAGCGTCTGCAAGAGCCCACCTGATGTTCCACCCCCACTTAACTATAAAAAGCTAAAAATTCAATATGATAAACATGTCTGTCTCCTTACTTGAAAACTTCAGAGAATGTGGTACTTTTGAAGTTTGTTTTTTTTTCTCCTGGGCTGTGGGCTCGCTTCATTTAGTGCCTTTCTAATTGCACACGTCTAAACTTTCTTGTCTTCAGTTGGCTCTGCTACAATTTTAGCTGTTGATACAATTCAATGGTAAAAATGTGTTTATTTTCTGAGGATTCTGGAAGATGTCATTGTCCAAAAGCTGTGCCGCAATTCCTAATAAAAGATAGCTACGTCAAAATCTTATGGTGTAGTAAAGCCACAGCACAGTGTAGAGACACAGTAACTTATTGGCCAGGCTGGGTAAACCAAGTGTGTGGTTCCCAAAAGGCTTCCTCTATAAGCAATGTCATGAATTAGGATTGTAAAAGCTTTCCAAATAATAAACCTTCAAGCAGCAATGAAGAGGCCCAGCAGTTCAGCAAGGTACAGTCACCATGGCAACTTGATCTGATTATGTTAAAAGCATGGCTGCATGAATTGAAAGGAGAAAATATGTTTTTGCTGATTGCAGCGCCACCATAATGTTCAAATGAAAAGTTTGGAATTAATACATGAAACAGTGGCTGAGGTGCTGTATAGTATAATCCACAGTCTGAAGGCTTCCTCTGTGAGTTCAAGTGGCTATAACAACAACAAAAAATCTTTAAGGTAAGGCGCCGGTGTAACACATGCCTATTTCACCCTGGGGCCTCCGATGAGAAGCTATGATAACATGGAGGGTAACATGAAAGGTTATTACCGTAGAATGTATTATATGGTATCAGCAATGCAAGCATAACAATAAAACATATTAAATATACTGCCAATAATGCAACAGTACATATTTACTAGGGGTGCAACAATACTCGTATCGATATTGAACCGTTCGATACAGTGCTTTTGGTTCGGCACACATATGTATCGAACAATACAAAAATTTTTATTTATTTTATCAACTTTTCTTCTGACGATCCTGTCTGTGTTGAGAGCTCAGTGGATCTGCGTTCGACTACTCCGCCTAGGCTGCACTGTCGAGCGCAGATCCACTGGGCGCAGCGCAAGCTAGCAAGACAGAAGCTAAGCTCGTTGCAACATGGCAAATTTAACCTCCCCCACCCTCATTCAGATCTGGCCTTTGGAACTATTTTGGTTTTCATGTGACGTATGACCCTGATGGTAAGAGCATCATGGACAAAAGTAAAGCAGTATGTCGGATGTGCCACGCAATGCTCAATTACATGGGTGGGAACTACTGCGTTAGTGCAGTTTGCTCGTTAATGTGTTGACGCCGTCCAGCCCCACGCATGGGGTGAATCGCGGTAGCTCGTTAACGGAGATTTGCCGTGTTGTGGCGTTAACGTCTTTTCAGATTAATGCTGACAGCACTAGTGGGAACACAACGAATATGACTGCACATTTACGCCGACATCATCCTAGTGCAAAGACAAGTGGAAGCAGACAAAAACAACAAGCATGCATGCTACAAACTTTACCTGAGTCATTTAGACAGCCGTTAGCACATGATTCTCCTTATGGGGACCTGATATGTTTAATATGCTGCTGAGAATATAGCCCAGAAGAAGCGTATAGTATAGCTTTTATTTTGGAAAGAGACATTTCTCTGTAATAAACTGTCTTTTCCAAAGATGAGTGATTCCTCAATCAGATAGATTTATTATTTTATCCCTTTGTTGTTTCAGCAACATTAAATTTAAAAACTGTATGTTTGAGTTAAAATATATATTTATAATTTTAATAAATGACAAATTAAAAAAGCATGAACATTTTTTTGCAGCGAAAAAATATCGAACCGTGACACCAAAGTATCGAACCGAACCATGAATTTTGTGTATCGTTGCACCCCTAATATTTACTGGAATGTCAACAAACATTACACTCAGTTTATACAAGTCTCTATTGCACACATTGTAAATAAATGTTTTATAAGGGCATATTTACTTGACAATGCGAAAAAATAATTTGGTCCATGCCAGAAAGATATGAAATTTATTTCAGTTACGGTGAACAACTCACCTTATTGAGATACTAAACATGCAACCTAGCTTGATATACTCACTTTTGTTTCATGTTATATTATGTTTCCTCCCTCATCCCAACCGGTTGCAGCATATGGCCGCCCCTCCACGAGCCTGGTTCTGCCGGAGGTCTCTTCCTGTTAAAAGGGAGTTTTCCTCCCCACTGTCGCCAGAACACTTGCTCATAGGGGGTCATATGATTGTTGGGGTTTTCTCAGTTTTCTTTGTATTATTGTAGGGTCTTTACCTTACAGTATAAAGCGCCTTGAGCCAACTGTTGTTAGGCGATTTATAAATAAAAATGAATTGGATTGAACTGTTAATTCCAACATATCTTCAACACTGTATTTGTGAAAGGTGTGATTGCCAGCATGAATCATTATTTGACTCTGCGTGTTATGCTTAATTTGTGCCAATTTGATTGTGTCCATTTGTGGATTTCTTTGAACCTACAGAAAAACTTTTTCAATCACAGCAAGCGTTCTACTGAGCAGTCCTCCGAAATGCCAATATGGATGATGTGGAACTGTGAGAATGCACCCATTTATTACTGGATATTTTTGGCAGGTAGACGGCCACTCCAAAGCAGCCCACCCACTGCCAGCAGACTCCCCATGTTTCCACCATAATTTTGCCTTTAGCCCTGC
Source organism: Aulonocara stuartgranti (assembly GCF_965226115.1). Taxonomy (NCBI): domain Eukaryota; kingdom Metazoa; phylum Chordata; class Actinopteri; order Cichliformes; family Cichlidae; genus Aulonocara; species Aulonocara stuartgranti. The sequence goes on from NC_138941.1 coordinate 33,573,708, forward strand.
AATAGATTTGCAGCCTGTCCAGGGTGTACCTTTTGTCCTATGTCAGCTAGGACAGTCAACCCTAAAGTGGACAAGCCAAAAAAAAAAGAATGGTGCAAGAGCTCCGTGACCCCTTGGTGGCATTAGAGAACTAAACAGGGCAGAAAGAATCAGGGAAATGCTCAAAAAAATCAAAGTTCTAGAAACTGTTTTTACAGTACGATAGCACAAGATGAAAGAGGGTAACAGAGTTTTACCTCAAGTTTTTGTTATTTATGTTTTATCAGTAGTGTAAACCACATGAAATTAGCCAAACTTTTATTTTAGGCTTATTGCAGGTTACCGGTAACTTGAAAGTTCTGCTTTTGTGGCTCATAAGTGCACTTCAGTGTCAGCGTTCTATTCATGCTGAGGCTGAAAAGAGGCTGTCAAAAAAAAAAAACCCTTTCCAAACCTCTTTACATATGTGCCAGCACTCCTTTCTCCACATGCAAACTGCTGTAACACATCATTCACATTATATTCAGAAGAAGCTGTAAAGTTACGCTTAAACGTAACATTTAATGCAGTTTGAAGATGATGTACAATTTTTTTTAGCTTTTATAATCATAAGAACAGTCATGGTGTTAAAATGACCTTATGACACGTGAGAAACATGGTGACACATGATTTCATATGTACAATTACATTCATTCAAAAGCAACCGATTGTCCCAATAGTAATCTCAAATTTGTACAGAATGTTCCTCAAATTTGAATTTTCCAGACTAAACTGATCAATCATTGGTTGATTACACACTGTTTGTAACAGCATGCTACTTTGAGATGACCTTCTCTTCAGTCCTCTGAAGTGATGTTTTAATGATGCATGAAATGTGCAGATTTGCAGCGTTAGTTTTATTTCAGTGCCCTGCGCCAGCGTCAAAATTGGTCATAGGTGCTTCTATGTCATATTTATGAGAGCCGAGCTGTCTATTCAAAGAGGACCTTTTATACTCTGCACATGGGAACAGGTCAGCAAATGTCAATTGCAGTGATTCATATTTCATGTCAGGATTGAAATGTCTCCCCCTTCCATCATACCGGATCCAACAAAGTGGTAGAGAGGACATATTTTTTAGATATTGGTTTTTTTAAAGGAAAATTAAACTCCAGTTTTATCAGCTAAATGCATGTAAAACACGTCGTGCTGCATCAATTCTCTAAGGAAATTCTCTCCACACCTGACTTGCTAGGGGTGGGGACAAAAGGGAAAATAATTTTCTCCCATTTACGTAAATTAGAAATCCAACAAAGGAGGTGCCTTCTGGCAATATCAACAATTAGAAAAGAAAGGAGGTTTGAGTAAAGCCATAAATTACATTTTCCTTAGAATTTCAATGAGGTGAGCGGTTACTTGGAAGTTATCCGTGATTGTATCTTTAATATTTCGCTGGGGCCACGAGGGTTCATATTTTTATGGTCTCTTGCTCACCAAGAAAAAAATATTTAGCAAATTAACTTTACATGTTATTCCACTGCCGTATTTTCATTAGACTTTTTAATGAGCTTTAACTACAGCCCTCAGCAAAATCTTTGGAAGGGGAAGTCTGAAGTCTGTCGTCTGTTTTGCACCCGGCGTAGAAAAGAGTTCAGCAACTGTGAATGGTTTCTATTGGCATTTCGGCAAAACAAACAAATAGAAAAATAATATGTGATATTTTTAGCCTGATAAATATCTAATGTTGGCTGGAAGGGCTTTGAGTTGTTTGGGAATTGTCATTGGTCTTTTAAGCTTCAATAAATTTAGGGACGAATGAATAGATAGATGGGTAAAAAGAAGCTATTTTTCTACCAACCATATTATAGACCATGTTTATTCACTCCAACAAGATATGTGAATCGATGTCCCTGAGTTTGTGAACCACACCCCTCAAAACAGTGTAAGATTTCATGCTGGGCAGCTAGACGCAAACGCGACCCTGTGAAAGAGAGAGATGTCTCTGCTGCTGCTGCTGGAGTATTGGCACCTGCTTAATGGATGTGTGGTAAATGACCCTCATTCTGCAGTGTTTGTCAGCATTAACTGCGTTCCTCTCTGCTGAGAGTAATGCCACAAAACTGCTTGGGTGACACCCTGCAGTGATTTGTCGCTTTCCAAACACACAGCATCATGACACTTCAATAATGGACCTGTGTGTTTTACCCAACAAATGGCACAATGACTGCCACGATGGATAAAACTAGCTTCATTTTTATTCAGGCAGGGCTGTTCAAGGCAGTACAACGGGGCAAGAAAAGTGCAGGTGTGCCGTCATCAACACGAGATAGATCCACATTGATGACGAATTAATGAAGAGGAATGGAGCACTATTGGAGTGCACGCACCTGAAGGGCCTGACTCCTCTGAAAGCCTGCCAATACCTGCTCAATAAGACACAAAGAGGACACAGGCCTGGAAGTTTTCATCAGAGCTGTTGTTGAGAGCTTCCTGTTTGACTTTAGGGTCATCTTAAAGTTGCATTTAAGATCTTTATAGTGACAACGTAGCAAAGTATGACGAGTCATTTTGCAATTGCTGTTGCTTAGATGTGCTGTGATTTAAAATATATAAATAAATGAAACAGAGAGGCATGACTTCTAGATTCCGTTTTGGATCTGCTCCAATAAATTACCCTGATTTGTTCAGCTCCGTGGCCAACAAATCCATTACTGTTCCCTTCACTAATCTCTTCGAGTTAGTTAGTACTTTTGCCTCTTTCTTTCCGTAGACACAGTGACAAAGGACTGATGACATGCATAAAATTCTCGCTTTCTCAGCAACTTTAATAAAAGAGCGCCACGCTTTAAAATAAGCATGCTCTTTATGCGCATGCAGGAACAACATTTGCTGTCAAATCTCCCATTCCACCACATCCCAAAGGACTGAGTCAGTGAACAGTGAACTCAAGAAACAGCAGGTTGTCTTGACCATGTCTACAGTAGTAGATGCACTGAGTTGCTACCATGTGACTGCAAACAGCTGAAAAGGCGTACCTAATGAAGTGGACGGTGAGTATACATAGTGTAAAACAAACATTTCAATACATATGATGAACATTCAATTCATTAGTGCTATGTTGAAGTTGATGTTGTTTAGCCTTCATCTCAAAATTATACACAATCTGGAGCCATAGTGATCACATTTTAATGCACTTGGTAGCCCCTTTAATATAGTTTTTCTACATGCATGGTAGTTCAAGAGCCTTCAGTAGACCCCTGAGTCAGACACCATGGCACCATGGCAGTCAAAGCATAGTCAAAGAAAGGGTCTCCAGTACGAAGAGTTGGACAGCACCAGGGCCCGACATGGTTCACGCCTACTGGCTGAAGAAGCTGACTGCACTCCACGAGCGTCTGGCAGCACAAATGAACCAGCTGCTAGTTAACGAGAGACACCCGGAATGGCTAACTGAAGGCCGGACGGTCCTGATCCCCAAGGACCCCAAGAAGGGACCGGTCCCCTCCAACTACCGACCAATAACCTGCCTCAGTACTACATGGAAGCTCCTGTCAGGCATCATATCGGCTAAGATGAACAGGCACATGGGTCAATACATGAGCGGGACACAGAAAGGAATTGGCAAGAATACCAGAGGCGCAAAACACCAGCTACTGGTAGACAGAACAATCAGCCGAGACTGCAAGACCAGACTGACCAACCTGTGCACTGCCTGGATTGATTACAAGAAGGCCTATGACTCAATGCCCCACAGCTGGATACTGGAATGCCTAGAATTGTACAAGATCAATGGGACCCTAAGAGCCTTCATCAGGAACTCAATGGGGATGTGGCGTACAACACTAGAGGCCAACTCCAAGCCCATAGCACAAGTCACCATCAAGTGCGGGATCTACCAAGGAGATGCTCTGTCCCCACTGCTGTTCTGCATAGGCCTGAACCCCCTCAGTGAGATCATTAACAAGACTGGCTACGGATACCGACTACGGAACGGAGCAGTTGTCAGCCACCTCCTGCACATGGATGACATCAAGCTGTATGCCAAGAGTGAACGAGACATCGATTCACTGATCCACACTACCAGGCTATACAGCAATGACATTGGAATGTCGTTCGGACTGGAGAAGTGTAGTCGGATGGTAACAAAGAGAGGGAAGGTAGTCAGAACTGAGGGGATTGAACTACCAGAAGGCAACATTGCAGACATAGAGGACAGTTACAAGTACTTGGGGATCCCGCAGGCGAATGGGAACCATGAAGAGGCCGCAAGAAAAGCTGCAACCACCAAGTACCTGCAGAGGGTCAGGCAAGTCCTGAGGAGTCAGCTGAATGGTAAGAACAAGATCCGGGCCATCAACACGTACGCCCTGCCCGTGATCAGGTACCCTGCTGGGGTAATAGGCTGGCCAAAGGAGGAGATAGAAGCCACTGACATAAAGACAAGAAAGCTCCTTACCATGCATGGAGGGTTTCACCCCAAGTCCAGCACCCTGAGGCTGTACGCTAAGCGGAAGGAAGGGGGCCGGGGACTGGTGAGTGTCAGCACCACAGTCCAGGATGAGACAACGAACATCCAAGAATACATTGGGAAGATGGCCCCAACTGACCGAGTGCTCAGTGAATACTTCAGGCAGCAGAAACCCAAGAAAGAGGAGGGAGACGAGGAACCATCATGGAAGGACAGGCCCCTGCACGGTATGTACCACCGGCAGATAGAGGAGGTGGCTGATATCCAGAAATCCTACCAGTGGCTGGACAAAGCTGGACTGAAAGACAGCACAGAGGCACTAATCATGGCAGCACAAGAACAAGCTCTGAGCACAAGATCCATAGAGGCTGGGGTCTATCACACCAGGCAAGACCCCAGGTGCAGGCTGTGTAAAGATGCCCCAGAGACAATCCAGCACATAACAGCAGGGTGCAAGATGCTAGCAGGCAAGGCATACATGGAACGCCATAACCAAGTGGCCGGCATAGTGTACAGGAACATCTGTGCGGAGTATAACCTGGAAGTCCCGAGGTCAAAATGGGAGATGCCCCCAAGGGTGGTGGAGAATGACCGAGCTAAGATCCTGTGGGACTTCCAGATACAGACGGACAAAATGGTGGTGGCTAACCAACCGGACATAGTGGTGGTAGACAAACAGAAGAAGACGGCCGTAGTGATCGATGTAGCGGTTCCGAATGACAGCAATATCAGGAAGAAGGAACACGAGAAGCTGGAGAAATACCAAGGGCTCAGAGAAGAGCTCGAGAGGATGTGGAGGCTGAAGGTAACGGTGGTCCCCGTGGTAATCGGAGCACTAGGTGCGGTGACTCCCAAGATAGGCGAGTGGCTCCAGCAGATCCCGGGAACAACATCGGAGATCTCTGTCCAGAAGAGCGCAGTCCTGGGAACAGCTAAGATACTGCGCAGGACCCTCAAGCTCCCAGGCCTCTGGTAGAGGACCCGAGCTTGAAGGATAAACCGCCCGCAGGGGCGTGCTGGGTGTTTTTTTTTTTATATATATATATATATATATATATATATATATATATATATATATATATATATATATATATATATATATATATATTGGTCATCATAGAGTTTTTCAGAATAACTCTTTCTCTGACCTCTTAGACAGGACCAGTTTGCCTTGAGAGACCTGATCATGGGCAAAGTGCTCCCTGGGATCAATGAAATGCACAAATCCTCAGGGCATGTCAGGAGTACTACCTGGGACAGACCCAGAACTTGCTGGAGAGATTATGTCTCTCGGCAGGCTCAGGAATTACCTGGTGTTCCCTCTGGATGATCTGGAAGAGGTGGACAGATTGAGGAAAGTCTGGACCTCTGCTTAGGCTGCTTCCCCTGTGAAGAAACCTAAATAAGCAGTACGAATGGATGGATGGATGGATGGATGGATGGATGGATGGATGGATGGAACCAGGTGAGCGGAATCTGCCCTGAAACAATAGTTTTTATATTGTAAAATGCTGAATTATAACTTAAACTAACCTATTTTCCTAAACATAATCAAGTCAATTCAGTGCCTGGGCCTAACCAAATAATAAGAGAAAAGAAAATGTGAAAAAGAAATGATCAAAATTATAGCAAATGATGATCAAATGATAGCATAAAAAATAGCAGCCCCAGAAAAGGGAGGATAAAGTGATAGTCCCCCTGCGTAACAGCGCCATTGGGGGAGTTGTTTTGGTGGGACATTTGCATGTTTTCAGCGAGCACTGTCATTAAAGTGGTCAATTACCCAGAAAAGAAAACGCCATAAAACCGGGAAAAGATGTGTGAAAATAATTTTACCAATAAAAATGGATAAATGTGCACACTGTTGAGGCTGTGGCTGTTGTTTTGTATTTTAGGAAGGATTTTTACAAAGGCAACACACACACATGCATATATACACATATATAGTGAAAGGTATTGAAGGAATACTCCATGCAAACATCAGCAATTTATTTCATAGTTAGCCAATAAATTTCCAAGTAGAATGAATTAAATTTTTACTGTGTTGTTTTTACTTTACTGCATGACATGTAGCCCCCAGTTGTGGAGTAAATAAAATATGATGCACTTTATTTTTCCCAAAAGTTTGGAAATACTTTTGGTTTGTTTGGTTGCTGTTGTTGACTCTCTCCAGAAAAACAGAAAAGAGTCAGGAATGTCAAAAATTGAGTTTGTATTTGGGAGCTAATTAGAGTGGTTTATAGCCGATGTCATGCTAAAATAAAAACACAAGCTAATTATACAGGCAGCAGAAACCCAGAGAAAGAAGAGGAGCAAGGAGAAGAACCATCATGGAAGGACCGGCCCCTGCACGGTGTGTACCACCGGCTGATAGAAGAAGTCGCTGACATCCAGCTGGACAAAGCTGGACTGGAAAACAGCACAGAGGCACTAATCATGGCAACACAGGAACAAGTTAAAAGGACAAGATCCATAGAGGCTGGGGTCTACCATACAAGGCAAGATCCCAGGTCCAGGCTGTGCAAAGATGGCCCACATACCCGCTATAAATATAAACCCAATCATCTTGCAGATGCAGACTTGTAATATATGGCACAGTATGGTGTTGTCCTCATGGCGAGTTTAATCAACGAACCAGAGTGGAAACTTCATCGACATCAGCAGATCTCAGTCAAGTGAATCCAACGGCAGGTAGTTAGAAGGACACACATGCCTCGTCTACTGTCACTCCTGCAGACGTCTCCTGCCATTATGTCAGACATCTTCCTCTGTACATATAACACACTGCTGCTTGTGGCAGTTAGACAATCTTTGTAGGCTTGGGTCAAACAAAAAACAAGGTATTTGATTAAATCATCACATTAATAATTAAAAGTAAGTGACTGACTAACAGAAAGGAGAGCTGCCTTTCACACATCTTTCTGCTGCCTCAAGACGATACCGGCATACTTTTTTGAAGCTTTGAAGTGTGCTTGTTTATTATGTATTAAGTGTGCAGGAAGATCATTTGATTGCAGGCCAAAAGAAAAATGCATTTAAAATGATATTGTTCTTAAGCACAATCTTCAAGCTGAGACCACTTCAAGGCATTTAGCTTAGTAGCTATCAAATAGAAGGACAACAATATTTACAGCAATTATAGAAAGACTCTATAATCAGTGTTTTTTAACTGAATTTTTATCATGCAGAAAGTGCGCTCAGTATGTTCTTGAACACCTGTAAATGATGATGAAATGCTGTTATAGGAATCAAAGGAAACAGTAATTCTAAATGGGTGCCCACACAAGGAGAAATTAACAGCAATCTACCAAACAGAAACTATGAAACATCAACAGAATTCACCAGCTTGTAGCAAAAACAGACAAGATCACTTTTAGTGACACAAAGGAGGTGGGGCCTGTGTTATACTTATCTCAGCTCTGAGGCAAGCAATTATAGTGACTAAGAATGCGATCAAAGAATACCATTGATATGACAGGAAGGTAAATACATTAGAAGGTAACCTATGCAGCTACAGGCTGAAATGCCCACTATTGACCAATTGACAGCAACAAAGTAGCACTCAGTGAGTGAATCACTTTATATTGGAATGGGGGGTTTCACACTATTTACCTTCAGGAAGCATAGAATGTACATAAAAGATGGAAAATGCTTTCTTCCATTTATGCAGTATCTCTGAAATTAGAAATATCCTGTCTCAGAGTGACGCTGAAAAACTAGTTCAAGCATTTATTTCTTCTAGGCAGCACTACTGTAATTCATTATTATAAAATTGTATCAAACTGAATTGAAAGTAACATTTCAGTGTGAAAAGTGAAACCAGTGATGAAGTGCCTTACACCTGTATTTTGTCAACCATTGTTACATAAAGACTTTTGATTATCTGTGTTAAATGAGAAAACAGCTCCTAGATCCCTTGCACGTTGAGCTCTGCAAGCACTTTCCTGATGATTTTATCAGCTCAGTTGCGCATTTTCTAAAATTCAGTCCTTATTAGGGTGAGATCAATCAAACGGAGTATTCTCATTGGTTAATAACCAGCAGTGTTGGGAAGGTTACTTTTAAAATGTATTCCATTACAGAATACAGATTACATGCCCCAAAATGTATTCTGTAACGTATTCCGTTACGTTACTCAATGACAGTAACGTATTCTGAATACTTTGGATTACTTAATATATTATCATGCTTTTTACAACTACGTGAATGTACTATTGCTGTGTGATTTATTAATATTACTGAAGGTCCGCGGCTCCGAACCTTAGTAAAGGGACCTCTGACTAATACGGCGGGGTTCCTGTCGGCTTGTAGCCGAAAAATAGCTTTACTTTGTTGTGTGGGTCAACTTTTCTTGCGACAGACAGAGAGAGGCGTTGAAAGGCTGCTCCAACGGAACTTATTGTTTTCGGAGGAAAACACGAACACGGTGTACAGTCGAGTCTTAATAGCTTACTTACAACTGGGCTCGTCAGGCACTCTTCTTGGCTGCAGTGGTTATTATTATATTTACATGCTTCCAGCTCCCGTTTTTTCTCGATGACTGCTCGTACCTTTCCATTATCCTTTTTTCTCCCTCCTCGCGCTCACAGACACATAACGTGTATGGCAGTCCATTCTCCCTGCAACACGGACTACACTGCCCATGAGGCTACATTCTTTAGAGCTATTCTTGTAGCATTCTGCCTGTTAGCTTAGCACAACAACAACAACAACGAAAAGGCGCTCTCTCACCCAGGAAACACACAGCCGCGCGAGAGATAGAGCGTCGCCCTGTAACCATGGCAACCGTAACGCTGGCGCCTGGAACAACGGAACGTAGCTGTCAAACAAACCCAAACAGTCCTGACCCGCGACAAAACGAAACAGGAAAGTACCGCAGTGTAATCCATTTATTTCAACAAAGTAACTGTATTCTAAATACCACCTTTTTAAACGGTAACTGTAACGGAATACAGTTACTCATATTTTGTATTCTAAATACGTAACGGCGGTACATGTATTCCGTTACTCCCCAACACTGATAACCAGTCTATCACAAGTCCCTCAGTTTCTCAGTCAGATCAACTCCTCACTTCTAGTTTCAGAACACCAAGATCTGTATCCCCTGAGCTAAGGTTTTATTTTGAATAGTTCTCTAATGTAGTTTTAATGATGGATTGTATCAGATACAGACAAATGGACTTTGAAGACCGGCCTGATCGTTGACATAATGCCTGAGCAAAGAAAAATGCAAATGCAACCGATTTAAATATAGCTAGATTGTATTCATTAAAAACTCATTTGAGGGAGAGAAATAAAAGAAAACATTGGCTTATCAACGTGACAAAGATGGGAACTTTTCAGTGACATCAAATTTTTAGATCTTCATTGTTTGTGGCATTTTTTTTTTTTTACTAGTTACAAACGTTACACAGAGAAAGTAAAACTCATCCTGGGGAGGCCTTGACAAGTTGATTTGGCTGCCTGTAATGGAGAGCCTTTTTATACCTGCATTTTCTCTAGCTTGCATTTCGTCTGTTCCTTTGCATGTTAACGCAACAAGAAATCTTGGTAATTTTCGGCTTTTAAGTTTCTTTAAACTATTCTCAAGACTCCTCTTTAAAGATTGCAGTGACCGTACAGCATACATCTTTAATGACTTTAAAGAACAAGAATTGGGTTTGAATTTATTTTGTATCAAAAGCATACATACATGCTCAAATTTATACATTACCAAGGTGCACCTCGATAGACACTTTTGGTAGCCATGAACAAGCATCTAGCATAATTCTGGCTGGATATTTGACCAATCTCCTTAGCAGAATTGGCAGAGTTGATTTAAATTGGTTGGTTTCCTGCCACAGACCCATTTCACAAAATTTCAACAGGGTTGAGGTCAGGAAGGACATTCTAGAAATGAAATGTCTGCCAAACACACATGATCCTAAATAAACATTAAAACCAGTTTTGACGTGTGTTTGGGATCACTGTCCTTTTGAAATATCCAACTGTGTCCAAGTTTCAACCATCTTGTTGTTGATTTGAGGTGACGTTGAAGAATTTGTAGGTAGCCCTTCTTTGCCATTATTCCATCCACTTTATGCAATGTACCCATACAACTGGCAGCAACACAGCCCCAGAGCATTAATGCTACCACCAACATGCTTGGCTGGTTCAGTGTTCTTCGGTCTGAAATCCTTATCTTTAGTCCTCCAAACACACCTCTTGTTATTGTGGACAAATTACTCAGTTTTTGTCTCATCTGACCATAAAACTTTTCTCCAGATGACATTTGGTTTGTCTGTGTGGACGACTGTAAATTTGAGTTGAGCTTGAAGGTGTCCATTTTGAAGTAAGGGCTTCTTGGTTTGCACCCTCTCTGTTCACGGTGATGTCAAACTGGCGTCACTACGGGTAGTGATGCCGGTCTTCTAGCATTTCCAGTTTATGGCAGGCTTTAGCCTTGGTGGTTGTTGTATTGTTCCTGAACATCTCTCAGTGGCTGGACATAGCTGGACTGAAATACAGCACAGAGGCACTAATCATAGACATAGACAGCACAGGAACAAGCTCTGAGCACAAGATCCAAAGAGGCTATGACACCAGGCACAACCCCAGGTCCAGGCTGTGTAAAGATGCCCCTGAGACAATCAGGCACATAACAACAGGGTGCAAGATGCAAGCTGGCAAGGCATACATGGAACGCTATAACCAAGTTGCTGCCATAGTATACAGAAACATCGAGTGCCGAGTATGACCTGGAAGTCCCGAGGTCAAAATGGGAGACGCCACCTAGTGTGGTCAAGATTTAAACCAGATGTTTCAAACTGGTGGTGGCTAATCAACTGGACACAGTAGTGGTACACAAGCAGAGGAAGACAGCCGTAGTGATAGATGTATCGATACCGAATGACAGCAACATCAGGAAGAAGGAACACAAGGAGCTGGTCTGTTTGCATGAAAGAGTAGAATTGACTTTCACTCGCTGTTTTTAATTAAAAAAGCAAAGTAATATCTAATTATAGAGGGATTCACTATCATGTGTATCATTTTATTGAGTAGCACAATGATGGTTTATGGTATTGAACACTGAGCTTAGATCCATAAATAACAGCCATTATAATAGCTTATGCACAAAGGAATTATTTAAAGCCCAAAATTACCATGACATTCATTCCCACGATGAGTTTATGTAAACTTTTGACCTCAACTGTAGTATTTGTGGGCTGTGGTAAAATGGGTGGTATTTTGTTAAATACTGTAATGCAACATTTTGATACTGCACCCACTGCTTTTGGTTCGTGTTGACTACTGATGTTGACTAGTGTTGCCTTACTAACAGACACTGAAATGAGGACAATTTTCCAATTGGAAATCTATGTACTTTTCATGGAGCATTAAAACGAACAGCTAAATGCACAATTTTCTTATCCTTCAATACCTTTTTAAAAGTCTCCGTGCTGCCACGGAGAACAGATTGTATTCAGGTTGTATTCTCTTTTCTTTTTATTTCTTGTAAACAAAATAAATCCTCGGATACAAGGTTTGCAGAACTGCAGCGGAGCTCAGACTCCCGCTGGCCAGTAATTTGTATTTGACAACTCAAGCAAGCAGCGTACTTTGTGTACTCACTTTGTACGAGCAAACATGTTGGCCGAATGAATGTATAGAAGCCAGATGCTTTGCAGGCACCCGGAACATTGTGCGTATGTGCCCTCTGTGGGAGCGAGATAGTGAAAGTACGGAGGGAAAAAAAGGACCTGAGGAAAGGGTAAGACAGAGGGGAAAAAGTGAATTAAATGAGGTCGAGGAGGAACATATGAACTGCGGCAGAGGAATAAAAGAAGGATCAGTCAAGAGAACAAAGTCAAGCTAACAAGGTGGGAGTAGAGAAAAATGATTAGAAAAAATATTTTAAAAACTAGGACCAGTAGTGAACATTGTCAGCTTAATACCAGTGGAAAGCAAAAGTTTTCTGCAATACTAAGTTACTATGAAAATGTACAATGAGGAGTTGATTAATTTAATTGTTTATAACACATTTAAGTGCTTCATGTACTTTTATGTATTTACTCGATGCAATAATCGGGTAGCCGGTGGTGGACAGAGTGTCATTCTCTTAGCGAGGTTTGTTTGCCAGGTGATCAATTATCAGTACTTTTGCTGTATAATGCAGAACACTTTTCCATTAGGCCTTAGCTCCTGCATAAAGATATACAACTTTAATTTAAGCATAGGTCTCATAGGCTAATGTGAGTGTAGGAGTGATGTTCCTGCACTGTAACACTATTTTATTCCCTTTTTCTCAACACACATTACATATCTATACGGGTCTTTGAGGCCAAATAGCTCTCAAGCAAACAGAGAAAATGCATTTATTATGACATTCAGCCTACATGTTAAAAGTTCCTCAAGGTGTTTTTGAAGGCGAGTTGTGCTCTGGGGTGTTTATGTGTGTGGGTCCTAGCTTGGTTATTTAATGCATATACACAGAGTGAAACAACACAGTCTAACAATGGAAGCATTTCAGCAATAAATACTAAACTTTAATGCTAAGTAAGTATGTAAGATTTGTAAAATGTTTCGGAGAATCAAAACTGAGCATTCACATAATCCATGTAAGTAAATCAAAATCACACGTAACGTTATTTAACAGTACAAAGGGGAGTTGTAGCACTAGCACAACTGTAGTTTCACACTGGCAATGTGCCGCCACCTTGTTTGATTTTTGAGCTACAGACAAAATGAGCTTAACATTCATTATAATAGTTTTAAGAGTTTACTAGGGTGTTATTTAATCTGTTCATCAGCTCAGTGCTACAAAGTCTTTTTGGATATAAATCTGATTTATAATTAAATGACTTGGTGTGCAGTCAATTAGACATGTTTCTCCTTACTGGCCCAAAGATACAGATATTAATTTCACATTTCAGAGGGCATCGACAATGTCTGCTAGCAAGTCTGTCCCCTTTAACAGGCTTTGAGATAGGGAGACAGAGCAGCATCTGATGCTCCTTAGTGGCTTAAATTAGATTTCTTTGTATGAAGCAATATTAATAAAATATCCTCTTCATTCTCTTTTCTTTTTTATTCTCAATTCACTTGACAAATAGCTTCTTTTCAAGGATGGCCTGGACCACGTTTGTGAAATACTGCTTCAGGCATTGCTGTGTATGTCACTGTTCCTGTTTGCTCTGCTGGCCATTCTATTAGATTGCATACAATCGCGAGACAGTATATAATTTGATTTCCACTATGCTGACTGCGCCATTAGAGTCTTAGATCAATAACATAGCAGTAGAATTATTAAGAATAATTATTAAGAATAAGAATAAGAATGGCAATGTGTGCTAAAACAAAAATAGCAACGCAATGAACAGAGATGTTCAATAAGTAAAATTTCATCGGTCATTTTGTTTCCTCCTTTTGGAAGACTTGTTGCACACAGGCAGTGATTCTCTGATGGTAGAATGCACTTTTATAATTGTTTGTTTGTAAACCAACACTAAATGCATTTCTTTGTTGGTGATAAGTGCATCAGAAATGCAGAACAGTTATGCCACCGAACTCAATCATATTCCTCATCTATGAGTTCTATTCATTTAGACACTTTGGGCTCCGTCCCTAAAGATGGTCTAATGCTATCCATTCTTTATCCAGGCAGTCAAATGTCATGTCCTTCCACTAAAATCCTAACGATTCACTGACTGATTATTCTTCATTATGCTCTCACGCCTGCCTGAAGTCTGTCCCATCATCTTCTTTTGGCAATTCCTATGATTAATTGAATCTATTTTTGTTTTACATGGCAGGTGACGTGGTACGACCGCTTATCAGTTTCTCGTCATTAGGTGGTAGGGCTTGACAATAGGGCCGCTGGCTTGGGTCGACATGACTTATCGGGATAATATATGGCCTCGGGGTTTCAGGTTCAGTATCCTTCCCCACAGGTAATAAGTCTTCGTTTTTGCAGCCATGGTTGGCCCGTCAGTCTGCCGGGTATCCGATCTTGTAGCGCTATCCCGCTGGGCCGCAAGACGGCTGATGACATAATGTGTAATTTTCGGACCTTAGTATAATTATTTTAAGCGATATCCCTGAAAAGTTTCACTTTAAAATTGACATTTTGTGCTTTTGAATGCGTTTAAGAACGAATACTGATACTTGAGTTATGATGATGATACTATGATGCTAAAAAAAGATATCTCGATGTTAGTTCTGTCATGAATCGCTGTGCGGCAGGCAGGAGAAGGACCCAGGATGCAGACTCACAGACACGGGGATAAACTTAAAGAACACAGCTTTAATGCTGGCACGGCAGAATACAGGAAATACAGAACTAATTGGGAAAAAGTAAACTAACATTCGCAGGAAGGCACAGGAAGATCCACACAACATGAGGGACGACGTCACGCTGAACAGAGGGAGACGCAGACAGAAATACACAGAGGGTTAACGAGGAAAGTGGGAACACACGGGGAACACAGGTGACACTGATAATCATAACGAGACAGGGCGGGGTGAACTGAACATGACATGTACGGGCGTGAGAGTCACAAAGTAAACAGGAAGTGCACAGAGGTTCAGACAGGAGGAGAGAGAGCACGGGGAAAACACAGACATAACGGGCTGGGGAAACATGAAACAACCACAAAGGGAGACGAGGGCTCATAAATACATAGAGGGCACACAGGGGGAAGAGAGAGCACGGGGAGAACTTAGATATAATGGGCAGGGGAAACATGGAATAAAACATAAGGAGAGACGAGAGCTCACAGATACACAGAGGGGCACACAGGGGGTAAAAGCCATGAAGGGAAAACACTTAGGGAACAACACAACAGGGCAACTCAGAAAACATGGCCTAAGCAAGGAACAAAATACAAACATACAAGGAAACTAAGAACACTGGGCCAACATGGCCCAGGACCATGACAAGTTCATGTTTTTAAAGACATTTCAATTAATTTGAGCATGACAGCATCTGCCACTCCTCCATCCTGGACTCTATGGAAGTGACTCTGTTTATGAATTATTTATTTACGTTAAATTAATTTCAAATGATTTTTCTTTCAAAGCAAGTAGTTTTAAAGGTCCATTTCTAATTTGACTTCTCCTTTGTGTTTCAACACATGCCACACTTTCATTGTTGTGAAAAGAACTCGCAGTATGTGGCTTGTTTTAAACGGGAGGCCTGTTTTACCTTTTAATTCGCATTTTAGTGCCTTTATGGTGATTTTTCTTTCATATGCCTTTTTCTTTCTTAATGTTTTAGTTCATTATGTAAAGCACTTTGAATTGCCTTCATGTAGGAAATGTGCCATACAAATAAACTTCCTTCCTCCGCCTTTTAATGAATAAACCTGACAGCAGGATCAGACTTCACATTCTCTTTGTACTCTCTCTAATGGCATAGAAGTTGTCCCCGCACCAGCTCAAAGACCTCATGACAAGCCTCATTCGAGCCAAAGTACAAAGTGACTGTGAGATTAGCCAGACATGACATGCCAGGGAAGGTGGGGAAGCTGGTGATAATGCCATCGGCAGCAGTCTGGGTCAGCTTAGTGCCAGAATAGAAGTTGGCAGGATTGGCATCCCTTACATCCTGCACAGAGATGCCAGGTACCTGTGGGACAAGTGATGTGTGACCAATGTCATGTCTTCAGTGTTACAATTTGCATTTAGCACGGGCTGTCTATTGTACTGCATCATCACAAAGGAATGGTAGGCATAAGCACATTGTCATTTTTTACTGTCAGATATCTTACAGAGGCAGAAACTGGTTAAAATTGAGAAACAAAGGCAACTATTGCAAATATTTTAAATGTAATCTTCCTATGTTTGTGTGAAGGGAAATATGCAGCTTGAGCTCCATCATGTCCTGTTATGTCTGCTTGTAAACTGGGACGAGAAGTGCCATCTCGCACTTCCCAGCTCACATAATCCAGTGAGGTTTTTGAGTGGTTTCACTTGAATTTTCTGTGCTACACAAGATGAGTTTACTGGGCTGCAGATAACTCGAATGGATTGGTGCAAGGCATGCCAAAGCTCAAGTGAGCAGCACTTCATTTTGCAAACTATTTCACCTTCTCATTCACCATCAACAGGGAGATTTCTAATGCTTCTGACGTGGACATTAATGGTTAGATGTTGATGATGATAATAGAATAACAACACTTTATTTCATATAATGACAAGCCATTGTTAGGGGGGTTTTTTGTATTCTCTTCACCACAAACACAATGTACACAGAACATAGAACTACTTCAAGCAACTGACTAGCATGAGTTTGAGGTTCCTGCTCAGTATCTAGGACTGAACTCTTCTGCACAGATATCTCAGGTGTTGTTCTTAGGATCAGTTAGAGCTACTCGTCCAGTTTGGGGTCACTGCCACGAGTGTCCGCTGGATTACTTTTGCCCTAACCTTCCACATCTTCTGTAGGTCTTCTTGCTCAGCCACTTCTGCTGTCTGCTGGTGGGAGGTAGCATGCATTGGCCTGCTTTGAATGATGATTCCTCTCCTTGCTCTTCTTCTTTCTCGAGTTTCTGCTGCCTGAGGTATTGACTAAGCACACGACCAGTTATGGCCATCTTCCTGATGTACTGGATATTAGCTGCTTCATCCTGGACACTCACTAGTCCTTGGCCTCCTTCCTTCTGCTTAGTGTACAGTGTCAGGGTGCTGGATTTGAGATGATACCCTACATGCAAACATGTGACCTCTCCATGGTTTTCCTGTGGGAATCCAAGGTACGAGGTAGCTTTCCTCAATGTCTGTAGTGTTGCCTCCTTGCAGTGCAGTCCCCTCATTTCTGACTACTTTCCCTTTTTGTTACCATCTGACTAATCTTCTCCAGTCCAAATGACATTACAGTGTCATTGCTATAGATCCTAGTGGTGTGGATCACTGAGTCGATGTGTCATTCACTCATGGCACACAGCTTTATAGCATCCATGTAGAGGAGGTTGCTAATAATTCTTCCATTCTGTAATTGGTATCCGTAGCCAGTCTTGTTTATGATCTGGATGAGGGGTTTAGGCTTATGCAGGACCCCAGTAGGGACAGAGCATCTCCTTGGTAAATCCTGCACTTGATGGTGACTTGTGTAACTGGCCTGCAGTTGGCCTTTAGTGTTTTTCTCCACATTCCCATCGAATTTATGATGAAGGCTCTTAGGATCTTGTTCATCTTGTACAGTTTTAGGCTTTCCATGATTCATGTGTAGGGCATGAGTCGTTGTTCAGTCTGGTCTTACAGTCTTGAGTGACTGCTCTATCTAAACTGCCCCTCTGGTGTTTCTGCCAATACCTTTTTAGACCCCGCTCATGTGCCTGTTCATTTTAGTCGCTTTGATGCCTGACAGGAGCTTCCATGTTGTTCTGAGGCAGGTTATTGCCCAGTAAGTTGATGAGACTGGCCCCTTATGGAGATCCTTGGGGATCAGGACTGTCCGGCCTTCGGTTACCCATTCCAGATGCGTTTAATCCATTAGCAGCTAATTCATTTGTGCCACCAGACATTTCTGAAATGCAGTTAGCTTTTTAGCCAGTAGGTATGAAACATGCCATGTGTCAGATGCCTGGTGCTGTCCAACAGTTCATGCTTGAGGCACTTTCTTGGATGTCTGCCACTGTGATGGTTACTGAATCTTTTTCAGGGAGGTTGCTGTGGTCAACTCCTGTAACCTCTAGCTATTGACCACTGTTATGTGTACTTCTCCTGTATCCTTTTTTAGTATTACTCAGTTTCCAACCTTGGTGAGCTGTATGGGCTCAAAATGTGGTCATAAATATTTTGTACTTGTAAATCAGGATTTGTATGTGTAAAAAGAATTTGTGTATGTGTAAAAAGAATTTGTGTGTGCGTAAAAAAGATTTGTGTGTGGACCAAAAAAACCGTGTGAATCTCTGCAAGTTACAATTACAGATTTTGACCCTATTTTTCTTCCTTTCATCTGATTGGTCAATGTCATGTCAATCACAAATGTAACAATCCAATCAGAGAACAGATGGGTTTGGCTGTCGGAGGGGAGCTTTTTTGAACTGCAGGTCCTTGAAGGGTAATACAGTTTGAAGCTGGAGGATCTCTATATAAATATCATATAGCAGCTAGGTCCGCTACACAACACAAAGTCAGGGTTGACCAATCAGATGAAAGGAAGAAAAATAGGGTCAAAATTCGTACTTGTAACTTGCAGAGATTCACACGTTTTTTTTGGCTAAGTCCACACCAGGGTTTTAATAGTTTTGCAATTTTCATTAGTTTTTATTTTTATTTAGATTTATTTTATTCAGATTTTCAATTTTATATCAGTTTTAATTAGTTTTTACCAATTGTTTGCTAGTTTAGTTTTTATTTTTTTGAAAATCCTTAGTTTCAGTTTAGTTTTGATTAGTTTCAGTTATAGTTTTAGTTGTGTTTGCAATAATTAAGTGTGACAAAATCCCAGTTTCATCATATCAGTCATGCTCTTCTGCTTATCCTTGGGTATGTTGCTATTCCAGCTACCATACCCTGCACCCTGGACAGGTCGCCTGTCTGTTTGCAGGGCTAACACGCAGAGACAGACAACTCACATTCCCACCTATGGGTTCTTTAAATAAATAAATAAATTAGGGCAGATGAACAACCATTGATACCAGGCAACTATAAAATTTATATCTTGGCCCCAATGAGACTATTAACTCTCGCAGCACCGGGTGTTCGTAATTTTGTTTCAAGTGAATTGATAAACTTTTTGAAGGCAATTGACTCACACAGTTATGTAGATATCCCAGTCCTGTTGTCTCGGGATGCATCACGCTGCCTTGCCTGGGGTTAGCTTCTGTTTTCTGGGGATGAGGGTTGAGTGTGCTCCCTTCTCAAGGTAAGCTAGGTTAGCCTTCTTGTGTGAACTTTTTAAGTGCACTTTAAGGTTTGTGGGATTTTTTTCCCCCTTTAGAAATGTCCCTCATAATTTGTCTCTTTCCACTACAAGACACTTGCTTTATCCAAAACACAGTCATATTCAAAGTAATCCCAAATTGGACTCTGGCGCTTTCTCCCGACTTTTCCTGACATGATTCTGCGCGTGGACGGAGCAGCAACACAGACGACTCGACTAACGTACTGCCACCTGCTGGCATAATGAGACACAGCAAGAAAAAAATCTGGAAACTAAACTTCATTTTCACCCTTGACTATTGTATAACACACACACATCTACGAAAACTAAACACATTTTTGCTATAAATTCAGTTAATTTTAGTTAGTTTTGTGAACACTCATTACAGTTTTAGTTAGTTTTCCTTTTTTTGTTTTTATTTTTATTTCCGTTAACGAAAATGTTTTTTCACTTCTAGTTTTCGTTATTTCGTTAGTTTTCGTTAACGATAATAACCTTGGTCCACACACAAATCTTTTTTACGCACACACAAATTCTTTTTACACATACAAATCTTTTTTACGCACACACAAATTCTTTTTACACATACAAATCCTGATTTACAAGTACAAAATATTTATGACCACATTTTGAGCCCATAGAGCTTTGAGCCCAAATGTTGTTCCCCTGCCACAGAGCGTACACCTTGGATGGTTCAGTGGACAACAGCTGGTTTATTCTTCTGGCTTCTATCTCTCTAGTATACCTCTTCAGGCGGTTGGGCTTGGCAGTTTCTGAGACCTAAATAATGGACAGTTTGCTGTATACTTAGGCATCCCTTTCTGCAGCACCCCATATTTCAGACCCCTTGGGGCTCAAGAGGTTAATATGATCTGTTTATTGCCTATGTAAGCAGTTTACCTTGGGTTTCTGAGTTTTTTTCCTTTTTTGCTATTGTTCTTTGGTGTGTGTGTGTGTGTGTGTGTGTGTGTGTGTGTGTGTGTGTGTGTGTGTGAGTGAGAGAGAGAGAGAGAGAGAGAGAGAGAGAGTTTCACGGTATATTTCTCTACCTCTACTTTACTTTTTAAACAGAGCTCAATAAAGGTTCTTTGGAGAGGATGAAGCAACACACACACACGTACACACAAACACACACAAACACTTTTACTTTCCCATTTCTGTCACTAATGGCTCAGTCCCACTAGAGTAAAAATAGCATAGCAACCTTTTTGTGACCAGGGAAAATCAGTGGTTGCCAGGTAATTGCATTTAATTTTTTCTTATTTGGTAACAGAGGTAGTTTTGGAATCCTGAATAGTTTCAGAATTTTTGTTTCAAATCTATGAGGTTCTGTCTGGACTCTGCATGTAAGTAGTTAATATAAATTTATTTTTAATGTGAATTTTTGACAACAACAGAAATGCAGCAAACAACAAAAAAATTGCAGTTTTTATCAGTTTATCCCTGTTAATTGCTGTATTATCACAAATACATTAGAGCTAACTGGCAAAGCAATTATTTGACTGCATTCAATTGTGAATTGATGTCAGACTTATTGCATTTTTCAGTGAGTTATTGTCGTCTTGACTCACCCGAGTTGCTTTGAAGATGGTAACTAACCATGATCGGTCATAGACCTGGTCCCCATCTTTAAGCAAACATGATCACAGTAATTTTGGTTGTGCCACAGTCACTGTTTTCACTAGTGTAACTCCTGCATGAAAAGTTAAGATTAGGTATATTTTAAAACCCCTAATTTAAAAATATATATAATTATATATATATATATATATAACCTATGATCTATGATCTACTCACCTCACAACTAACCCTGTGCTATTAATTTAAATTAATTCAGTTCAATTGTATTTACATAACACCAAATCACAGCAACAGTCTCAAGGCGCAGTTGTAAATATATTAATATTGGTTTTTGAAAATTATCGTTTTGGCAATCAGGGATCAAAATAAATTATTTTAGGATCACTTCTTATCAGTGATGATGCCTTAGCTCTCACAGGGTTAAATAACTTGATATAATCTACTTCATAGTTAATGAGTTTATATGATACATAACATTCTGTGTTTTCCAGTTATTAGACTCTCTTCTCTTGCATGTAAAGACATAGCCACATAGCCACAAGCTTCAGGGTCAGTATTTCAGGAAGTGAGTGTAGAAAAACCACACAGTCCATACATTATGCATTAAGATCTCACAGGTTCCTGGCATGAAAAAAAAAAAAAAGAAGGATTCGAAATTCATTCACAGCTGCACTAGCCTGGTCTGCTTTTCTCAAGGTGTAGAGTGAGTTAGGTTGCTGGTTGGATAATGAGACAGATGGACAACACAGATTGCTAACATTAGCTTGCTCTTGATCTAGATCATGATTCCTCATCAAGCTAATCATTTATCAGAAGAGTCCATCTTGTTTTTTTGGAGGGGGGGAGAGGACAAGCTGTGCAGCCCTGGCTGCTTCAACACTTGACCGCATGAAAAAATGGCTTCATGGAGCGTGTTGAAATGACAAAACATTAGGGGTCTGTTGCAAATGCTGCATTCATTGAACACATCCTAACACACTTTGGAGCTCAAGTAAAGTGGCTGTTTATAAAAAAAAAATCCAATTTTCCACTGATGTGTATATATACATAACTCAATGACTGACTAATGTGCTGATGCACTTGCATCTAACTAGAAAAAAAAACCAGATAGAAAATAACACTGTTCATCAAAGACTGCCCCTCGTAGTTCTTTTAAAGCCATTCATTGAAAATATTTAAATATATTTAAATGTATTATTGCAGCTTTAGCAATATAAAGAGCTCAAGATTTCCTTACTCAAGTGCTGTCACTGCAAGCTCAAAGTCTGAGAGTCAAAGTATGAATGAGCCTTCATTTAAGTTGCAGGGAGTAATAATAATATTTCTCTGTGTTCCTCCATGATATGTAATGTTTTAAGTCGACAGGTATTTAGATTAACATTATTCGTTTAGGTAAATTTTAATCAAATAGCAAATATTTGATTGAATATATAATTCAGCAAAGATGAATAGCTGCTAAGTTAGCTAATAGTTACACCTCTATGTACGCTTCGCAATTCAATAGCTGTAGAACAGCAGCCCTAACTTGGACTAATCATTTTCTGTTTGGCTTTATCAGATCATTTTATTACATTATTATGGAGGAATTTAGGCCCACTCAACTAATTGTTGATTAGTATCAATAACGGGCTTAGCTAATAGCTAACCTAGCTGTTGTTCATCTTAGCTAATAGCTAAATTAGCTGTTGTTCATCTTAGCTAATAGCTAAATTAGCTGTTGTTCATCTTAGCTAATAGCAACAAGAAAGACTCTAAAATGCAAGTAAATGAATAACAACTTGCCCAGGATTACAATACCAGAAGTCCAATGTCCTTTCAAACTAAAGCAACATGTGCCATACTGACTTAACCTGCATCTCTGGCCTTTGTGGCTAGAAACTTTCTACTGCCTGAGGATGACAGAATTATTATTGAAAGAAGGAAACATACAACTACTGCACTCACCGACACTGAGTGAAGGACCTGGTGTGCCTTCACCTTACTGAAGGTTTAAAACTCAGCAAGATAACTGTTGTTCAAGTCTATACGATAAATAAAACGTGCTGAGTATGATAGCATCTGAAGATAATTTAAGACGTCATTACCGATTTTAAGGTATCATTAAGGATAAGCACTCAGAGATGGATGGTTTTTATTGGCAACAGGCACAATGAGTAGCTCTGCCCTGACTTCTAGCCTATATTGACGGGGTTCAGACAGACCTGGCATGCATAGTTTGTTACAGTGGCTAAGCCATGAATAGATAATCACCCTTTGGGAGAAGGGTTTAGCAAAGGGTCAATTGAGTTTATTTGATTTCTTCAAGCCAAACAAACTTCCAGCAATACATTATTCAGATTTTAGCACATACTGTTGTTTCTGTGGAAACATATTGGGGTTGTGGTAAGAGACCTGAAAACACTCCACATACTGTACGCTGTCACTGAAGGATAGATGTGGTATATTTATCAGTCTCTCTCTTAGACGTGGTTCACCAGAGTGATTTCAACTTGGGATGTGCATAGCATGAGGACATACACTTTAAATTTTTTCACCAGAAATGGATTTTATTTTATTTTTTGGGCAATATTTTGATTTCAGCATTCCACAATTTGTATGATAGTAAACACTGTGCTATCAAAGCAGTTCTCTGGGTGCTCACTGCATCTTTACTGTGTTTATTGAATCTGAACAGAGTACACCACAGGGCATAATCTTAATATTTCTTGAAATACGCCATCAGGCCTGACATATTGGCCTGCTCTGTGCCACCCATCTGTTCACAGCTGGGCATAGTGGCAGCAGCCAGTGCAGACCATAGTCAGTGCCACAGGGGTTAGGGCTGGAAAGGAGGGGAACTGTTCTAATGAGAGGCATCTGCACAGACTCCCCATCTATGGAAATATAACAGAAAACAGACCAGTGTTTCCCCTCTGAGTTTCCCATCTCTTTTCGTGACCTAGTGGGAGATGAATGGCTTCATTTTCTTTTGCCCTCGGTTAAAGCAGCATCTTGTCCACTCATTGCCTCTCTCGTCAACTGATGTTGGGAGAGTAAGGAGAAACGTGCTGGTAACATGCCAGGGATTGCTTTTTATGTGTCAACAGAAAGACACATGAGCAAAGCAGGCAACATAAAGGCTTGCAGGCAAATTGGATTTGAGTAATGACTCACACTGTCACAGCAGACAGAGACGTGAAATGAACACCCGGGACTTTACCCGGCTGTAGCAAACTAAAGCAGACCACAGTAGTCAAAACAAAGCTGGGTTATTTAGTTATTGGTCTGAGTTTCTTCAACCTTAAGGTCAGGAGTATAAATGTCTTGATGACGCTGCGTGTTGCGCGCTGCAGTGATCAGTTAACCACTGAAATAGGACAATAGCTTTCTGAGTCCTAGGAACATTTAAACCAAATACACTCTAAATATGTTTGAAAAAGCCCACACCGGAATCTCAATACTTGTCATTCAAGCTTTGTCCTTCAGTGATCACCAAGCTTAAAAAATGATAACGTATTCGTAACAGTAACTAAGAATACTGTTTTGTTGTTACCCTTCTTGTTCAAAGCATTTCATACAGAAAAAAAGGCTTCACTAACAAGTGACACCACCATCACAGCCCAAAGGAGAAAGCTGCCGATCCTGCCAGTGTTAGGATGTGGACAAACAGAATTTAAGATTAAAGAGTCACTCTAGCCTGGTGTCATTCTGAATAGACTGACTTCTATGTCACGGGAGAAAGTAATTGCCATAAACAAAAACAACAGTACAGACCACAGACTAAACCATAGCTTACAGCTCATTTCAAAGCTTGGTTTTGCCTACATTATGAATTAAAGCTGTTATATAGCTATAAGCTATATGTAAAGAATTTCCATTACTGTAGGAGGATTTCCAGTAAATATTGTGTTCTTTAAATAGGCTCGATGGCTGCACTCATCCTAATCGCTTCATCTCTACATCTCTTCTTCACTCAAATCAAGGATCCAGACCTAACCCCCCACCCTCACCTCTTTCACTCAAGTGCGGCTGGCCGAGAGCTGATGAAGCGGTGGCCATTTTTATGTAACAGATACGAAATGGGGAAACTCCTCTGATGCTATCATGGACTGTGTTATTATCAAGTTCACTGACACTCCAGGAAAAGTGGAAGATTAATGTTTTTCACACGGAAGTAGCACAACTTAGACAGTTACAAAGCAAACAACAGCTCGAGGATTCCCTAGAATATATCTGTGGGACTTTAAGATATGTTCTACTGCACCTAACCTAAAAACCTAAAACATAGCATTAGCAGTGGATCATAGCTACCGTGAGCTACCTACATACATAAACCCTTGCCTGTGAAGACATCTGTAAAAGAGATTTGATAAATAAAGGGTGATAGGGAGTCACATTGTACTGAGGCAGCATAGACTCAGTAAATACAGAATGGCAACTACTTGGGGAAAGGCTTCATTTTCATTGGCAGCTCACTGAAACTTGCCAGCATTGATTAGTCATAATCACCTCCAACCACACAAAAGAGAATAAATGGCAAAAGCTCCTTACTCCATCTCTTCTATTCTTTCTGTAGCAACCAGCCTTCTAATCCAATTATGGTCACACGGTGCTCAAGGAATCTCGTCTGAAATCAGCCTTTGTTGTTTCATCCTCACGAGCTGCATTTACTCAGCAAATGTGAGTACCACATTTCTAGTCTCTCACATTCAGCTGAATGTAATATTCTAGGAGACTAGCACCAACTGTTAAGTAGGTTTTTGTTAAGACCAGTTTTGTAAATGGACCAACCAAGCATAAGCCAGGCTTTGTGATGCAGTTGTATGAACATGCACACATCTCTGTGCCCATTGCCTAGTAGCCTGCTCACTTGTAGCCACTATATACAGTAGCATCAACTGAAAATACGTCATTGATCCACTGGGACACATTTTCAGTGATGTACTCGAGGTCCCTGGGTGTTTCTGGTCTTTCAACATCTTTCGCCCTCACTCAGACAACCTAGCCAGGTGTTCCGGCAGCACTAGCCCACGGGAATATTCTTCCTAATCCAAAACCAACTTGAGGCCCTTTTTCACCTCCATTGTGAACTTGTGAGCCATAATGCTACTCTGCATTACTTTAATGCAAAGTAGCATGTAGAATACAGGAGAAGGATATTTGTTCTGCAGATCCTCTGCTCCTCTTTTCAATAGGCTTGCAGCGTGACTCCCGGCCTCTTTTCTTGCAGAGCTCCATGAGCTCTTGGTATGTGGATTACTTCCTTTCATTCACTCCCTCCATGCGGTCCTCCCTGGAAGCTGGAAGCTCTAATGAGAGCACCTGCTTGGAGGAGATTGATGCCAGCACCACATCTGGCTTCAACAAAGTTTCCACACATGGTCTGGGAACTTTAGCTGCCCTCCCAGATTGACTCATAGCTCCCACCCCAATGCTGAGGTAAGCAGCCCCACTGCTGGTCTGCGCTGTGGTTGTGACAGTTCCTCATGATGAAAGCAATATTCCTATTTAGGAATACAGCAGACATGTTTGTTCTAGAATAGCTTTGGAGATAGTATCAGCAATTGTCTTTAGCATCTGGTCATGCTACAGTAATGACTTTCCCCCCTTGCAGGATCTGTCTGTCAGATGTTGGTCCACAAGATCTTCTCCAAACTATAGTCCCTGCTTATCCATGCACTCTGCTTCTACATGTCCACCATCCTGCTGTTCCTCCTTGACTCCAGCCCACACATCCTCCAGGACTGGATGGTACCGGTCCTTGCCAAAGCAATCACTTTCACCTGGGAAGCTGCTGTTTATCATAAATGAAATCGAACACAGTTATGGATTATATTTAGTCCCATAGATTGGCGATGAAATGCCAACAACTGCTCCTATTAGAAAGCACATTATCATTTATTTTGATTTATTGTGATTTTGTGCGAATAAATGCAGGTAAAATCCAATGGAGTCAATAGATTAGTAACCTAGAAAATGGAGCTTTCTAACATGTTTTTTAATGTGCACACTTTGAGAGCTTATTTTAACCCAAATGCTGATCTTTCCCTAAAACAGTAATTTTGGTGCTTAAACCTAAAACCAAATGTAGGTTTGCATGGAAACAAAACTAAATAGCAAGTCAAAACATTTACCTGTGCTGTTTTACTTCCTTATTTATGCAAATCATTTTTGAGATGTGGAACTACACTCGCAGTGTTCTAAGCTGTAAAGCCTACAGGGCCAGAAATGCTGCAAACTTGATTACTTTAATTGATTTGTAATTGAATGTTTTGGCCCTAAGTGGGATTACTAAGAGGGGTCTTTGGCAGCCAGCCAAAGTAGTAAGTGCAGCAAAAACTCATGTAACTAACCTTTTCACTGAACGATAGCGCTCAGCAAAGATACACAAGAGCCATTAGAGGGCCAGAAATTACGTTTCGCAGGCCAACAACATTTGGAACAGTTTGATGCACTGGCAGCATCAACCAGGACTAACAAGAACAAGAACTAACTTTTAAGGAAGTGTGTGCAGGAATTCACACTTCTATTTACGATGTGTGTGCTTCTTTTGGCTGCTCTCTTATTCACAAGGGGTCACCATCGCACATGGCTCCACATATTTGACTTGGCAGATTTATACGCCGGATGCCCTCCCTGACACACCTCCCAAGGGATTTTGGTCTCCTCCTGATCTCAAACCAGGGATCTGTCATGTGTTAGGCAAATGTAAACCACTACACTATAGAGATGAGATTTTATCCTTTGGTCTTTAGAAAATGTCTGTGGAGATCTAAGAAGCAATTTAAGCAGAGGATTTTTGTTGGGTATTTTTGGCCAAATCCAGTCTGCAGTGCTGAGGGTCAACACACCAAGGGCCCCCATCTTCACCTGCTGCCTAGCTCACAATGAAGGTGAGCACAATGCCCGTCCACAGGGTGGCGGATTCATGTAATTTCTTCAGGCTGTGCTGGCCAAATTCCTTGAATCCAGGCCTGGCCACTAGATGCTCACCTGTGGGTTCCTCTCCTGGCTCTGGCTCAAGTAGGAGGACCCCGTATCCCATTTCCAGGTAAGGTTAGAGTTCCATTTCATTGGGGTTTGTCAAAGTGCTCTTAGTCTGGTCCCTTCCCTGGAACCCGTTTGTGTTGTGAAACCCTGCTGGGGGTTATTGCCCGGACTACATAGCTCCCAGGAACATAATGCCATGTAAAGAAGTTGCAAACTCACTAAGTTAGCGATTCATTGGAGTGAGGGGGTAGTTCATCTGGAATGCCTCACAGTCACCTATGAGAAAGTGGAAATTGCTGGGGAGAAGAATGTCTAAAATAACCTGCTCAACCCGGTGCCAACACAATCCAAATTGGGATAAGTAGATTTTTTCCCTGCAGCTCTAAACCAAGAGAGGTGGAGTTCACGCTAGGAGGGTTGCCAGTCCATCACAAGGCTGGAACAACAAGTCAGACCCACCAGTTAACCTAACATATGGGCGATCGTGGCTCAAGAGTTAGGTGTTCGTCTTGTCATCGGAAGGTTGCCGGTTCGAGCCCTGGCTCCGACAGTCTCGGTCATTGTGTCCTTGGGCAAGACACCTCTCCCGTTGCCTACTGGTGGTGGTCAGAGGGTCCGGTGGCGCCAGTGTCCGGCAGCCTCGTCAGTGCGCTCCAGGGCGGCTGTGGCTACACTATAGCTTGCCATCACCAGTGTGTGAATGGGTGGATGACTGTGTATAGTGTAAAGCGCTTTGGGGTCCTTAGGACCAAGTAAAGAGCTATACAGAACATTTACCATAACATACATATTGTTGCACTGTCTTTGGTGAAGGCCCTAGCTAACCACTGCACCACCATGCCATCTGCCATAAGAATCCATTAACATTTTTAGTGTCCCAGTTATCTTTGAATGCTCGGCACTGGCCTGTAATGCTATGCTCTTAACCCACAGCTTTCAGATTTGGGTTAAAGGTGCGAATATACGAAAGATCACAGAGACCCTATGTGTTTGGCCATTTTTTCAATTCCAGCCAACAATCAATGAATATTCACAAACAGGGTTAAAAAAAAAGTCCCCCACATAAAAATCTGAGGCTCCTTCCAAGATCAACTCCAATTCAACAAGATGAGAGTTGAAATGTACTGTATTTGCTGTCGCTCAAAGTGATGCTCGCACATGCTGAGTCATTTTGACAAACACATTCACAAATAAACTGAAACATTTCTTGTAAGAATAAACTGTAAAACTGCTTCTTCTCTTCCTATCTTCTTCTTCCAATATTATTTTTTCTTTAGAGAAAAAATTCAGTCTGCTCAAAGCTGAATGTTAACTAATTATTTTTGTTATCTTTCACTATGGCTAGAGGCCCTATCAGACTTATATGCATGCAGTACAGATAAGGGCTTATTGGCAGAGAGAAGCGGACGGTTTTTAATCATAAATACAGGCTGCTCTGCTCATCAAAGTACCACTGTCTGTAGTTTGTCTAATCTGGTCTTTCCAAACTCACCCTACTTCCTCTGTTTTACCAACAAGATTTTATTCACCTACTACTCCCCTCACACTGTCACTGTTCTTCCATCTTGCTCAGTGTTTACATGTCTTTACCACAACAGATGCTTGTAAGTGAATTTGGCAACACTGATTTAAAGCCACCTCCTCAGAAATGACAGCTGTTATCCATAACCAGATTAGGATAATTTTGTGCGCATTCATGTTTTTCGGGGTGCTATTTAATTCAAGACACACACAGGAAACTAATGGCTTCATAACTCATGGACAACTAAAATAGTGATTTAATTCTTCTAAAGGGCTTTCAAATAATACATGTTTTGTTTCACTCTTCTGTTGAAGAATGCATCCACTTTCATTTATTTATTTTTTACTTGTGTGCTATGTTGTGTTTTTGCTTCCTGTCTCAATTCTTTCCCTGCCCTTGTTTTTTTTTTTTTTTGCTCCAACCACATTTATTTCACTTGTATTTGTTTATTTGGGGCACAACGAGGTCTTGTATTAGAAATTAAGAATATCTTTCTGTTATCTTGATCCACTCACCCATACATCAAACCAAGCAGTGCTAGAAGCTGGCTATTAAGTTAACCGAGGGTTTCTCCTATGCGTTTACATCTAAGAGGTGGCGTTGGCAGCATCTGACCAAAGTTATGGATAAGTCTGCTGGCAACAGAGCAGCAACAAAGGAAAATAAAATTATACTGTGGGGAAAACAGGAGGTTAAACGCATAACACAGACTGAAAGCAACAAAGCTGCTGCAGACAAAGCAGCACGATGAGTGTCTTTAACAGGAAAAGAACCTAACAGTAGCATTGTGTTAAAAGTTTTGCATGAATGTATGTACACTGCAAGCGCTGTGGTCAGTAAGACTGGAAAAGAGCAATTGGGCAAGTTAACTTACTTAATAGATTGTAACCATGTATTTCATTGAGTTAATGTTTCTAAAAGAGTTTCAGCTTTCGGTGTTTAAGAGCCTGAGAACAAATAAAGAATACAAATAAAATAAAGTGCATTCAAACACTGTAGGCTTATAGTCTATGTGCAAATTTGATATAATGTCAGCCAGCACAAACTACATGCTGTTTTAGAATGATGTGTTATATTGCTGTATGTAGTTCCAACAGGAAAAAAAGACATGGAATAAAATCGCATCTAAGAATTTATATTTATTACTAATGCTCATCAAAGACACACAAACACATTTGATGTGATTTAAAAAATACCCAAAACTTTAGCCACTGCTACTCTAAGGCAGCGCTCCCCAACCCCCGGGCCACAGCCTGTCCGTGAGTCATTTGGTACCGGGCCATGAGAGTTGAAACTCGGGTGTGAAATTTATGGTTTTCAGGGTTTTTAGTCATTATTTTTTTATCGTTTTGATCGTTAACTCGGTTTCCCCAGGTCTTTTCCCGTGTGTTATGAATAAATCTTCTTCTTTTTGGTACTTGTACAGGGTTTTTTTTGTTGTTGTATTTATCCACGACATCTTAAAGACCGGTCCATGAAAATATTGTCGGACATACACCGGTCCGTGGCGCAAAAAAGGTTGGAGACCACTGCTCTAAGGGATCTTCCAGGTGTGGGCGTCAGTATTTTTGGAGATTGGTCAGTAGATGGTGATATGCTGCTGATCACTAAATCACCTAATCTGTTCTGGAGCACTTAAGTTACCATGCAGAATAAATTACCATGGTGATATGCCTGAGTAAGCCCAGGGTTAACCTTGACATTAGCTGGACACGAAATCCTGCTTCGTAGCACAGGCCTCAGGTCTCCTCTCCTTGCTTTTCCTCTAACGTCTCTGTGCTTATTTTCAAGACCCCGGTAAGTTAAGTGCACAACCTCACTAACGACAGGTACTATTTATTGTCAGGTGTCAGGCCGTGTTTAACCTCTTCTTAAATTCATTAAAAATTATTTGATTTTCTATCAACCACCTGACAGCTGTTGGCCAGTTTCAGTATGAAAACCCTGGTTTGGGGGCATCATGAAAACAAAAGTATATCCTCTGAGGCTGGTCATAAAACTTAAAACACAGTTAACCTGCACTTAAAGCATTATCATTTCTTCAATTATGTTTTATTATTTATCATTACAACACAGATCTTAACAGTATATGAGTTAGCGATGATCGCTCAGTGGAAGGAATGTTTTTTCTTTTTTATGAACACGTCTTAGGTGTAATGTACATTCTCTACAGGATATTGACTTTAGGTGGAGTAGATTATTTCTCAGTTAAGTCATTAAAAATGATGACAGTGCTTTATTTTATTTCTCTTACACTATTACGGTTCTTTTATCCCACTCCTGGAGGGCATATGAATCAAACGACAGCATCAGTTATTGAAAAATCTGCATGAGGTTGCGGTCTGAAGGATGTATTAAGGATACAGTAATTCATTTTCTGTTTTTAATTAGTAGTTTGTTCAGAATACAATTCATGCATATTTGTTGAGTCATCTTTCAACAAATTATGCAAAATGTAGGATTAATAAAGAAAGCATCCTTTAAAACCTACATAGTCAGTTACTATCAGCCCATTTTTGTACATTTAAAACAAATGTTTTCATAAATTTTTCATCACATTCTTTTTTAAACTAACAACTAGTGTAAGGGACTGCTTAGAAAAGAGAATAGCTTTGGTTTGCCTTAAAAAGCCTTAAAGGTGATGTGGGATGGTCCGTGATTTCTCCTGCTCCTGCTTTAGTTGTAGTTTAGACATTTCTGATATGAACTGTAGGTGCTGGTGGCAGGCCGGTAAGGCAGATAGGATGAAGCACTGTAAGCCTACACATCTCGGTGTGAAAGTCTGTCAGTGAGGCTGCGCGTTTTTTCTTTTCGGTGTGCTGATGCTGACATTGGGCTGAACAGCACTGAGGATGCAGACACTCTTCCTTGGCTTGCATGTGCACAGTGTCACTGTTGTCTTGCCAGCTGTCAGCCATGTTGTTGAATATAGTTTTCACAATATGCTGGTTTTTGCGAGGAGGTGACAGCTCCTGTCTCGTTTTACTCGTGGTTGTGAGCAGACCTGTCTTTTTGGCAATTAGCATGTTGGCCAGGGAGAGTGATGTAAAGAACTTATCCATGCTGACATTTTTCCCTTTTCCTGTGACACACATTCTATGAGTAGGGTTGCCAACTCCCTGAAAAATAAATAAGGGACACCTCGTGGCCAGGGCCGGGCAACCCAGTTGTCTTCACCCTTCCCAGTGTGGTAGCTCTTTTTTTTGTGTGTGAAATTATTTTTTTAACCATTTGACTTGAATTTGATTTAAGCAGATGCATATTCTTTGTGATATGACCATATGGGAAACAAATGATCATTTAGCCATTTATTTTTAGCTCAAAATGACAACATTAACACAGTAAAACAGGTCTCTTTCTTAAACAGAAGCCTGTCATGCTTAACTTTTGAGAATATAAGTAAATCTTTCTTTAAAAGAACTCTGTCCTGCTTAACTTAAAATTATATAAATTAATAGAAAACAATAGAACGAAAAATATTCTTGTAACAGTGCACATTTAGTGCATTTAGTACAGTTGGCTTCAGTTGAGGTATTATTTCAGCTTTTCTAATGCTAATCAGCTGCTCCTGTTTGTAAACCCACTTGTTCCCATGATTACGCATCATAACTCATCATCATTATTCATCTATGTATTACTTTTATGTATTAGTCATCTATTTGTTGTAATCATCTATCCTTGCAGTTGTTTATTACACAAAATAAATTATATTATCACACTTCTGGCCACATAGCGCTGATATTCACTGCACATGCCCATATTAACCTTAACCAGAGGGTTTAAAAAATAAACCAGTGTTTACATACCATATCTGCTTCTGCCGTGGCCTGGTGGACAAAAAAATGGTTAAGGGTTCCCCGAGCTTTCACGCCCCTCATGTTCTTCATGTGCCCACCACTAGAAGCATGCCTATGGAAAAAGTGCGCCGGCACACAGTGCAGTGCGCTTTATAGGTGTTATCGTGCATGTTCCCAGCCCAGTGGTTTCCTTTTCCCATTCCTCCCTGTATTTATTCTTATTGTATTCTAATTTTTGCGTCATAACTTTTGCACTGTCCACTTCCTGCTGTGACAAAACAAATTTCCCACGTGTGGGACTAATAAAGGTTATCTTATCTTATCTTATCTTTCGCAGCCTTTTTTTCTTTCTCTGGGCGAACAAACATTGCTGCTCTAATGCTGGGCTTACACTGTGCGATTTTTGGCCCATTTTGAGACGATTTATGAGTCGTGCGACCGATTTGGTGATCGGCCCAATTTTGGCCTTCATCGTGCGTCGTGTAGTACAGAGGAGGAGCCAGACATTTGAAACACCCGGGGCTTAGCCCTAAAGGGTAGTATGCATGTGGGATTTTTTTTTTTTTTGAGGGGGGGGGGGACTTAACCAAGACATAACCACAATCAGAACTAGATGATAGTAGCACTAAAAATCATCATAGACCTGCACTACACTTATTTATTTAATTCTACCAAAGTACAATATTTAGATTGAGAAAAGTTTATATAATTATTTAGCCTTGTTGTGCAAACAAGCCTGCAGAACTTAATAAATATAGAATTTGAAAAATAGCAAACCTAAAAAGAAACACTAGGTACGAGATACATGAGTACCTATGATACAGTGATACTTTTAGTAAGCAACCATTTGACTAACATGTGTGTCTCACCTGCTCTTGTTCATCTCTGTTCTGTCCTCATTCTCCATCTCAATCTCTGCTCCTCTCTCTCTCTCTTTGTGCTGACAATCATCAAATATACAGTTGAAACCAGATATTTACAAACTCTTCAGATCAAAACACAAACACTTTTTTAATTGTAACATCAAATCAGACTAAATGTTTATTTTTTTAGATTGATAAATATAAAAACATATTTGTTAACTTTAAGAGTAAAGAGAGAAACTGTCTGTGTTTTTTAATTGCAAATGGCACCAAATTGTATTCAAACTGAGCCACACTTATGGAGCTCCACAGTTCTTTTCCTGGTGTTTTGGTTGACATCTCTTGATTTTCCCATGTCACAGAAACAGGCTTTGTGTTTTGCCTTATATGCATCCACAGCTGTGCCACCAATTTACTCACATGGACTCTACTAACCTATCAGAAGCTTCTTCAGCTCAGAATGGAATCCTCTGGAGTTTTCTTATTAATTAACAATAAACTTAGTGTATATGTACTCCTAAATTTAATGAAAGTGATAAAAAATAGATCTCTGTCTCTCTTTATTCTGACATTTAACTAATTCAAAATATATTTCAATATTTATCTAAAACAAAAGTTTACTCTAAATTGATGTTGTACAGTAAAAATGTTTTATGTTTTCTCCCTAAAGTGTATGTAAATATCTGGTTACAAATGTGAATATCCTGCTGTGTACTGAAATCCCTCTTGTTTTGCATAGAAATATACTGAACAACATACAAAGCACAATATATAAAATAACATTTACCTGAGTTTTTTCTTTGAAAGAACCCTCTAATGTCCATTCTTATATTTCAGTACATAACTGAAACCGAATTAGTCGGGGAGGGTAAGAACTGAAAATATGAAATAAACACACGTAAGCTAAGACTCTAAAAAAAAAAAAATAGCATTTGTTCAGCTTTTCATTTCGCCATTTGTTGATTCACTTGAAGAGCAAGTAAAATAATATTGGTCAAGTGATCAGTTTCATATCAATCTTTCGTGATGCACCGTCATATTTACATTATTTGTACGGTACGAATGATTTGCTTTGGTACCTGGTCAAACTTAAGCTCTCCTTAGTATGGCTGGCTCCGTCTCTCCAACAGCGCACTCACGGGCAGCAGCTCCCCCCGCCCCCTCGCTCAGTCTCTTAGTGCCTGAGCTTGGATCATACCAATATCAGGGGGGGATTCACGCACAGTCGTAAATTCCCACAGTGTGCACTACGTGCTTCGAATATTGTGTGTACTTTTTGTTTTATACAGTTGTCAGCCAGGCATCTAACTATGAAAAAATTACACTCCAAAATACCCCGGGCTTCTGACAAAACAACCCGGGCTTAAGCCCCGTAAGCCACCCCCACGCTCCGCCCCTGGTGTAGTATACGTGGGGTAACGAGAAGCGATTAACACCTCGAGCAGCTCCCGATCATCAATCGCTCGTGAGCCGCTCACACTGCTCACGCGCAAACACGTAAACGTCGGTGAAAAAGACGGCGCAGCACGGCTGTGCAGCGTGTGATCTGGACACAAGCGATGGAGGCACAACTTGTAGAACTTTGGAAAGCTCATCCGAGCCTTTTCGATGTGGCCTCACAAAATGATCACGACCACAACAACCATGAAAATAGTTGGATTTACATTGCTGCTTAATCACAGCTGCCTGATCATGTTTTTCATTAGCAATTTAGCAAAGTTGATGGTGGTGGTGTGTCTGTGTGAGTGAAAGACAGAGGGAGAGCGCGACAGATTTTCTGTTATAACCTTCATGTTATGGAGGCACAGTGTGAGCACTCAGGTCGCATCAGAGCATCGGGCCGTATAGTGTGAGACCTGCATCATGACCTACCAACTTCTAACCCCTGTGAGTCAATCGTGCAGTTTGAGCAGGAGCTGAATAACGTGACTGAAAAAAATCGCACAGTGTCTGCCCAGCTTTAGGTGTACTGTCGTCCGAGACTTGCACCGCAGTGTCGGCGTTTGTTTCCCTGTTGGCCATGCTTCTTGTTGTGGTCATCTGTTGTCTTCCGGTATTTTCTCCGTAAGCGACCTTTCCTCGACCAATGAGATGAGCGGTAATCTGAATTGTCATACTCGAATTGTCATAAGTGTGCTGTCAGCTCATTGGTCACAAAGCAGGAGAGGGGCTGGGAATTATGTTTTCAAACAAAGCGTTAATTCCATTAACATTTATAGACTACTTTTGATTCTCACTGTATTACGGGACAAAGTGCGTCCCTTATTAGCTCAATACGGGACGTGTACTTTTGTTTCTAAATACGGGACGATTCCGTTTTTTAAGGGACGGTTGGCAACCCTATCTATGAGTAGGGTTGCCAACTCCCTGAAAAATAAATAAGGGACACCTCGTGGCCAGGGCCGGGCAACCCAGTTGTCTTCACCCTTCCCAGTGTGGTAGCTCTTTTTTTGTGTGTGAAATTATTTTTTAACCATTTGACTTGAACTTGATTTAAGCAGATGCATATTCTTTGTGATATGACCATATGGGAAACAAATGATCATTTAGCCATTTATTTTTAGCTCAAAATGACAACATTAACACAGTAAAACAGGTCTCTTTCTTAAACAGAAGCCTGTCATGCTTAACTTTTGAGAATATAAGTAAATCTTTCTTTAAAAGAACTCTGTCCTGCTTAACTTAAAATTATATAAATTAATAGAAAGCAATAGAACGAAAAATATTCTTGTAACAGTGCACATTTAGTGCATTTAGTACAATTGGCTTCAGTTGAGGTATTATTTCAGCTTTTCTAAAGCTAATCAGCTGCTCCTGTTTGTAAACCCACTTGTTCCCATGATTACGCATCTTAACTCATCATCATTATTCATCTATGTATTACTTTTATGTATTAGTGATCTATTTGTTGTAATCATCTATCCTTGCTGTTGTTTATTACACAAAATAAATTATATTATTACACTTCTGGCCACATAGCCCTGATATTCACTGCACATGCCCATTTTAACCTTAACCAGAGGGTTTAAAAAAAACAAACCAGTGTTTACATACCATATCTGCTTCTGCCATGGCCTGGCGGACAAAAAATTGGTAAAGGGTTCCCCGAGCTTTCATGCCCCTCATGTTCTTCATGTGCCCACCAATAGAAGCATGCCTATGGAAAAAGTGCGCCAGCACACAGTGCAGTGCGCTTTATAGTGCACTTTTCCAGCCAGGTGTTTTCCTTTTCCCAGTCCTCCCCGTACTTTTGCAGCCTTTTTTTTTTCTTTCTCTGAGCGAACAAACATTGCTGCTCTAATGCTGGGCTCACACTGTGCGATTTTTGGCCCATTTTGAGCCGATTTTTGAGTCGTGCGACCGATTTGGTGATCAGCCCGATTTTGGCCTTCATCGTGCGTCGTGTAGTATACGTGGGGTAACGAGAAGCGATTAACACCTCACGACCAGCTCCCGGGCCCTGTTTCAGGAAGCCGGTTTGGAAAACTCAGAGTGAAAAACGACACTCACGGTTGAGTAACCCCGAACTGTCCAACTCGGAATATTCCGTTTCAGAAAGGCTGATAACAATTAGTTCAATCAAGGCGGAGTTGCTTTAACCCCAAGTGAAGCGCGCGGACGAGGATACATAAAGCCCTGATAAGCGGAGCACAGATTAAGCGAGTCACCATGGAGACGGAGGGAAAGAAGGCGCGGTCAATGTATTTTACAGCGCTTGAGGCCGAAATGCTGATGGCAGCATATGCCGATAACATGCAAATTCCGCGGAAAAAAGTAACACAGCGACAGCTGCAAAAGAAAGTGAGCATGCATGGCAAAACATAGCCGACAGAGTCAATGCGTGAGTGTTAATTTAAACATTGATCTAGGGATTTCCACCCATTTAACACGTTATTTTATCATATGTTATTTTATTTGTTATTTTATACATTTTATTTTGTGACGTGATGTGAGCGCAGGTGCAACCCAACAGGCCCCAAACGTGCCTGGCAGCAAGTAAAAATGAAATATAAAAATATAGTCCAAACAGGTAAGGTGTAATTGTATTATGAGCCATAGTGCTTGGTCTGTTTGTCCGATGTAAATCAATTGCAGTTAGAGGTTACATTAATTTTCTGTCTGTAAGCACTTATTGAAATTATCTGAGCACATTACAAGTACATATTTGCTTACTCTGTATGCTCAAATGTGACCCGTTATAGCCAACAGAAAAAAAGCGGAGGCCCGAAAAACAGGTGGGGGTCCTCCTCCACCACCACTCACAGAGGCTGAGCAGTTGGCCCTCAGCCAAAACAGTGGGCGCCCTGTGGCCGAAGGCATCTCTGCGGGGACATCCTCTGAGTCAATAACCCCGCAAGACACAAGTGCCTACATAGGGGGTAAATTCAAAATAATACATGATGTGCATACATCCTTTCTTCACAGTCACCTTTGCAGTGCTACTCATTCATTTGATAAACTCTTTACCATAATGGATTATTTTGTAGTGAAGTTATTTTCCTACTGATTTTGCCTTGCCTCAGTCTTGGTTGTCTTTGAGAGCATAATGACAATGAAGTGTAAGGTGCTTGGTATGTTTGTTAATTGCCATTTGGTCCCTTGTAAGTTATAAGTGACCTGTATAAACCTCATATTCTATCAGTTGATGGTGATGGTGTACTGCATCTGGTGCAGCCTCCTGTTGAGCCAGACCAACATGTAATACTCCACAGATTATATGAGTTTACAGTAGAACAGCAATGTTGTTTATTTCTTTACTACAGGAAAATAATGAAGAAACATTGACAGCTGTTACAGAGGAGGAAGCAACAGAGACACTTTATGAGGTTTACATCTTTTAATACTTTGTGTACAGGAAATACAGGCGACCAATAAAGCCAGTTGAACAAAAAATCTGTTTATTCTTCTTTCAACATGTTGAGGTGATGGGTCAAAGGAAATGATTGTGACATATGGTGTCTCTGACTGCTCTTCCATCTTGTATGTCCGTGGGAGGGTCAGGATGTTCATGGTTTGGATCACTGCTGATGTTTGGTTCAGAAGGACAGTGTTCTCCTCTAATTGTGGCAATGTTGTGAAGAATCACACATGCCACAATAATGTCACATGCCCTTTCTGGGGTGACCCTGAGTCTTTGCAGGCACTGGAACCGGGCCTTAAGCATTCCGATAGTCATTTCAACTCTGGCTCTTGTCCTGCAATTAGCCAGATTATATCGCTGCTGTGGGCCCGGTTCAGGGTCAGGGTAAGGGGTAAGCAAATAGGGTAAACATGGATACCCCCTATCACCAAGCAAGTAGCCAGTGAACTCTCCTAAGACAGAAGGATACACTTCAGTTCAAATGTCCCTGAAGCAATTGGTCTTTATATATTTTAAAGTATTTTCAACTCACCATGTCCAAATTTTGTGCTCAGTGTACATTCACGGAATATTTGTGAGTCATGGACAGAGCCTGGCCACTTGGCTTCCACATTTGTGATAATGTTGGCAGCATCATATATGATCTTCACAGTGCAGAGAACACAAATTAGCATCCATTACTATGATGAAATAATTTGTTAGTTTGAAATGCTACAGGGAACTATGTACCTGTACATTAATGCTGTGGAAAGACTTCCTGTTCACATAGTCTCCTTCATTTACTGAAGGAGCAATAATTGGAATGTGAGTACCATCTATACAGCCAATCACGCCTGGGAACCCTGAAAATAAATGTAAAATTTAAGTAGTAGTCCAAGTATCACCACATCATACATTAAGTTTTGGTCATCCTGATACCTGCAATTTTGTGGCATCCCTCTTTGATAAATCTTGTGGGTCTGTGACCGGGGAACACCACAAACGAGTACAGGAGACGTTTCAGTGCAACTGTAACATTCCTGACTGCCCGACAGACGGTAGCCTTGGAAACGTGCTCAGCGTCACCAATATTATACAGAAAGCTCCCGTTTGCAAGAAACCGAAGTGCAATACAAATAATATGCAATGAACTGAGAGCATGTCCGCGATGTGTCACATGCGTAATATATGGCCTGAGGATGTTATCCAAATAACTTATTGATTGTGCTGAGAAACGGTAACGTTCGCACAGAAAATCATCAGGAAATGATAAAATGTCCAAACGCGCTCTGATCACTCTCTCCCGGCGGAGAGCTCTGGGGAGAATTTGGGCTTCACGATCTACTGGCTCTTCAAGGAAGGGACACGCCATGTCCGACACTTCCTACTGTCAGGTTTCCGACAAAGGGGCGGAGACAGTCAGGGTTAGTTGTAGTAAACCTGCTAGGGGGCAGGTTAGCTTCACGGAGTGTGTCGTCATAGTGACTCACTCAGGCTGCAGCTGAACTCGCTTTGTGAAACCGAAAACCCAGAGTTTTCGTTAACTCAGGGTATACTTACTCAGTTTTTCCACTAAACCGGCTTCCTGAAACAGGGCCCCGATCATCAATCGCTCGTGAGGGTGTCACCGCAGCTGCTCACGCGCAAACACGTAAACGTCGGTGAAAAAGACGTTGCAGCACAGCTGTGCAGCGTGTGATCTGGACACAAGCGATGGAGGCACAACTTGTAGAACTTTGGAAAGCTCATCCGAGCCTTTTCCATGTGGCATCACAAAATTATCACGACCACAACAACCGTGAAAATAGTTGGATTTACATTGCTGCTCAATCACAGCTGCCTGATCAATGTTTTTCATTAGCAATTTAGCAAAGTTGATGTGGTGGTGTGTCTGTGTGAGTGAAAGACAGAGAGAGCGAGCGACAGATTTTCTGTTATAACCTTCATTTTATGGACGCACAGTGTGTCGTCCGAGACTTGCACCGCAGTGTCGGCGTTTGTTTCCCTGTTGGCCATGCTTCTTGTTGTGGTCATCGGTTGTCTTCCGGTATTTTCTCCGTAAGCGACCTTTCCTCAACCAATGAGATGAGCGGTAATCTGAATTGTCATACTCGAATTGTCATAAGTGTGCTGTCAGCTCATTGGTCACAAAGCAGGAGAGGGGCTGGGAATTATGTTTTCAAACAAAGTGTTAATTCCATTAACATTTATAGACTACTTTTGATTCTCACTGTATTACGGGACAAAGTGCGTCCCTTATTAGCTCAATACGGGACGTGTACTTTTGTTTCGAAATACGGGACGATTCCGTATTTTAAGGGACGGTTGGCAACCCTATCTATGAGATACATCATGATGTCTCGCAAACGCCTGTGTATGTGAGCATATCTCTAATGCCTTTGTATTACTGGCTTTTTCTGTATTTTGTACTTGTTTTTGGTTTTGTGTACATAAAAATGATAACAAAATAAAGATGATGGATCACAACAGTCTTTCATTGTAGTACAATAGGGTATATCCCCAATAAGCAGCGGGCTTCGGTGAGTATTTGGTGTCTAAAGTTTGACACCTAATTTGTCTGTGATGCTGCTTCCTAACTGTAGTCAGTACTATATACTTGGACACAGTTTGTTCCAAGTAAACGTCATGTCAATTGTCTCTGATTTTAAAAAGCACCAACTTTGTTTTTGTCCTCGTCCAGTGTCTTCCCATTTAAATAGTGCAGGATGTCTACTGCTGTACATATTATACACTCAACAAATGGGAAGAGTTCACAGCATGCTGCTATTTAACAAAACTGGAGTGGGGCTCAGCATGACAGGCTGGGTCAGATGCACATCATCCCACACGCATCATCTTATTTCTTTGTAAGCCCTTTGATACCGCTCGGTATCACCAAATGAAATCAATGTTTTATTGTTCGGGCTTTTCAACAGTGGCTGGCTTCGCTGAACATGACAAATCTCTCATAAGCTTCCTCTCAGTTTGTGTGATAAAGGTTCTATTAAAATGGCCTTTTTTTTGTCTCCTGTGCTAAAACTGCCTTTGCTTTATTCTGCTGGCATAAACCTTGTGAAATGAAAAAGGTAAAAAAAAATGACAGACACAACCTGGCGCTGACGTCTGGGATGACTTTGCTGGTGAGTGTTGTCACCTCTCGCTTCAAAATTCTGCTTCTGCAGCACTGTACTGCAGGGATGATGCGCTAAAATAGCTTACAACAATCACAAACTGTATGTAGATGTCGCCGTGCCTCCCTGTTGGTTTATGCCATAGTTTGCACTATGGCATTATTTGCTGAGTATAACGTTATGGCTGTTGCTTTTATTTTATTTTTATGAATTTATAATATTTGGATGAGAGACTGCTAAGCTCTCAGCAAACCCAAAGTAGGTTGGCTAGCAAGGTGCAGCCATAGACTGTATGGACACAAAAACGTGCTAATTAGTGCTAAGTAAGTTATACACTTACTACTTCAATAATTTTACCTTGCTAATACAGCGTTGGCCCCATTTTGCCTTCAGAACGCCTTTAATTCTTCAAGGCATCGATTCAACAAAGTGCTGGAAAGATTCATCAGAGATTTTGGTCCATTGTGACATGCTAGCACATGCTAGCGTCACACAGTTGCTGCAGATTTGTCAGTTGCAGATCCTGTTCAACCAAATCCCAAAGGTAGATTGAGATCTGGTGACTGTAAAATCAATTTGAGTACAGAGTACTCATTGTTATAGTTCTGCTCTAAGTAGCCATCAGAAGATAGTTCACTGTGGTCCAAAGAGGATGGACATGGTTACCTACAATAACCCAGCCAACATTTATATGTGGGGCCCATATGGTTTGGAAATGGGCCGAAAAATGGGCCCCATGGTGATAAGTTGTTACTAAGGGCCAGAAATGTGCAAAGAAAGGGTTAGGGTTAGGCTACCCTTAGCCTTCTCAGAACTGAGGTTATGAAGAGTCTTTAAGGGCCCAGTCACACAGTAACTCCTGAAGAAACCCCTGGGGAAAGATGTGTATTCCCTGACTGGCTGGTTCCTGGCAGTCGTTATGTAAAGTTGGTTGCTGGTCCAAATTCTTCCTTGTGACTGATTTGCTCATTGGCAAAATGTTGCAGGTGCCCGTGCTTTGCATACAATGCAAACTCTCACCAACTACTAGCCAAGTGGTAGTAAAACTTAAAAGTTCAAAACGAGAAAGGGAAACCATTCACCTTGAAAGGAAAAGCTAAAGCTCAGCCAACATGTTTCAAAAGGCGTAACAACCAGTTTTTGCAGACAGCTCGGTATGTTACACAAACTACAGGCAACTGGAGGACTCTGCAAGTGATCAATGCAATAGATCTAGCCTAGCATAGCTTTAGTATAGCTTAATAAAACACAGGTGGTGGTGCCAGGGATTAATAACAAGATACTTATATTCTGTCATTACCCAGAAAATACCATATTAGAATAGAAAGATTAATTTCAAAATGAAAGTACTATAATGTTTGAAAAGCTATTTGGATGCTGTCAAACAAAAAGTGGTCAGAAGTTTTTTGGGGGTTTGGAAACCTCCTGTAGTTCGGCAATAGTAATAGCAGCTATGATGGTGGTGATAGTGCATGAACTCCCGCTCACCTTTCTGGTTGTCGCTAAAAACCTATTCATTGGCAGCGGGCGCAGATAGGACGGACACACACTCTCACTCACTCTCATGCATGGCTCCTGTGGATCCGCTGGAATTGGTAATGACACAATCCATCTCTAACCTATTTCCAATTCAGCTCTGGGAAATGAGATAGGATGGTAATGGAATCTCATTGATCTGAGTTTGCTCTCATGTTTATGGTCCATAAGTATGAAAGTCATTTCTAATGTTCTTTCCCACACTGGATCTTTTTTGCATGCCATTACATTTATGCGAGGTTTCGGTCAGCATTAGAGTTGAGGGCAAAGTGCAAAATGATTTAATTTGGACTACCTTAAATTGTGTAATTTTAGAATTAATATTCAGCAAAAGGTAAAATGCTAACAAGCATGTGAGGTGTTTAAACACCCATAAGCTAGGACACATATATGACTTTTTATAGGTTTGTGATACAAAGTAAGATGATACAGAGCTAGCGCTAAAAGGGCTGAATGCAGTAAATCAAGTAAATCCCTTTAACTGGAATTGTGAGCAGTGGATAGCGGGAGCGCTGTAGTGTTGATTTTCCCCATGTTTGGGTCTTACATTTCAGGATGATGAAAAAGCTGCATAAATAAGAAACAAAGTGAATATTTTGTTTGACTGCTGTATTTCAGATATTTTTTCCCTTTGGTGACAATCAACAAGTTCCACTGCTGTTTGCAGTGACAACAAGCAGCGACTCTGTGACAGCACAGGCGGATTGATCTTCATATTTTCCTACAGTATTACCACATCTGACGCAAATCCAATCAGAATATCTAAGCTTAGCATGAAAAGATGTATGAGTCATTTTGCATGGCATGCATTTCACCTGTAATGTAACATCGTAGGATTGCCAAAATGTCACGTCATTAAGACTGGTACTGTATTTTATTACTGCATTAAAATTAATAAGGAACTGGAAAATCCTTGACAACTGTATGCCATGGTGGTTGCTGATGTGATTTAAAATGCAGGTTGTAATCTTGACTTGGCAGGATGTTGCAGTGGTCAGCACACCAAGAAGGTCCTTGTTCAGCTCCACCAGCTTGAGTCTTGCTATGCCTGTGGTTATTGTGTCTCAGTACTCCGGCCTCCTTCTACAGGTAAGTGTTAGGTTATTTCTAACCTGTCCATAGGTGTGACTGTGACATCTCTGCAATAGATGGGCAACCTGTCCAGATCGTACCCTGTCTTAAAATCTTTGGCAGCTAGCCCATACGGAAAAGAAATATAAA
This sequence comes from Aulonocara stuartgranti, assembly GCF_965226115.1. Classification (NCBI taxonomy): domain Eukaryota; kingdom Metazoa; phylum Chordata; class Actinopteri; order Cichliformes; family Cichlidae; genus Aulonocara; species Aulonocara stuartgranti. The sequence goes on from NC_138941.1 coordinate 33,618,460, forward strand.
AAACGTATAAAACCCATATGTTAAAGAAATATAAAAAACTTAGAAAAGATTTGCATCAGCTTTAGTTTGCTCCATATATAGTGAATCATATAAGGCTTGTATGATTTACTCCTGAAAGTGGCCACTTTCGGGTTACTTTCATACATGATAATAAAGTGGATCACATAAGGATCATGTTAAAACTAAGTATGAGTTATATAAGGAAAGTACATGTCAAAGTATGTATTCCATAGATGTTCCATATAATATTTGCATAGTTTTTAGTACATAATTGTCATAAAGACATATGCTTTACATATATGAACAAAATCTGTTAGATAAATTTTTTTTATATGTAAAGTAAATGTAGTTTGCAGGGCAATAATCTCTTTTTTTTAAATGCTTTTTATACATATATTCTAAGAATATGTTAGATTACATATGTTTTCACTTTATGTTCCGGCAATACATTTTTATGGTAAACTATTCTTTTTTTTACATTTTTCTTCTAAGAATTCTTAAATCTCATCTCATAAAAAACCTATAAACTTAATTATTAATTTTATACAAATTAACATTACTAGAAAAAAAAAATCTATCACATATGAAAAAGACAACAGTATCATTTGCCCCTGCTTGACCAACATCAGTTAAAAACTAGCAATGCAAAGACAAACTCGTAAGCCAACATAACTTTCTTTGACAGGTCGGCAGTCAATGTATTGTAATACTGAAGAAAACAAAAACAAAAAACATGAATACTGGGCAATCTTTAAATTCAATTAACTTTTATTATTCTGATATAACAGTCACATACTAATATTTCACAGAAATATTTAACCTAATCTAAGCTCTATTGTTTAAAGAGCATGCTAAGCTGCATACCTTTTGCTGCAAATTTGTGGAACTTTTACCTGCTAACATGAGTAAAACTTTGGAGGGCAAAAAACCTGCCCACTTAAAAAACAAAACAAACAATCTATCTTTAATAGATAAAACATGAATTGGCATTATAATAACATGCCAAATGAGACATCGAAAGTCAAGTTATGGGGATGCTGTGACAGAGACATTTTTATTTCTGGCCCGGAGTTCTGTGATCTTGGCATTGATTGTAGTACCAATGCTGGAAGGATGGGTCCCAGGCCACTTCTCAAGGGTTGCACCTATATATGTACAAAAATGCAGGGGGGGGGGGGGGGTGATGACAAGAACAGAATTAGTAGTGTAAAAGAACCCAATGATCTTAAACAATAGTGCAATGATCCTGCATTAATCAGTCTTAATATCTAATGGTGCCAGCTTTGAAATTTGCAGACGATGCATGGAGCGGTTCACTACATTGACTACATTTACATACAGCCAATATTCAGGTTATGGTCGAGTTAGGCTCACTATTCAGGATTCTGAAACATTCGGAATAACTCATTCACATGCATGAGATGAGAGAGTCACAGAGAGCCAGACGGCACATACACAAAGTTCCTCTACTCAAAAGACCAGGATTCCGCGGGAATAGAACATGTGCAAAACACAAATCCATTTTCATTCTGATGGCGATATGCCGATAGAGGTTTTACATGACCCTTTTCTCACAAAAATATTTGGTAACTCCAAGATTTATATTTGGATTTTTGCCGGTATTTTAAAGCCATGTGTGACCGGGTTATTGCTAACATTCCAGTTTTGAATGGGTTATCGGCTGCATGTAAACGCAGTCACTGAAATACATCAAATGCAAGAACATCCAGAATGTAAAATACTTATCTACCATCATTTGTTACTTTGTAGTTGGACAAACAAAATGCACCATAAAGGAAATGAAAGGCCTACAGAGAAATCTAAGGCCTACAATAGTATGTCATGAAAAGACCATTCATTCATCTGGATATAACTCAAAAAAGATCAACTAGAATCCTCTATTTGGTGGAGGCCTTTCTTCATCAACAATAATATATGCATAAATGTTAAGAAGATATTCTTCATATGTGTGGCCCTTGTTTTTCATTGGTCCTTTGTTATCTTTAAATGCCAGAAGTGTGGACAACTGCGAAAACATGCCATAAAAAGCTAAAAACTTACTGTAGATGGCATCCAATTTATTTTTGTCGAGCGGTAAACGTGCATGTCCTCTGCCTCGTTTTCCCCCTCGAAGATTGCTCACTAGCAATATTTCCACAGGGAAGACTGCTGTGAGCAGATGCCTCACAAAGGTTGTAGATGAATTTGCATTAGTAGCATAGGCCCAGGCCAGTTTCTCTACCATGACTCCAGTCCCAGGATAAATCTCCACCTGTTCCAACAAAAAGACATTTTGATCAATATAAGAGACGTAAAGAACAACTACATACCTTTCCAGACTTAAAACTCTGTTTCTCGTCTAGTTTTGAAGGCAGTGACATTTATGTATATTCCCGGAGCCGTCGTTCACCTGCAATGTCCGGATGCTAAGCTACTGGATTGCAAAACTTTTTTCTGCATCACTTGTTACTCGCACAGGCATTCCCATGCAAAAGTGAAGCTTTTGTAGAAAAATTGTAGTTTGCCTCTGCTCCACCAGGGGCTGGCTCTAAAACAGAGTCAATCCCCATAGACTCCTTTGTTAAGAAGGGAAACTTCACAGCAGAAACACAGTCAATGAATTTAACACTTGAATTAGATCCATCATACTAATAAGTAGAGTACCAATTTAAAAGTTTTGACATATTTTCCCATTAAATCTAATAGGAAAGTCCGTCAAAACTTTTATTGGTATTGTGTTCAAGGTTGGATCAACTGTAAGTAGAAAGACAGTAGATCCAATTTATGCACTTCATCTATTTATTCTTTAAAATTCCATTACCTTTGATGACTGGGATTCCTTTGTTGATAGAATGACAGATGCTGGTGTTGAGAAGGATGAAGTAGATTTGGGAGGGGGCAGCAGCGAACCATCTGATGATGAACCGGGCGTGGACTGCGGAGAAATCTGGGGAAGCTCAAAACTGGATCTCTTAAGAGGTTCAGCCAAATTAATCACCTTTTTCATCGTCTTCATGAGTTCTGGCACATCTATATATAGTAAATGAATAAAAAAATGATTACCAGAATGGTTTATACATAGGCTAGAGTGACTTTTTCAAATATATTGGCTGTTTAATTGTTAAATTAGTGATAGGAAGTGATACCTTGGACAAGCAACTCCTTCAGTTTATCATTCTCTTGTTTCAGGTCTTGGATCTTCCGCTTTAGACCAATTACTGTCTTTTTTGGACTTTTTTCACCATAAGCGACTGAAGGTGGTGAATGACTGTACATTGCAAGGAATTCCTGTGCAGGGTCTTTCTTTGAAGGAGCCTTTGACTTCTGGACATGAAAAAAGATAGCGAGAAAGAAGAGGAATTTACATAAAATAGTCAAAGCTGCCATAAAAGTTATGAATCTAAAGTGTAAAGACAACAGATTCAATAGCTGTGCCACAAAGTGTAGGGTGCATACTTCAAAGAGCTGATTTCTTAGCCACATACAGTACCAGTCAAAAGTTTGTACAATTTTACAATTAAATATAATGGGAAAGTGTGTCCAAACTTTTAACTGGTACTGCACATCACAGAACTGTAACTAGGCCTGTTCCAAAGATTGGGCTCATTTGAATACAGTTAAAAAAAAAAAAGTTTACCATAATTCAATTTAGGTGGCTACAAGTGATTTTTTCCTTTAACAAATCCTGACAATCATTGTATACAAATGACCTTTGTGTGCAGTAGAATAGGGGGACCACTGGTGGAGTTCCTTTTCTTAAATGTAAATACGTTTCAGTTTTAAAATTATATCTGATCTGAAAAAGGTAAAAATCAGTAAAATATATATATTTTTTTTAGGGAAAGAGAAGTACTACAGTCATTGCTTGGTGACAGAAATGGTGTGTAACATAATAGAAAGATGGTGAGGATGTTCAGACATAACCAGGAAATGCTACTTGCAGGCTACACTGTCCCGTTTCATAAGGCTGTAGCCTGCATAGACTCCATCCAATGGTAGATGTACAATACAATAGTGTCAACTTTTTAAAGGAGCCATCACCTAAAATGTTTCATTTTCCACATGAAAACATGTATATAATGGTTTCCTAATGACTGACACTAGCCTAGAAGCCAATATTTAAAGATGGAGTGTTTAGATAACATGTAAAACACGGATACTACAAAATGGTTCCAAGTGAAATGTCACCTTGAGTTGCAATGGCTGCGACAGAATCAGAGTCTCATTTGGATCGGAGTCATCAGAATCATCCTGATAGTTTTCAGGATGGACAGATACCCTCTTGGTCAGGTCCTCTGGTTCATTTTCCTTCAGCAGTGCATTAATTTTCCGAGCTGCCTCAAAACGAGTAGCTAGAGCACAAAGGAGGAAACAAAAAGACATTACAACAATCCCCTCATTACTCCACAGGTGTTTTTTTTTTAAATCACCAGACTATGTCCTGTTTTCAGGTAATTGCAGTAATGAATGTTATTTTTTACTCCTGACTAAAAACACAACTGAACACTGGAATGGTTCTTCGACCTGTGTGAAAGAGAGAGCTAACAAAGAAAAGAGAACATTTGTATATGGGATAGAGAAAGAGAAGAAGAAGACAGCAGTAACAGTGTCTAGTTTTGTGTTGAGTTGTGATTCACATAGTGCATTTAGCAAAAAAACAAACAATTCCTATTTCACAGAATTTCCATACATGTGAAACATAAAATATACAACTATTCAACATCTAAAAGCAACCATCTCATTAGTCAGGGGTTAGGGTTAAAAGGAGTAGGAGCCACATTTAGGAGATTTACTGTGTTAATATGTAAACTTTTACTTAGAGCAGAGTAAAGACGAGTGATAAAATACAAAACTGTTGCGACTTTATGTAATGTATACTTAATGTATATTAAGTAAACATGTAGTACAGTCTTCAGCTCCCTGGAAAAACGAAGTAAGCACATGACTTTAAAGAGTGAATTCAGTTTTTCTTTAGAGAACTACTTTCAAGTAGAGAAGGACATTCTACATTTCAAATCATTAACAATTACTTACCAGAGACAAAAACAACAGTGCCCCTGTAACGTGGCCACCCTCCTCGCTGTTTCTTCCCATGGCGCCATTCAATAACTGCCGAGTAAGTGGAAATGGGATTCCCATGCTGGTCCATCTTGGAGTCATCATACCCCCGTATGTTAACAGTTTTTACTTCACTAAGCTTTCCATAGTCCTCCCCTTCACTCCACTGCACCACTGCAAACTTCCTCTCCTCGTGTTCTGTAGTAAATGAAGGGGGGAGGAAAAAAAGAATTGCTTTTTCCTAGCTAGAATGCTACAGGCTATATGCTAATAAAGGCTTTTTCTTATCAAAAAATATTCTATTTGACATGGTTTCTATAGGCATACTTTTACCGTTTGAACCATTTTAATGACACCAAGTGCTATGTCGCATGCATAATTCTCTGAAGAGAGCATTTCCACGTTGGTCACTTGTTTCTATGTGACCCGTAAAACATCAAACCACTTTTAGCAAGCTATTAGCTTAAGCTAAGTCATTCAAATTCGAAAACATTTAGGCGACTTACCTCTGATATTAGTTTTATTCGTCTCCGTAGTCTCCATCTTTGCAAGACACACTTTATTAGACCGATTTCCCGCTTGTTGTTAAATTACGTAAGGAAGCCGTTACCTGATGAGGACCGTGTGAGGTCTCGCGGTGAAAGCTGGCCACCTGTACGCTGCAGCATGGCCCGCCCTACTTTGCCTTTGATTGGTGTATCCTCATATTTGACCGTACACTTAACCAATCATGGCACTCACAGCTGAAAACAAATTTTTGAGTTCATGCTCTACGTCAGTATTTTCTCTATTTGGCGGTAGAATATGTTTTTCACAGATTATAGACTATACTGACATTCCAACTGAGTTTTGTAACTTAAGAGACAGTGATGCCGAAAAGAAAACATTATAGATCTGACACAAGTGAAATAGACTGGATGCGGAAAAACGTTCCTTCACGTACTTTGACCAGATGGAAAAAACGGTATGTGCACCTTTGCCAATAAGTTAATACAGTTGTCAGTTTCTGTCATTGTTATGAAAGCTACAAGAATTTATTAATTTTTTTAGAAAAATCGACAGAGCTTTGACTGACATCGGACAGCACAACACACAACAACAAGTAAGTGAATGTATATCGTTAATGTCTTATCAGCTACCATAGTAGCACTTGATACAAAGTGTTTGGGTTTTAATACTTTGGTTAAGTGGAACATTCCAGTTCTAATTTGACACCCATAACTTGGCTTATATTTTTGTGTTGTGTGTACTAAGTAGGTTAACAAACTAATAATTCCATACACTTACATAGATATTTATTTTCAATGATAAGTTATGCAACATAATTTATTGTGTTTGCCAAATGACTGATAAATTCTGTTTAGGTTAGTTATGATAAGAAAATGCAAAGTATTTGAGAATCTAGACTATATTCATAATGTTTCTGCATTGAAAGTAATCTGAAGTGCTACTTAAGTAATTGTGAGATGATAAATATAATTTAAAAAAATGTAGTTTTTTACTTAGAAGACAACCTCTTTCATTGTGTTTATTTAAAGGTCAATAAAAACATTAAGAATAATAACAATCACAATAATAACAACATGGAAATTTCATCCCGACTGTTTTCAGCGGAGCTGTGAAAAATGTATCTTAAACAAGTTGTTCATTTGTATCATTTCAAGGACAATGGTGAAGATGACAGCCAGAGAGAAGGAACTTTCACAGTTCCAATGGTAAATAAAAATACATTATTATAGTCTCTCTCTCCCTCTCTTTCTCTCTCTCTTTCTCTCTCCTTTTAAAAGCAACATACAGAAAAAAGGCCACAATAAAGCATTACTTTCATTCTTATGTCTCTTCTACGCTACTCCATCACATTGTAAAAGTGAAAAGTACAGCTCACCATTAAGCTGTTTAAATATGTCAGTGACAGACTCACTACTTGTTCTGGAATATATCATTCGGATATTTAATTCATATATATATTCAATACTTGGGTTGTATTCCTCACAGGAAAGTGAAGATGCTGCCCAAAGAGATGAGCAGATACCAGAACCACAAACGGTTTCACTGGTAAGAAACAAATGCAAGATGTGCTCCACTTCCAGTGACAGACTCACTACTTGTTCTGGAATATATCATTCGGATATTTAATTCATATATATATTCAATACTTGGGTTGTATTCCTCACAGGAAAGTGAAGATGCTGCCCAAAGAGATGAGCAGATACCAGAACCACAAACGGTTTCACTGGTAAGAAACAAATGCAAGATGTGCTCCACTTCCAGTGACAGACTCACTACTTGTTCTGGAATATATCATTCGGATATTTAATTCATATATATATTCAATACTTGGGTTGTATTCCTCACAGGAAAGTGAAGATGCTGCCCAAAGAGATGAGCAGATACCAGAACCACAAACGGTTTCACTGGTAAGAAACAAATGCAAGATGTGCTCCACTTCCAGTGACAGACTCACTACTTGTTCTGGAATATATCATTCGGATATTTAATTCATATATATATTCAATACTTGGGTTGTATTCCTCACAGGAAAGTGAAGATGCTGCCCAAAGAGATGAGCAGATACCAGAACCACAAACGGTTTCACTGGTAAGAAACAAATGCAAGATGTGCTCCACTTCCAGTGACAGACTCACTACTTGTTCTGGAATATATCATTCGGATATTTAATTCATATATATATTCAATACTTGGGTTGTATTCCTCACAGGAAAGTGAAGATGCTGCCCAAAGAGATGAGCAGATACCAGAACCACAAACGGTTTCACTGGTAAGAAACAAATGCAAGATGTGCTCCACTTCCAGTGACAGACTCACTACTTGTTCTGGAATATATCATTCGGATATTTAATTCATATATATATTCAATACTTGGGTTGTATTCCTCACAGGAAAGTGAAGATGCTGCCCAAAGAGATGAGCAGATACCAGAACCACAAACGGTTTCACTGGTAAGAAACAAATGCAAGATGTGCTCCACTTCCAGTGACAGACTCACTACTTGTTCTGGAATATATCATTCGGATATTTAATTCATATATATATTCAATACTTGGGTTGTATTCCTCACAGGAAAGTGAAGATGCTGCCCAAAGAGATGAGCAGATACCAGAACCACAAACGGTGTCACTGGTAAGAAACAAATGCAAGATGTGTTCCCTTTCTATGGCTCTCTTTTCTTTAAAGAGTAGTTAATTTGAATACTTCTCAGGGAAACAATGAAGATGCCACCCAAAGACAGGAGGAAAGAATAGAAATGGTCACAATGGTGCAGGTAAGACTTGCGGTTAATTGCATTTTTAACTATGACAAACGTCGCTATGACTGCTGTTTATGTTGTAAATGCAGTTTTGCAAAAAAAAAAAACAAGGCTACATATGAAAATAAGTGAAACCTGCTCAAATATAACACAATTCTTTTTCAACCATTCAGGAGAACGCCCCTGAAGCAGGAGTTGATGTGAACTGCTCCAGTGGACTAACAGAAATTCAAAGCATCATGTCAATCCTCTCCTTTGCTTTGAGACACAACACTACAGGTGTATTAATGGAGGACTTGCTGAAACTGCTCAAGTTACATTCTGCTGGGACTACTGTAGTTCCATCAAGCAGGTATTTTCTGGAGAAACCCTTCGCTGATATTACAAAACAGTTTAAACGACATCATTACTGTAGAGTTTGTACTAAGTACATTGGGTCTTCACAATCTTTGGAGGAAACACTTAATTGTGTGTCATGTTCTTCATTCACAACAGTGAAAGCCAGTTTAGAGGAAGGTAACTTTTTTATTAGTATACCATTAAAAGATCAGCTAAAAGACATTCTTGAGAACCACAATGTGCATGATCTATGTTTCAGAGGTGATCCCAGTGCTAGCCGTGTAATAAAGGACATATGTGATGGCAGCTTGTATCAGACCTTAAAGTCTACCAGTAAAGATGATTTTCTGTCCCTCACTTTTAATTGTGATGGTGTACCAGTTTTTCAGTCTTCCAAATTTAGTATTTGGCCAATATTGTGTTGCATTAATGAGATACCACCGGAGAGTAGAGACAAACATGTACTTCTATGTGCTTTATGGTTTGGATCCAAAAAGCCAGACATGTCCTGCTTCTTTAAACCATTTGTCGAGGAGTGTACAAATCTTTCTCAAGTTGGTTTTGAGTGGCAAGATCCTAACAATCAGGCACGGAGACACATGAAAGTACACACATTGTGCTGTGTGTGTGATGCTGTAGCAAGACCATTGTTACAAAATTTCAAGCAATTTAATGGTGAATATGGCTGTGGAGTTTGCCTTCATCCTGGGATGCAAACAAGGAAAGGGAATGGAAAAACAAGGGTTTACGCATGTCCTGATGAAAAGCCAAGTGACAGAAATCATAAAACCACAGTAGAAATAGGACAAATAGCTGAAAGACAAGGGAAGACTATTTTGGGGATAAAGGGCTCATCTCCTCTTGCAGATTTGCCATTGTTTGATCTTATCAATGGAATGGTCCCTGACTACATGCACTGTGTACTGCTTGGTGTGTGCAGATACATGGCATCTTTATGGATGGATTCTAAAAACAGTTCTGAGCCATGGTACATAGGTGTACAAATAGCAAGCATAGACAAACACCTCTTGTCTATTAAACCTCCAGGTATCGTCGCTCGAGTTCCAAGATCTTTAATTGAACGCAAATTCTGGAAAGCTCATGAGTGGCAGCATTGGCTTTTGTACTATAGCTTGCCAGTTCTGAAAGGCATACTTCCACAGAAGTATCACTGTCATTGGGCATTACTGGTAGAAGGGATAAGCATTCTCTTGGGGTCCGAATTAAATACTGAACTGATAAGCCACGCACACGACGCATTAGTGTACTTTGTTGGAGGTGTACAATCTCTGTATGGAAAACAGCACATGACATTCAATGTTCATTCATTGTTGCATTTGAGTAAAAGTGTTGTGCAATGGGGTCCTTTATGGGCTCACTCAGCCTTTATGTTTGAAAGTTTCAATGGGTACCTCTTGAAACAAATAAAAAGTAGTCAAGCTGTACCACAACAAATATGCAAACGAGTGGCAGTCTCCTGTGCCTTTCCTCGTTTAGCTAAGCAGTTCTTAACAAATGCAGCTGCAGAAGTTAAACAGTTCTGCAATGAAATGAGACAAGGAACCCAGCATGTCAAGAAGCATGTAAAGTTTACTCAGGTGACTGCCCTTGGTTCACCAAATGTAAGACAAATATCTCTGAGAGATCAAGCTGCTCTCCACCCAGTTAGAGAGGTTCCCACAAACTCTGTGGTGAGTTACTACAAGAGAATTTCTGTGAATGGAGACATTGTTCACGGTTACACGTACAGCAAAACAAAACAAAGAAACAATTATGTGGTGCTTTTAAAAAATGGAAGTATTTTTGCAGTCTCACACTTTGCTGAAATGGATAGTCATTGTTTATATGCTATAGGAAAATATGGTAATTGCACAGTGCAAAAGTTAGCCAGAGGTTCTCTTATCAGAACTCAGCTGAGCTATATGTCAACTGTTCACTTTCCCACAGGCTTTTACAAAGCCATAAATGCTACTCAGATAGTTAGGCCATGTATGTACATACAGTGTCCAGACTCTACCTCAATTGTATGTCAGCTACTGAATACGTACTATTGTAAATAATTTAATCTTAAATCTTATTGTAAATGATTCAATCCAAATGTGAAGGTGGAGCTACTGATTATGGTGTTGATTATGGGAGAGATTCAAAGGCTTTCAATTGTGTCAAATGTCATTCTAATTAAGACTGAAATGTGCAGCTAACAAGGTCTAAAGCCATAGCGGTTCATAAAGGTGGCGCATTCACGCTGTCATTTCTGAACATATTTCTTATTGAAATATGGGTTTCTGACTTGGGGGAAAAAAATAATTCTGTCAAAACATTTTGCAATGCATGTTCACAACATTTATGTATTTCAATGTAATTCCATTAAGCTAGTGGTGTGGTGTTTAAATGGTCCTTAAAGCACTGTCATAATGAATCTGGGTCATGTAAAAAGACAGAAATATATTATATATAAAATGTATTTTATCTACATCTTTGTGTAATCTGCTGATTCTGTGCAAAATTAAAAATATTTCTACAATATGAATATTGTCTAATATCTTTTCCATCTATATAGAATACATTTGAGATGTATTTTGAATATTTACTGTGTTGATTTAATCATTTGTCAAACTTATTGTAAAAGTTTGTTCTTTAAATGTCAATGCAATAATGGGAAAAAACATTATTTGAAAGTCAGGAATAGGATGCCTAGTTTTGCAAAAATGCTAAACAAAGAAATAAATAAACTTTACACAAATGAATGAAAAGCATTTTTATCAATCCCAGAGGGAAATTCTAATGTGGGGTTTTATTTAATCACATGTTCAAAGCAAACTTCTCGTAAATTTGTGGCTTTCCCCCACATCTTTTTGTCATTCAATGTTAATTGTTAGTTGTTTCCTGTTTGTGATAACACAAGTAAATCTTTTGTTCTCTATGAAAAACTTACAATAGTTTAGTTTCACTCATGATTGTCTAACTCATAAAAGTATGATATTACATTTTTCTTCTTAGGATAATATATGTCGGGTTAATGTCATATATTTTTTAAAGAAGTATCCAAAACATGCAAGTTTCATTTATATAATTTTTTAAGGGATCTTATATGTATTTTCACTCTTGTATATTTTTCATACAAGTGTCACACAAGACAGATAAAAACCTTACAAGATTTATATACATCTTTTCCATATGGGAGGATAGGCTCCAGCACCTCTCCAGCCCTGAAATGGGTAAGCAGAAAGAAAATTGATGGTGGATGATTGTTGTTTAGTCTTCACTGAATGCTAAATGTCAAATGGATAAATGCATACAAGTTAATACAAGTATGGAATAGAGCTAAGAAAAGTAGCATTCCCATGACCTACTTCAAAGAAGGTGCCATCAGAAGATGAGCCGGCCTTGCAGTCATAAAATCATGTGACTGCATGATAAGGAGAGCCCTATTACTTTGGATGTTTTAGCAGCTCCTCCGGATCATCCCAACCACCCACACACACACACACACACACACACACACACACACACACACACACACACACACACACACACAGTACCCTTACCTTATCTACCTCACCCTCAACTTGCTTCAGTCCAAAACTATTATGCTACAGTCCATTCACTAATTCCAGCCACTCTTTTACATACTCATCTGCTTCATATTCTTGGCGAATGTGATTGGGCTGACCGCGCAAGACCGCAGCAGTAATGCTTCCCATTGCATCACAAAGTATCAAGCGAAGTGTGAAATTAACTGATGAGATGACGTGTCTCGATTGTTCCCTGTACATGAGGAGTGAAAAGAATGGTCCGCATCAATCCGTGAAAGGTATAGACAGTATAGTCTGTATTAAATATGGTAAAAAACCTCTTTGAAAACCATGTGGATGCGATGCTGGCTCTGCAGTTTTATCCCATGGACATAATACTATAGTGGAAATGTATGAATACTGTCTGGTAGTCCATTTTTATTGCAGTGCCAGCTGGAAGTCACTCTATGTTGTGTTACGGGGAGTTGGTGTAGGCGTGTTTGTACATAGATTTCATTGTTTACCCCTCTGCGGCCACCTTTTGGCTGCTAGTTTGGTGATGTTTGGGCGACTATATTATATATTCCTTCCAACCCAGCACTGCAATAACAGCGCAGCACTTTGCAATGCTACGCGGCAACAGCATTACCCCAGAGAGCTGCATTAAACATAACAAATCTTAACCTGTTGACAGTTGTTTTGTTATGACAAATCAGTTTCACATTCTGCAGCGCAGTGTAATTTAAAATGTGCTGGCTGTGTGCTCCTGCCACTCAAATACACACACGCACACATGCACATCGTCCCTAGATAAGTACAATCTGTTGTCCTTTCATGGTTCAAACCAATTTGTATACAAAAAGATAAGTGTGTTCAAATGGTCTCTATTGGCAGATTTGTCAGAATGGGAGGGCGGGGGGGTACCCCAGAGATTCAAGGACAGATGAATATATCTGAAAATATACAGAAGCATGTGAAGACTGTAAAATTGATGAATTTACAGTAATTTTACACTTTACAATTAAAGCCCAAAGCAGCTTTTCTCTCTTATGTAGAATATCTGAGATGTGTTGCTAAAATTGCACTTCTTTTTTTGTATTAAAATATCTCTAAACGTCTTTACGCTTATAGAAAGACACGTTTCACTGGTCCTGCCCACTTACAATCATACACGGCCCACAAGGTAAAATGAGTTTGACATCCCTGCTTTAACCTTCATCCATATGACAGCTTTTCCTCAACTACTTTTCTATTTTATTTTATTTATCTTCTCTGTGACTAATGACTTGCTATATCTACTTAATATAAAAAAATCAATGACATAAGCTACTTTTGCACACATCACTGCATTATCTGTGGGATGAATCGGAACACCAGTCAAAAATCACAGCTCAAAATCCCGACGCCTGCATGACCTCCCGTTATTCAGTTAGACCTTGTTTAATGAAGATTGTTCCCATCTATACGCTACTGGCAAAGTCTTGTTGGCTGTTTTAACTGAGCTCATCGATCCTGTTATGTTTAAGGGGCAAAGGTTAATGTGTTGCCCATCGATCTGAATCGGGCTTTTACATATCTCTGCAGGTAATGTGTTCAATAAAGCCCCGCAGGTGCCGCGTGCACCTTTAGCTCATTTTAGCCTGATATGCTGTTTTGGATCCAGTGCATGGCTTCAGGGAATTCTGCTGCTGACTTCATAGAGACTTCATACGCTCTAAGAAATGTACTGATGCGGCTGACATTTGTTGCATAAGGTTTCAAGCTGATTTGAGCCTTTTATAAATAACCAAGACTACGAATGAAAGAGAGGAATCACGAAGCAGAAGTGTTTCAGTGAATGTCTGTCTATCCACTGTGAGTCAGTGCCAGACAACGACCTTATGAATAAATCCAGTTGAGGTGGGTAGGGTATAACAAGAGTATAACCAAGATCAGCCAGCGTTTGCAATATTTTATTCAAGTAAGGACACTTGGATATTGATGTGGACGGTTTCTATTCTTAGGTGAGGCATTCAGAAAAGCTTGTTTGCGGTCACGGCAAGAGCACAAGAGTTCTCTCTTCAGTGAATACTACTCATACTGCAAATACACACTCATTGCGCTGCGGTTTGTATGGACAAGACTGCCATTGCTGACCTGTGATGCTGAATCCTTGACTTACCAAAGCTGGATATTACACTTTAATGTGTTTTTTAGTGCTTCGCTGGAGGATAAGCAATGCTGGTTTGAAATGATTTCCTGGATGGAAAATTAAACTGACCAACACCAAAACATCAAGCTGTAGGAAAACCTTTGAAACCGGCAAATCTAGTGAACAGATGACGGCACGGGATGTAAAAACTGTTATCACAGAAAACTAACTGTCAAGAATACAACATCAGATTGAGTTCTCTGTGGAGTCCTTTTCCCTATTACAGAAATGAATGGTTTCAATATCTGTGCAATGGTGTGTTAAGAACGAACGGAATATCATTAACAGGAAAAGAGGCTATTAAAACATTTTATTTCTCAGAAGACTTGGAAGTGAATCCTGCCACTGAGCAGAACTACTTTTGTTTACAGAAGTCATGCCATATTCACACCCCAACAACTGATCATAATTGAGATTATCATATTAAGTACTTGCAGATTTGATTTCATTAACAGGTACCTTGGATGAACGAGCAGCCGAAATTCTTTTGAATATGGTAACTGAAATGCAGGTTTGATGCCAAGCCAGGTCGCTGTAAAGATGAGGTATGGACATAATCCGGTCGTTAAGTGATGACGTGACGAATCCTACTTCCGGGCCTAAAGTAGTCTGCGTTTAATATGGCTTTTGTGTTGTTAACATGTTTAATGTTTTGTATTTTCTTCTATTTAATCTCAAAAAGCTCCTAAAACAGTCAGTGATCACTGTTGACCTCCCTCGGCTTTTATTACCGCTAATTGTTTATTTAAGCTCAGTTTGTAAAACCTTAGGATGTAACTACAGCCCAGCCCATGCAGCAGTATATGAATGACTAACCTCGTATTGTGGATGGATTATCTCAGTTGTTCTCCTGGCTGAAGTTTGGTCCTTTTACAGCATCCTGCCATGCGATTACATTTGTTCCTGACCACCGAGAACACTCACGTTAACTTTTATCGAGTGGAAAAAAAGTTAGCTTGTTTATATTATGCTAACATAACTGTGTCACTAGCAGTCACGTAGCACATCATTATATACCAGCTAGCCAAACTTCAGTAACCCTACAAACGTCACTGCTGTTTAGTTTTCTGTCTTCATTTATGTTGGAAGTAATAACAGAGCTGTACGCTTTAATTTGTTTCCAAAACCCCGCAGTCAGGACATGCTATATTGTATTTAGATAGAAGCTAGCGAGCTAACTTCCTGCTAACTTCTAACTCCGTTAAATGTCATAAATTCTGTTTTCATGGATGCCTGGATGTTAAACTCAATTGTTACACCTGGTAGAGCAGAACGCTGATCATTTTATTAAAGATGAAAGACTTTAGACAGTTTTTCAACTCTCAGTAATGCCATAGTGATCGTTTGATATATGGACCTGCAGCGGAGTTTAGGCCCAGACACGGCTAGTGACGTCAGACTTAACGACCGGATTGGACCGACAACTGGTCAACAGTTACACTGCATATCTATATGCAGCTTGTGATGGTGCAATAGCTAATCTTCACCATACTGCAGGGCACATTAAGTTTGCTTTTAACATCTTTAGAACACGAGAACTTCCCTCATCCTCGTAGCTGAAGCTCTGAAAGTCTTTTCTCTATTTTTAAAATTAAAAAAAGAAAAATTAAATACAAACAAAAAAGCACTTCAAGAGAGCAAACCTCCACCAAGGCATCTTGTTCTCTGGGCAGTATTTACTTTTAAGGGATCAATATTATAATTTGTATATATTCATTTTGTACGTTAAGAAGGTTGTAGTGCCATAAAACAAGAAGAACACTTTTGCCCTGTTTAAACTCATTTTAACTTACAATTGACTGACATTTAAATGGTTGTCATTTGTTACTGTAATATACATAATAAAGCCATCGTAAAATAATGCAAAATCCCCACAAAGTCATGGTTTGCAGTCTCAGTGATTCCCTGATTATATATTAGGAACCTAACTAATAATTGTATGAGGGTTTTTTGGGGGTAATATACAATTTTTCATGCGTTTGAACCCCAAATTATTAAGAACAATAGAATTTACTAAATAAATGATACATTTTAATTAGAAATAAACATTAATTTACTAAATAATTCTTAACATAAATTCAGCTAAATTTTTATATAAAATATAATACTGTATACATTTTTTTAGTACTGTAGTGAAAACACAAAGCAATAGTAGAAAAACACATGGCTTGGGATGGTGAAGTACCCCTGTGCTCAGAGGGGGGAGCTTTGTTTGCAGTCCAGCATTTCCACGTCATTTCCGTATGCAGCTATCTCGAGTGTCTTGCTGAGTTTTCTCATGTTTTTAATATTGTCTTTCCTAAAGCTCCAAGATGCCATTCATATGCATATTTAGGGTTTAAGCTATAAAAATAGGTATTTTTGTGACCGCATCCAAAATTCACAGTTTTTCCCAGTTCGTGGGTGCTCTAGTATACTCAAAAACATAACCGCCTTGGCAGAGGTAAAAATGATGAACTCATGAATAACCTGGATAACAGCTGGTATCTCCTTTGTTTTCAGAGCAGTTAGAAATATTGAATCAGATCTTACATCACTAACTTATTCTGACTTAAGATTTCTTACCCATAAATAAACCCATGACCAAATATGACTTTGAAAGGCTGTGTTTCTCTGGCTAACTTTAATGTTCATGTTTCTTTGATTACCAGCTGTTAAACCATAATTGGCTTACCTGAAACCCTGATACAGATCCGGATCATCTCCCTGCCTGCTCCTACTCCTTGTAGACTATAGTTGTGATTTAGTGTCTGCTTTGTGGTTAGCATTAGCTTTAAGAGCTGTTCTCTGAGAAACTGTAATTTATTATGGAGGGAAACTGTGAAATATTTAAAATATACAATAATTAAAACTGGCTATGTATTTCATATTAAACTTATGTAGGTGTAAGTTTCAAAAGTTTTTAATGATCTGATTTAATAGGATTTTTAAAGAGTACTGATCAAATTAATAAAGTAAACGTGCAAATTATATTAATCGTGAATTATTTAGCTTTTGTTTCCTGCACACGGGAACAATATTATTTATTATAATGAACTGCCATAACATGTAGTTGGTTAAGATTTTTATTTTTATTTTTTGCTGCTTGTGGGAGGGGAATGTTAAACCAAGAGAATCTGTAAAGCCGAATACATTATCATTTCGAGTAGGTGGTGAAAACCCCGTCTCTTACATTATTATGAGACACAGAAAAACACCTGTTGCTGAAATCAGCGAGGCTTGCAATTTAATTTTATCAGCCCACAAACAATCACTCATTAGGAAGCTGGAATGATGATAGAAACCAGTCAGCTGTGAAGCTCTGCATTCGGGGGGCACAGCACATAACAAGAGAGTGCTTTTTTACATGGGGGAGGAACCCGTTTGGCTGAATCCTCTTTGGCAGGGCTGCCCTTGTGGCAGCAACACTGGTTATTCACAGCTAATGTCATGGTCTTTAATCTTTTTAATACCTAATGAAAAAAAAAGAAGCAAATATATGTCCAACATCAAAATTCCCAGAATAATTAACTCGGCACTTACTATTTAATCAAACAAGCATTTGAAATGAACTCAGCAGGCCAACTGTTTTGCAGACAGATACGGGATAAATGCTTGGCTTTCCATTATTATGCACCTCCCAGATGGGATTTGCCTTTGGCTGATTGGCAGATGTTTAACAACTGGGGCCCAAGTTCAAATCTAATATAGCTGAAGCTTCTTTGTTGTTTAGTTTGTTAATAATAAAGAACACCTTTGATTCTAGCCCAGTGTGAAAGCTCGTTTTTATACTTTTGTATATGAATTAATCCAAAAACACAGTCTGGAAGACCTTTGGAAGTCTGCTGATGATCAGCTAATTAGCTTCGGGGTCTTGATCGATTCTCCATATTGGATTGTTAGGATGGTGTTGATAAAATTACACATGTACTGCACCAGGTTACTTCTTTGATTTTAAAGAGACTTCAAGATGCTCCAGATCAATCTGACATTAGACCTAAAGTCATGAAAATGAATAGGTATTAACTATGATAATGGTAGCACTTTCTATTACAGCTCGGTAATAGAGGGGTAACAGTAGGGTAACAATGAGGAAACAAGATTATACAAATGTGGTAATTTAATAACCTAACGCTTCTTTAAGTTAATTTTAATAGGTTATCAATATGTTACCACTTTATTACAGAGCTGTATTTCAATATTATTACCCCCAGTTTTTGGGCTCTTATTATCCTGTTAGATAGATTTCGGGGTAATATTACTCAACTGTAACCATTGTTGCTACCATGATATTACTTGGATGTTACACGGTAATTGCTTTGGTAATTGCATAGTAATAACCTAGGAATTACCATATTATTACAATCTCCCCCCCCCTCGTTACCTTATTATTACCTCTGTATTACTGAGTGCTACCAGCACTATTAATCCGTGGATAGTGGAAAAAAAACAACAGTGTGTCTTTCAGGTATCATTTAAATTATTGATTAGTGCTTGCAGTATTAAAATCATCCGACCCTCCCTTGACAAATAAATCCCTTCCCAGTGGGGCTCGCTCACTGTTTCAAAGTACAGCCTGCCTCAGTGTAATATCTTCCTGCTCTAGGCTCACTTGACACCCACAAAGAGACAGCTGCACGTCCTTTGAATCTGCTGAAAAACACAAGTACACACAAATACTAAAGCGGGGTCTGTCAGTTTCCCTTTAGTTACTTGTGACAGCAAAATAAATACATGAGCTCTCTGTAATCTGAGCAGGGCGACTTGCCTGATTTCTCCCTCAAACACACAAACATACACAGCCCTCCCTGAAACGAGTCTGCGTGGCTTTTTCGGTGAAAAGTGGAGTCAGACTGAGCAAACTGCATGGAACATTTAAACTGTTGATATTGTGGCTTTGAAGTGCTCTGGATGAAGTAGCAGAATGGAAAAACGAGATTTCATAATGAAAGTCGAATCAGTTATAGTTTCTATTAAACATGCTGTCGTTAAAAGAGAGTTAATGTATGAGCCACACGGCAGCTCTTGAATATTAGCAATGGAGGCTGGGAGCAGCTCTTTCAGCTCATTATTGTTGTTCTTAGGTTAACTACAATATCACAAATAGCGTAATCAATCCTCACCATTGAAAATTAAAAGAAGTAATAGAACTTTAACCATTTAAGTTTATTTAATCACGTCGTCGCATTTACAATAGATGAAAAGACACCCTCTTATCCTGCTGAGTTTTAAAAGTGAGTTGTTCGCTTATTTTCTGAATAAATAAACTGTATTCTAATGTGTCTGAAAAAATAATAACGCTGTAAAAAAGAAGTCGGTGGGCAGCACGGTGGCACGGTGGTTAGCACCGTTGCCGCACAGAAAGAAGGTCCTGAGTTCAATTCCAACATCAGGCCGGGGTCTTTCTGTGTGGAGTTTGCATGTTCTCCCCGTGTTTGCGTGGGTTCCCTCCGGGTACTCTGGCTTCCTCCCACCATCCAAAGACATGCAGCTTGTGGGGATAGGTTGATTGGATAATCCAAATTGTCACTAGGTGTGAATGAATGTGAGTGCGACTGGTTGTCTGTCCCTGTGTGTTGGCCCTGTGACAGACTGGCGACCTGTCCAGGGTGTACCTCGCCTCTCGCCCTATGACAGCTGGGATAGGCTCCCGCGACCCTGAAAAGGATAAGCGGAAGCGAATGGATGGATGGTTTAAAAAAGAAGTGCAGTGTCTAATTTTGAGAATATTTCCTAAGATGAGTTAAAAAAGGAACAAATCCTTAGTTGGGATTCTTTTATCACAGATTACTGGATCCATATAATAGTAGACAGTCGTGTTGACTTTGGACTCAGTAAAACACAGTAGACCAACACCAGCAGATGACATGGCATTACATACTGACAAAACTTCACACTGGATTTCAAGCATCTTGGATTCTGTGCTTCTCCACTCTTCTTCCCGACTCCAGGTCTCAATTTCTAAATTAAATGCAAAATTTACTGTAGCCTGGAAAGAGGATTTTGGACCACCGAATAATAGTATGGTTCTTTTTCCTCTTTAACCGAGGTAAGGTACTTCTGACGTTGTCTCTTGTAAAGGAGTGACTTTATTTTAATGCAACAGTTGTAGCTCCTTTTCTGAAGATATCTGTGCATATTGGCTCTTGGTGAACTGACTCCAGCCTCCTTCAGGTTCGTGAATTTACTTTTCTTGACATTCCCTTCAAGGCTCAAACCATCCCTATTTCTTGCGCACTTTTTGCTAACACTCCTTTCCCTTCTACTCAGCTTTCCATAAATCTGATTCAAAACAGCCACTCTTTTGTGTTTATGTGTTTATGATGGTCACGTACCGAGCCCAAGAAATACGCAGTATTTATGGAGAATAATCTGTTCAAACCCAAAATGAAATATTCTAGTAATTTCAGTTTTTTGATTTTCATGAGCTGCAAGAGTTTGCCTTGAAATTCCACACATCAGCACACTGGATTCTCTCAAATATTGATCAATTAAATTAAAAACAACGTTGACAATATGAATTTAGCAAAAACACGAGGAAGACTGAGGCTGGCTATCCAAGAACTGGTCAAATGTCAACTGTTTTAGTGGTTTGGTGTCACAATCAACACAAAACTACAAATGACTGCACATGTATTTCCTGTTTGTCCACATTCCATAAAGTGCCTTGAGTGCTCAGGTAGACTGGAAAAGCGCTGTATAAGAACCAGTCCATTTACCATTTACCATTTAAAGCATGGCAATATTTCTAATTTTAAAAAATGTAGGTTATTTTATTGCCACATCTTCAACACATGGACCTTTTGAGTCAAAAACCTCAGATCAAATTCCATCTACGATGCCGATCACAACAGCCGCTGTCTGACATCCAAAATCCATCGTATTTTCAATTGTCCCCGCCAATCATCACAAAAGAGGCAGCCTACAGTGTGGCTGCGTGGTGGTCGATTGAAAGTGTAATTTCTAGTAATATGAGCCCCAGCGGTCGAGAAGAAATTGCCTTGTCTAGATTTCTGAGCAAATGTGAAGTAAAAATGGATGCTCTATTCCAACTAAGTAAGATGGGAATTACAGTGGGCAAATAACGTTGCCCTGAGGTTAGGAAGGCCTCATTGGGCAAACCATATGGGAAAGGGACACTTAAAATATGTGCTTTCTATTGCCTTCCCATACTTTTGACAGCATGTGCCCTCTCATCTCAAAATTAATTGCCAAATAATGTGCATTTGAAAGATGGTTTTACTTGACAGCAAAGAATAAATATGTTTAAAGTAAAACAGCTACGATTGTGTGTAACTTAGGCTGGGCTGCTTGATTCATCCGTTTAAAAAACTACCAAACTACATCAGGGCAAGTTGTAAAACTTTCTACAAATCATTGAAAAAGGAAGAAAAATAGACATAAAACTGGAAGTTCCATCATTCAATATAACAAACAGTATTAAAAAGACATTTTCCTGATAAATACAGTAAATTTAGCTGTACTTCAACCCAATATTTATTTGTGAGTTTTGTATAATAACATTTTCATGCTAATTCCTGCCGACGAATTGGGTTTGGTTCAGTTTTTAGTTGTTAAGATTAATCTGAACATTCCAAAGTCATTTAACAACCCAACTGCTTTCAGCAACCCCAAATGTGGTCTTTGCAGATTTCTTCACAAATGGCTGTTGTCAAAATAATGGCATTCAGATTAAGACTTTCCATTTGTTTCCATGAGTGAGGCTGTGGCTGAGCTAATAAATAGCAGTCAGATTCTCCTCTCCAAACGCTTCATTGCAGTGCGTGCGCTCTTGAAGAATTTGCCTGTGCGGTTTTCTTTATTGCTTCATATGTTTCTATCGTTTTCGGAAAAAGGTATGTAGTGTGGTGGCATGACTCATCCACGGTATTGAAAGTATTCTTGATTAAAATCTGAATTATGTAGTAACACTCATTACCTCATGTACGGCAGGTGGCTGGAGCAACTTGCATAAATCGAGGCTGAATAAAGGCAGCGCCGCTTAAGAGAAATAATATTCTTGTTTACTAGTTCGGTTCCAGCCTTTGAGAAATGTAACAGCAGGTAAAAATCTCTAAAGACTGAAGTGCTCTCTGCAGCTGGATCCACAAGAATATTTCACATGAATAAACAGGAAATCATCTCATTTCAGTTGGTGTAAGCCCCAGGAGTAGATTGAGCCAAACCAACTAGTTACATGATTATAAAAAAAATAAAACAAAAGTAGAGTAGAGAGAAAGTGGGGCTCTAGACATCCATTTTCTGCTGCCTATTTGGATGTGAGCTTAAAGGGCAGTAATCTATGCAGTAACGCACAGATCTTCATCTCTTCAGCCACCAACTCCAGCTCTCAAACACCGATGTATTTCCAGGCCAGCTGAGAGATATGTTTTCTACATGTTCTGGGTCTGGCCTAGGTCATCCTCCTGGCAGGACAATGACCTCACCGAGGTGGCTTCCAGGGGGCATTCCAGTCAGATGGCCAATTCACTTCAACTGACTCCTTTCAATGTGGAGGACTAACGGTTCTATTCTTAAGTCCTTAGCGCTGGCTGAGCCCAAACACCCTTCAAGGAGACAAATTTCTGCCTATTGTTTAAATCAGCGGTCCCCAACCACGGGCCTCGGACCGGTACCGGTCCGTGAGTCGTTTGGTACCGGGCCGCGAGAGTTGAGGCTCAGGTGTGAAATGTATGGTTTTCAGGGTTTTTATCGGTTTTCAGCATTATTTTGTTATCGTTTTTATCGTTAACTCGGTTTTCCTTGGTCTTTTCACGTGTGTTATAAACAAATCTTCTTTTTTTCGGTACCGGTACTGGTTTTATTTTGTTGTATTTATACGCGACATCTTAAAGGCCGGTCCATGAAAATATTGTCGGGCATAAACCGGTCCGTGGTGCAAAAAAGGTTGGAGACCGCTGGTGTAAATGGTTAATAGACTGGTTCTTATATAGTGCTTTTCTACTCTACTTGAGCACTCAAAGCACTTTATTCAACATGCTTCGTTCAGCCATTTACACCAATCCATACAAGCGCTTTTTCTATGCTTAAGTGCTCAAATGGATGCGTCAGAGAGCAGCTTGGGGTTAATATCCTGAGGTTGCGTGTTTGTGACACTGCCTCATATTTGCATGGACTGTTAGAACATGTGTATTATGTATTGCCAGCTGTGTCTGTGAAGGTTCTCAGTCATCCAGGTCATCGTAGTCAAAAGAGCTTGCAAAGAAAAGCGTCTGGACTTCTTTAAGTTGCTTGAAGACGTTTCACCTCTCATCCGAGAAGCTTCTTCAGTTCTAAGGTCAAATGGTGGAGAGTCCCAGATATAAACCTAGTGGGAGTGACCCCCACAGAGGGACAAAAGGACCCCCCGATGATCCTCTAATCACCTGAACCAAGGTGTGAAATTGGGTGTGGGACCCAATCAGCCAGAGTTTCGGGTGTGTTCATTGTGAAACCTGGCCCCACCTTGTCATGCGAAGGTGGGGCCAGGTTTGCTGTACAGGTCATGCACTGTACAGCATACACCACGTTGTTAAGTTAACACAAACTTAACAACGTGGTGTATGCTGTACAGTGCAGCGAGGAATGCTCAGACCTCTACATTGGAGAGACCAAACAGCCACTTCACAAGCGCATGGCACAACACAGAAGAGCCACCTCCACAGGACAAGACTCAGCAGTCCATCTGCATCTTAAGGATAAAGGACACTCTTTCGAGGATGCCAATGTTCACATTTTGGACAGAGAGGGCAGATGGTTTGAAAGAGTGAAAGAAGCCATCTATGTCCACTGTGAGCGACCATCTTTGAACAGAGGCGGGGGTTTACGACACCAACTCTCTGCCATCTATAATCCAGTTTTGAGTTCCCTTCCCAGACGCCTTAACGCCCACTCACATCCTGGGCCATCTGACCTCAGGAATTCGCATGATAAGGTGGGGCCAGGTTTCACAATGAACTCACCCGAAACTCTGGCTGACTGGGACCCACGCCCAGTTTCACACCTTGGTTCAGGTGATTAGAGGATCATCGGGGGGTCCTTTTGTCCCTCTGTGGGGGTCACTCCCACTAGGTTTATATCTGGGACTCTCCACCATTTGACCTTAGAACTGAAGAAGCTTCTCGGATGAGAGGTGAAACGTCTTCAAGCAACTTAAAGAAGTCCAGACGCTTTTCTTTGCAAGCTCCTTTGACTATTGCCAGCTGTATTTTTGTGGCATTGTCAGGGACCAAGCAGTAAAGCATAAAGGACACAGGTGGTTTTAATTCAAAACGGGTTTTATTGACCCAAAAATATGAAAATATATTTAACAAAGCCAAAACTTAAACAGGCAGACCAATAAAAGAGGTCAACTCAATAGACTAAACTCAAGATAATAATTAACAAAACCTCAAACAAACATATGGTAAACTGACCTGCTGAAATGACACACAGGGGGACTTAAATACTGGTTTAGCTAAACCAAATGACACACACGGGGGAAAACAAGATGGCTGCCATATAACCAACTAATACAAAACATTTAAACAAACATGAAACACCCCCCAGGCAATGAAGCATGTGGTGCAATCCAATTAGGCTGTCAGTAGTACTTTAGGTCTCCCAGCCCTTTGCCACACCTTTTGCCAGACAGGAGGAGACACCAACCCCCAGGTAACTCAAACAAAGAAAGATGTATTAATATAACATAAAACAGAACTTTGACCTTGCAAGGTTAATATGTGTGCACGCCATATAAACATTGGAAGGTGTGATGGAAAAATGAATACATTTAATAAAGAAACGATATTGAACAATAAATAGAATATTTTCAAGTAGTGACTGTAAATTAAACTAAAGTGAATCAACAGGTGGTGAGGTGTGGAGCTTACCATGTGTGGCATGCCATCACAGGCATGGTCTGCTTTAAGACTAAAAATTCTTTATCATTGTTTCAAAGTGCATTGTGCAAAATCAACAAAAGCAGGCAAAGGCCAAAAAATGTCCTGTTTTTAAAAATGATTTGTGTGAGGAGTTAGTGGAAGACCATGTAACTCTAGGGCAACACAATCTATCCATTTAGTGGGAGGATGACACAGTCCAAAGACTAACATCACTGTGATACAGCACTTGCCTAGTCTGTATGATATGATCCAAACAACTCTTTCTTCTGGTTAAATTTGCAATGTTTCTATTATTTTCTATCCAAGGTTACTTTCAGACTGTTTAGTCACTGTCCAGAGGCAGAGTCTCGACCCACGGGCAGTGGTGTTGATTTATTTAACACTGAGCTGTGTGAATTTAGATTTATAGGTGTATTTATGAAATTAAAAACCTCTGAAATTCAAATAAAAATTGTCTTATCTAAAGGCATCCACAGGCAAGACATTTCATGGGAAATTAAGGAAACAGGAAGTGAAGTATTATAATGACCTCAAGTCATGTGTTCACGATTTATCATGGAGATTAGAATCATTAGCAGCGAGAGCAACGACGGCGAGATATGCGGAGGAGCAAATGGTAAATTCCAGTCCAGCAAATGGAGCAGGGACACAATCATTTGAGAGAGATATCAAACAGGATCTATTCTATCATGGAAAAACCTTAATATGTGTTATTCTTGGATGCTTTTTTTCCCCTAAAGCGACCAGCTGGATACATATGAGATAAATTGTCTTAAAGTGCTTTCTTTCAACTGCCAAAACCCAGTCCCTAGATTGGAAAACATTTTGAAAATTGATAAAGTGCAGTTATTTCCCAGTGCAATGACCCTTTTCAAAAGAACATCTCCGGGTGTCCCTCTCAATTAACATTTGTCCTCCTGATACCAGTGACAAGTTGTCACCCAAGGGGAAAAAAAAGTTAGTAAAGGAAGAAAATGGTTCTGTCCTCGCTTGCCTCCAAGGATCAAAAAATGCTACAGACAGTTTTTTCCCTTTTCATAGCAAACATACACACTTTCACTCTCCCTGTCCTCTGCCAGATAGCCCTGAGGCTGCCAGAAGGGAAGCCATTGATTATTTAGCTCACAAGATTTACTTTGTGATGTTCTGAGTGAACATATAGCACGGGAAAAGACTATCTGACTAGAAAGATACATGTTTACCTCTTGGGTGCGATCCATTAAATATGGCGCTTTGATGGTGTCAGTGCGACGGACTCCACTCCATTTCTCCTCAAGTCAATCACAGCAGTGCAGACACAACAGCAGGGGACGCGCATTTCTCTTCTGGAGAGCTGGAGCTGGGATAAATTGTAGTTTAGTAAAATTATAAAGCTTTACAATAAGGCTTATCAACATTTCAACATGGGTAGGGACACAGTTGTTTTCCTTTTTTGTGTACTTTTACTATGGACACTTGTATTATGAGCCACAAGTCTGACAAGTACAGAGATTCATTGCATTGTTGCCACTAGAAGCTAGTTATTACTCCAGAAAAAGTATATATTTTTGAGCTTTTTCTGCTCTCAGCCATTACCCAACGAAGACTAATTGATCCCTGCAGATGGCAGACAAGGCAATAGGTTATAAAGCCCAGCCACTTTGCTTTCTCACAACTTGCTATCACTTTCCTCCCAAAGTGCCATCAGCGGGCGCTGGAGGAAAAAAAAAAAATCGGGACATAATTTGAGGCAATACATCTTTGCAGACGGCTACTTCTGTCATCTTAAGTGGACAAAGGCAGAAGAAGAAAACACCAAGAGCCAGTTGTGAGATTCAGACTGAGAGCAGCTCTCTTAGAGCCATTGTGAAAATGTGCAGTGAAGAATAGGAGGCAACACGTGAAAGCAGCTTTATAAAGCTTTTAACAACTGACTTCTTAAAATTGTGGTTATCTACCACGGTCGCCTAAAACAAGCCTCTGAATGACTTGTAAAGCATACGCAGGACATTATGTTAAGTATTATGTGAGTCACTCATTTTCTTTTTTTTTTGCAATAATTGTTCTGTATGTTCATGACAACCCAGAATTCATCTCGTGTCTGAAATGTTAAAAGTGAAACGGGGACAAAGTAAGCACGTGTTTAATTAGTACTTTCCTCACTCGGGCTGATTAAAATCGTCAGGGTGTTGGCAGTCAGCTGACGCATTATCAACATTTCTTGTGAGAACTTCATTTCATACTTTTTCACGGACCAGCTGATAAGGGTTTGATTTTCAAAGATGACTTAATGATAGGATGGGATGATGGGTAGAGGGGGAGCGAGAGAGAGAAAGAAAGATGTTTCCCTGGAGATGGAGACTTCTGGTTATCACACAGAAAAATGTAATTGAGATGAGGACTCTGTATAGATGTCAAGTTCCCAACACACAGCTTTTTCCTCCCTATCATCTGCATGTAGGGACATGTCCATCTTGTCACAAAAATACTCAAGGAGATGAAAGGATGCTTGAACACTTTGTTACTTGTCACCTGGTATAACTCTTATACATCTTTTGAGCTTTTATTACTAGTAGTTGGTGAATAAAGGGTATTTGCATCGAATCGCTGCATATGACTATATGCCACTGGTGTCTCCTTGGGTATTAGTGAGACCCATCTCACGCCCACTACATGCATGGCTGTAAAGGAACCCTTGATGCGACATTTAAACATGCTGTGTAAGCATCATATTTCAAAGTGCAGGGTTAAAGGGGATAATCTTTCATTTAAACCACAATGTTTTCCTTAACCTTATAACCGAGACGTTTTTGGCGCCCAATCCAAACAGCAGTCTCCTGGCTGGCAAACTTGTGATTTAGTGCACCTCCACCCCTACATCTTCCAAATATTGACTTTGTCGCTCTTTAAGCTGTTATCTCTCGGCAGCCGAGGCTAAGGTACACCTTGTGTATACACTGTTACCACTGTTGGGGTAAAACAAAAAGTAACGTCTTATACTTTTTTAATAAAAGTACATTATGTATTTAGTCTATGTGGAATGTAAATCAATACAGTACTCGTTACATTTCTTTTGTGCTATTGTGTGGCGTTGACTGAGAGGGGGAAAAAACCTTTTTGTAAAGATATACCCAATATCTTAATTATACTGTTTAAATACAGTATAACACAAGCCAACAGAAAAGATGTGAACCAGCTCAAAGAGCATTTGACAGAAGAATGTGCCCACTGCAAAAACAAGTCAGGGTACAAATGGAGGGTATCCAAGCAACAAGCTTTAAAAGTGTATTGGGTCAAAATTCCATTTCTGCTAGCTTAGTGTTAGCGTGCTATCTTTACAGATCCAAATAGTGGATCTGCTGTTTCCAACCAATCCGGTCGTTAAGTGATGACGTGACGAATCCTACTTCCGGGCCTAAAGTAGTCTGCGTTTAATATGGCTTTTGTGTTGTTAACATGTTTAATGTTATGTATTTTCTTCTATTTAATCTCAAAAAGCTCCTAAAACAGTCAGTGATCACTGATGACCTCCCTCGGCTTTTATTACCGCTAATCATTTATTTAAGCTCAGTTTTTAAAACCTTAGGATGTAACTACAGCCCAGCCCATGCAGCAGTATATGAATGACTAACCTCGTATTGTGGATGGATTATCTCAGTTGTTCTCCTGGCTGAAGTTTGGTCCTTTTACAGCATCCTGCCATGCGATTACATTTGTTCCTGACCACCGAGAACACTCACGTAAAAAAAAGTTAGCTTGTTTATATTATGCTAACATAGCTGTGTTGCTAGCGGTCACGTAGCACATCTATTAAATACCAGCTAGCCAAACTTCAGTAACCCTACAAACGTCACTGCTGTTTAGTTTTCTGTCTTCATTTATGTTGGAAGTGATAACAGAGCTGTACGTTTTAATTTGTTTCCAAAACCCCGCAGTCAGGACATGCTATATTGTATTAGATAGAAGCTAGCGAGCTAACTTCCTGCTAACTTCTAACTCCTTTAAATGTCATAAATTCCGTTTTCATGGATGCCTGGATGTTAAACTCAATTGTTACACCTGGTAGAGCAGAACGCTGATCATTTTATTAAAGATGAAAGACTTTAGACAGTTTTTCAACTCTCAGTAATGCCATAGTGATCGTTTGATATATGGACCTGCAGCGGAGTTTAGGCCCAGACACGGCTAGTAACGTCAGACTTAATGACCGGATAAAAATCCGTGAATGTTCATATCTACACTCACAAAAAGCTTTTTGTAATTTTTGCTAATGTCTGTCAATCATCTGTTTTTCTTAAATGTAAGGGGGAAAAAAGACACATTTTGTATTTTATTTCTCTATAAGCCCAATACCCAGATAACTTATGAACTGATGTAGTGCAAGTAACAACATCATCTTTGTTTACTAGCTATGATTACTAGAACTAACTAATTTAAAGAGTTCCCAGTAGTTTTTATAACTTTGAGCAAAAACCCACCCTGCAGCTCCTTTTTTTAAAAATTTAAATTCAATCAACAAATTCGACCACGGATTCAAATTTTGGGTGACCATCAGGTTGACATGAAATTAATGCAAACCAAAAACGTAACATGACATTCACAGTGGGACAATGTAAAGAACAAAATATATAGGAGAATCAAAAGAATTGTGATTTACATATGTTAATAATTGCTCTATGTTTGACAATGTTCATGCAACTTGTCCTTAGGTTAAGAGGTGGGCCAATCTCACCGATCATCTCAAATAAAAAGGAGACAGTGTATGTATATATGTCTGTATGTACCCTATGATCATTATTGTAAAAATACCAAAACAAACACAAAGCTTTGAATGAATGCAAACCTCTTACTGATAAATCTGGAATTAATACCTTTAACCTTGTTAAGTGGACTTTGTAAGTTTTTAAAATAGGGTGATTTGCTCTAGCAGGACAATATTGCAACAAGACACCAACACCAAACGACTCCACGTGTTGACGCAGCATCTAACAAATTGGCATTATGTGACACCGTGTGATGGGAACATAATATTTGACCCCCTGGGATGCGAACACACGGAGGCCCACGTTTTTCTGTCAGGCAGGCAGGCAGCCAGGCCGTGTGCTACACGGTACTGTTTTCTGCATTTGCTGTCGCTCTCGCTCGTAATAAAGGCACAAAAATGCCCTAAATTTTTCTTCTCAATATATTTTGTTTTCTCTCACTTTGTCTCTACCCAACCTTGCAATGCAATTACGTACATCTCCCATTGCTGTATATAAAAGCATTTCCATAGTAACCAAATTCCTTCCATAAGGACAATATGACTTAAGGGCTGCCATAATTGTAGGTTGTGGTTGCTAACTGCTTTGGCTCTGTGTGTGTGATTTTTCATATAAAATTGCACCTCTTTCTGTCTGAGGTAAGTACTTGGCTTTTTAACTGTAGGGGGAAAAAAACGCTACGGGTTTTACGGATCTATCGAGCATCCATACGCTCATGCAGAAACCTAGTTATAGAACACAGCAGGAGGAATATTACTGTGTTTTTACAGACTGCAGAGTTTAAACTAGGGCGGTTGTTGCTTCCTTGCTTTGAACATAGATCCTAATGTGTAAAAAGGTTTGCTAGTGTATCTGTAATATAAGTTATTTGTGTCGCGGACAAAGGAGGCTAAAACACTGGTCTTTTATACAGAGAGTAGAAAATGTTACAGCAGGTTAGATACTAATGAGACCAACTAGCTCAGGGTTTCAACACAGGAGTCTGTTTTTCCAAGTTTAACTTAAAAGGATAAAGTATGGAATTTGCTTCTTTTTTTTTTTCATGCTTTCAAAGAACACTATCAAGACCGGGCTCTGAAAAGGCGCTCGGCTGCTGGAACGGCAGCTACAGTACAGAGCAGCAGCCCCTGTGCTGTTGAACTCAGATAATTCAGCCATAGCCCGCCTCCCCTCCCTCCATGTTTCTCATCCTTTTCCTTCCTCCCTCCCGCTCCATTTCTCTCTCCATCCCGCTCTCTCCCTCTCACCCGTGCTGTCTCCCTCTTTCTTTGAGCAAGGCCTTGGAGGGTTCTGCAATTACTTTTGAGGCCGTTCAGAAAAGGGGATCACTCCAGTGAAATAAATCGCTCCATAACAGCTGCGGTGAAATGGTGCTAATTGCCGATTGATTTGAAGCAGAGGCAGCAGATATTTGCAATGCAGAGCCGCATCTGCCGCACTCTCCCCATCATTCCCCTCTCTGATTATCTATTGTTCGGGCTGTTTACTTTGTAGTGATGAGTGGTAAATGGCAGGTTAAGGAAGCTAAGGGGGCCAGACACCAAATTGGGTCCCTCTCAAAAAGACGGAGTGTAAAATTAGACATAATTAACACTCCCCTTAGGCAGATTCTCCAAACCTCACAGAGATGGCAGAGATGCAAATTAGCTGTAAAGATACACACTTTATATACAAAAACAGTGATTAAGCTGCCTTTAGTGTACAGAGGCTACAGCCTGTCTTGATTGAGAGCAAATTAACCATTGAGCAACTCATTTTGGTTTTCAGGACTCTGGATGTTTTGGTGCATTAAGCACCATGCCAACAGAGAAAAAAGGAAACGGCACTAAGTTAAAAGCTTTGCTTTTGTAATCAGAGTGAAAAAAGCTCCACTCTTTTTATTTCCATTTTTGAAAATAAAAAAAGAAGAAAGAAAAGAAGAAGCAAACACGTCCCTGCTAGGAGCTGAATGTGCTTTTCAGAACCTGGCTGATTCGACCAGATATGAAAAGTGACAAACTCACTGTGTACCTGACTCAAAGAGCAGCTGACACATATATAAACCAGCTGTATAATTGGTATGCTGTACACTTGAAACTTCGCAGTGTTTACTTACTACTTTATTTGATACAATAAGTGTTTTCTTGCTGATCTTTGCTGTTCTACAGTGACGTCCGATCTCTTTTAAATTTGTAGCAAAGCATATTTTGCACATTTTCTAGTCCGACCTGTCAAATACAGAGAAGATAGTAGGCGTTATCTCTCAGTCCAACTTGGGAAACATAAAGCTTCTAGTAAAAAATTAGAAAACTGAACACGTAAATAAATCTGAGACACAATTAAGCTGTAAGTGTAACTAATACTTGACATACTCTCTTTCAGTAACACAACAGAAGATCTATTTTTCCTTGTACTTGGTCCAACAGCAAAAAAAAATACTTTGATGTGGGGTCGAAACAAATCATGTACCGCATATATACTGTAAATGCTGCTCCTGCCCACTAAATGTATCCCGTGCTTGAGTAGTGGTTGAATAAGTGGTGAGTACATGAGTCTTGCTTTGTGTTATGCCAAACAGAACTGCAGTGGCAACTGCTGGATACTCAAGACATGGACATGCTTCAGTTACTGTAAACTGAATCAAACTACAAATGTAGTACGTTTTAAAGGCCTAAAGTTTGATAACGCTGTCAACACTGGATGTTGTATTTCATGAGATATTTATTTAGAGGAAGGAACAGGAACATAAAACAGGTTTAGACCAGAAATAGCGTGATTTGGGGGGGGACCAAATGCACATGATCCTGATCATTAATACAAATGCATGTTCTCTGGCTGATTTGTCATCTTCAACTTGTGAACCATAAAACGGCAAATAAGCACAGCCAGTAACTGCTGAGGCTATAAACAACATTTTTCTAGTTGACGTTAAATAGATTAAATCTTGTGCTTAATAATGAGGTGTGGAAGTACTTATAAATAGATTAAATCCATCTAAAGTTGATTGGCAAATGTTATCAGTCTCAAAGTGTTGATTATACATTAACATTTTTATATTGAAATTCTATCATAAAAAACGTATTTTATTAAGAGAGCTCATAATAGAGTGCATTGTGGATGGTGGCCCCCCGTGGAACAGATTGTCTTTTCACAGCAGGTGGACTGCCATTTGCTGCAAACTCTTGGAACTGACATCATTACACCTCAATTTTGTGATTCATGTTTGTTCGTAGGCGGCGAAATGTCTTATTTCCACCGAATTGGATACTGTTTCCCCAAAAGGTTTTGTTTTCTTTTGTGATCATTTTTATGATTCTCATTGTCATCAGCATTTAGAGCATAATGTCGCCTCTGCGATGACTTAGGCAAAGAGGGATCGCTTCTGTTTGAGCGAAGAAGTGTGTTTGAGCAGAGGGAAAAAAACGCCGCGAAACAAAAAAAACAATATGTTGGCGCTTCTCACTGTGACAGACTGTGGGTACACGTCCCACAGCTACTTCAAAAATAACATAATTCCTACAATCCTGCTTGACAATTAGATGAAATTATGACAATTACAATAAGTGAGGGGTTTTGTGTTTTGTATTATGATGTGGGCAGGTGTGTACCTTCGAAGGAGAAAAAACAAAACAACAACTTTTAAACCAAAGTAGTCGCACACTCTTGCTAAAGACATTGCCACTGAGACTGTAGCGTCAGCTGATTCTTTTGTGCATGTTAATGTTATCGTTCCCTGTTCTCTAACGTCACGTTTACATTAAAAAATGGTAAACTCTTGTAAACATTCATGGAAATAAGTAAGTAAATTTGGGGTTTTTGTAAGGTTTTTTTTTTCAGTTGCAACTAATATATTTACTACATGGCTGTAAACAGACACCCACTTACACAATAATCTCTTTATAGAGTCTTTACGAATTTTTTAGCTCTAAATTCTAATTCATTTGTTGCCTGTTGCAGTGTCAGCATCATAAACTCCAAAATACCACAGCTTACATGGAAAGTGAGTTAGCTTGGTAGGCTAGTTGATTGACCAACGAGGGGTGGAATGCAAGTTTTGAGTTACTGCTGGAGTAAAGTTTTTATTTTCTATCAAGAAAAATTTTTTCTTTAGTTTTAGTCTTTTTGATGCAGAGAAAGTAGAAAAAAATACTATGCAAACCTAATCAATCTACCAACAACACTTAGATGGCATTCAAGACGTTGTGCTAATGCCCTTGGTGTAGGTTCAACTTTTATTTTGGAACAATTTTTTAACCACTATCAGAACCTGAGTAAATAACGTTTATTTAATGTTAAAATGAAGCAATAATGGATTGCATTTATATAGCACTTTTCGAGAACCTGAAAGCACTTTGCAAATCTAGTATTCAGTCACTCTCACATTCACACACTGGTGGAGGTAAGCTACAGTTGTAGCCACAGGCGCCCTGGGTAGACTGACAGAAGCGAGGCTGTCCCTCTAGTCCAGCGGTCCGCAACCTTGTTTGCGCCACGGACCAGTTTATGCCCGACATTATTTTCATGGACCGGCCTTTAAGGTGTCGCGGATAAATACAAC
The DNA here is from genome assembly GCF_965226115.1 of Aulonocara stuartgranti. Taxonomy (NCBI): domain Eukaryota; kingdom Metazoa; phylum Chordata; class Actinopteri; order Cichliformes; family Cichlidae; genus Aulonocara; species Aulonocara stuartgranti. The sequence goes on from NC_138941.1 coordinate 33,652,972, forward strand.
AAAATAAAACTAGTACCGGTACCGAAAAAAAGAAGACCGAAAAAAACAACGCTGAAAACCATACATTTTACACCTGAGCCTCAACTCTCGCGGCCCGGTACCAAACGACTCACGGACCGGTACAAGGCCTGGGGGTTGGGGACCGCTGCTCTAGTCAACACCAGTAGGGTGAAGTGTCTTGCCCAAGGACACAACGACCAAGACAGACAGAGCTGGGGATCGAACCGGCAACCTCCGGTTACAAGATGAGCTTCCCAACCCCCTGAACCACGGTCACCTACAAGTAGTTGTACTGGTAGTACCTGAGTACTGGGAAAACCCTCATGCAGGCCTGACTGCATGATATCTTTTGACCTCACCCCAACCAGTCGCAGCAGATGGCCCCGCCCCTCCCTGAGCCTGGTTCTGCCGCAGGTTTCTTCCTGTTAAAAGGGAGTTTTTCCTTCCCACTGTCGCCAAAGTGCTTGCTCATAGGGGGTCATATGATTGTAGAGTTTTTCCCTGTATGTATTATTGTAGCGTCTACTTTACGTTATAAAACGCCTTGAGGCGACTGTTACTGTGATTTGGCGCTTTATAAATAAAACTGAAGTGAATAGAGCCAGAACACATTTTTCCCAATATTTTGAAGAAATAATATTCATTTGCTGTAGTTAATCATGGTTAACATACTGCTGAAGTCCTGTAGCTACTCAGTCATCTTTTTTATAGGGGTGCAACGATACACAAAATTCACGGTTCGGTTCGGTTCGATACTTTGGTGTCACGGTTCGATATTTTTTCGATACAAAAAAAATGTTCATGCCTTTTTAATTTGTCATTTATTAAAATTATAAATATATATTTTAACTCAAAAGTACAGTTTTTAAATTTAACCCTAACCCTTGTGCGTGTTTTTTATTTTGACAGCGAATGCGCACCTGCGGACCACTTATGTGCAGCCCTGGTTATTTAGCTCGTCATATTGCAGCCACAGAAATTCTTTTGTCCATGAAACCATAAAGCTGCACTTTCTTTTTGCCTTATAGTCTGATTTGTCATAACTTCTCCGTTTTGTGGTAAGCTTTTCTTTGGCTGTCACTTCTTCACCCCGACCTGTCTTATTTGGCTCAGCAGAACTAAAATATATATACTGCTGCTTTTACACACGGACTCACATAAGCTCAGCGATTCTCTGCGCGATCAACCTCTCACATGTTTAAGCTTGCTGCGGGAGATTTCACTTGTCATGTTTGCATAGTAAGCTAACGATTAATAAGACGATGTCAGAGGAATTGGTGCACAAATTATCATCACTCACAGATCAGTGCTGTCGCTCTCTATACACAGTTCGCACGATTGCAAAGTGAAAGCAAAAAAACAAGCGCAAATTCAAACGCGATTTCAATATGTCACATATTGACAGTGGCTCACCGATGCCAATGACATAATTACCCAGCTACATTTCTGAAAGAATGCAAAAGCATTGACATATATTTTTCCTTCCTACAATAGCCCGACGGGCAGGGTAGCCCGTCTGAAAAAAATCGCTAGCCCCAGGATGTCGGGCTAGCGATTTTGCGAGCCCTGTATCTGATTGAGGAATCACTCATCTTTGGAAAAGAGAGTTTATTACAGAGAAATGGCTCTTTCCAAAATAAAAGCTATACTATCCGCTTCTTCTGGGCTATATTCTCAGCAGCATAAGGAGAATCACGTGCTAACAGCTGTCTAAATGACTCGGCTAAAGTTAGTAGCATGCTTGTTGTTTTTGTCTTTGCACTAGGATGATGTCGGCGTAAATGTGCAGTCATATTCGTTGTGTTCCCACTAGTGCTTTCAGGTTAATCTCGTTGAAATGACCTTAACGCCACAACACGGCAAATCTCCGTTAACGAGCTACCGCCGATCGCCCCGTGCATGGGGCTAGACGGCCAACACGTTAACGAGCTAACTGCGCTAACACACTAGTTCCCACCCATGTAATTGAGCATTGCGTGGCACATCCAACATACTGTTTTACTTTAGTCCATGACTCGCTTACCTTCAGGGTCATACGTCACATGAAAACCAAAATAATTCCAAACGCCAGATCTGAATGAGAGTGGGGGAGGTCCATCTTGCAAGGAGAGCTTAACTTCTGTCTCACTAGCTTGCCCTGCGCTCTTCCTTCTGACGATGCTGTCTGTGTTGAGCGCTCAGTGGATCTGCGCTCGACAGTGCAGCCTAGGCGGAGTAGTCGAACGCAGATTCACTGAGCGCTCAACACAAACAGCATTGTCAGAAGGAAAGTTGATAAAATAAATTACAAATGTTGTATTGTTCGATACATATGCGTACCGAACCGAAAGCACTGTATCAAACGGTTCAATATCGATACGAATATCGTTGCACCCCTACTTTTTTAGTGTTTGTTTTAATATTAATTGAGGGTCCAAAAATGATGAGGCGCCCACATCAGTTTAAAAATTATTCAGTGAAATTAAATTTGAAAGTGGAATTTTGATTTAATTTCAGCAATCGCTATCTGGGACTGCTCTCAGTGTTTAAGCTAAGCTAACAGTCTTCTGGCTGCTATCTTCGACAAGAAATCAAATAAACACATTTTCCAAAGATTGATTTATTCTATTAAAATTTAAAACGTGGCAGAAATGAAGCAAGCTGAACTAAATGAGCATTTGTCTTGAAATGGCTGTTTTTTTAACTCAAGCTTTAAACTACCCAACACAAAGCAAACACTGAGTTTCTTTTTGCCACCCTGGCACACAATGATTCACGTTTTCCTTGCTGCCAAAGCTGCCGCGGATCCAAGTTTGATCCCACACAGCTTCTCCCATTACGTAAGCGTGTCCCCAACCCCTGGCCAAGTCCGAGGACAGTGTGGTCAGGCAATAATAGTCTCTCACATAACCAAAGTGCTATGATGTCAACATAATCACATTGTTTGTACAGTAACCACTATTTGGAGAGGTGCAGTGTTAGGTTAGTCCTTCCCTGTTTACGAGACTCTCTGTGTGAGGAAAGTGAATGATGGCACGCTATATCCTGCATGCATCCAAATGTGTCCTGCTGTTCCGCGCTGAATAGTTTCACACACACAGCCCCTCCACCGATCATCGCTAATGGCCTCATGGTGAATTTTCTATGTGTTTCATCTCTCACAAATAGGCTAATTTTAGACCACCCACAAAGTGTACACACAGGCACCCACGAAACCAAAATATTCATCAGACATGATGCAATGCAACTGCAGAAGTGAACAAGAAATGTGGGAATTCATTCACACAATATTCCCAAGGCCCAAGTTTCACCCTTTACAATCTTAAGCCTGACACTCTAATGGCTCACGAGAGGCAGAGCCACTGAGTTGGCGCACCGCTTATGAGAAAAAGACAAACGTCCTGCGGAGAGCATTGAGATTGGAGCTTCTGTTTTCATTACTTTGGTTTATCGGCTCAATAGTCACCCCCTTTCTCCCGGTGCTAACTGTCCCCTTGATTTGCTCTTCTCGTGCCGGCACCTGAAACAATTCATTAAAAATGAATGAGAAGAAGCAAAACACAGAGGGCTGAGAGATGAGAGGTAGCAGTAGACAGGAAGAGAGAGCGCGAGAGCAAAAGAATAACACCTGCAGTCTGAGTACAGGTAAAGATTATTTAAGCTATTCACAAAAATCTCTCTCAGCATAGATCCTGTTCTATAGCTTGTTCTGAAATGTGACATTCCTATCATTTTTATGCCTTTCTAATGAATTTATACGACGCGTGCAGATTCAAGAGGAAGGAAGGCATTGAGACCCACGTCTACAGCTGAAAGCAAACCTAACTTATCATTCCCACAGCTGTTTCTGCCACTGAATGTGTGTTCTTTCTCTAAATTGAGAACAACTCTCAAGTACATTTTCAGAGAGGGGCAATCACAGCTTTCAAGTGACATAATTTCTCCAGTTAGTTCATAAATTCCCTTTCTGTCAAAAGAGCCCATACTTAATAGTTCCACAATGATTTTTTATGCTTATGTACCATTAAGAAATCACTGTGGGTGTTTTGAGAATTTATGGTTACATGTAAGTGCTATTCCACTCTGCTGGGGTATTAAGGTTAGAAGCATTATTCCACAAATGATGATTCATGGAAAAGAAAAAAAGGGGCCTTTTTACCTTTGAAGTTAGCATTTCATGTTGTTGAGCTCCTGAACTCGATGTAGCAGAAAGTGTTTACTTTTGAAATGGCCAGTTGTTGATTTTGTGTGATGCTTTCTCCTAATTGTGCTTTGTCTCGTTTCCCACTAGGAAACCTTGAAAGCAACCACCAGACTAGCTTTTCCAGTGTCGTGCGAACTCTCGACGAAACATTTTCTTTGCTCTTTAACTTTGATCATACATACATGAATAGTTAAGGAAAACACATATGGTTATTTTAGCGACACTAAGTCAGCCGTAGAAAAACAAAATCCTCTGTCTTTACATGAATAAGCCTGCAATTTTATGTCAGCACAACTCAGATCTGTTTTTGTTTTGTTTATCTTTCCCCATTTGCATCATTATGAGGAAGAAAAAAATCCATAGTAGGGTTTGAATAGCTCCGTAATGAGGAGGAGGAATCAATCATCCTTTCAAAGTAGGCCCACTGCAGCAATGAGAATATAAATTCATGCTCATAAATTCTACACTTTTAGGTCCCCACATCCTTCTTAATGTCTCTAGAGTTTACAGCGGCCTTGTGTGTGATACTCCACTGTAGATGGTTTGCTTGATTTATGGCTGGTTTTTTCCCTTCTCACTGGAAGGTAATGGTAGAGATGTCCAAGTTAGCCTCCCATGAGTGAGCTATAAAAGTGCTGTAATTACCGTGTTAATTTTGGGCCGAGCACAAAAAGATGTTCTGCCGATCCATCCAACTATCAATCTACCTATCATCTCAGCATTTGTTGTTTGGCGTGTCGGCACCATTATTACATATGTCACATAATTGGGCATAATTAAAAGGAAGTGCAAGTACTGTAATTAATGTCAGTTGTCAAGCACCAAAAGGCAGGAAGAGGATAAGATTTTTCAGAAGCTGGAGCTCAAAGACCTCTGAAATGAAGGCATTTCTGACTGACGGGTTCTAAACTTGGCACACAACATGAATGATGATGCAGATATTATTTGGACTTGGGTGTAGATATGCACTTAACTTGTGTTTTAAACATGCTGGGATTAAAAAAAAACAAAGGAAATGCCAAAGTAACAAAACATGGGCAGGGATAGCTCAGTAGGTAGAGTGGTGGCCCCATGATCGGAAGGTCGGGGGTTCGATTCCCCTGAACAGCTACCCTGAGGTACTCCTGAGCAAGGTACCGTCCCTACACACTGCTCCCCGGGCGCCCAGTGGCTGCCCACTGCTTCACTGAGTCAATGGGTTAAATGCAGAGAAGGATTTTCCCCACGGGGACCAATAAAGTACACCTTCTTCTATGTAGTTTCTACAGTGTCACTTCCAAAGACTTTTGATGTTGCTCATGTAACATTACGTGCACATTGGTCTAGAGTTATCTGCCAGATACAGCGCTCCCTGGAGGTTGTAGCCTCTTTGTAGGTGAAATCAGCTGCAATAAAGGTGCTGTAACAAAAACATAATCACCATGATCGTCACATATTCAGAATAAATGTCGTTAGTGGTCACATGCTAATGGTTGAAGCATCCTATTGGCCTCTTACCTTTTTTAAAGCAGGCATCTTGATCATGTGATAGCTGATAGCTTACAACACACTTGCTAAAATTTGTGATTGATCCTGGAATTATAGAAACCATAATTTACAAAATGAATTTGCTACATTCAGTGTGACCTGAAACTAGTATATCATAAAGTGACCATTAAAAAGAATCCAGGTTTAAGGAACTTCCATACTGGCCCCAGTTAATTTGCACAGTTTTACCACAGAAATGATTAAAGTTAGTCTGATTTCTTAATTAGGAGATTTTTGTTTTATGTGATTCACCTGTTTCAATATTATTAAGCTTGAAGTCACGCATTATTAGGGGCATGGTTGTCTTTGAATCACAGGTTAGTCCAGGTTACTGGTCTTCTAGACCTCATTCATCTATTTAACCTTGTTTGATAACTATCGTCAGTGGTGACAGTCTCAATACTCCACATGTTTTAGTGGGTAGATCATCTTTTATGGTGTCTAGTGGTTTTTATTTGCCATTTCTTTTGAAAAAAGACAAAAAAAAAACTGTCTTTTGAATGAGGTGACCATTTACAAACCTTCTAACACTAGTTTTCCTGTCATAGGTTTCCAGACAGTGTGCATGGCACTATATCAAAAACAGTACTTGAATGCTAATAGTTTGTAAGATCGTGACTTTTTTTGGTCAACTTCTTCTAATTTGCTTACTTTATAGCTGTCATGTTGGTGTCAAAGTTGGTGCTGCAAACGTTGTGTGCTGACTATGAGTCAAGGGTGCCACAACATTTATTTCACATATATGTGCTATATACTTTTGATAACATTTCAGCACACAGAGAAATATGCAACATGCACTGTACATTAACCACAATTCGTTTCTCACTATTAATCATATGTCCGTGGAAGCCTACAGACTTCCATGTCTAAATGTCTGAATTTAAAACACCTGTATAAAAAAATACATCTAAGACCTAGACTTAGAAACACTGTAACCTTAACACAGAGAAAGAGCAACCTAAAAGAAAGCTCGGTCATTTGTTGTGTTCTCTTTTTGATTAAAATCAACATAACAGCATTATATGCAGCAGACGCAACCATATCCTAAACAGAGAGGTTTTGGTGAGTGTTAAAGTATTTGACCATTCAGAGCAAGGTTACACGTGGCACTGAAATACTAAAATAGCTCAAATAAAATAAGAAAAGATATGGTGCCCATTATTTGTATTCATGCCCATGACCTGTAGGAGGCCAAAGAAAATAGGAAGGCTTGAAGCACGCAGTTCAAGGAATACCGTAAGAAGGGAACAAGCAGCAGGAAATCAGTTTAATGTGGAACGTGCTGTCATCACCGTTCGGTTTGTTTTATTTACTTATTAGTTTTCTTTAAACTGCATTTGACCCTTACCGCCATGCAAGCTGTGGAAAAACAACTTCACTTAGCTGGGTTCAAAAGTTTCAAGATTTTCTTTGCGAACAGCTAAGAGAGAGCTAATATTTTTAATGTACGTCTTCCAGCAAAAGTCTGGGGGCTGATAATCCAGTGTTTGATGATAATATTTGGATTTGACAGGCCAGTGAAGATCAAACCACATAAATAAAATCCACATTGAATAACATGACTTGATTGAGATTTTATTACCCTAAACTCGTGGTTTATACGACACTTGATGGGTGGCATTTTACTGTATTCAGGTGCAGAGAATTAGACGGGGGGGGGGTAACATTGGAGCCAGACTTTACCTCCTTTTAACATTCGTTATATCGGCGTGTTGCTGTGTGCAGTCAGGATTCCCTGTGGAGCGGAGCCAGGCATCAGAATGATACTGACATTGCTTTCCCACATCATTTTTGACCCAGAGCTGCCTGCCACATTCAGTTTGTGAGTACAATGCTGGATAGCGCTCTCTATCGTAATATGAAGCAGCCTCTGCAGCCGATCAAGTGGTGACCTAATGCAGGGAAAGAAGAGGCAACGTCCTTTTTGAAAAAGAAAAAAAAATGCATCCCACATGGGATCTATTTCCTCTCAACATTAATAATACTCTGGAGCATTAAGGCATGCAGCTAAAGCAGATGTATTCTTCCTCAGGCTGATTCAACTTGTAAGCGTTTCCTTTCTCAACCCCCCGCCCCCCAGACCTGAGGCGAAGCATGATTACCCGATTTTAATGAGATTTTTAATGTGATTTTTTTTTTCAATTCCTTCAAGACAATCCGGCTCTCTGTTATGTACATATAATGGTTAATGTTTGCAGTTTGATGGTATGCAAAAAAGAGCTAATGTTGACATTCTTCCTTCTGATCCTTTTTCTCTATGATGGGGTAGGTTCTGCTTTCTACTTTTCTTTTCGTGTGTTGTTAATAATTAACCTGGGACTTTTCCATCACCTTGCTGCACTGGTAATTAATCAGTGCAAATACGAACAGGTTGCACATCACAGAAGACAGATGTATGATCATTAATTTGAGCCACAATTGTCTAGTGCAGAGCCAGTGGCATAGGTTATAATCTTGTGTCATTTGATTGTGCTTGAATCAGATTTATCAGACTAACTTTACTAATACTGTTGAACTATAATAACAAACAAAAAAGTCTCTTCTCTTTCTAAAACTATCATAGCTCGGTATCCAAGAATAAGTGAAACTCTCTTGTGTTTATTAAGCACCAAAAACATTAAAGAACTTAAACCTGTAATTGTAGAAAGGGAAACACCTCTGGTTACCGCTGAGGACAGCATTTCTCAACTTCTCCCAGCAGTGTAGCTCTCTCAGTGTGGATGTTATTACTCGTGTTTCACCCTCGAGAGTTTGCTCACTTAACTGCAGGAAACATTTTCTTGAGTGCATCTAAACTATAGAGGGGTCTGCTTGTATACCCCGTTTAAAAAAAAGAAAAAGGTACGTGCTCAGAAGTTTAACAGTCAGAGAAAATTCCTCAGACGTATGATAGTAAATAATGTTGGTAAAAGTCCAGAAAATCTTCTGTGTATTAAACTGACAAATTAAAGTGTTTTGTTAACCAGTCTAAGTGATTCCCAGACGATTGAAGTTACAGCCACTTCGTAAAAATGCATATAATCCAAACGGTTTCTTTTTTTCTGAACTTATTCACATAACCAAATGAAGTTGTACGCGTGGAGTGGTGAAAAAGAGCAGGACCCCTTCCAGAGGGGTGCACCAGATGCTGACAATCAAATGCCTTTGATGAACTGATCGCCTGAGCACCTGTAAGAAAGTTTTGGCAGTTTGCTGCTCTGGATAATCAGGTGTGTTAACACAACCCCACGGAGGAAAGACATCAGCTTCTTGATATTGAAGGAGTAATTCTTGCTGCCTATCAATATGGCAGCTGTTTAAAGTCCACTATTTTCAAGCGAGAACGATCATTCCCGAGTGGAAACATTCTAGCAAGTTGGGGTCACACAGGTGGTTGAGGGGTGATGACTGGGATTGTTTTGCAGTCATCGAGTCAACCATGAACTGCTCTGTACTGTATACCAAAGTATTCTGGGGTCAAATGTGAGGCAGTCTGTCTGACAACTAAAGCTCGGCCAATATCAGTCAGCAGGACAGTGTTTCCAAGCGCGGCAGCAAATCTACAACACAGTGGCTGAAAAAGAAAAGGATCGAGGTGCAAGTCCAGATGGTGCGGAGTCAGGAGAGAGCCAAAATTCCTCCACAGTGATGTGAGAGACAGACGAAGTACAGAAATACAGAAAACAGTTTATCCGGATCCACATGTTATTGAAACGTGAACTGTAATTTTTCACTGAACTACACATAAAACGTTCTTTTTCCCACGCCTTTACGTAGATTATGTCCTTGAAAGCCAAATTGGAAAATGCATATTGTTTAATGCATTAGAGCCTGGCTGTAGGAAGTATGTGTTCAGAGATGCTCGACAGTCCAGCCCATTTCTGTTTTCTCAAATCTAGCACAAACTGGGACTTAAGGATAAAATTGGTCAAAGGTAAAGGTCACTGTGGCAATGTGTCCATCCACCTCCTGTGAACAAAACACATTAAGAAATCGGGGTATTTCCAGATTTATTTTTGCAGAATTTCCTACAAAAACCCAATAAGATAAAATCATGGCACGGGAGAAAGGTCAAAAATCAGTTTATCTGTACTTACAGTGCAAAGATGTGGCTACAGAAGCTAAAACAAAACCGCTGTCTTAAAACTAAAATTCCATGTTTGCGTGAAGTGAATCCCTGTGCAATGATGCCTGCTGCACTGCCAAGTTTTGGGTTTTTTTTGTGGTTACAAGTTTGCTCAGAGGTTAGCCTTTCTTAACTGTACTTGCTCCCACTTTTGCTCTCCTCTTTCTTTCCCAGTCTCCATTCCTCGACAATGGGGTCACGGCTCAGTGTTAAGCACGTGTCATCCCAAATAACGGTGAGAGACGACAGACCTTTGGCTTCCCGTTCACATACTCGGCTTACATTTGGACTAGACCATGACATCACTGAGGCAAACTGCCTAGTTTCCGTGCCAGATTTGTCCTCCCTTTCAGTTTACCTTTATTTCCCACTACTAAGACAGCAGCTGTTCTCGGTCCTTTTTTGAATGAAACCCAGGATTTCCTGTATTTCTCTTTAGACTAATGGTCACCATATGCTTGGACAACAGCCAGAGCAATAACAGTCACAGGATTTGAATTTATTTTCTTGAGATACTTCATCCATCAGCTCTAAAGTGGCGAGATCAAGCAGGTGCTAAAAGCACACCAAGACGGAATACGTCGTGCCGTAAGCCTGAATAAACAAAAGCCTGTCATAAATACAGGACTCAGTGTCACCCCATTAGCAGGTCATTTAATATTAATCTTTAAAGAGAAAGCTCGGGGTATAATACGGGTATTTTGTGCTCACATTAACTTTTTAATTCGATATTTTATTAAAATCCACTCTGTCCTATTATTTACAGTTTTATCTGCTCTAATTTCTACTCATGTAAATTGAGTTGCTGTTTTTTTTTCCTCTCTTTTTCCTCTCAATCAAAGATGTAACAACAAGCTATGCCGTAACACTGTAATAATCATATAAAAACGTTAAACACACAACTTTGGTTAAGATTTTTTTTTTGGTTAAGTCTAAAAATGAACTAGTTACATTACTGTGGTGGTGACAATGAAGTTTAACAAACTGGTAAACAGTTACTGTAATACTGTAAATACTGTGTATCCGGTCGTTAAGTGATGACGTGACGAATCCTACTTCCGGGCCTAAAGTAGTCTGCGTTTAATATGGCTTTTGTGTTGTTAACATGTTTAATGTTTTGTATTTTCTTCTATTTAATCTCAAAAAGCTCCTAAAACAGTCAGTGATCACTGTTGACCTCCCTCGGCTTTTATTACCGCTAATCATTTATTTAAGCTCAGTTTTTAAAACCTTAGGATGTAACTACAGCCCAGCCCATGCAGCAGTATATGAATGACTAACCTTGTATTGTGGATGGATTATCTCAGTTGTTCTCCTGGCTGAAGTTTGGTCCTTTTACAGCATCCTGCCATGCGATTACATTTGTTCCTGACCACCGAGAACACTCACGTTAACTTTTATCGAGTGGAAAAAAAGTTAGCTTGTTTATATTATGCTAACATAGCTGTGTCGCTAGCGGTCACGTAGCACATCATTATATACCAGATAGCCAAACTTCAGTAACCCTACAAACGTCACTGCTGTTTAGTTTTCTGTCTTCATTTATGTTGGAAGTGATAACAGAGCTGTACGTTTTAATTTGTTTCCAAAACCCTGCAGCCAGGACATGCTATATTGTATTTAGATAGAAGCTAGCGAGCTAACTTCCTGCTAACTTCTAACTCCGTTAAATGTCATAAATTCCGTTTTCATGGATGCCTGGATGTTAAACTCAATTGTTACACCTGGTAGAGCAGAACGCTGATCATTTTATTAAAGATGAAAGACTTTAGACAGTTTTTCAACTCTCAGTAATGCCATAGTGATCGTTTGATATGTGGACCTGCAGCGGAGTTTAGGCCCAGACACGGCTAGTGATGTCAGACTTAACGACTGGATTGTTTAAAGTAGAACAGTATTTTAAAAAGTTGTAAATGATTTCTGCACTGCTGGTTTCAAAGGCCTTATAAAGTGAGTATGTTTAGGGTCTTGCATGTCTGGATACAAGGTGATTGCAAAGATCACGTGGTGGGAAGCAACCTGTCTCCAAGCAATCATGGTCCGAATTGGACAGACAGATGGCAACACATTGTAATCTCACGGCTCACAATAATAATTATATTTTAGCGTTAAAAATATTGTTTTGATTAAAGAGCATGTGCACGTTGGTGAACCAAGCATTACAGAAACATAAAAAATGATTTGGGTAATTATCAGTGCTGTTAATTTTGCATTGGTTGGCGGGCTAATAGATTTGTTAAGCACTGCAATGCCAAAGTTTGCGAGAGTCAGAAAGGAGGCAGGAATGTGACAAGGATTGTGACTCCCCAGCCACAAATTTGACGTGTATACAGAGGACGAGTTTTCTTCTGTGCAGCTTGGAGACACTGAAGCATGGAAAAAAGAAAAGTCTCCAAAGCAGACTCACTGTTTCTACTCCACTAACCCTAATTCCTTGCTCATATGTAAGATAAATGTACATACCATGCAGCAGTACACAGTAAGCCTTTGGGTGACAGTGAATTATTCTTAATTCTTGCTGAGGAATCTGTATACAATAAGCAGGTTTAGGTGCGTGGGGTTTTTCAACCCTATAAACTGATTTTTTTTTCCCACCACAGAGGATTTCCGGGAGCTGTCGTTGTAGCTCTGAGACAGCTCTGAATTTATCTGCAGGCTGTCGCTGGAATTAACACAGATAAGGTGAAAATATGACAAAAGTTTGGGAGTGTAGTCGAAAGGCAGCTCTCTGAATGCCTCATTATATCAAAGAGTAAGAGGGGGGTACACTATATCTTTAATGGGCCGCATTTGGAGGCTTAGAGTTTGGACGACACCCACAGCCAATTATATCTGCACTCCGGCCAAGCTTAATCAGCACCCCAAGCTCTTTGGGCTTATACATTAAATACTATAACACACTATAAAAATGTTTGTCATGACACAGTTTTCAATTCCTTTTTTTGTGTTTCTTGTGAAGGAAGACCCTAGTTGTTGGACTATTTTTTTTGCCTTTGTTTCTCTTATGTTAACAACTCCAGGCACTTCAGGGTTTTAATGGTAGCAATAAAACGAGTGTCAAGTTAAAGGTCGAAAGCTTTCCACTTCAAATAGCAAATCCAATGTCCCATTCCCGGTATTTATTGCCATTACGCTGCCATTCAAATTCATGAGTCCCAGCGATCGTTTGTAAAGTTTGAGGAGAAAAACAAATGTAAATCTTGAAATATTTACATTTAATTGTAAAAGCAGGTCCTCCTGCTGCCTGATCATCCACTCAAATAATTAGAAAACTATTTGAACGTGTAAGGCTCACAGCAAAGAAGGCAGACTGTCAATGTTTCTCCTGAGGGGAGTTTGTGGTGTGTTTTCCTAAGCGTATAATCCAAACATCCTTTCTGCTGTACGTTGCCTGCTTGTACTAGATAAATAACAGTCTTGTTTGAAACCTCCAGCATTTTGCTCTCGCTCATATGTACATCACAGCACATGACAAAATCACTTCCTCTCGACGTATTTGTGCGAACTTTACCCATGACCTTTAATTTGAATTATTCTCTATGGCTTTTCTCCCACGAAGACAGAGACGTCTTCTGAGCAGCGCTTCGCAAAGGCAGCTCTGCAGAAGAGCGGTTTATTTTTAAATATGAAATAGTTGCCCTGACTCCAAATGTGACAGATGCCGTTGGGTATTCAGTGAGGCTTTTTACTGCGCAGCTTTACAAAGACTGACTCTTCCTACAGCTACCATGGTACTTTTATAGATACTTCTGGAAACACTTAACTGACTCATCTGTTCTGCGAGTAACATAATCCAATATCTGGGTGGAATAGCTACTGTAATCTTCACGGTGTTACACTAAGAAGACATGACATCACTTTCAAGTTCTCATTGTCAGCAATAATTCACTTCCTAAAAGATCAACGGATAGCTCTTGTTCATGATAACATGACTTTGTTGTATATTTCATACATATACATATACACTAGTTACTGTAATATATGTCTATTTTAAAGGCAGGATAATATCTTCCTGGAGCAAAGCAACAGACACATTTTTCTCAAAGAAGGCATTTCTTAATCCATATTATATATCTCTCATCCCTCAGATGGTGTGTTGGGAGGAGGAGGAATTGCCAAAAAAATCTATAAAATCAAATCCTATTAAAGCGCAATAAACAAGAAGACACTAATCCATCCCACGCGTGCCTCTGCCAACTCTCAGCCCGGCTCTCTTGGTAAGACACTGCCTACAGTTGTACTGAGTATTTACCACTCACTCGCCCACTCTTTCTCATCAGTGTAAATTAACTGTAATTTAGGTGCTAACGCACTGCAAAGTGGGCTTGATGCTCTCAGATAGGGCTACTAGATGGGCTTGATTTTGAGTGTGGCACCGTTGGACGTTGTCTGACTTTGATCAGCTCTGTTGTGCTTTGGAACACAAGAGCACAAAAGCCATCGGTTTATTTTAGGATGCGGGCAGATGAAAACAGCATTTGTATGTGTTTGATGGTGAGCGGGTCCGAAAGCAGGTAAAATAATGTTTTATTCAATATCGTGTGATCGCAGCAGAGGGTGATGGCTCGGGCAACTTCTGTTGGAATTTCTTTGACACCAGGATGAGCTGACGTGTGGTGCAGAAGGACTCGCAGAGGTCTTGGCCTCGACAGCTGCCCCTTTTAGTGACGTCGCTGTTGGTTCCAGAGTCCCTACGGCAGCATTTAAGGCTGACCTCATCTTCAGGATCTCATGAGTCAGCAATATTAAATTGCTAGCCGGTCCTCCAATGGGGTAACCCCACTGTGGACATGAGCAGAGCTGCCAATTCCATCTCATACACATTAAGTAAATTGACTTCATCAGAAACACTCCAGGCTGTATTGGATGACATCATACCTATGCTTAGGTTATGATTTCCTCAAGCTCAGGAGGATGCAAATTTGACTGACCGTACACTGATGACTGATGTTGGTGGAGCCACAAATCTTTAATTTTTTTTTCTAATTGCAGATATTTTATAGTCTGGTCACGCGTCTACATAAGCATTATATAGATGCCGCAGACCAGTCTAGATAATTGCATCTGTCGTGTCTTAAATGGCTTTGCACAATATCTTTTATTGACTTTTAAATTATTGTCGCTGATGATGGCATTGATTCACCTTTCTGAATCTGCAGAGATGCCACATGAACTCCATTAAGGAAACCTATAGAAATGTTAGTTGTTATTCAACACGATCTTCTGTATTATAAACTCTCACTGCAGCAAAATGCCCTGTTATTTCTGCTCAGCTGGAAATAAGAAGGGGAAAGTTTCTGTTTGGCTCACATGTGCAAAAGAGAACGTCAGATTTGTCCGCTTGGCTTTACTGGTTGCTTCGACTGAGATACTGCACCGTACCTGCCTGTGCTCTGCTAAAGCCAGACTAATATTGATGGGCTCCTATGCACTCAGCTAATTCAGTAAGTGTGGTGTTTTTTTCTCAAGTAAACCATCTGTGACCAAGAGGAATATTTCACCAGAGAGCACATGAAATAGACAACAGTCAAGTTTGCCAGCAGAAAGGCATTAATCACAGATGATGAAATTTGCCACTAGCAGATACAGCAGCTCATGATATCCCCATAACCATAAGGTGGCCGTTTTTTTCTTTTTTTTCATCATGTAAAACATGTTCAGATGATGGGAAACAGCTAATTAAACAGTGTAGTGTAAATCCTTTACAGGTGCCAATAATAAAGCATCTTTCTGAAGCCCCTTCTGGGGGGGCTCTGTTTTAATATTGCAAACTGTAAGACTCTACAGTGCTGTGAAAAAACATTTTTCCACTATGTTTTTCCTATTTGTCACAGTTCCAAACATCAAACAAATGTAATAATAGACAACGATAACCGAGTGAATATAAAATGCAGTTTTAAAATGACACTTTCATTTCAAGGAGCAAAAAAAACTCAGTGAAAAGGTAATTGCCCCCTTTGTTAAGTCATTAATTAACTATAATGAAGCACAGATGTTTGAATCACTTAAATATAACATGCTGGACAAAGAGAAGTAGACAACAATCTAAAGAAACAGCTGAGAAGCAAAGTCACTGACATCTATCAGTCTGGAAAGGGTTACAGAGCCATTTCTAAGGTTTTGGGATTCTACTGAATCACGGTGAGGGCCATTATCAACAAATGGAGAAAAATTGGAACTGTGGGGAACCATCCCAGGAGTGGTCAACTCATCCAGGAAGTTACAAAGAACTCAGAACAATCTCTAAAGAACTGCAGGTCAGAGTTCATGATTCAACACTAACAAAGAGACTGGGGAAAATGTCCTCCATGGGAGAGATTCAAGGAAAAAACCACTGCTGACCAAAAAGAACATAAAGAAGACATCTTGATGATCCCCAGGACTTATGAAACTAACAGCGTTTCATAAAAGAACCTCGTGCTAGCTGACAAACATGGTGGTGGTAGCATAATGGTCTGTGGCTGCTGTGGTGGCATTCGACTTGCACGATTAAACCATAAATTCTGCTCTCTACCAGTAACCCCTATAAGTGTGTGTCTGCTTAGCTCATGGGCTAGCAGGTGATCAAGTGACACAAGGCTAAATTCTAGCAACCTAGGTTCAAGTCCAACCCACGGTTCTTTGCCTTCTTTGCCTTTTGCTTTCCTGTCCAATCTTTACTATTTATTGAAGGCAAACACCTTGCCCCCCCCAACCAAAAAAAGACTCCTGAAGGCAAATACCCAACCTGAAGCTCAAGTACTTATGTAGCAAGATAAGGACCGAAAATACAGCAGCAAGTCCAGCTCTGAAAGTTTTTGGAGTGAGTAATTAGGCCCGGTATGTCTGGATAAATCTTTTCTCCTAAAAAAAAATAAAACTATTCTTTTAAATCTGCATTTTGTATTTACTCAGTTTGTCTGATGTTAGATAAATAGATTAAAAAAAATCAGGAAGGGGGCAAATACTTTTCCACAGCACTACAGCTCATTTGAAGAATCGGTTATCTTTGGCAATGAGCTGGTAGAAGCAAATCTAATTCTGAAAAAAAGATATATACCATCTAGTTCTGCATCCGTGAAACTAAAAGCTAAAAAGTAGAGTGTAACAATGTGCTGGTATTGGCCGAAAAAAAGAGGGGGGAACTGTTGTTATGATGTGCAGGATACAGCTAACTTTTTCTTTCTCCTACAAATCTGGTAAAACCATTAAAGCATTCTTTTCTCCTGCATATGCTGTGAAAATGTTGAGTGAGACTTGTTTAAGGTAGTCATTTGGTTCATGCCTTGACAAGGCAATAATAGCTCTTGTACATACCCGCAATGTGTTGCTCGGCGGTATGGCTCCAGTGCAGCTTGTATGATTTTATTTCCCTCTCTGAGGTTCAGCATTAATTCACTGTTATCACTGTCACACTGACACATTTCAATTACCGTGACAATTACAATGATAGAAGCAGAGACAGGTGGCAAGAAATATGGTATCATTCAGCTCACACCACCTTAATGTCAGGTGTTAGAAAAGGCCAACGTATGTGTTGATGAGTTTGTTCACAAGTTTCCAAATTAATTTAACTGATCAAAACTGGTCCTGTGTTTAATTTACCACTGAGTTAACTTCAAAAAACTCCACCGTTCACCTGTAGTGAGTGCACTCAGGTAGTAAAGTTACTCCGGACCAGATGTGTCCTTGAGTTTTTCCTTATCTGTGTTCAGTTGAGTATTCAGTTATCAGTTGACTGTTTACCTCAGCTGTCAGTGTTGGGTGAGAATCCTGTAAAAATTTGTAGAAGTCCGTGAAGCTTACATCTGTCCAATGAAACTGATACGGACATGAGTTGTTGTCATGAAGTTTTCTGTCTGTTTTTGTCACTGTTAGCTGCTGTTAGCCTGCGTTAGTGAAACTGTATTTAAAGTGAATGCAACACTTGGTAAATAAACTGTTATATGACGTCTAATCAAGCTGTTCATTTGGGGGAAAGTGTGACTTTTAGAATACTCAAGCCTAGTGCTAGCTAGCATAATGTTAGCTCATAACTAGCTAATGTTGCTGTTTAGCCAGCTTGTCAGCTTTCCAAGAAGGGAGGGTTGCATGTCTAATCTGAAAAGGAGAACCTTTTTCCCACCCTGTAGGTTGTGAGTTATATTAACTATACAACCCTAGCTCTCAAAATCCACTTTTTGGGACTGTCATTAATCAATTGTAGATCCATGGCGGCGTTGCCTAGCCATAGCATCGATTGTTTTGTTGCATCTAAAAAAAGATACACATGGACATTTTAATGAGGTTAAAACGTGATTTTAATTGAAGGGGAACTTTAATGTAATGGCTCAGTAATGACTGGAGCCAACAGCTTCCAACCCGCTGTCTCAGCATTACAATTCAACTAGATGGTACGTTTTCCAATAACCATCACCGTACGCTAGCGTCCATACTCACACTCACAAACACTCACATACAATCAAATGAGGCCTGCAATGATAGCCAAATTTCTCATCATCACTGCGAAGAGTGAAGCTTCTGCTATACCCAGACATTAACCCACACGCATCCGCAATTTTCTCAGGCTGACACTTCAATTAGGCTAATCCTGCCTGCATACAAAATGCTGCACTTCTTCTCTCTGAACCAGCAATGCTGGATACATGCCATATTCCTGTGCTTTCTCTCCTGCTCTGCATCACAAGTAGAGGAGCTTTATTCAGTGATGGAGGAGAGAATCCGGAATGATCGGTTCCACTTCCAGGCAGAAGCACGGAGAGGGAAGATGCAGGGAAGCAGAGATAGAGAAACAGAGCGGAGGAAGGATGAAGGGAAAGTGGTAGGCGGGTGAGGGAGGCCAGAAAGACTAAGTATCATTGCTACATGTTTCCTGCATCCATATATTCCACTGGAAAATGGAAGATATGGCGTAAGGAACAACTCAAGGGTGTGTCCATAGAGGCATCTACTGTCCTCAGTTGCTGTTAAGCACTTAAAAGAACTGCAAGAATAACACAGCCTTAATTACAAAGCCAGAAAAACCTGAAAATATGATCAACAATCCTCCCAGACAATGATAATCTCACTGCAATGCATTATTATTTGTGCTTGTGTGATTAAGCTGTGGTTATACTTGATTGCACCTGAAATTTGTTGATTTTTTTGAGAGACACAACACATGTTAATCTTGAGGCATTATTGATTACTGTGTGCAAAAAATGTCCAACTATGCTTGATATGGAACTGAAAAACTCAGTGTAACAGGGAAAAAAAAGTTTTCCCAGGAAAAAAAAGTAGTTTGCTCAGGTTCACTTCTGTAATTGCCTGCTCCGATGCCTGATTTTCAAAATTAACTCACAGTCATCTTAAAGTTGGGAGTGTGGGTTTTTTACCATTTACCTGGATGACTGCTGATTGCAAGGCACTGCAACCTTGGATTTTGTGTGCATGTGTGTGTGCCAGAGAGAGACTGACTTGAGTGAAACATATCATGCAGCATTATAACATGAATGGCAGTGGGTACGGCCGTGACGTTATGAAGGCTAACGAGAAATGGCCCGAGAAGATGTCACAGAAGGAATCAGGAGCAGTTTGAGGAAGTTCCACAAATATGTCCATCCGAGTTAGATCGACTGCTGTCATGTGTAGGCTTGGTCAAGACAGTGGGGGAAAATGAGAGACATATTTTGGGAGGGAATAAATTGACTTGTGAACACAGCTGCTGTGCCATTATTTTTAAAGTTTAAATAAGGTGAATTCAAGTTGAGGTCTGCAAAAGGATGTGTATTCCATCATTTTATTTTCTTTCTTTTTTTTTATTGTTATTCTCAATATACAGAAGTCATTAACACCATCCTCACCCACCAGGATTGAGATGATTTCTTGTGGCATGCAGTAATCAATATGACAAAATAATCACCACCTTACAGAGCAACTCAAATGGTCAAAACACATGGAGGCTGAATGCTTTTGTTCTGTTTCACCTGTGACTCTATAATGTCAAGTTTTCGAATCCATCTCCACGATATGAACACTTCACCCCACATCCCTCTTCTTTTAGGCCTTCCACCACTCCCTTCCTGGCATCGCTCCTCCCTGAGGTGCTACTCTAGGACATCTAGACTACCAGTGGAAATACAGTAGTTAATCTCTGCTAGTTAAATACTCTTGTATGGCCTCGAGCAGTAGCAGTCAACCGTCCACTCTTTTGTGTTTTACATTTTCTCTGGGGAATTTGCTCAGCCTGTTCTAAAGTGTTATATATGGAAACAAAGCAAACATTTTTCAGTCCTGTTTACGGTATCTGTACTATTCTTCTGCCTGCTTGATTATGCACAAAGGTGACCCCAGTGGAAGGAGCCACATGTATTTGATTTGACACAGAGCCTGACTGATATATTGGCGAATATTAGCTAGTTGCCAATCTGTCAGCATTGGGATTAGTAGGTGAAAATTTAAAAAGTAACACTGCACAACAAGAAGGTCCTGAGTTTGGCTCCATCATCTGGTCGGGGCATTTCTGGAGTTTGCATCTTCTGACAATATTTACATGGGTCCTCCCCGGGTACTCTGTCTTCCTCCCTTCTAAATTGCCCATAGATGTGGGTGTGAGTGCGTATGATTGTGTCCAGGGTATACCTGCCTCTCGCCCTATGGTAGCTGGGCTTAAGGACCCCACGACCCTGTTAAGGATAAGTGGAAGAGAATGGATGGATGAATAGAAAAAGAGGAAGTGGGAGAAGCACCCTTTAACCATGTTATGTGTGTTGATGTTGCATGATTCACCCAACAGAGGGGGTTTCCCAAGATGTGTATTACTAACAAAATGCGAACGAGTGATGCAATAGTTGTTGTGACAGTAAAAACAGGGTTGTTTCAACCTTCATTGTCATATTTTTAAATCACAAATTTTGGCATTAAAAGTCCTTCATGTTGAAGATTTGTACACCTGACACAACCCTCCCAGGGATACATGCCTGCTCTCAGGGATCTTTTGCAGTGGCGTCACCCACTACACTACACTTACACTTCCAACTGTGCTAAACTGATTAAAAGTCATTTCAGCTACAAGTCGGTTTATTTTTGTTGCAGTTTTGCGACATTAATGACATTAATTATCAGTGAAATAGTTTCATTGTTTTCTGCACGATCCTGTTCTCCTTGTGTCACATTTTTAACAAACTAGACCCAAATTTTCATGACTTGTGAAACTAATTTCTGCAGTATTTTCTGCGCTCATTAGCAACCACCTATTGAGTCACCACTTTTGATCACCACGCACAGTAGGCTCACAGATGAAGGTGCTTCTGAAAGTTTTTTTCTTTTTGAAATGACAACAATCTCCATGCTTTAGCAACTTCAAGGGGAATCCAACCTTACTAAAGTAAAAACTGGAATGTGCCGTGCACCGTGATGAAGGCCAGCAACTCTTAGCCTTGCCCTGCAGTACTCGATATGCAGTGCAAAAAAGAAAGTATGATAACAGCTGAACTAGATTAAAGGTTGACTCAGTAATCCTATTGAAACCACATTTTTAATCGGTGCTTTTTGTTCACTATTCAGTGTGCTCAAAATCTATGATAAACTGACTGAAAATACATTGAAAATACTTTTGAAAGTGAAAAACATTAGCAGCATTTGGACTCTGAAGTGCAGCATGTAGCTGAAGTTGCACAACCTTGACTTTTCTAGCAAGTGCCTTTTCCGTTGGCTCCAGTGTTTGGCAATATCGCTGACTGACTCTGTAAACCTTTATAGGACAGCATGACAGTTTCATATTATCCCTGATATAGCTTTGTGTAATGTCAAAAGCAAAGCTATTGTGAAAAAGACATTGGGAAGAAGATGGACAACGTGAAAGCCTTGTTGTGTACGAGGAGCCCCCTAAAAGCACTTATAAATGGGGAAAAAAATAGTTCCCTCAAGCGGAACTGTCTTCACTATCAGCGGAAATTATATACTCCCTGACAGTGAAATGACTACCAGCTGGTGAAGGGAAAAAATGAGGGGGAAACGTCTAATTTTATGACTGCTTTTAATGACATCCCATTCCCCCACCTCCAACCCCTCACCCCACTGTGGATTGCTCAAGACCACACTAAGCTGTAATAATGCATTCAAGTTTGAACTTCTTCCACGTTTCTCTATTATATGCAGTAAGCTGAATTTTCCTATTACAGTGAGTTAGTCACAGCCACTTTCAGTTAGCGGAGCTGCCATATGCACAGCGGAAGGGTTTTATCATCAGAAATGTATTATGTAAGATTGACTCTAGGGTGCAAAGGGGGAGGGGGGCAAAAAAAGAAACCCCTGTTATCAGCTCCCGCGTCTGAAACGGAAGGATCCTGTGGAGGGTGGTGGTCAAAGGTTTCGAACCATTCAAATGGGCCAAGAGTGCTGATGCGTCCTGTTTACCTTGTGGTAATGGATTTGTTTGCAGCCCAAACCAACCCTTCCACCCCCCCCGTCTCGAAGGAATATTGAGGGCTTAGCTCCATTCACTTTCTGCTGCCCTGGCCATTTATTTTGATTAGGGAATGAAGTCCTCCACCCGGCCCTACCCCGAATAATTGACACTGTGTCCTCCTAGGTCAAGAAAAATATACCCTTAGTACTTATCCCCTTGGTGAAGTGGCAGTGTATGAAAAGATTGTGGCTGAGCACTGAACTGAAAGTGTATTATTGCTTTAGGTTGCAACAAAAAAAAGGAAAAAAAAATAACTGTCGGGGAGCTCGTAAATTATATTTCCGGCTCTTTTTGTCCCCCACGCTTGACAGGATAATTGATGTGAGCTGTGAACTTCAAATTGGCTTCAACTAGCCTATATATTATATATTTTTCTTTTGTTGTCAGGAAGATCTAAAGTCACTCAGCACTGAAAAAAATATGTTGTTGGATTTACTTAATTCAATGGTGGACATTTGTTGCACACAGATGTTTTGCTTTGGCAGCAACTTAAACAATTGAGTTAAATTAACACAATTTATTCATGTTCAATAAACCTGTGCAATTTGTGTTGATAAAATGTGACTTAAACATGTTTTGATGAAGTAATTTGAGCTCTTGAAATATTTTAATCCTTCACAATTTTCTCACTTTATCCCAACACCATTCAATAACTTTTACCCAATACTACTTGGTCACTTAAATACTACATGTTATCTTCAAATTACATTTTGCTATTATATTCTAGTATCAAATACACAATTTTCAAATGGAGGCCTTATAACAGATTATATTGTTCTCTTCCAAGATGGTTGCTGGCATCCACCAGTAACCTTTCAAAACAAAATGTCTAATTTCACTGCATTGACAGTAGGTAAATAATTAAACTGACATTACTCCACTACTGAATCTATATAAACCAACAGTTAAATAATGTCAGTTCTTCCGTGTTCTCTGGAATCAATCACAGCAAAGAAATTAGACTCTTTCTTTTGAAAAATGTTGGGAAAGAACAATACAAAACATTCTATTTAAGGCCTCTAACGTCAAGATTCAGTTAAACAACAATTATAACTAAACAATTTGAGGTAATGTTAGTTTCCATTAACATTAAATTAGGTTACTGAATTGGCAAACACCTTCCTATTAACATTACCCATTTTACCCCAATAACTAAAGAAATTAGCACTTGCAGGTCAAAACCTTTATTCAAGAGATGCAAAAATAACATTGATACAGTGACTGTGAAAAATTACGGCACTGATCATACTGTGACATCTTGGTTCAAAACAGCACACTTAGAAATATTCAACGTTCCTTACTTCAACTGAATGAAACTGAAAATACCATTTCACACGGCCCATATGGGATATTTAGACTGCATAACTGTTCATGCTACATCTCTTCACTAGTAAAAGAAAGAAAAAATACAAAGAGAAATTTAAAAATGCTGCCAAACAGACAGAGAACTTGTACAGAGCAAAAGGAAAAACAAACAACAACAACAACAACAAAATGGCTCGTCCTCATGGCAGTTGCAGTGTATATAAAAATGAACCCTGCGATCTGTTCCTGGAATTGAGCTTCAAAAATGCAGCAGAACAAGTGTGAGATTTAAATGTCTTCTCACCTAGAGCTGGTCACCTCACATGCATAACAGTGAGCTTCGTTGCAGGAGCAGTTTTGTCTTAGTTGTGAGCTTTTCTTGAGAGCTGAGTTGCTTCCAACTCCATTACCACCCTTTGAATCACCTCAAAAGTGTAGCAGAGTTGTGATGGGTAACTCATATTGAAGGAATAAAAAAGGTCCAAACAGCATGGCTACTGCAAAGGTCACGTTATCCAGATCTTGAAGAACTACTATACCCTCGATGATGATGCCAACGTCAGAAAAGTCATTGCCTGGTGCATCCTCTGGAGACAGATGTTCATTGTGGTTTTCTCAATCTGTGCAGTGGCCTCAGTCAAGTCCTGGTTAAACACAAAACATTTCTTTAAGATTCCTTTTTAAACTCTCTTTTGAATCTACCAGTTCTAATGTTAGAGTAATTTAAACCAATGCAAGCAACATAGTAAATAGCTATAGCCAAAGAGTGGCCTGCCATGCTGCCATTCATGGTCTAACAGAGTTTCTAAGAGAGGGTGAAAAACATAATTTCAAATGCTTTACATTAGTTTTTCTTAGAAAGACACCGGCCCATCAGAAATCCAGGTTTTGTCACTCAGAAGATGTTAGAATTTAGACTTTCAGCCCCACAATTTGGTTAGCTGTTGGTCTTTTTTTTTTTTTCAAACAAAAGCTAATGTAAATATTGGTGGGATTTTCCTTTGTTCACTAGAATGACAAATTTAAAGTTTTTTCACACTGATGTGACCCCTAATACAGGGGTGGGGCCTCAAGGGCCGGCGGCTGAGTTCACTACCAGGCCTCATGTGAACTTCAAATTATTAAAGAGGACTACTGGTCCTAACTGGTCCAATGAGGATCAAGTGGATAACTAAATGCATTTTTAAATGTTGCAAAGCCACAATCTACTCATAAAACACTCACCATGAACTCCTGCACCAAGATGTTGCAATTGTCTTTCACACAGATGCGGAGCACTTTGATGAGACTCCCTTTGAGCATTAATGTCATCCTAAAGTATTATAACAAAGAAAACAGAGATTTGTGAACTTTTCAGTAGCACAGAAGAAAATGATCCCAGACCAAAACTTAAACCAGTCAACATGCAACACCAGCATCTACAAAGCAATATCAAAAGTTCCTGTTTGACATCAACTTTATGGATATATAGTTTCCAGAACATTTATTTTTTTAAAAAGATCAATTTTTCTCAGTGGGCCAGTAAATGCATGACGAAAATTATGGCATCCTTTCGGTGGAATCAGTACTCACAGGTAATAGTTGTCTGTTTCAATGGATGCAGCATAAAAATCTTTTACTGACCTAATGCAATACATATACACTTTGTAGTTAAAGAATTTTAAAGTTCTTACTGTCATCATGGCAGCTACATCCTTTAGCTTTGTGCCCTGTTCCCCCGATCACTTTGCAAACACTTTCAGCAGACTGTCAGAGAGAAACTCAGCTCCGTCAGAAACCTTGACTGTAAAGGCATGGTTGGGATGCACTGGAATGCTGCATTTCATCTGAAATGACATAAAATTATTTTGAAATAACAGCAGGCACTGTGCTTTGTTAATAATGTAATGTTTTGTTGAATAAAAACTGTGTTTCCAGATCTTATGGGATTAAAAAAATCCAAAGATGTTTATTTCTGATTTGCAACCCAAGAACCCACAAGTTACAACCTCATTTTAGTTCAAGTGTGCATTAATGTGAGTCCAGTAATCACCTTTCTGACAATACATACAGGTATAAGTTAAACCTATGGCAGATTTTGGATTTCTCAGTTGTATTAATAGGGTGGTCTATTTGAGTATGCATGCACCTAATAATTATAAAAAACCTATTATAATTAAGTTACAGAAACCTTAAGCGAAAATAGAATATACTTTCTTACCATAACACCTTGAACCCACAATCCATCAGCTGACTCCTGGTGAAATGCAGAATAGATGTGGTCTCTCAATGTGCATCAACAAAAACAAAAACAAAAACAAAAGGACAGCAGGTGAGGGCAGGAGGGGTAGGGATGTAAGCTAGCATAATACCGCTGATGATATTAGCTAAAGCTGTTCAATGTCCAAAATCTCACTAACACCACGGTGCAGTAAATACACAATGTAACTGAAGAGTCAGTTGACAAATCTATTCACACAGAAAACCAAATTATGTTATGAGTGCCTCGTAATTAGGTTTAATGTGATATTACGGCTCTTGTGCCAAAGACAAATTCAAATGAAAAAGCGCCAATTCTTTGATAACAGATAAAACAGCAAATAAGCTAACGGCTCTTTTTTAGCATGTTACATGGCGGCACTCTAGACGTTTAACTACATTTGGCTGAAATATGGTAAATATTAATTCAAAAAATCAAGACATACCAAAAAACGTAGAGTTGGCTGCTCGACTTGACTGAGATGGATGCATTTTTTAAACCACGATCCAAAGCCCGCGAGATGAAATCACGCGTGGTTTCACGAGATTTAACGTTGCTATCTTATTGACTTACTTCACCTGAACATGATATGAACAATTTAATACACCCTTTCTGCATATCATGTAGTTTTTACACTATATAGTTACATTTATCTTTAAAACATGAGGCAATTGTGTTAAATACATGCAAGATGCTTACATAAATCCAAGAGATGGCCAGTCCCTTTTTTTCAGTGAGATGTTGACGGTTTAAATAAAGGACATTGGAGAAAATAGATGAAATATGTTAAAATATTTCTTATACTGGGCCTTGGTGCAGCTCCTCGGGTCATTTTTTCTGAAGCGAGATGCTTTAGCACTCTTTCCTCTTCCTTTCAGCAAGCTTTCTTCTGATTGGCTGCCCCTCAAAAACACAAACAGTAGGTGGGAGGAGCTTCTGAGGTGACCACATTGGGGATATCCTCTCACATTCATACCACACCAGAGCCGAGAGAAGAAAAAAGCTAACTTTTGTGTGCATAGTGATTACGTGTACCTATCCTGACCTCGTTATTTGAAACCGTTACTGTAAGAGAAGAATGTGTAATATGCTCCTTTTATATTTTCTTCAGATTATGTACAAGCTGCTAACAGCAAGTCTAGAATTAACTCGCTGATTAAAAATCGGAGTTTTTGCCTAATCCCTTTCCCTTCCTTCCTTCTACATTGAGACATTAGTTCCTAAAACAGCACTGATGCATGTCCACTCCCTCATGAAGCCAACTAGGAATCAGCAGTGCAGGCAGAGAGAAAAGGGGAAGCAGATGGCTGGCCTACAGAGGTTCTGATCGCAGGGATATTGGCAAGATGCTGAGCTGGAGAAATTAACCTTCGGAGGTTTATACACTGCGGCAACTGTTGGCTCAGGCTGGATTGCTCCCTGGCCCTCATCTCACTACCGCCCCTGTTTTTCCAGTCAACCTTTTCACGGAAGTTGTCTCTTCCTTATCGGTCTCGATTTTAATCATTTAACTCCCTGTTTTCTCTGTTTGCTTGGTTTTTTCTCACTTCGTCACTCAGTTGAAGAAACCCAATCTGATAATATCTTTTCACTGAGATAGCTAGCAATAATTTACACTTCAAAAACAAACAAAAATTTGCAATCGCGCCGATAGCTGCAGCCTTTTATTTGTCTCCCTTTCCTTTCGTTCCTGCCGCAGTCGTAACTAAAGGTCAAACCTTCCGTCTGCCTCTGAAGTAGCTCTAATATGATGTGCGCATGAAGTCAAAGCCTTGGCAGCGGCGTCAACTCTTTTCTGGATTCGTTTCTTGTTGATCTGGGAGCTGGCTTGATTGAGGATCCCCATATGGATCGTCGTCATCAGTCTGCTGCGGGGCATGCTGCCTGTCTAGCTGCTGCAAAACAACAGTCTCCACCATTCTGCCGGCAAAAGGCCCCATAGCTGTGTTTCATTTGCAGCACACAGTTGGTCTACATTGTACCTTTAGTTCATTCTGTTTGCTCAGCTGTGTAGCTTCCAAGTTTAATATTGGTTTAACATTAGCTTTGCTGGAAGCCAGCAGCAACAGTGAAGTAGTATAGCTCTGGCCTTAACAAGTGTATAAAATCTCTGTTACGGTTTGGTAATCGACGTTGTACTAACAGTAACGATATGTAAAGTATAAAGTGACTTTAGTTTAATAGGGTAATCAGTGAGTACTTGGAAATCATTCCAAGTTACAGGCAGCAGTGCTCCATTTAAATTCACTGTGATCTTTCTGTTTGGCTATTTTTAACATGTCAAAGAAACTACTTTAAAGTGCTGTAGAAAGGGCTTAAAAGATGAAACGAAGACCTATCAGTTATTAATAAAACACCCAAAGATGTTGAATCAAAGAATGTGAAAAATTTGTTGGAAGTGCAAATGTGTTCATTGCCAAATCTCATCAATGAATGAGATAAGAAACTGAAACAATCCAGACACACATAAAGGAAGAGGTGGAAGAAAAACATCCAGCGTTTTTATATTTGACTATTTGAGTCCCCTTCAGATTCAGGAAATAAGTTCTGTGCATCATTACTAATATTAAAATGGAAAAATATTAATTGAACAGTGTTTCACCTTCAGGGCAAACATTTGGGAATGTTTTGCACTTGATAACTAGCATTGCGAGACAAAAGTCAAATATTTTGTAAATGAAAAATTTTCCCTAAGTAAATAGCCAAATCATGACTGGCTCTATATCACAGTTATTTCTGAACTCCGTCTTTTTTCTTAACCATTTATCCAACCACGGCCGCAGGCAGGCTGGCAGCTATCCCAGCTGACAGTAGGCGAGAGGAGGGGTTCACCCCAGACAGGTTATTTCGAAGCCAATGTAATTGTTCTTCGAAAGATTTCTTAAAATCTTGCTCTGCCACATATATCATTTTTTGTTGCTTCGTCAGTAATCAGGTTCTCTTATTTCTACTCTACACTGTATTCTATTTCATATTGCCATTGAGTGGACATGAATGTTTTCACAGAGCATCAAAAACAATAGCTCGTAATTGTGCTCCATCCATCCATCCATCCATCCATCCATTTTCTTCCCTTATCTGGCTCCAGGTAACAGGAAGTCTAAGCAGAGAGACTCAGACATTCCTGTCCCCAGCCACCTTAATAATAATAATAATAATAATAATAATAACACCAGAACAGACCTCTACCTCCCAAACCACCTCTTCCACCTCTTCCGGGGGCCACCAAGATCTTCCCAATTCGGCCAAGGAATACAAATCTCTTTAGCATGTGCTGTGTTTACTCACCTAAGATGCACGCAGGAGGTGTCCTGGTCAAATGAATGAGCCTCAACCTTTCTTTACCTTTAAATACGAAGG
Source organism: Aulonocara stuartgranti (assembly GCF_965226115.1). NCBI lineage: Eukaryota > Metazoa > Chordata > Actinopteri > Cichliformes > Cichlidae > Aulonocara > Aulonocara stuartgranti. Next base: position 33,682,118 of record NC_138941.1, read on the forward strand.
AGTAGAGGCTCTACTCCAAGCCTCTCCTCCTTATCTCTAAGGGAGAGCACGACCACCCTTTGGAAGAAGCTAGTTTCTATCACAGGGATTTGCAGTCTTATTATTTTAGTCACTACCCAGAGCTAGTCCATGACTTGGAATAAGAACTCCACCCTCTCTTCTGACTGACGACCATGGTTTCAGACTTGCAGCCGAGGGTTCCTAAAGAGTCCAAAAGAGCTGCATTGTCTCTGGAGAACAAACACGTGATCCTGAGGTCAATAAAGTGGTGAAAACGTCCCAACTGGCTGTATCTTGAAATTCTGTCCATAAAAAGTATGAACACAATCAGGGCAGCCCTGATGGATACAAACTCTTAAACTCTCAAACCTCACCTGACCTCAAAGCAAGGTCTCACTACAGTTGTACAGGAACTGAATGGCCTATAGCATTGGACCCATCAACTTGTACTCCCCAATCACTCCTCACATGATGTCCAGAGGAACCTGGTCGAATGCCTTCCAAAAAACACACATAGATTGGTTGGGCAAACTCCTGTGTAGTTTTGCACAACCATGAGACAGACTCTTCTCTCCAGCACCCTGACATAGACCTTCCCAGTGAGGATGAGGAATTGGAGTATACCTCCAATTCTTCCTTCTTAAAAACCCTCAGCAAAGAGAGTAGACGCCTGTACCATGAACTTTAGTTTACCCTTGGGGTGTTCAAGGTTACAAATGTAGCTCACTTCTTTTTGGGGGTACGCCACCATAGTTAGTCATGCTGAAGACCAAACAGAGTAAGTTTTGTTTGAGCTGAAAGCAGCATGTGCTAAACTACTGCCCACTGATCAGTCAATCCTCTGGAAAATATAGTCACCGTTCATCTAAAGTCTTTGTCGTTTCTTTACAAACATCAATAAGAAATTCAGGTTATTAAGAGCAGCAAGATTAACACTTACGACTTAAGACTGCAGCAGAAAGAATCAGGCAATCTTTTCAACAGGAATACTTTTATTTTAAAAAACATGTTAATAGAACTGAATAAATAAGTCAGTAAATATGATCAGATTTTGCAGTCTGCAATATTTTTGGCAAGTTTTCCCTCCTGGCTTTAAATAGACTTCATTAATGTAACATTTTTACAGTCATAGTTACCACTGCACACAACATGCCCACACATTCATACGATGTTAATATGCATACTGTGAAACACTGTCTTGTTTTGTTTTATTCAATCACGCTCACTAACACAGCACTACTCTGGCTGCTGCAAAGCCTTCTCTCAGTTGCTCCCTTTAAAGGTTACCACGTGGGTCTTGCGCCTCCATCTCATCCTATCCTTAGCATCCTCCTCTGTCACACAAACCCTTTGCATGTCCTCCTTCACCACATCCATCAATCTTTTCTCTGGTCTTCCGCTTGTTCCACATACATCCTTTGTCCAATATAGTCACATTTAGGGCTGGGCCATATTATACCGTTCACGGTAATATCAGTATAATGTTAGGCAACGATGGGAAAATGAAATATCGCGATAGAATGGGAGTAAAGCGCGCATGCGCAGTGCCTTTGTTTTCATACGCACATGGCCGATTGTTGAGTGAAACAGATGAACCAGAATTGGTTTGTAAAAATGGTGCAACTTCAGTGATGTGGAACTGGTTTGGTGTTTGTCCGTCAGATACACAACAAAGCACATTTTTTTGCAGAACATGCAAGCGGCCGTTGTTATTGTCATATTTGTCGGATTAAGACGCTCTTAAATATGGGAGTAATCTGGGTCCTAAACTCCGTATACTTCAGGTCAAACAACACTGCAGCATCACTTAGAGTTAAAAACTGTCTAAATTCTTTCATCTTTAATAAAACGATCAGCATTGCTGCTTTACCAGGTGTAACTATAAAGTTTAACTTCCAGGCATCCATGAAAACAAAAGTTATTACATTTAACGGAGTTAGAAGTTAGCAGGAAGCTAGCGGAAGTTAGCTCGCTAGTTTCGCTAGTTACCTAAGCATGATATTGCATGTTCTGACGGAGAGATTTCTGAAAAAAATCAAACGTACAGCTCTGCTATCACTTCCAACATAAATGAAGACAGGAAACTAAACAGCAGTGACGTTTGTAGGGTTACTGAAGTTGGGCTAGCTGGTATATAATGATGTGCTACGTGATCGCTAGCGACACAGCTATGTTAGCATAACATAAACAGTGAAGCTGGAGGACGAACACTAACACTTTTCCACTTATAAAAGTTAACGTGAAGGTTCTTCATGGTTAGAGACAAATGCAATCGCATGGCAGGATGCTGTAAACGGACCAAACTTCAGTCAGGAGAACAACTGAGATAATCCATCCACAATACGAGGTTAGTCATTAATATACTGCAACAACATGGGAATAGAGCAGCTGCCAGAGAATTCAACATTAATGAATCAATGGTACAGAAGTGGAGGAAGCAAGAAGAATGAGTTTAATAAAGTTTGATTTATCTGACTGCTTTGTTTCGCTTAATGTGCCTTATAATCCCGTGCACCTTATGGTCCGAAAAAATGCGTACTGCACACTGCAGTTTAATGTTGCAAAGCACCTCTTTTTAACTTCAGTGGATATTATACATGGTTATGCTCAGGATATGTCAGCCCATTTCTACTGGAAATGCCTTTTGGTTAAACTTTCAGCAAGGAATTTGCATTTGCACTGTTGCATTTTTATAAAGCTTTAATGTACATAAAAACCAGCTTCTTGTTTAAGTGAAAATAAATGGAAGGTTGTCTTTTTGCGCTAGTAATGTTGTGGAGTTGTATTTTGTCTCGCATCAATTATATCGTCGGTTATATCGTTATCGCAAATTTTCAAATATATATCGTGATAAATATTTTTGGCCATATCGCCCTGCTCTAGTCACATTCCCTCCTCTGGCCCAGTCTCCAACCTTCTCACCCTAAGCTGCTTTTCTGAGATATCCATTTCTACCTCATTTCTCATCTTTTTAAGTTACTTTTGCTCGTAAGACATCCTGCTACCAGACCTCTTTGTGATTAGCCCTACTCTGCAGCCACAGACAGGGAGGCGGGGTAAAGAGGGTTGCAAATTTGCATCAAACCAGAACACCAAGATTTAAAAGCCAGTGGTTTTTGGCAAAGCGTTGAAGAAGCTAAAGTGTCTTTTTGCACCTCGTTTGCACCTGCGGAACCTATATTTGAGAACTTAGCAATCCACAGCAATGTTCATATGAAAATAGATGCAGAACGTAGCTGCCAAAGTGCACATTACTGAAAACCACAGGAAGATGAGTCACAAAATGCACGAGTTGATGAAGTGGTAACAGGTGATTGTTTATCAGCACAGGGACGGAGCTCCGAGAACAGTCAGCGTCTGAGTTCTTGATCGAACTGAAGTGACAATATAATTGAATTCTTTTAACACTCAATTATGTAGTGTTGCTGCAGTAGAATTAGGCACAGACGGCCTTTTCTTCTTTCAGAATTGAGAGAATTAAAATAAATGTCTTTCTTAAATCCCACTCAGTACTGCTGACAACAAAGCCACGCAGCATTTGGACATGTTTCATCAAATTTAGGATGTTGAAAATAAAGCACCAGGGGACTGAGGCAAGCTGTCGTCGTTGAATGTGTGTGTGTGTGTGTGTGTGTGTGTGTGTGTGTGTGTTGGAGTGGGGTGGTGGGTGGGTGTAAATGAGAAATGACTTGTGCAAAGTGTTGTGACTGGCTGGTTGGTTTCATAATTCTCCAAAAACTGCTGAGAGACGGAGACGGAACATCTGCTCGACACATCTGAAGTGCAGTCTCCGGTGAAAAATAAAATCTGATGACAGTAGAAGTTCCTTATTTTGTTGTACTCTTGACTAGTGTGAAGCAGACATCTGCACTGGCACGATTGCCCAAGAAGTTTGGGGATTCGTTTTAGCCAATTTCCACGAAACTGTCAGAAACAAGGTGAAGCTATAATCGCTCTCGCTGTGCAGTAATCTGCGATCGTTTCCCCCGCATGTCATGTGAACTTTTGCGTGCATGGTAATATAATACTCAAGCATTCAGAGCGTTCGGTTTGTTCAAGCTTTCATAACGTTGTCTCTAGTCTTGGCAGTGTTTTTCCTCCATAGGGAGTAATGTTCTAAGCATATGTGGGGGTAGCAAGGCTGAAATTAATGTAAATTTATGTGATTCCAATGCTTCATAACGCAGCAGAAAACATCCGAGCGCAGTAAACAACATCCTGTACATTATTCGTCTTGAGTTTTCAGGTGCGATTTGTAAAAACAAAGAGCGGAAGGCAACGTGTCACTCCTGTGGAAATCACTGCCGCACATCCGCTCTGCATTTCTTGTAGTATATCATTGTTTTTGACACATAATATACGGCGCGATTTTCTCTTTAAGACAGGTGCTTGTTATCGGTTGCATTCCAACTCTGCTGTGATCTGACACGTGGACGAAGGCTTTGTTAAGCTTGTTATCAGAAAACACGTTCAGTAGTAAACTCGGGAGTAATGTTTCTCCAGCTCACCGCCAAAGCTGACGGCATCTGTCATTTGCTATCATGTGGAATGATGTTTTCTAATTGAGCGCATGGAGAGCTTCCTGAGTAACTTCTCCCAGCAAGCAGTTATTGACTGTGCTCCCCAGCTGTCAAGTAGTTTAATACTGTTTTAAATGCTCTTTTTAGTTCCCGCACTTGCTTTTGCTTCAGGTTATTGACATTTTATTGTACTTGTGACATTCTAATTGATGGAGGAACATCCGCTAATGTTATTGTGACTAATAAGTAGTCTAATTATAAATAGATTTTGTGTAGTAAGACTTTAATTAATTCGCAGTGACTCAGTGAAGTTACTGCAGGTAAGTATTCTGTCTGTAATAGAACATTTGTGTCCAATTGTTACCAGTAAAACCATATTATGTGCACTTAAATGAATAGCTACTTTTTTGGTTGCTACTTTTATGCGTTTGCGTTTATTTTGGTCATTTAGGCTTCAGCCTTCTGTTAGTATCTACACAGGATGCGTTTAGGCTCAGTGCATTAGCAGGTCGCCTGTAATTGTGGCTCTTTCTAGAGCTCCATACATAATCCACAAAGTCATACATTTACATTTTAAGCCTGGAAACATGCTAAGCTTGGGACCCCTCCGCATCTAAAGTGAATAAATATTTGGGACTCTTATGTGTATTTAATGCATTTCTGCAATTTTACTGACTTTCAATATGCCTTCGCTTTACCATGTTGGGAAATGTCATCCAGGATAGAACAATGTCCAGCACGCACGTTCAACCCGACTGATGATTAAAACTGTCCTATTAGGTTTGATGCAGAGTAGCAGATATCCAATATATACTTTAGCATCATATAATATATTGTCAAAAACATGGATTCTCAAATTTTATTCGTGATATATGGATATCTCGTGTTATTAAAGAGTTCCAGCATTTAAAATTTATATAGCACCAATTCATAACAACAAAGAAACCCCAACAATCACACAACTCCCTATGATTTGGCGATTGTGGGAAGGAAAAACTCCTTTTCAACAGGAAGAAACTTGCAGCAACCAAGATTGTTGCACAGGAGGAAACATGTCACCAAACAACTGGTAGGTCTAAATTGGTTCGACTGCATTCATTCTCCGACAGATTGGTGAAGGTTTGCAACTAATTGCTCTGTACTTACAAGCTTATTGCACACAGTAAGCGTAATTTTGATTGTACCTTGTTTTCCCCAGTGTGACTGCAGCATTAGGTAGCCAGGGTCTCATACATCACCAATCTAAAATAGCAATCTTGTCTCTCCTCTGCTCACCGTTTCACCACGTGTGCCACCTTTGCTCCCACTCCTCTCCGTGTGTCACAGTGAAACAAACACACACAGAGCAGAGATGCTTCGTTTAGCTTTTGTACACAAGCCACTGTGGAGCTTTTGATGTATCCCATGACTTGCTTGATCTATCAGAACAGCACTCTGTATGTACTATGGGACTTGCAGATTTTCAGAATAGCGAAACATATACCTGGATAGTGTGGACCAGTGTGGATCTCCCTCTATGCAAGCAAGGAGCAGAAGGATGAAGCAAGGATTAATTTGTATTTTCATGGATATATGGACGCTAAATGAGCCAAAGGTAAAAACCATTTAAACATTTAAAGGGATTATAACCTAATAAGAAAAAACCCTAGTAAATATGTAAATTTGATGAAGAGGAAAGTGTTTTTTAGACATTTAATCAATGCCATAATAGACTTTAAGTTCACAGACACTTAAACAATAGATTAAATGCATAAACTTGGAGCAAAAACCTCAACGTAGCAACAGGGAGCTGCATTTTTATTTAAATGACCGAATTGAGGTTTTAATTCTGAGTAATAGTACCATTCCACCATGTTACTAGGGTGAACAAAGTCTGCGTTAAAAAACAAAGCAGCTTCGAAAACATCGCACTTCATTCGTCAAAGGTTCCCCCGATGATTCATTGTGGCTGACATCAGTGACAGAAAAACCAGAGCGATGGAAATCTATTCAAATGTGGTGAGGCTCAATTTCCCCTTTCATGAGAGAACTGTGGATAATATGTTGGACCCAGACCAGTAGGGGGTAAAATAGCTTCATCAGTCTTTTCAAGTCAAAGTGAGGTGGAGGGAAACAAGTGAAACGCCGATGCATAACACTGACATTTTTTAATAGAATTCATTTATAACAAATGGAACTCGTGTCAGCAAAGAACTGGTTTTCGTACAGACTTCTTCCGCCACCAATGTAACCTAAGTAAGAAAATAAAAAGCACTCCTTTCATTCAGAGAAAGAAACATTTTACGCTAACAACTAATCAGAGGTAATTGTATGATCTTTTTAACAAGCCATTTTTTTCTTCTTTTTTTTTACAATTTCATTATTTAATTTTCAGTCTATGCATCCAGACGAGAGATAGATAGAGAGAGCAGAGAACACAACGTTTATTTCTGTTAATGACACTCCAAGCTTGAATGGCAAAGCCACGAGAACAGATGGTCGGGGGGGACAGATTGTTCTGAAGTCATCTGCTGGAGTAACCATGGCATCAGAATGGATGCTCTTTTTGCCACAAACTTTTTTTTTTTGTCTTTTTCAAGAGTTGATACCATTTTGTGTTATTTACATACACACAAAGTGAACGTTTAAGGAGATTTTTTTTTCTTTTTATAGATGGGTTCAAGTAATATATTATTGGGTTTAGAATCAATAGGGCAGTGCATAGTACAAAGATAGAGAAAGTGCAAGTCTTCCTACCAGGCCAGCTTTGGCCGTTCTGCAACGTTTAACCATGCATATGAAAAACAAAAGAAAACAAATCGATTAAAAAAAAAGGGGGGGAAAAACACAACGTGTTCTGAGATTAACATAATGTAACATTAGCCACCATGAGGTTAAATAATAGCACTTTTATATCTCAAAACTATGACAAAAGTAATCAGTTAAGCAGACACAAATATAACACATAGCTGCTTCAGTTAACAAGGGAAAGAAAGCACCTGGAATGCACATCCACAAAGCCATCAGAGAGGGTACTGAGAAGTTATAGATGCTGCTCCACATGAAGACTGAAACATAACCCAGCTAAACCCCCTGTCTCGAACTGCTATGCCAGAAAAAAGAAAAGAAAAAGGGGGCTTGAAACACCGTTTAGGATTGTCAGGATAACATAAATGATGTTTTGTTTGCAGTTTGTATTTCTCTACATATAAAGTAAAAACCTAAGGCATGAAGAAGAAACGCTTCGGTGACGACCTGTGCACTTGGCTTTTATTTGGCCTGATCGTTTTTTATTTAAAATCTAAACAATGTTGGGAAATGTGACTGTAAATGGTAAAGAATCGGTTAACCTTAGGTTGGGCCTTAAGACATGATGGATATTATCCTGTTTAGTTCTGACACCAGTCTCATCCCTGTTTAAAACCTGTCTGGTAATTGTTCGCAATGTTGCCCGTTTTCTATAAAGGCCAGTAGGCCAGTATACATGTTTTCCTCTAATTCGCTAATTCGCTTCACAGCCACAATAAGGCCACTGAAAATGACACGTATGACCTTTGAAACGTTCTTATTTGCATATATATAATCTCATCATGTGACAAATGAATACTAAAGGTAAATAAACTGTACATTTACACTAAATGCCTCGATTACTCAAAGGATACATTGACATGTTAAATGAAACATTATAAAAACAGGCATAAATATAAGGCACTCTAAATGCAAAAAGAAAGAAATGTCCTTACCACCGAACGCTTCGAAGAACCACAACAAAGTGACGTCTTTGTACCTTGCCCTATTGCGTGGAACGTGAGTGCGGCTGCGCGACCCCTCTGTCTCTGAATACAAAGTGTACGAGAGCTCGGAAAAAAACACCGGGGCGTTCCCACTCCCACGCCTCGCTCGCGGGGGGAAACGACAATGTCAATGAGTGAACAACATATCCACGTAAAACCCCTATCTAAACACACACATATTTATTGCACAAGAAAAGATGCACTGAATCAGAATACAGTTTTGTCCTACTGATGTGCATTCCAGTGAAAAATCTCTTCATTTCCCCCACAGCACACAAACTCTCAATTTAAAAGATTTCATAGATGATCCATATTTCATTTATATTTTCACTCATAAATTATGTACTTTATCAATATATTTAGAATGTTATTTACTTTAATATATATATCTATAATATATATTTATATATCTCACATATTTGACAATCTATACCATATATTTATATAGTCGTGTATGTCATCGAATTCATCAGGTTCTCTCTTATCATTGGAACATGGAAGAACTAAGATAATCGGTAGCAGCAACTTCATACTTTGCTCATCCCTGTTGATTCCACAAAGCCCCAGTTTATCTCATGGGAGTAATTAAGTTACCATGTAGGTGATCATGGACAGAAAAAACAAAACCAACAGAGGAAAAGAATCAATTGTTTTAGAAAAAAAACAACAGAAAAATCAAGACCAAAAAATAACTCTTTAACAAAGTTACATTTTGGTTGTGTGAATTCTGTTCTGTGCACTAAGTGCAACAAAATGCGCGGGGGTAAAAAGAAAAAGCAAAGAGACCCTCTGCAAAACAGCACATACTGTACGTTAGAACAGTTCTACAGCTTTGAGAAAAAAATAATGAACCTTTACGTAAATACATTTTATCACTTTTTCCCCAAGCGATAAATTTGTGTAAAAAAAGGAAATTCACACAGTTCAAAAAAAGCACATCAGCTGTATAATAAAGTACTAAAAAACTAAATCAATAATTTGTATTTATTTCATAGATCATTTACCCTCTTCCCCAAAATTTAGATGATGAACATTGTGACAGAAAACGGGGCTATTTATTCATTGTTACTTTAAGTCTGTCCTGCTCTTGTGGACCAAGCATTGTCTTCTTTTGTGATGGGTTGTCTGTGTGTACTTGATTGTGAAACAGATTTTTTTCTTCTTTACAATGTGCATTCAGTTTTTTTTCCCTCCCCCGCAATACTGTGTTCTTCCGATGCCTCTCGTAATGGTTCATAATCACTGATGCATTTCTGACGATGTCATTATTGTTCATTTACTTTTTTGTTGTGTTGGTTTCGTTCAGTTTTATGAGCCCCAAAATGAATCCTTGAAGCAAGAGAAAAGGTAATTCCGTGTAATGCTTCAACAGTCAGGATTCCCTCACTCTGAGTCAAGGCGAGGTTTTTATCGGGGTTGGGGAAATACTTGGTCCTCCTGGGAATCATTTTTTTTTTCTTTTTGTTTTTTGACAAGTCATGTCGCACATCCAACATGTAATGAGTTGTTAGCAAGGAGTTAAGGAGTACTTTCTCAAGCAGGACTTTATGGCTCAGAAGAGAGGCTCACTGGGTTTTCTTTTTCCAAAGGGCCCTCTGCTTTTATCTTCCAATACTGGGTCTTTTACGTTGCATAGTGATCAAAGCTTCCCAAGTACTCCAAGCCAGCTCTGTAGCAGAACTGGTATTGATCCTGGAAACAAAGAAGAAAAGATGGTTACATAGAATCATGTTCGCTACATTTTCCATTCCAGCCAACCAAGAAATTGTCTGTACTGTAGATACAATTCATTTTTTCCCAAAAATAAACACAAACTACATTCTCAAAGCTTGAAATTTGAAATGGAGAAGTGGAGAACTGGCAAAACTACTTTAATTCCACTACTAAATTAATCATAGTCGCTTTAGTTCATCTGTTTGGCTAAAGAGGCTGCTTGGAATCTATCCAGACCTTTCAGGCAATTGGAGCTAACTATCAAATTAGTAACATAGTAGCTAGTTACAGTCAAACACCTATAGTACAGTATGTAGGTTGGGCTTTTCCTAGAGTGTGAAAGTACACCAATAACAAAGGATGGGGTTGGAGACAGCTCACCTCTGTCTGCACCATAGCTGGTCTTTGCGTCCGTAACATTTTCACTGTCTGAAAGATGTCTACTACTCCCTCATATCTCATTCGTTCCAAGACGATGCTGAGGGTGATGAAAACTCCGGTTCTACCGACGCCCGCGCTGTGGAAAAGAGATCAAGATGGCAAAGAGGTCAATGCTCCTGGCCAGAACCTTAATGAACCTACAAGTAGTGTTTTTTTTTTCTCCCTGAATGGAAATTGCTAATTTCATCATAATTTATCCCCTAATGTGAATATGTTCTTGCATGTTTTTCTTTTTTTTTTACATTTTATTTGCCTTCTGAAAAGACAAAGATGGTTTGGTGCATTATCCTGGTCACTTACCTACAGTGGACCGAGATAGGGCCATCTTGGCCGAACTGCTCTTTTGTTTTATGTACTTGGCCGATGAAATCAATGAACCCCTCTCCTGATTTTGGCACTCCTTGTTCAGGCCAGTCTGTGAACTGAAACTGCCTTACTGTCCGTGACTGGCCATCCTGCGAGAGAAATAATGTAGAAAAACGGTCATGACAATGAGAATTGAAGCTAGGAATGTAGCTGAAGGTATTTTGCAGGTAGCCCAGTTCATTCCATGATCGTTACAGTGCAATCGTGAAATCTTGAAGAAAGGCGGTTGCGCAGATGCCAAGAGTAAAGCATCAGAGAAAACGTTTTGTTATTAAACAAGACTGTAATTTTACCTGAATGTATTTAACATGAACACTAAAGATGCTAATTCCTTTGATGTGCTACCCTTGACAGGGTGCTTGGAGAATCGACTTTGAGGATGTGCATTACTTAAGTGATGTTGTATCCCCTTGATAAGGAAAGCAATCCCATTGACGAGACAGTGTAACATACTCTGCAAAGAAGGGAGTCTGTGCCATTTATCTGTGTAAGCCTTTGATGGAATTAAAAACTCTGGCAGCTCAGTGCTGCCGGCACCACATTTGTTTTTTTTTTAAACACATTGACATGTGTCATAATTTCCATATATTTATATTTCTTCACATGTTACACTTAAGGCCATAATGGTGTTGTAAACAAATATTTGATACAATGGCAAAATTGGAGCAAATTACTGCTGCTGCAGAAAAAAAATCGAGTTAATTACAGTTCATCATCCAGCGTGTTCAACCCCATTAGTCAAATCTCCTTTCTTGGTAAATAAAATCATGTGATTAACAAATGGCATTATGGGATTTGAGACATTAAAATAACCTATTGTGTGCTCGAACGCTCACTTGGTTCTTTCTAAATTGTCTACACCTGCACCTCTCTGTAATCCACTCAGTGTCCTCCATGACCCTTGGGTAGGTCACAACCCAGACGTGGAGAAACAATAGCACTAGTCTAAACTGTAAACAGCACTGATCTGAAGCAATACATTCCCACAACCTTTGATCTTTAAACCATGTTTTATGAAACAGTGTCTGCTTACCCTGGCATCAGTCACTTTGAACTCTCTCAGGATATACTGGGGCATGTTATACTCGGCCATGGGGTCCACCACAAAGTACTGGTATCTGGCCGACCTTTCTGCTGGCCAGTACTGGTGGCACTTTTCCTGTGGGAAGTGAAAAATAGAATACCACAGTGAGCCACAACATTCTCTTCACAGACTAGCTTCATTGTGTTCGTTCCCAGAAATGTCTGTCTTTCAATTCACACTGTATCTGCTCTTTCAAAGCTTTTCTTCCCAGTTCCTGAATCTAAGTATAGCTGTTTTCACACATGCACTGCAGCCCTGAACTTTTTCTAGACTTCTTTAACCCGGCGGAGCTGCACGTGAGGACAAGATGCAGTCGGACCAGAAAATAACCTGTCTTTAACCTGCCGTCTCCCTAGCACCAAGTCTATATAATGTCTGTTTGTGTCAATATGAGAATGGCACAGGTAACAGCTGGGTCAGCACTGCTTGCCCCTACGTCTCAGCTGCTACGTTCTCTAAACTTAAACCAAACAGAGTATTTCCTAGAGGAAAGCACTGCTAAAGTGGACTATACAGCTTATTGTATTTCATTTCTTTCAAAGATTGCCAGAAGAAAAGAATAGCAAAACAGTGTTTCCGTACCCTGCCCATTTCTCTAAGCTTGGTTAGCATTACAACAATAGTAGAGTTATGCTCCCAGAGCATCCTCCAAAAGTCCTCCGTGGTCTCTGCCAGTGGTCCCTGTGTTGCAATGTAGGCTTTCTGTTGCCTGCGGAAATGAATCACATGACAAAGGGGGGAAATAATCAACGTGGACGCATATCTGAATGTTACACGGAACTACGTTTGCACTGACGTGAAGCCTTGTGTTGATTCACTTTCATTTTAGCGCTTACCTGTACCCATCAATGAAACTGGCATTGATGTAGTCAGAGCCCTCAACTCCTCGAATGGGCTGTAGACACACTCGTGTGGACTCGTATGGCATTATGTTAACAAGGCGGTTCTTGAACTTGTTGCAGGGGAGATTGGCACTGATGAATCGTGATGTATGGGCTTTAGTGTTAGCTAAACGCTGCAGGGGAAAAAAGGAGGAAAAAAAAGAGATACCCTTGAGTGTATGGGTATCAAGTAAGAACAATGGCATTCAGATGTTTCTGTATTTCCCCGGTGACAGATTGTGTTTGACAACAAAGGTATGTTGCGAGCGATAAAGATCTGAGCAGTCTAGCGAATTGCACACCTTGAAAGCGGTGAAAAAGAATCAAAAGTATAATATGCTGCACACAGCTGGGTCATGTAACCATAAAGTATGGAAATGGCATCAAAGTGATTATTATCACAGCTTGCCCTTTGCCCATGTTATGATGAAAAGACAGGGAAATGGATACACCAGGAAGATTTAAGTAGTCAGAAGAGCAGTGTAATCTGACCTGTTTACAATCTCTTGGTTGAATCAGCATCCATCAAAGAGAATGAAAGTAGGCGCGTGACAAGCAAGGCAATAGCATATATACAGCAACGCTGGTGGAGCCTTTCATTGTAAATGCAGAGTATATTGCTCAAGTTCTTCTGGCAACTGCTCTGTGGTGGGGAAAACCTGTGTTTGCTGTTTTCATGTAAACCAAGACCCCTGTTTTTGAAGGAAATGGAGCTATGGAAGGGGGAGCCAGAAAGGGGGGAAATTTATCCTATGTCATGTTACACAAGTGAGTCAACTAACTGGAATAGAGAGGAAACCACAGGCCCCTTGCTGTCTAGTGGGGCCTAATAGTGGCTGGAAAATAGTTTGGGAGTTGTATTGAGAATGGGAAAAAAATTACAATGACTCCTTGGTGTGAAGTGGGGTACGGGATGCCAGTGGGGTGCAGGTAAATTCTAAATACTTTCAAATAACTTCATCAGGTGTGGTTTGAAAATGTAATATACGATAAAACCGTCTTTAGCATTATTTCTCTTAATCAGCCCTTGACCCAAGCCGTTTTGCTCAGTGCTTATCCTTTGGTAAAGAGTTAAGATACCTTGAACTCAAGTTCCATGCCGGTGACATTCTCTCCACCCTCTATCTGGGTCAGTTTCTGGATGTAGGCGTATAGGTTTCTGGCGGGCACTTCGGTGGTGCCGCAGTTGACGGCCTCCTGGAGCGCGTCATGTATGAAGACATACTGGTCCTCTGTCTGCACCATGTAGTTGCGCTGGGCACGCATTAGCGTGACGTGCCCGTAGATATCCACGGTCTTCTCGTGCTTGATACGTTCAAGCATGGCATCAATCACGATGAAGCAACCTGTGCGTCCCACGCCGGCACTGGAGCCACAAAGGAGACAGAGATGGAAGGATGGAAGATGGTTATTCATTTATGAAATAACGCTTTAGACTTTATTCATCCACTGGTCTGCGGACTGGTTTTGAAACCTAGAAACATTTTGGCTGTCACCAGTTAGTTGTTAGAAACCATATGCCACGAGTCATGGGTTGATATGACTGACACACTCATTAGTGACACAAGCGCCTTGTCAATTACAAGATCTCCCCACCGCTAAATTATACTCTGGCTCATCACTTTTGAGACCAAATGTTTTTAAGCTAACATCATGCAGTACTAAATGACACTTGAAACCAGAAACTGAGACCACAATTTCATCAAGCGCTTACAAAGTTATTAAGCTGACTGATATTGTTTTTTTTAGCCCGATATTGGCCGATACTTTTTTTGTTTTAGTAGTTATTTATTTGTTTGTTTATGCTCTGCTAAGATCGCCTAGTCGTTGTGTCTGTGGCGTTCCAAAAACAAGCGCTGCCAAGTAAGAAATTGCATAGTGCCCTCTGGTGGAAAAACTGTGCAATGTCAACACTCATATTACGTTAGAGGAGTGTTTTTCTCCATGTCTACTTTAGTTTAGTTTTACTTAGTTAGCCTAGTTTTCATTTATCGGCTGTTATAAATGTCGATATTGACAGATTAGAAAATAGCTATTATTGGCTGGTAACACCAACTTGCTGAGTATTAAAGTGAGAAGCCAGGTGAATTTTTATCTAATGAGGCATTTGCAACTGGATTTAGAAAGAATGCAGGTTTAAGTCATTTTGATCTGCATCAGCCCAGTGGAAGGAGAAGTGTCTTGTCCAAACAAGGACAGGGAGCTTGAATAAGTTCCCTTCTTCCGGTGATGAGGCCAAAAGGTAAACTCTCTTTGCCAAGTTTTCCACTGTAGGATGGACCATTTGGCTTGGAGTGTAATTAAATCTGAAGTGGCACTATGTGGAGAAGAGGGCCCGGTACTCACAGCCTTGAGCGAGCTCAACACTGGCTTTGCAATCCAGTCCTCCTTTGGACCCCACCTGCACTCTTCAACCTATCGGGACTAATAACTTACGCAACATCAACATTTAACCTTCATCTCGCAAATGAGAAAAGTGCCACTAGAACAAATGTGAACACAAATGTGGCTCCGGAGTCGCAAATTTGAGGTGAACATTTTTTATTAATGTGCCGGGCAACTTCTGAGAAGTGCAGCTGACTACAATTAATGCCATTAGATTAGTACTGTGCACCTAAATGGAATAAGAGCTTTAGAAGAGGCACTGAAAGCCAGGTCTCCTCATTAAGATTCACACAGGTACATTTGTGCATTAGTGAGCAAAATGCACACGTGGAAAAAAAGACATCCTGCCAAAAACAAAAATGTTTTACTGTTTCACTTTGACCTCTCCTTGCAGGCCAGCTTGAGACACGCTCTATAGATGTAGCGCGTTGGCAGTCTGCTGACGAATGCTCACCCCTGCACATTACATGTTTTAATATTGCATGGTTCAGCACAAAGATGTTTTCTGATGACAATTTATTTACCGCGGGGCGACGGGGTGGTGTTAAATCTTGTTCGTTAACTCTCCTCCCACCTCCCGCAAAGCTCGGCATTGACGAGACAAGTCCTTGCACTTGGCACTCCAAAGTAAATAGGTTATTCAATTCATTAAGCTGACATGCCTACGAGGTGTGAACCATGCTCTTGTGCCTCCTCCTGATGAAGCATTTGTTTTTCATTTGCTCTGAGGAACAGAGAAAGGCTTGAGAAGGAAAACTCAAGAGGGAGTAAAGTCAGTCCCCGGGGGCCAAGTCTGGTTAATGTGCCATGCTGCACTGGAACTGTGCTGCAAATGGAATAAAGACACGTATGGGAGTCATTGGCTTTAACAAATGATCTGATGATCACTTTCAAAATGGCTGACATTGGCTGAATGAGACTGAACTTTTTATTTCTTTCCTGACAAAACTCTTCACACCTTTAGGGCGGAAGGGAAAAAGAGTCAGTATGAGTGAGTGAGAGAGAGAATTGGGCTGCAAAGAAATGTGAAATGTGTCTCAGGGTTATTTAAAGAATGAATCACTTCCAGGTCTGAGAACACCTCAGCTCCTGGCCGTGGGATATAGAAACAAGTTGAGATTTTTCCCTCTACCCCAGCTGTTTCCAATCTGAAGGCATTTTACAGTGCAGACTTGAATGTGGGAGAGTGATGACCTGCAAGAGAGTAAGTGACAGAGTGACAGCAGAGAGCTAGAGAGAAGGAGACGGAGGACGACGGGGAGCGCAAGGGCGATGAGAGCGAAGGCAGACTTGTTTTAGCTAGAGATTCTCCTCGTTTGTCTCATAAGCATCTGGGATTGCTATTAATTAAAAAAACAAGCAATGCTAGGAAAGTGTAATATTTCTTTATTGACAGGTGTGTGTGTGTGTGTATTCAGGGTGGGGTGAGACGGTGCAGAAAGCTGTCGGTACATTTGGCAGTTGAAGGAGAGCTGGCGTACTGACTGCACTAATGACCTGACACTGCCTTTTCAACCAGTCAAAACCAGCTGCTCTGGACGTCGATACACATTAAGTGTCAGACTAATATGCTTTCCAGGAGTTTAGGGAATAAGGGACGGGAAAGAAAGTTCAGCGTGAAATACAGCTGCAACGAGTCCTGTGAAGATAAAGCGTGAGCAGCAGTGAAAGCAATTACATATGTATTGTTAAAAAATCTCTGGCTGTCAGCTAACCTGTCACCGTTCTGCTACTCTGCCTATAAAACATGCACACATAAAGCGCAGCTCACCAGGACCGCTGCACTGCTGTTAATGGGGTCGATAATCATTTCAGTCGCGTGCGTGCGCGAATACTTGGAAATGTGGAAAGTAAATCAAAAAGAAAAAGAAAACGCGTTGCTTACTTGGGGAGTATGGAAGGTTGGTCTTTTAAACCCAACCCACTGGCTAGTGTTGACTGTCCATTGGCTTGGCTATAATCCAAACCATTTGTATAACTGTACTGGAATCACTGGGAGACTCAGCTATAGCTTGAAGGAAAAGAGAGGACAAAGAAGCAACGTAGCTTAACCTAACAGCACCACTGACATTTCATTATGTCTTCAGTCTTTAACACTGGCTTCTCTATCATCAAAGAATTACTAGCTTTAAAAACCAGTACTGGTATTAGAGTATGACTCCGACCAGATGTGGTGTGGAGGAAAAGCACTGCCACACTGAGCGTTATAAGTCTCTGACCACGTGAATGCCACTGGGTGCAGTTAGGTGTGGACTGTTTTGTTTTCGCCACGCCCTGCAGCTGTAACACCTCGTCACAACTGCACAGACTGTGGTCACCACTAGTAAGCAACGCTGACAAAGTTGGTTGCCTGGTTTTTTACTATGAAAACTAGAAGCTTTTCAAGGCAAGCCTCAGACTTGTGCTCGATACAGCAATTGCAGTTTGTTATATGGCCACTTGAGGCTTGCCCTAAAAATCAGCCATTTATTATTGACCCCACAGATGTTGTAAAACATGGATGTAGCCACTAAGCGACCTCTGCAAACAGTATCCTTCTGATTTGATGGCCTCATTCATTCCATTTGGGTCATACTGAATCAAAAATAAAGTCTGTTTGGCAAATCTTGGTCATACCATGTTTCAAAATAGGGGAATTGGCTGTGGTATGTAAAAGCACCCTCATTGGCTAACGACTTGTCAATCACAAGCCATTAAGCAATAAGTGTGTTGTTTCACAGACAGACCCAACATCACTTATCACATCTGGGGGGTTTTGCAACAAAGATGGCGGTGGAACAACTCAAGGCTTCAAAACTGGAAAGCAGTGGGAGACTTCATGGTAGCTATGTCCACCTTTTAAACTTCTGAAATTACTTTAAAATTAGTTTGAATATATATACAGTTGCTTATTTATATAAATTACTATGAAATTTATAAAAATTAATCTGTCCATTGAACTTTTTTTGTGATTTTCTCCCTTCTATGGAGCTAAAAGAGGCCACCCAAACACATGAAATATCAATGGAAAGCCCAGGATGTTCTCTATTTAGGACATCAAGACTTTGTGTGGTAGCTCAAATAAGTCAAAAGATACAGACCATAAACAAATGCCCATTACAAAGGACATAAATGAATAGGCTGGTCCTCAGGAGGATATTTATATCACACATTGGCCTTAAAATTTTGCATATGAGCGGGTAGCATTAGCGATTTATAGCCAACAGCCTGTGTTGTTTCCGGTTTTTGAATAAAGCTTTCTTGGAAATGCATCACTTTCTCTTGTATTTTGATTAGAGTGAAGTTTTAAGATTGGATGGACCCCATGGGGTTCTCTGGTTTTTGGGTGGGCCGCAGTACTCTGACACATGGTAAAAAAAAAGAGGATTGAAATGGTTTGGCTGTTACTTGTAACTGTGAGTTGTTCTGACAGTTTTCCTTCTGAGTCACTGGGAGAGGCCAGAGATCACTGTGACATTTAATCATGTCCTTTTGACCTCTTCTGAAACCTCACAATGCCTGACTAGCCCTTTAGCTACAAGAGCAAAACAGCCCCTGACCTGTGGGTTACTGAAAACAGCAGGACCTAGGAAAGCAAGAGGCACGCTATAATGTCCCCGGAAGAAAATTCCTCTAGTCTTACCTTTTGACAAGTGTTCACTTGGCAGTGGAAAACAGATGAATGTATTTTGATTGATACTCTTAAATACTCCTGCGGGGGACGCATTAGCCACCCACTAAACCCATATTAATGATGTTTCATAAGCAAGCGCGACAAAAAAAAAGTGCTCCCTGTAGTGGACATTTCTTAGCCTAACTGCTTTATACAACAGAGGTATAGCTTACGAGCATGAATGCATTTCGCAGCGTCTGTATGGATTCATCTAGAATCCGAGAATGTGAGCGACAGGAGGAGAGAGAAACGTGCTTCTAATTAGCGACTCGTGAGGGAGGAAATCCTGTGCAGTTGATTTTTAAAAGTTCTAAACCCTCTCATTTAAGCTCCTATTCATTCCCTTACACAAAAATAAATAAAAAAAATCAAAAGACCTTGATTGCTTGTTTTTTATGCCTTTATGGTCTTTACATAAGGCGCCTGAGCACATGCAAGCTGATTTTTTTTTTTGGGTGCACCAACTAATCAGTCGACTGCTCCGTAGACTGCACCACGCTGTCAGATGTGGATTTTTTTTATTTATTTTGGCCTCTTTTCATGTGCGTAAACAGCTTCAGGAAAACAAAAACCTGCACAAACTAAAGGAGAAAATATATATATTTTTTAAGTATATCTGCTAAACTGCTTTTTTTCTTTTTTTAGTGAGTGAAAAAATGTATTGGAAGTAAGTAAATATAAAAGATAGCTCTATTTAAAACTGTAAAACAGAAAGTTAGCTTTATAGGATTTGAAGCTGGGGCATGACTGTATCTGATAGGGTGCCAGAGGAATTAAAAACTCCCATCTGCACAGTGACATTAATTCCTGCATTCTGCTTCACTGTAAAAAAAAAGAAAAAAGTCAGGGTTTTCAATTGGAAGCGATTCGCCAACTAGCACTAATTAACTTCAGCATGTGGTAATTCTAATTCTTCAGTAATCCCCCTACCCTTTTTGTCGCTTTCTGACAAAAGTTTGTATCTGTTACACTCGCTATCGCTGCTTCTTAATTTCGACTCCCCCCCTCCTCCTTCTGTCACTTTTCTTTTTCTTCTTCTGTGCAGCGCCTCTGATGACTTCCTGAGTTAAGGGAAGCCAGAAGTCTGTGTTATAGCTTTGTGCTCTCTGCTGGGAGTCTGGCCTCTTATGTCGCCGAGGGAAGTGAAGTTGGCATGAAAGTTATTTGTTTCAGATGCAATAACCCAGGGGATGAGCCAAGGACTTGTGGGCTGCAGATGCGCGACATGTTAGCGGTGTAGTGAGGAAGACGACAGGTCTGCGTGTAGCTTTGTGTCACCGCGTGGGAGGAGATGTTTAAGTTTGCTGAGGGCAATGACACCAGTACACTTTGTTCTGCGATGTTGAAAACACCTTCTGATTTAATTAAAGTGCTTTCTGTGAAAGCTGGTGGGCTGGATTATTTTCTTTATTTTTGGTTTTTCAGATGGGAGGAACAACAGTTTACATCCTATCAAACAGTCGTCCTTTCACTGATAGTTCATGTCTAATTTCTCTTTCAAGTGTTAGTCCAAGAAGAACTCAAACGTACACCTCTAAATAACCAAGAATATGTTGTGTTTTTGCCATATGAATTCATATATTCATTACAGCAAATGGAGAGAAGAAAATCAATTTCATGCTTCAGGATGTTTTTGCGAAGCCGTGTTGTTTTTTACCTGCAGTGTACCACCATGGGCCCTGCATCTGGAGGATTGCAGGCTTTCACCCGTCTCAGGAAGGCCAGGAATGGAGTGGGGTGCTCGGGTACCCCGTGGTCTGGCCAGGCCGTGAACTGGAACTGCCTCACCTCCCTCTTCTCACTGGAGCCATTCTGAATGTTAACACGGAGAAAAGCTCAGTGACCGAACACAGCTTACATCAAATGATTTGACCTGCAGATGCTGCGAGGTAGAACTGCGCAATACTGCAAATCCTGGTATCGATCTGATACCAAGTAAAAATAGGGCCAGTATTGCAGACATCAATGTTAATAGCAATACTCATACTTTTAAGTTACAAAGGCAGCTTATGTAGAGCAGTGTGTCATGACATATGAGATGACACCTTTCAGCTTTTCATGTATTTTAAAACTGTGTTTTTTAGCCCTGGAATGTAAATGTGCCGGTCTCTAAAGCACTTTGGGTCAGCGTCTGTTGTTTAATTGTGTTATAGGCTATAAATAAAATAAGGAATTTAGAGGACAGAAACAAAGTATCGATCCTGTTACACTAGTATCGATCTGACACCAACATCGATGCTATATTTGCATAGATCTTCCCTCTACTGTGAGGTTTAAAGTGCTACTACACAGCATACAACAGAAATACTCACTTTAAAGAGTGCAAACGTCCTGACACAGTATGTGGCCAGCTCTACCGTGTCCAGCAGGGTCACTTGGATTAGACCGTATGTCTCTGTCCCTCTTGTAGGCCAGTACTGGTCACACTTTACCTGTAGTGGAGAGAAATATCGCATTAGGCGAGGAGTCAATAAAACCTTTATGTATTTGGTGTTTGTTCACAAAGCATGAAGGCTCTTTACAGCAATTCTCTGGATCTCAGTTACACACTCAGTACAAGTGCACCAAGTCAAATAAAGGCCAAATAAATGCCCAAATTCCCTTTATTCTTGCTGACTAGGTTTGATTTTCTAATCAATGAAACAGCTTGAGATATTTGTAGTGAACCAACAGGGCTATTAATTGTCCTGACGTACTCCATAATTACAAAGGTAAGCACGGTGTCCACTCATATTATCGTCTCAGCTTTATTGCTATTTGAGTGTACTCTTGTTTCACAGTAAACGGCCAATAAAACATTGCATTGCAATACTGCTTAGCTGACAAAGAGAAGAACTATTGGCTTTGGGGAAAGGAAAAGCTGGGTTCCAGTGCAACTGTTTTTCTTCAGATTGCCCCCTAGCACTGATGTGGTTTTCGGACACATGCTTCACCAACATATCCTGCTGTAGGATTCTCTGCCACTGATTAATATTACAATTGAACAGCACTCTGGAATAATCAGGTTTTTAACCAGCCGCTAATTCAATTTCCCAAGCATCTGTTATAACATTAACACAAAGCGCAATGAAGTGTCTGTGACACCGGGAGTAATGTAATGATTCATAATATTGTTTACTTGCAAATAGTCGAGCTTTAGATATGCAAAACATACAAAGGCAGCATGAGTGAATGATTTGACTGATTAATATGAAAGACGCGCACTTTTAGCAGCAACAAAAGAACAATATTTGCAACAAATGTCAAACAATATAGGCAGATTTGAGGGTGGGGGTGGTCTCCCAGCAAACAGCATAGTAATGTGCTTACATAGCACTGCTTCTATAGGCCAATGCAGACACCTGGGCTCTTATTTGCTTTGCAGATTGTGTGAATGCTCAGTGAAACCCGCTCTCTCGATTGAGTCCACACTCCTGTTAACACTAGACCGGGCTCTTAAAAAGAGGCATAGAAGTGTGAAGGTCAGTAGCTGATGGAGTCCAAGGAAGCTTTCATATGCTCAGTCGAATATGGCAAGACGTTTGGGGTAGGGGGAGGGGGGATAATAGCTTTTGACTGTGTCAACCTTAAAGAACTAGTGTGTACTGCGGGGAGATGTGGCTTTACAGTCTGTCTTTTTTTTTTTTTACCACGGATTGTAATCCGGCGCCTTAAGCAGTATGAGGCCGATGAAGTAAGTCTGGATACTAATCAGTCAGGACTGTAAGACAAGAGTGTGTGTGGATCGAGGATATCAGTGGGTAACAGAATGCTGCTTGGCTGCTTCTTGTAGTGAATAAATACATAAAAACTGTCCCAGAGGAGACAGGACAGTGTCCCAATTAACATTATCCCTGCCAGTGATGAAATATTCCTGCAATCAGGGATTCCAGTGCATCAGTGGTTACAATCTAACAGTGAGCTGCTTCTTTTTATATATGTGGAGCTAAAATATTCTGGGAAGCCTTAAATGATTGATGATTCATGAGTCACTAGCAAAACAATTCTCTGGTGGGAAAAATGTTAAACGGTGTCACAAAAAAAGTTTATAGATGCTGATGAAAGAATATCGGCGAACTCTAGCACGGGCTTTAAAAATGATTCTTAAAGCTTTACCCTGGACCGCTCTTCTAGTTTGGTCATCATGACGATGGTGGCACTCCTCTGCTCCCAGAGCATCCTCCAGAAGTCCCCAAACGTCTCGGGTAAAGAACCCTGGGTGGCGATGTAGGCGTTCTGCTTCCTGTAGCCATCGATGTAGTTGGAATTAATGTAGTCGCTGCCAGGGATACCTGTACAAAAAGTTTACAGTGGGTGAAAATGGATTAAAATTTCAACTTTTGTTTTGTTTGTCAAGCTCGATGTGAGGCAGACCTTAAATGTCACACAACAGTGGCATTTGTGGCTAGGTAAATTGGTCCAGGCCTTTATTATCCCTACAGTTTATTGGAGGTAATTCTCCCCCACCGTGTGTTCGCACAATGCCACGTTATCGTCCGTGGGTCCCAAATTTATGCCAGTAAAGCCACTGTTGTTTTGTATTAAAAAAAAAAAAGCACAGCAGTCAGTTTTGGAACCAGTGTTACAGCCCAAAAGGATTTGTATTTGCTATCAACAACACATTTAAATCAACAGCTCCACCCCCTCACCCACCCCTCACCCCCATATGTGCAACTGAGTTACAGATAAAGCTCGGTCCCTAGAAGTCTATCACCTCACACGGAGAAAAACAAACCAACAAAAAACTCGCAAAACAATTTCCCCCCACCGCTCCTCACTCCTCCTTTCCTTTGCTTATATTAAATGAAAGGCACAGCAGCCTTTTCCAATCCAGGGGAAAGAGACAGAGCTGACAGCTAGTCAATGCTTTAGGACTGGCAGTTTAGGGGCTTCGTGCACACATGGTCGACCAAGATAAGTCTCATCTGCATGGGCGCCACGTCTCAGAGAATCCCCTCACTCCAACCGCTTCCTCTCTCCCCCCCATCTCTCTCAGACTCCCTTTTACTCCCAGGTAACTTATTCAACAGAAAAAAGGGAAAGAAAATGGAATATGAACACATTCAAAAACCCACACACATTATTTTTATTTATTCTTTCCCCAAAACTGTCCACCGCCCGCTCATTTTGCTGTTGAAGCTGTCCACGCAGCCAGGCGGTTGTGCATTTCTGTGATGGACAAGGGATAAGTACAATTAAGCCCAGTGTGTATTCAATTTGAAAAAGGGGGGGGGGAGAAAAAGCAAAAAAGGAGACATCACTGTGGTTTAATGAGAATGAAGCAAGTTGTTTAATGCACATTTGCAAATGGATTTTGCCTTTGTGCTTTCTGTCAGTCAGGATTTGTCTAAATTCGACCATTTTCTCTGTAAATAGTAAGAAATAAACATTGCCACGGTGTTGTTCCGGCACTCAGTCGTCGGGGAAAGGCAAAGTAATCTCAGAGAGCTTTTAAAGTACAACACTGTAATTACTGTATTAATGAGGAATAGTCACTACCAGTCGTGGTATAGTCAAGTTCAAACAGGTTAACGCGTATAACGTTTCCGTTAAATTTCGATTCCCGAGCTCGCTTATTATAGAACGTGTGCGTCCGGAGAAGTTTTCTCGTGAGAGTTCCACTTTATTTTCTTAATAAACGACCTCTTTGTCGGTCAGGCGGCGACGAAATCAAGAGCAGAGTATTTTTATTACTTGCGACAGCTTCCGCGCTTGAAATAGATCAATGGAAAAACTAGCGAGCTCATTCATAACTTTGCTGTTGCGAAATAACAGAGCTGATGGGAAATGGAGCGCAGATCTTTTAGTTAGTCTGTTATATATATTTTTTTAATTAACTTTCCAATTTTACATTTTTATTCAGTTACATGTACAAATACCTGACACGAAGTCACGCAGATGTCTTGTCACCGGTGCCTCCTCGCAGTGGCTGCACTGACAAATATGATCAAACTCACTAAAAGACTTAAATTAAAGGTAATTCCTGTAGTTTATCTATATATTTTAAAAATATGGTTTCACGAGCACGCAATGACACTACTATGGAGTAAACGCGACTTTCGGGTTTGATCTAAAACTTTTCTAAAACGCTAAAGTGAAAGGAAGAAAAAGTTTTAGGTTCCAGTTTAATCTTGCGAGTGTATGCTATGTACGGTCAGGCGAACGGTCAAGAGTCAGCGAAAGTGGAGCAAATTCAGCAACGTCACCGCAATTAAAGGGCCGCCTGTTTGCCAAAGATTCGGTTGATCCGTCCCCCCACATCAGTGAATTCCGTCTTCAGACTCTGATGTGAAATCCCAAATCCCTTTCATTCAAAGAACTCAATCAAAGTAAACAATAGACACATTGCTTGCCGAAAGGCTTTGTTTAAGCTTTAGCAAGAATAGAGGAAGTCCCTGATGTCCCCCTGGCTGAGAACTACTCACTTTCCGCAGCACAAAGTCTCCAATGTGGTTGTACAGATGTGTTTATACGTCTGGCTAATGGAGCTCCATCAGTGCTCAAGCTGTGTGCTGTTTCTGAGAGACTTGCGAAAAGAAGTGTGGGTGTGGGGGGCTCTATAAGGCTGTTTCTATCTGTTGTTGTCACATTATCCATTTACTAATTTGTTTATTTGCCTTCGCCCCCCCGAGAGCAGTTCAGTGGAAATGCTTAATTAATAGCTGTATGTGAAGTTGTGTTTAATCCAATAAAGTGGTGAAGGAGTCGGCACTTAACTGTCCATTTCAAAATGTGCTTTCATTCATTAGAAACTCGTGAGCAACGCGTCTTTAATGTAGTGAGCAGCGTACTGGTGGGGTTCAAATCGAGCCTGTAATGGGCTCAAGTTCGACTCTGAAAGTACAAAACCATGAATGAGTCCTTTCTGTATAACTCTGCACTAAATCAGCACCAGCAAGCTTGTGGGTTGTTGTGAGTTTGTCGAGTTCGACTAGGTTAAAAAAGGCACAAAAAAAGTCACGCTTGTGTGTGTATGCTGGATTCAGCGTGCAAATTCTGCTTAAAAACAGGCCTCGGCTTAATGCAAAATGTAACCCTGAAGTGTAATAAAGCAGCAAAGAAACAAATGCCGGTGAAACACACTTGTATCCCTAACTGTGGGTCATTGTTTAGTTTCATTTGAATGCTTGCTTCAGCATTTTAAGACAGAAGTGCCTTTTTTTTTCTCTTTCTTTCTTTCTTTCTTTCTTTCTTTCTTTCTTTCTTTCTTTCTCCCAAGGCCATTTTTTTCCCTTTTCTTTGCAAGCACCCGGGGTATCAAAACAAATAAGCAGGCTGCCATGCTCGTGAAGGAATATAATTTAAAAGTACAGTCTGGTTGCACTCCCGAGGTCCCAAAGATGAGGCTGCACCGGCTATCTGCAGAATCGATACAGCAGTTAGGAGCGAGGATGTAGGTGGGCGACATACCGTCAATAGCTGAGAGCAAGACCCTGGAGTGGTCGTAGGCTATCACGTTGGCATATCTGTTCTTTGGTTTGTTGACCTCTAGGTTGGAGTGCTCCCATGTGAACTGCTGGCCAGGGTCGATGGACTGTAAGAGAGAAGATATTTGTTTTGTGACTGCAGTGAAACTATTTGGCTCCGTTTGGCACGTAAAACAAGATTGAATTTCACTCTTTGGCGATTCCTAGCGCGTGTTGTCAGAATGCCCACTGAAAAATGCATTTCACCTCACAACGAGTGAAAATGAAAATCATATCTATTACATTATGCGGGTGTTTAAATAAACCGCTTTAAGAGTGTGCCTGGGGCTCGAGGTCACGTCTGGTGCTGTTGTTAGACCGGGGATGCTGAAAGGTTGAAGGGTACTGTTTTAACATCATGTGTGTGGAACACGGACTTTATTCCAGTGCGTACAGTACAACACCCGCTCTGCATACACAAAGATGTGAAGTTGTTGAGTCCATAGATCAGTCTTACCCACACATTTAATCTCCCATACTTGATTTGGGTACTACTATCCAATAGCCTTTTTAGAAAGTGGGGTGTCTACACACACTGGACACAAAGTTCACTCTTTTGCTGTGCAAATGTTAAAACAGAAATGTGGGAAAACTATTTGAACTGTGTTGTTTTTGGCATGAAATAACCTCTAGATATAAAAGATTAGATTAACAAAATAATGCATTCTGAATTGGTCACAGAGGAAATTGCTTGTGTTCACATCAGCTTTTCTTATTTGATTAGCAGGATTTTATGGCTCATAGTAGAGCGCTACACTCGAGACTAGTTCAGTTTTGATATCCAGGCCCTCCTTCAGATTTGTTAAGCAGGGCTTGATAACGGTCCCCTGTTGCAGAGAAATGAACTATAAAATGTAATATGACAAAGGGAAAACATAAAGACATGATAGATAGAGTTTCATTTCGCATTAACAGGAAAATATTGTTCCTGTGCTATTAATGATTTTTGGTTTTTTTTGAGTTAATCTCCAATGAAGGCGACGATAGACCAAGTGCAAAATAGCAAAATATGAGAATGATCGTACTTTTTTGATCAATAAGATCAAAATCTGGCATTTTGGTGCAATTTATTGCTCATAGTTTCTTTATCTTTAACAAGTATAAACATATAAGCAGTTTAGGGTTAAACAAATATTACAGAGGTGTGTATGATTAACTTGGTGTTTTACATTTAAGCCCAATGGGAATTTATTTTAAGACCGAGTTCTTTGTCTGCAGAAATCACCTAAGCATAAATATGTGGGAGACAAACCGCAGGCTTAGCCTGATATTTTATCAAAATATGTTGAAACAGTGGGCTGCAACATTGCTCATAATAGGAATCTTTATTTCATTGTGCTCGCAAAATTGCTTTCCACTGCTCTCGAGTAAGCACTATGAAATTGGAATTCAATGTACTTAAGCTGCAATAATGATTGGGCAGCTTGGCAGGCACCCATGCAGTGACCTCATAGATTTTGGAGTTGTTGAAGGACCTGCAGAGAGAAATTGGCAGGGAAAAGGTGACCGTTCATATCTCGTACAGAAAGCACCTCTTGCTTGCATGTATTTTGAGGTACCATGAGTGTTCTGCCAGTGTAATTTCATCTACATGGCAATACGCAGGTAACAATTACAACTGCCTGAATACAGTCAGCAGGTAAGGGAACCCGAAGGCCTGATTGCATGACACTTGTTCATTAATGCACTTTTATCCTGATGATTGTCATGGTCAGTATGCATAGGTGACAGTAGTTAATGTTTAGATGGGAGTGTTTTCCATAGCATTGATACATGCACACATACAAGGAGACACACAGCTATGGCTTCTATTAACATGTTCTTATCATTAACTTTGTTTAGGCATCTCTCTGCAAATACGTTCATTGTTATGTACTTAATTGTGGCCTGCTATGCTCCACAGTCTGACTCCAACTACAACGTATAAACTGCAGCCAGCGATGGTAGCCCATGCTGCTCTGTAACCTCGGTGATCTTGGTGGAGTCGCACATGAGCCAGTTTTCCATGACTCCATGTTCTGGTGAGAGTAGCTCTGCAGCTCACAGCAGAGCAGAGCAGAGCCAGCTAGCAGCAGCTGCAGTCCAAAACAGTGGAGTTGGAGTTTGTCTGACTGAGGATGATGAAATCTGATGAGTCAGCTGAAGACTAGAGACACCCCTTCAGCCCTGTTCATTATAAATTAATATTGGGTGACAAAATGAGCCACCAAACACAGGATATCATTTATCTATCTATCTATTTTCCCACCCACTTAGATACTGGAAGCACCAACAGCATAATTTTTAATGACGAGAGTTCACCTTTAAATCATAAAATGATATATGTTGTGGCTGCCGCCGTAACATTTTAGTCATGTAGGCTTACTTTATAGCATACACTTGTCAAAGCGGAAAAAAGCACAGGTGTTACTAATGAAATTAATAACCCATTCAGCTGCCTCGGGAAGCAATGTCACTGAGCCAGCAGGCACAATAGCAGGGTCCTGGAACTAGAAATGGAATGTGCCATTATTAGTGTTATTAATTATACCTGTGTTGACATGTCAAACAGCCTAAAGCCTTAGTTTGGTGATGAAAGTAGTTGCCAACACCCCTACCGGCAAGCCAGCCACCAAACACATGCAGCTAAATATCATTAATTTAATATTAATTAAGTAAATTTATGTGATTTGGCCAACACTCCCCCAAAAAGTTGCCGTTTAAGCAGCTGACTCACACTCACAGAGCTCAATCAACATTAGGAATTTTCCGACACTCACCTCGTACTCCTGTGAAAACTTGAGGTTATCGTTGGCTTTCAGGCGCTCCAGATGATCCGCTAATTCCATGACAGGGATTGGAGGGTGGCTGGCCATACCTGCCAATCACATTGGACCCAAGGTCAGTCCCCAAGTCTTTTGAGAGGGCATCACCCAAGCACAAGCAAATGGTGAATCATTAGATAAGCGGCATGTGGTTACAACAGGGAAAATGGAAGAGCGGATCGTTGTTAGGCTAGTTTGTTCACTCAAAGCAGTGACCATGCTGGTAAAGAGAATATGGGCACAGAAGCCAATGAGGAGTCACCGAGCACACTTTGCCCCCACTGGGACCTCTCCCTACTGAGAGAGAAGAACGTTATTCACGCTGCAGTGGACAGTTAGCATGACATTAAAGCACAGACACGAACGAACATCCCAAAACAAACAGAACGAAACAAAACGAAAAGACATTCAATGTTAGGCCAGATGTTGACGTCTGCTTTGAGTGATGACATGGTTTCAAGGCTGTCATTTCAAACTCCGCCTCCTGTGATGATATAGCGTTAACATAAGATGGATTAGATGGGGATGGAGATACAAGGCTTGGCAGAAAAAAAAAGAAAAGAAAGGAGTTAAAGCTGAAAAAAAAGTATTCCAAAAACAAGTCGTGTCAAATGTGTAATCGAGACCAACTAACTTGACAAATGGAGGTTACTGGGGTGACTGGGCGCACCTGAACCTGTGGAGGAAACGGCGGTGGAATTAAATATATTGCAGACGTCAGAGCAATGTGATGACTATTGTCTTTACAAAGAGAAGGTAGAAATTGAAATGTGACAAGAGGGAGCTGCATGATTATGTGTTTTCTAAATGGGACATTCATTAGTAACATACAAATCACCATGCCAGAAGCTTTGCTATGCCACCATGCTTATTTCATGGAAATAAGAAAGCATACGAGGAACAGAATCGCAAATCACTGCGAGCGCTTTATTTGCCACTGTTTTTACACTTGACCGCCGGCATTGTAATGTATCAGCTGATTCTCGATCCTCCCTCAAACTCTGCTTTTGTGTCTCACAGGTGGCCTTTGTTGTTAGTGAGACGACACTGGCTTATGACGATAGCTAGACCAAGCATTCATTCCCAGCTTGTCCAATAATGTCCTTTTTAAAACAAGCCTTTGGAAGCGGCACATTTTTCGACTTGCAGGGTTTGTTGTGGGGTTTCACACATTTATCCAAACTATAATCTCTTTCTCTTTATGGTATCGAAAACTAAGAAGCATAAAGCAAGTAAAAAGCAAAATGAAATCAAGCAACACAGAGTCCAAAATGAGATACAAACCGCTATCTCCTGGCAGGCTAACTTATGTCGGTACCATACTCTGCAAATGTGAGCATCGTCATTGCTTAAGATCCAGTGTTGCTGCAACCAGTGCATCAAGAGATCAATGCAAAATAACAGCAGATAACTAACTTTATTAAAGCTGATACTTTTGCCCTGCTGATATATATCGCCTGATATTACCTGTTTGCAGATACACCGATATTGCCATTTATAACAGCTGATGAATGAAAGTTAAAAAACTATAGAAGAGATTGGAGAAGCACCCTATTAACTATGTGGATAGCCTGTCCACCACAGAGCAACCTCTCTGTTGGCTACACTACTGAAAAGGGACTTTTTCCTTCCCACTGTTGCCAAGTGCTAGCTCATAGTCTGCCATCTGATTGTTGGGGTTTTCTCTCTATTAGTGTGGGGCCTTTACCTTACAATATAACACACCTTCAGGGGAATGTTATTGTGAATTGCTGCTATATAAATACAACTGATATGAACTGAAACGCTACAAACAACCCGCTAATCTGAGCAGTTTAGAAGAGCTTAAAGGAGTAGCTTTTTGTGACAGTACAACAAGATTATTTTTAAGCTGCAGTGTCACACTATCTTAGCAAGAACTCATCAATACACAGACGAAACGTCAGGGGATCTGCTTATATTTTATGTGTCTGAAAGAAAAAGAATATCGGCAGATTTTTGCCTCACCAAGTGTCTTAAAAGTCCTGTCTCTTTTGCTCTAGTGTTTGATGCTCTGGGGTGAGAACGTATTGAACATGCTACTTGGAGGCTTGTCAGTATAATAGCAATGCAATAGTTTATGTGTAGGTGTCAGTATATTTAAGAGCTTAGATAAAGGGAAAAAGATGAAAGAAAATTCAACAAGACTCCTTAAGAATTTATGTGCCATTATGACACACCAGCTGGGTGTTAGTCTGTCTCTGCAGAGGTGATATCTCATTTTGGTTTCTGGCACAAGTGGGCATTAGCTAATGGAAGCTGCAGCGTTTTCCCACCCACTCTCGCGTCTCTCTGAAAGACGGAAAAGGCCGTTTCTATTGCAACCCACTACTCAAAATCCATTTCCACCACTGGGGGGACAATGAAGGTACCTTTTCCAACACACTGTCGCTCAAACATCAAGCGTCCTTAAGATGAAAATGTCCATTGACGGGGTAAAGAGCTGAGAGAGAGTAGGGGAGAGAGGTGGTCTAATGTAGAAGCTGCTTCAGGACTTGAGAGAAAGTGGTCAGGTGGTAGGAAAAAGAAATGTTTGGCCCTTTTTGAGCCAAGATATCAGCTCTCAAAAAGGCTGTTTGGGGGGAAAAGTGATGGCTTGAGAGGCGAGCGAAATAGTGGAAGGATAGTTGAGATCACTCTGAGCCAAAAGGAAAAATACCCCTCTGCTGGGATGAAACACTCTGTAATGGCCCCTAAAATCATTGAAGAGCATTCATAAATATGCATAATCTTTAGCAAAAATGAGCCTGCGGGGATAATTCATCCTCCTTTCATACTAGCCGACCTGAAAAATATGGCATTATTGGCAGCCTCTGAACACCTGTCCCTTTCCAGGCGATAAATGGACTGTGACTCCCGTCTTTTCCCGAGGCGAGAAACGGCCGCACGACTGAGCCACGGCGCGACCGCTCACCTCAGCACTAAAGGTCGGCGCGAGTAAACATCGCTGTTTACAGCTTGTAACCGCTTTCGTATCCCTATGGCCTGCATACCGAATGAAACACACGGACGTTCTGTATTTTGCTCAACTTCCGCGATGTTCCTTGTCCTAACAGGACTACACCGCTACAGAGTGACAGGTCTGGATGACCTGGATAACCCAGGTGCAGAGGAAGATGACAGATGTCATGAAACTGTCAAGCTCACATTTCTGCCTCTCCATTTCCTCCCTGAGAAATGTCTCCAGGGAGGCCCGTGTCAGTGCTGACCCTCTGTGTCTTCTCAAGCACCTGTCCATTATCTACCTGCAAACTGCTCACACAGTCTGTGCCAATCTCACTGCAAAGATGATGTGTTTTCTTACAGTGAGGTCATATTAGGCTAGCTGAATTAATTAAAGCAAGCACTCAGTAGCACTGACATCCTCAGTCTTAAATTCACACCACACCAAGACGACAACATGTGGCATCGTTCGGGATACTTACCGGGTGTTTGGAAGTTGAGACGTCGCAGCTCAACTGGATCAGTGGGATGATGAAGTGGCATTTCCTTGCTGTTGGGGAGACTACCTTTTCTAGCTTCAGACTCGGCTCGTTTTCTGTGGAGCAAATTGTCAATTTTAATTAATTCCGGGAGATTATTTGACTAATTTGTACTCAAAACTCTTAATTGTTATTGTGTAACCTCAAAGCTTGCCTCGCGGTCTCATGAATAATGAAGGCACATATGTAATTAAGGAAGTGACAGGGCTACATTCTTGTAGTACATAGGGCTATAAGAGGTAGGCAAAATAACATCACGTTATAGTATAAAGCCATCAAGTACAATACGCCCTTAGACAGTAAATACTACCTTTAGCAAAACCTTTTGTTCACTTTTCACTACTAATGTCAGGCGAAGGTTTGGATACAACTTTTTAGTAATTTGGAAGCTGTAGCTGGGGTTGGTTTAAGAGTGCATTACATTATATATTGATAGTGTTTTTTGTTTCAGAGAAAACTTGCTCCACTCCCTTTTTAGTTTTGTTAGATTCTCGAATCAAGTGCCACTTTCACAGATGTAAATGTAGTTCATTCTTTAAAAAAGAAGCAAGTTAGGGGGCCATGTTGCACCACGAATACAAAGTTAATTAGCAGTTGGAAAGGTCAAGCTGCTTGTGCTTTGATCTCCTCCTATCATACACAGCAGATGTAAGCAACATGCTTCCCAGGTCATTTCAACTCCAAATGAGAGACAGCAGTTTCTATAGGTTTAGGTATCATATGCACAGCAAGGACGAGGGGGAAAAAAAAGGGTTTTGAAAGGAATTAGGTCTTTATCTATTTCTTTCTCACTCTTACCTGTCCGGCTTGCTGCTCCATTGGTGAGCAAGAAAAGAAATATCAACAAAACATTAGGTGGTAAGACCGTTGACTTTGTATACTGGAGAATGCCATAAACTTTTCCTTAGAATAAGTAAATGGCTGGCTTGCATGAGAGACAAACGATACCAATCATATCTCAGTTTTTGCTTCGCGTGCGAGATTAGTGATGCTTCACTTCAGAGATTATGCTCAATTATGCAGCCTTGGGGCTCTTTGTTTCAAATGCTACAGTTTCCCAGGTGCATCCAAGATTTGTACATTGTATCTCTGCTATTTCAAGCAGTTTCAGCTGATTGCTTCTTGTTCGAGCATAAAAGTCATCTCTTGACTCTTAATTGCTGTGTCTGCCTTCTCCTGCCTACCACTGTTGCATTTATTAAAGTCACGACGTCGGCACGTTCAAGTGGGATCAGGATCTCGGATGAATGTGTGCAAGTCAAGCACATAAGAGCGTTCAAATTTGTTTTATTTAAAACAAAACGATCGCGCTCTATTGATTCGGCAGTCCGACCATCCTGTCGTCCCCCCCTGCGAGATCGCTAATAACGATAACATCAGCGGGGGTGGATGTGCTCTCGTTAAGACTGAGATATCCACTCTCTGTAATGTATACGGTACACTGTGGCCCAAGCACACGAAAACAGAGTAGTAGTACTGCTGCAAGTCAGAGAGAGCAATAAATGAGCATCTCTGCAAACGCAGTAACGTTAAGCACCAATTTAAAAATCAAACAAACACAAATGAGCACTGCCCTTCTGTTCTATGTGTTAAATGCCCACATGAAACTACAGTGAGGCAGATTAATGTGATATGACTCTAACAATAATGATAATACTGATTTAAAGCACTGATGAGGATACCTTGCTTGCGATCGCACCGCAACCCTAGTTGGCCCTGACTTCTGTTTCTCTCTGCTCGTCATACCCGCGCCCTCTCCTATAGCTCAGCAGAACATGCTTGTTTCCATTTGTTTTGCACAGGAGGCGACTTTTGTCACATAAAAATTGATCTTGACAAGAGAAATATATGCTGGTTATGCACTAAATGTTCCCTAATGTGGCAGTGACACTGGCTGGGTAATCGATGTGTAAATCTGCCTGCCACGAATGGAAAGACCAAAGCCAGCCGCATATGCAGTCCATGCTCACTTTCAAGTCACCTTTGTATTATCTCAAATTTTATATGAACGAATGCCAAGGACAATAAAATGCAAGAGCCAGAATAAAGCTGTACCTCTAAACCTTTTTACATTACACTGATAGTATTGATGGATTTTTTTTTGGTCTTCGGTATTGGTACTGTTATGTGATTTGGGCTTGTGCTGACTCTTCAGTTACTAATCTTACCCTTCCAAAATTAAACCTTGAGGACTACTGTTAAATTCTGCTTAGGCCTGGACATTTGATTGAATGAACACTGCAGAAAATCTGCCTTATGTAAAAGGTGAGAAGGGACAAGATAGCAAAGTGTGTAGATGTGTAAGTGTGCACCTTCAATATGTGCCTGTCCCGGCAAAACAGGAGGGCAGCATAAGGTCAAAGCCTGGATCAAGAGCTGAGTCCCCCCTCCCGTGGAATAGGTAGTGGGATAAAGGAAGAGGCTGGGAAGCTATCCCAGGCCCCAGGGCCTTTCAAAGGCTGCACACACACATGCGGTGACATGCAGCAGATAGTCAAAGCTCTCCCCTCCTACGCTTGACTGATGAGCAGTGACAGCACGAGGTCTGACTACCACTAGGGGGTTTTATGCAAAAAAATAAAAAGAGGCTGTTTTGATTCAGTGTGAAAATGCACTACAGCAAGTGTTTTTTTTTACAGTGTTACATGGGTTTAAGAGTGTGTGTTTGTGCGTGCAGGGGGCGGAGGGACGTGTCTGATTAACTTTCAGTCAACGCACGTGTCTGTTTGAAGGATCGTGGGCGACTGCACTTCATGCCTTGACAGCTTGGGTAGCTGCATTCTTGAATTCACTTACAAGAGATTAAAAGTGTGTGTGTGTGTGTGTGTGTGTGTGTGTGTGTGTGTGTGTGTGTGTGTGTGTGTGCGTGTGTGCATGCGCGCGCAACTGGCTTTGACAGTCACGGCTTGTCTGAAGATCAATGAACCTTATGGTTTTAGCTACATTCTTACGTTTAGCATCTGCACTCAAATGTGCTAACTGCAAATTCATGTGTGGGGTTTTTAAAATACATTTAAATACTTATTGGTAACACTTGAATGCTCGGTGACTATAGATGACATGAATTTAAAGTGCACGTATGCGGTCTATGTAGTAAAGCGTGTGTACATTAGTGCATTGTTTTATACCGTCTCCTTTGCAGTCAATGTGCACTAGCACAGAAATAGAGTTCAGTGACTTCCCACCTACACTGAAGGGGGAAAAATACATGGCTCTTTATTGGCTTTGTATGCAGCTGGTATTTCCAGTGGAATGTGGAGTTTAAAGCTACGGCTAACTGCCTTAGCTAATCACAGACATTTGCTAAGAAACACATCCCTAACATTAGCTGTTTGACAGCTAACTAGATACAGAGATATGGCGCCAGAAGTTAGGCCAACCCCATTAGCGTGCGTTGGTATCAGAGTCTGACGTGTTTGCGTGTTAGTCTGTCTTTTCACGCTAAGCTAGCTGTATATTCTGAATTGGATTCTCATGCTTGTGCTCCCTGTGTGTTAATTAGCTTTTTAAATCCTCACCTCTTGTAAAGGAGGATGGCAATAACGATGCATATGATGAAGACAACAGCTAGCACAGGCCCCACCACCCAGATGAGGCCCTCCTCCTCATCGATGATTGGCTGGGGATCGATGTCGGCTGAAATGACCGAGTCCGAGTAGGGGCTGGTAGCATACATAATCTGAGCCAGGGAAAAACAAATTAAAGGTAAATGTTCTGAAATACGCGCCATTTTTAAAAAAAATGAAAGGTTTGTCCAGTTTTCTGTGCATCATTTCGACATCAAAAGTGTTGGCGGGTACAACAAACCCAATCTAAACGCTTTCCAGGGTGTCAAATGTGCTACACGCAGTCTGATACCCTCTTATATCCGGATTTAACAGTTTGTTTTGTTTCCGCTTCTTTTTACTCTAACTCTCGTTGGTTAAAAAAAAGTGTTAGGGGGTGTTAAAAATAACATTTATCCACAGAGTGGTCTCTAACACGCTCCATATGTGGGTAAGGACCTTCTCGCTTTTCTCTGATGCTAAATGACACCTCATGCGTGTCTTTTAGATGCCAGCAGCTTTGACAAAGCGTCAGTATTTGACGCCCTGGGAATGAGAGCGGGCTAGTACATCTAGACCTATTTTTGGGTGCCTGAGGTATTTAAAGCAGCACTGCAAACCTTCAGTTAATATACGGCCACTGCTGAGCATATCTTGGCGAAGACAGACATGACCAACAATACATATTAAAAGCCAATTCAAAGTTTTTCTGTGTAGTTCATTCTAAGCCGGACTTTGACCAATCAGAATTATCTTTAGTATCTCTCCTATACTGGAGCCTTGATTGAACTATTCCACAGTCCAAGTGAAGATTAAAAAAAAAGGTCCAGTGGGAAGAAAATATATGCTTCAGTGGGCAAATTAGAGATTTCCCTCCGTCCGTCATTATCGTTTTTGCTCTACCTGAACTCAGGGTTAGTGGAGAGAGTGTGAGGCAGCACTATAGACCCTGCAGCTCATCAACTCCATCATCTTGCCTGCAGCTGCCTAATCATGCAGCTTTCTGGTCTTCAGTACAGACAGACAAATGCACACACACACTAGCTGCAGCAGCGAAGATAAGGCGGACCGCACACTGGATGCAATTAAAGAGGAGCGCTGTTATCGAGGTGTTCTCGCGATCAGCTAAGGTCTTAAGGGGCTTCTCTCCCTAAAGCAGCAAGGGTCAGCTTCTTCTGGCTGCAGCTTTAAGTTTTAAAGTCCAACGCCTCAAAAGGACTCAGAGTAACACATCTGACCAGAAGCCAGCTCCAACCCTCAGCCAGGACGCGGCACGGTTAACCTCCTCTGCTTACCAACACGGACAGCTGCTTTTTATTTTTTTATTTTAAGAACAAAGAATGTGAAATCACTAGCAAGGGGGCTTCCTAATGGGAAGAAAACTTATACTCGAGTATCGTGGGGTAGACTTACATTCTCGGACATCTCCAGAACAGCAAGCACAAAGAAGATGTATTCCTGGCCATTCTGAAGTTGCTTGTTCTCAAAGTCCCCATAGATCTTTCCATCTCCCAGGGTGAACTGTTTGGGCAGGTCTTTGAAGTAAGCGGCGATATAGGCTTTGGGTTCTGCCTGCCTCTGGAAACGAAGGCCCCTGCTCGTTCGGTTTATCTCCTTCAGCAGCTACAGTGAGGAGTGAGAAGCAGACAGTTGATAACACACAGGCACACGTTCCAGTACACACATGAAAACAAATCCACACAAACCAAATATCTCTATCTAGATTTTTTTTCTTCTTCTTCTTTTTTTCCCCTGATCGCTGAGCTGAAAACGCTGATTGCAAAAAAAAAAAAAAAGGCCGGAACATTACAAGAAAAGATCAATGACTTATTTCGTGTTTTTTTGGACTACAAAAGATTGTCAGATTAAAAGATTGTGTGGATTTCCAGCATATAAAACAGCTGAGGATTATCCAACAGCTTCAAACAGTAAAAAAGACACCAAATTAATTCAAAACAGCTCAATTATTCTTCTCTTGCTGATAGCATCAGAAAGATTTTTTGATGAAATATGTAGACAAATAGAAGAGAAGAGTTTTCTGTGTTTGACGACTTCTGTTATGCGTTTTTAATTCTTTGCCTTCAGTTCGAATGAAAGATGTGTAGAGCTGGATTATATATATTGAGATTAAATTAGCAACATGTTCAAATTCACGTTTAATTTGTGCTTTATTTGTTTGCCGTTTTTCACTCCTCTGTTGCCTCCTTGGGCGATTAGTTTTAGCGCTTGTGACTCTAATAGGCTGAAGGACTGTGCCCTTCGTACGAGCCATCAGATTTTAAATTTCTGGTACAAAGCGCGGATGATAATTATGCTAATCGGGCCTGGCTAGTTGTTTCGTCGTCTGAATGCATATCCACGGCCTGTGCGCGTGTGCGTGCGCGGTTGTCATTCACTTTAGAGAGGGTGCGCTCATTGTGTGTGCTCTGTTTTGGCTGCGGGGCTGTTGGTGCTGCCCGATAATGTCTTCAATCATCTCTCCTGTCAACACAGCTAAATCTAGCTGCCCTTGGGAAAAGTTGTGAAAAGGTGAGTGCCAATATTGACAAACAAATAAATTCTGACAGAGGGGTGACTTTTGGCCAATCGGTCAAGGCTACAGACACATCGGCACGAGCTGGAAAGCCGATACCAGGTGAGACACCGCGTGTTTTTCTTTCAGCCTTCCAGACACGTGCGACATCTCAAGATTTAAAAATTGAGGTATAATTATCAAGATTCGATTTGCGAGTGCTATTCTTCTTGTTCCACCTCGAATTGAAACATTTGCTTACACATACATCAATGCATAGCCCAGACCCCCCACCCCTCACCCCCCTCGAATTATCCTGACTGGCTAAATATAAAAGTTGTCAAGTGTTTTGTGGATATGCAGGTAGCCTAGCTTTGCCTGGAATGAGAAGAGACATGAAGGCCTGATGCAGCTCTTCAGGTAATTACCACAGACATAAAGAGGAGGAGGAGGAGGTGGGGATAGGGGTTTGAGTTTGCAGTGCACTTGATGGCTACTTTATGTTCTCATTTCCATATGAACAGTGCTCTCTGCAGCTATTTGCGTCAATCAGCGGGACTCATCTGCTGTTCTCCCAGCCCCTTATTTTTTTTCCTAGTTTG
Organism: Aulonocara stuartgranti; assembly: GCF_965226115.1. Taxonomy (NCBI): domain Eukaryota; kingdom Metazoa; phylum Chordata; class Actinopteri; order Cichliformes; family Cichlidae; genus Aulonocara; species Aulonocara stuartgranti. Next base: position 33,721,341 of record NC_138941.1, read on the forward strand.
AAGGAAAAGACGTGTGCGGGCTGCATGTGCGCAAAGTTTATAGGGCTCGTTATGAAGCCGAGTATAATAAGGAGATAAAAAGAAAAAAAAATTATAGCCATTATAACCAATTATGACAATTAAAACCAAATCATCCTTTTCAGCATACCTCCTCCAAATTCATCTCGTCAGGACTATCCCAGGGTTTGAAAAACTTGCCGGTGCGTTGCTTCTTCAGAGGTACCACCACAATATAATAACCCCTGCAAAATATAAAGTGTTATATAAATACAAATTGTTCTGGACTGGGTGGAGTCAGTGGAATAAACAACACAGCAAGAAGAGCCACGGCAACGGTGTCTGTCCGTATTAGAAAGCGTAGTCTGCTGACCAGAAAACAGTGCAAAGAGACTAAAATCATGCTTTTAGCAAGTTACATGATCTCTTATCATCTGATCAGGGATTTCTTTTGTGCATTAATTCAAGCATGTTCATTGAAGTCAGGCAATATGGTTAAACCTCGGTTAGGCCCCCTGTGGGCTAATTAGGAGAGCTCAGCAAAGCGAGATGGGTTTTTCATCTCTTCATCGCGGTGGCAACAGAGATAACGACCTCCTGCCAGATTTGGGCTTCCTGGTTTGGGCGCTGCTCTAGCTAGCATTAGCCAGGATAGCAGTGTGGCCAGCTAATGGGAAACGAATTAGCTTAAGCTCTGGCGTGGGAGATAGTGGTCCAAATGTAACCACCGATTTAAAAAGGAATAAAGAAAACCCCAAGATGGGTTTGGAGCTTCAGTCTGCAATCGGATGTGATCCTTGGCCTTCTGACAACCCTGGGCTTTGTTGAAAGGCTGTAAGAGACTTTATAGGGCTTAGAGGAGTGTGCTTAAATGAGCCGGGGTGCTCCACTGTGTAATGACTCAGGTGAAGTGGATATTACACTGAAATGCAGGGATGAATATAAATGACTGTTTTGGAAGAATTACCCCTGACAAGGTCAGCTATCAAGTTAACTTGTTTATTTCCATTCACAGAGCAACAGTAGGAAATACAAATCAGTAATGTGGATGTGGGAAACGAGTTAAATATCCAACAAGACACATTTTGATACACTACCCAGGTCAGGAAATTCAGAGTTGACTCAGGAACGCTGCTCCGAGCTAATCTGTTGGCTTATGTTGTTATTATGTGTTTGACTGCATAGCTGCAATGGATGTATTGTATCTCACTGATGGAGCTCAATTCGGGACTGAAAACAATACTTCTGATCTATGCAGTACTAATGAATCAAAAAATAAAAGGAAAACACATGTGCACGTTTTTTTTTCTGCTTACCTTACTCTCTCAGAAGTCTCCACTGCAGGTAGCTCCACAGTCACCATACCGTCTGAGTTGGTCTTGTCGACCAAATAGGGTTTGGTGCGGAGGACGTCCGGGGCCGTCATGGTGGACACGCGGTGTTGAAGACCTCCCGCGCTGTTGCCGCGATTGGTCAAGAGGAAAGAGTACTGAGTTTCAGGCTGAAGACCCGTGATTAGCTTCTGGGTTAACTTCCCATCGACCTCCACACTCTGCCCGTTATCGTAGAGGATCTGTAAAAGGATGATTCACTTGAGGTTTCATGTAGAATACCACATGATTTCTAATGTAGTGTACATTGCAAGTATTTACAAGGCTTTGTGTTGCGTGTATATGAAAGTGCCATACTGAGCTAGGCAATGCTCACAGTGAAAGGTTGAGCAGGGTTGTAGGTGTCTGGAATTTCCCATGTCAGCAGCACCGACGACTTCATGGCAGCTTTCACGTGAAAATTTTTTGCAAACACTGCTAAAAGAAAGGGGGAGCATGTGATTTAGACACAAAACATCCTCTCGCTCTTTTTTTTTTAAAACAAATCTACCGACAGAAGTCCCACATCGTTGCTTACCTGATGCATTCTTTAAACCAGGCTGAAAGCAGCAGTGCTACTCTGAACTCAACACTATCCTCTTACCTTCTTACCCACCAGCTCTTAAAATTAATGACTGACCTTTGCTTAACTGACAAGACAAAGAGACGTACATACTTACTCCACGTGCATTTCTTAAATGACTGTTAGATTAAAGAGACTAATGATAGGGCAGTATGTCAGAACCAAAGTCTTCGGGTTGACTCCGTACTTTGACAACTTCTGCCTTTTGAGGTTTTTAGGGAAGTGATTGGAAAGGGCAGAGCAGGGAAAGGTCGGCTTGTTATTGTTATTTTTTTTTTTAAGGGAAAGGCCTAAAAAAAATTCAGGGACTGGTCCTACCTTGATCCACAGGCTGTGTCCTGAATTGGACACTTGGGCTATAGGGACCAGCGCCCTTGCTGGTGAAGGCACACATTTTAATATCATAAGTAGTATCGGCCCTAAGGCCATCCAGGATGACTGTCGACTCTGGGGCAGTGATGAAGAGTTCTGAGGGACTGCGCGGGCTGTTGATGTCCTTGTACTGCAGAGCGTACTTCACTATTTGCCCGTTTCGTTCTGCCAGCAGCACAGGTTGCCAGCTAACCTGAATGGTGGAGGTGGTGGCGCCCTCCGCTTTAATGTTCTGAGGGTAGCCGCTTGGAACGTCCTCGTTTGTGGTCACTTCTTTGACCGTTTCTTCACCAAAGCCCACCTTGTTGCGCGCCGATAGGCGAAAAGTGTAAGAGGCTCCCTTGTGGATCTCTTTGGTTGTGTAGTGGTTCTCTCTCTCTGCGAACTCAATAACAGTCAGAGGATCCACATCTTTACGGCCGAAGCGGAGACGATAGCCTTGCAGGGGCCCGTGAGTTATTGCTGGGGGGTTCCACTGGAGGAGAGCTGTGCCCATGTTGGTTGTACTGACCTTAAGCCAAGGTTTTTCAGGAACTAATAGCAGCAATGGAGAAAGGGACAAGTTAGAAATATTTGCAGCACACAGGCATTCAGTGTTAGTCAATCTACAGTCAGCTATCTCTGTCTTTAGTGTGGCATGACGCAGTACAAGAGGCGTTTCCTGGTTTTTTGTTTTGTCTGTATACGTTTCTACAATAAAAGTGCCTTCAGCTTTGCCATGTCATACCAGTGGGTAAGACTTATTGTTTCTTAATGAGACAGTAATTAGCTGTATTCGTGCTCACTGACAAGTGTAAATAATGCTTAGGATATTACATAATAGTTTGATTGTTATTAGATGCAATACTATAGCATTGCAAAGTGGAGATGTGTCAGCAGTGATGGTTCCGTTACCTGCACCAGTGGTGGTGATCAGCTTGGGCTTGCTGCGTGCACCGTCGCCCTTTGTCGTGAAGGCTGCGACAGTAACAGAATACGTGGTCTCAGCCTGCAGTTCTGTGATGATCATTTCCTGTGAAGACACAAGACTTGAGTTGCAGGATGCTCATGTGTTATTATGCAGATGCAAGCAAACAGAAGTGGGATGTGATATTAAAATAACCTTCACGAACACATTCCTTTAGCATATGTGAGGCAGCACGCTAAACAGCTGGCCAAAGATGCAGATCGAGAATCCCAGCTGTAGCCAAGCAACAACACAATCAGGAACAACCTTTCTTTCCAATATTTCCAGTGTTTATTATCTTGACTTCACTGTCAGATAAACAGCTCTTTGCAAATCGTCTCTCCCTCCTCGCTGACAGGAAGAGACCCTACTGAGCGCAGCAGCAGTTGGCTGGGGGTGTGACCGGGCTGTTCGCCCAGCGAGATTTACCCCTTTGGTGATGGTGGCAACTTTTCCGTCTGTAGAAGGTGAATTGTGCTTGATCAGCAGCTTCTTTTAAGCCTAGTTGAGTTTTTATCTGAAGTTTAACCATTTCCAAACATACTACACGTGACTATTTATCCATTTGCACATGAGTAAACCACAATAATTCAAAGGGCCAACACAGTTTGACATCTTGAAGTTAAAAAGTCACCAAAAATAAACGAAAACGTCACCCCCAACCAGATGGCTGCACCTTCCTGAGCCTGGTTCTGCCAGAGGTTTCTTCCTGTTAAAAGGGAGTTTTTCTTTCCCACTGTTGCCAAGTGCTTCCTCTGAGGGGTTGTTTGATTGTTGGGGTTCTCTCTGTATTTTCTCTGTATTATTATTTGACCTGGTTTTGACATGCTGCATCACATATACTTCAGCTCGAAGCATGTGTGACTTGACAGGGATCACAGTGAAAAGCTTTACTTAACAAATAACTACAAAAGTTCAAATTTTATTTCATGTTATGTTTTGTTCATCAGCACTTGTAGTTTGGTAAGCTTCAGATGAGCTTCCTTTCTGCAGTTATTAAAGATGAAATAACACTCAACCTATTAGTTAACATATGTACGGGCATGCAGAGGTTGACAGCAGCAGAAAACATTTGTATTTCGTGAAGTTGATCTACTCACATGATCAGTTGTATCATCATATTCCCACTGATTTTGAGATCAGAACATGGAGAGAAAAAGAGACAACAAATAAGGCATAGACACTAATCACTGGAAATAAAATGCACACACAGTGTTTGTCTACAGCCACTAAATAAATTAAATACAATTTTTTCATAGAATATTTACAGCAAAAGCAGAAATGATCATCCATATACAGATAAACAAGCTTGTGTGTCCAACTGAATTCTCATTAGTGGCAAAACAAGTTACAACTAAGCTGAATAAATAATCAGGCTTACATAACAATAGTTTGTAATTGTGAGTGAGAAAAACATTATGTGTCTCAGATGTGGTGGTGGCTGGCTGAGGGTGGGGTGGGGGTGTTGTACCTGGGCATCATCAATCAGGATGTCCTTGATGGCTGGCTGTCCTGTGGGCTCCCCATTAACCATCCTGACATAGTGCACCTGGTACCCTCGGATCTGACCGTGCTGCTTGGTGGGCATCGGTGAACGCCAGATCACTTTAATTGATGAGGAGTTGACAGCCTCCACCTCAACTTTACGAGGTGGCCCGCTAGGAACTGGAGGAACACCATGGGATAGAAGAAAAAAGGTGAAAATTATAGAGAACCCCTTCACCCCCTTTTTTTTCTCTCTCTTTTTTTTTGAATCTCGCCCAAAGCCGAAGCGCAAAATGCTGCAGTGACCAAAAAAATAAAAAATAAAAATCACAAAAGTGCAGCAAACTGCAACAAGCACTGCATGACATCAATATTTCAACAATGGTAAGGAGGGGGGGGTAAAAACCAACCGCAAAAACAGGTCTGACAACTGACCTAATGTCGAAACATTAAAAATGGGTAGAGTGGATTTTAAAAACATGGAATAAAAATGCCTTTTTGCCAAAATAGAAAAGTGGAGCCAAAGGAGGCTTCAAGAGTTTCGACTGCTTGAAGCACGGCAAGAATTTTGGCTATGGAGCAAGAAAAAAAAATGGGTTAAAAATGACTGTATCACATGACGAGAGACAAAAAAAACTTTTTAAAAAATGGCCTTCAAAAAAAATCTTCCACCTTTTGTTTTGCCCACTGTCCTCAATTTGTCAAGTTCTCAAAAAAAAAAAGAAAAAAGTGAAAAATACGATGACATTCGGTAAAAGTTTCAAAAATGACAGTTGGGACTGGAAGTTTGGAGGCCTTCTGCTGAAAATGCCATACCATGTGTTGAAATTGAGCAGCGTACGAGGTGGGGGATATAAAAAAGCCAAAAAATTGTGCTTTTTGCAAAGTGAGTTTCTTTTCTTTTAAAAAAGCATTGTCCAAAAATAGGGTTAAAAGAACTGAGTGTCGACAGTCATATTAGAAGCAGGCAGAGAGGGTAGAAGAGAAGAGGGGGGTTTGTAGATATAGGCAAGGCTGTTAGTATTTGACAGGGTAGGTTAAGAAGGGTAGACTGGAATTGCAGCTGGAGCTTTGTTTTAGCGAACACATACCATCCTCCTCTGTGCGGATGACCTGCGGCAGGCTCTCCGGTCCTGCTCCAACATCTGTATGAGCAGTGACAGTCACACGGTACTCTGTCCATTTTTCCAAGTTTTCCAAAAGGTACTGGGTGCTTTCCGGAGGGATGTTGACGATTTGACGAGTAGTCGCGTCCTCCCCTTCGGTCGCAGCGTACTGGATGGCGTATTGCGTTATGATCCCGTTTTGTAATTCGACAGGTGGTGGCCGCCAACTTACCAGGATGTTGGTGGAGCTGGGGCTATAGCACTTGACTTCCTGAGGTGGGCCCGAGGGTTCTGGTTGTCGGGTTGGATTTGGAGCAGGTTTTTTGGGGTTTGGTTTTGGTGGGTTTTGGTGAGGCCATTCATTGGGTTGGATTTTTTTTTTTTTGGGATTTTGTGTTTTGAAAGGAGTTTCAGTTTTTTGTTTTGTTCAGGGTGATGATGGTAGAATTGACCAAACCAAGGGAAAAAAAGAAGAGGGAAATAAAATGATAAAAAAAAATGAGGCAAAAGCACAAGGACACGTGGGTAAATCAAAAACATTTTAAATCAGTGAAACGTGGAATACACAAATAAAGGCAAAACGAAAGGTAACGACAAACACAAAAGTGTACCAACTCGTGATGAATGGATGGTGGTGACTGGGAAAATTAAATGGACTGATTTACCATATGTAACCTACCTTTGTCATGAACAAAAATTTTTTTATAAAAACAAAGAAGACAAAAATCACATATTCTAATATTCTTAGATCCCGTAAATATGAAAGAAAAAAAAAGCTACACCTACTTCAGATGACATGTAAGTTAAACCATCTTAAAACAGACTAAGAAAAATTTGGCAAGCAGTTACCATCAATCCAAAAACATAAAGGTTGATGCTGTAACTATTTTTAAAAATAGAAAAAAATATATATTGTGTTTGTCACCAACCTTTCCGAAGCCTGTTGGTTTGTGGTAAAAGCCTGATTGTACAACAGAGAACTTCCCAAGGAGACATGACTGATTTATTACATTCTGATAACATTGGCATGCACTGTTCTTTCCAAGTTAACTACATCATTTACTACATCATCTGAGCCAAGTTAAAACTTGTGATCTTTTATACCTACCTGATCCCTGCCCTTGTCTTTCAAAGCCCTCAGATTTAGGTCAGATACACAGAAGTTTCCTCTTCTTTTTAAAAACATTCATTTATTTTTCTATAAGAAATCTAAGGCTGGTAATTCTCTGCATTTCCAATTTTTGTTTTTACCCCCTCCCCCAATTTTAACCAGCTGCATAAATCTGAGGTCTTTCGGGTGAACATGTCCCTAACTACAAAGGCAGTACTCGCTTTGAGCTTTCTATGATATTGAAACTCATGAACGCTCTTCGTTCAAATCTGAATTGAGTATTAAGGTGAGAGTTCTTGAAGAAAATGGAAAAAAAAGTTGCTTTGGTTCTCTCCGTTGTAGCCACATAGAAAGCTCAGACAGACTCCAAAACATTTCTATTCTCCTATTTTTTGGCTGACATGCAATTTCAGGAGACAAGGCTTCCTAAAGGCCAGCTATGCCCTTTCATTTAGGAGAAAAAAAAGGAGACACAGATGTGGGCATTGACATAAATAATTCAAGGCTTTATCATTCATTTACGTCTGTTTTTGCACAACAAAGGTGGAGAGCCCGCAGTTTTTTTTATAACCTCGTCTCCTGACTTTACAGGAAAGCCCCGGGTACACTGCCCATGCAACCTTTTCAAAGGGGGAGGGGGATACAGCATGGTCAGGTAGATTTTGTTACACTGATTTTCCATTTTAAGTGTTTACAGCTTTGCTATTTTCAAATGCATCAAACATTTAAAGGGGGAAAAATCTTATTTGGTTTATCTGTGCTCAGAAGGACCTTTCTGACATTTTTGTCACATCTTCGATTTTTTATTTTTTTTGCGGCCCACATAAAACTTTGAATGCATTTGAAAATGTGTTCCTTCCCAGATAGTTTCAACCCTGTCAGATAAGGAAGAAGACCTACGTGTCTGTGGAGTTTCTGCAGAGATTTCATTGGTGTAAGCTCCAACTCCGTGTTTACTTCGGGCAGCCAGCCGAAAAGTGTAAGTAGTGAAGGGCTTCAAGTCCTTCAGTAGGTACGTTGTTGTCGGCTCAAAGCTGACTCGTTTCTGGGAGGAAAGGGTGGCATTGTCACTTTGTGTATAAGATTCGTTAAACTACAGCAGAACAGAAGGAAAATCAAATGATAGGTTTTACTAAGACAGCTTTAATTTGAGCTATTGTCTCACTGAAGTCACAGATTTTACCAATAACAGTTATATCCATAGTTAAACCTCTGAAATAAACAATATCTTAGAAGTTTAACAGTGGAACAACTGCATATTCGTGCATTTACTTGGTAAGGATAGATCAACTATGCAGACTAATAACATGATAAGTAGGCAAATAATAATATTATTAAACACAATAATCCCAAAAATGGTTGGAACCTTATTAATGTGTTAAGGAGCATTATGGACTCTTAAGTCTTAGCAAAATAGCTTAATATTAGAAAGTAATTACCTCCTCTTTGTCATCTCTCTTTCTGTATAAAAGCTCATATCCTGTCACTTGATTTTCTTGTCCGGTTTGCGTCTGAGCGTTCCACGACAGCAAAATGCTCGTTTCTGATTTGGCTTCTCCTTTGAAGTCGGTTGGTTGGGACGGAACTGAAATTAGAGTGAAGAGATGAATTCATTACTCGTCGTGTCTTGCACTATCCACTCTCATCCGAGTCACGCGTGCACACACACACGCCACTTGGCGGTTGAGTTATTGCGATAGTCTTCACAGGACTTTTTCGTGAGACATAAACAACGAGGCATTTGAATCGCTCCTTCTCACTTAAGATTACTGGCTAAAAATGTTTTTCACACTCAAAATTTTCATTGCGGGGTTAAGAGCAACGATACTTTTTAGCAGCCTTTTTCCGGTTTTGTATTTTCATTCATTGTCTGTTGCCGTTTTTTTTTCTTAATGATTTAAAAACAAACCCACCTCCGGTCTTTGCAATGATTTGAAGATCTGGAGAAAGAGGCCCATCACCCACTGAAGTGTAGGCTAAAATTTTGATATAGTAGGTCTTATTTGGGATGAGGCCCTGAATGGTGGCAATATTAGACCCCCGGACGATCTGCTTCTCCCAGTGGTTGGGGTGCTGGCTGGGATCCATGGTGTAGTAGACTCGGTAGCCCGTGATCTGTCCGTTGGCCTCCTCTGGCTCATCCCACTGGATGAACGCTGTGGTGGCGCTCATCATGTGACCTCGGACCTGCCTCGGTGCGGTGCTGGGTGCCTGCTCAGCAGTTTTGGCCTCAATGCTCTCGCTGGGTGGCCCTCGGCCGATGTTGTTTACCGCCACCACCCGAAACTCATAGTCGGAGTAGGGGCTGAGGCCCCCGACGCTGTACCTAGTGGTGGCTACGCCATCAATCTCTTTGTACAACTCATCCGAGTACTTGGACTTGTGCTGGATGATGTAGTAGGAAATTGGTTCAGGGTTGCCAGAGTCCCAAGCCAATGTTATGCTTGTGGCTGTGCGCTCTTCCACTACAGGAATACCAGGAGCCTTGGGCAACGCTGTGATGATAATTATAGAATGAATATTAATAAAAATGCAAAACACACAAAAGTCACATATTGGTAGAGGAATTTATTGTACATGCCGTAGAGACTTTATTTTAATTTGTTGATGGTTGACTTTTATTGATAACTTTCATTTACCAGACCGCTGCACATGAAAGTGATGAGCCACAGTGTATGTGGAGTCATAAGAGACTGTGTTGTGCGTATTCGATTAGGTGGGTGGATAGTCTTAATATTACTTTAGTTTTCCTAGTTTACAGTCGTGTAAAAAAAAAGAAGAAGAAAAAAGCGACATATCATCTAATGAGTGAGATTTAAGGCTTGTACACTCCACGTTCGGCATTTCGGAGCGATGTTGTCGTTAATCTTGGGTTTCCCAGTGTTTATCACTTTAATAATTAAACAGGTAAATTTATTACTTTAATTCCCCACACCGTGGCACATGGCAAAAAGATATCAGGGCAATAGATTGTCTTTATACACCATCTGAAGTATGCTTTTGGGGGAGCTCCTGCCAGAGGGTTATATTGTGACTAATATCTCTGTGTTGTGTCTTGGAAAAACAAAGCTGAATGTCTGTGTGCGTGGCTCTGTCCCCGGTGTGCTCGTAAACATGGCGGCACCAATCGGCGGTATCTTTCTGACACACTGCAGTGTAGATATGATTACGCACAGATAAGTACCATGTCTACACCAAAGTATACTCACTATGTTTCATTCTCTAACATGCCCCCTCCTTTCTTACAAATTGCTCGCAGAAATGGTGCGCTTTTGGCTCTGTAGCTCTCCAGCTGAGAGATAAGCACTTCACTATATTCTCAGCCTGGCATCTAATGCACCGAGGCTGGTGCCAGGGCTTGTCTAAAGCTTTAAGGAATCCTCTACAGATGACTTATCGTGGCAGTGTGAGGTAAATAAGTTCCTTTAAAGCACTGCCAGTAGTCGCTGCTCGGATAGATTACTAACAAATATTAGCTGCAAACTGGAGACATACTGTATTTTGAAGTAAATACACACTCTAAGAACTGAACTATTAATACCTTTGCCTCTAGCATTGGCATTTCTATGAAAATTACAGTCTTTAATTACAGTATTAGAAGAAGAATTAAAGGCACATGTACCTTTCACTGTTATCTGTGCCGCAGCCTCTATCACCCCGAGGGTTGACATGGCTACACATGTGTAATTGGCCGATTGCCGTACGTCCGTAAGCTCCAAGACGTTACGTCCAATGGGCATATCGTCTTCCGGCGTAAGATCCTCAGCTCCCATCATCCACTTGACATATGGCATGGGGGAGCCCACAGCTACACATGTGATATTGACACTGCCGCCAGGCATGATCTCATTGTCTGTAGGTGGAATGGAGAATCGCGGTGGCACCCGTCGCACTAAAAAAAGACAAAAAAATAGCATGAAAACCAGGCAGAATCTGGGGAAACCTTTGCAGAAAAACGGCATTCACCCCAAAAAGAAGAAAAAATTCTTTAATGAGAATATTAACAGATTCTTAAATGTTTAATAGTGTCAAATTCTCTAAGATTTCTCCATTTATGAATGTTCTCATGCGATCCGAGACTTCGATTAAGTGGCAAATGGATTAACAACAACACAAGCACCATGCACAAAAAAACTGCATCACCATCAGTACGGATGTACAGAACTGCACAAAGTGCTGGAGAGTCGACAGCACTCCACAGTTGTGTGCAAACAAACAACTTTCAGGCTGCAAACTTCCAGCTGATGTGAGATAATGTGCCGCATCACATTCTCACATCACATGGACATGTAGGTCATACACTTAAAGGCTTCACGCGCGACAAACGGGAAAAGTGTCTCGTGTTTTTAAGGTCACTACAATGCACTGTTAACAATGCTATAAAGATGGCTAAAAAGGTAACTGACTGTGCTATACACCTCAGATAAATGTGAAATTTATTAAGGGGAGTAGTTATACTGCCGCTCAAAGCATGAATAATTACAGTTAGTGATCCTACAATTCAATCCATGCCTGGGAACGAATCAAAATCATTTATGATGCTAATTCAAGCTGTTTTCAGTATGACTATACGCCTCTCAGTACATTTTGACAGAAAGGGCTAAGAAACGTCATTCAGTTTGACAGCTGTGAAATGATGTGCCATGTTAGGGATTTATAGGAAAGGATTCAATCCTAAAAGGAGGGTAACACACTTAAAGACGGATGCATCTGCAGGGTTCGAACAATGCATTGGTGCAGCCAACTTATCGGTCAATATCAGCTATTGGCTCTTATATCGGTATCAGCATATATAATGATGTTGCATAATTTGTCCACTAGAGGGAACTCTGCAAACAATCAGCAGATTAAAGACTTATTTTAAAAATAAAAGCTTATTAAATAAAAACTACTAACAAGGAGTGATAAATAACTAGGCATAAGCAAATGTTACAGAAATCTGTCTGAAAGAAAAGTATCGGCCGATATACTGTAGGGTTAAATCATCAAATATCGGCATTGTATCTGCTTGGGATCTGGGAGGGAATATCCCCTCTCTCAATGTAATTTTACTTTTTTTCTTCACTAATACAATGAAACCTCCGAAACTAGTTTTGCAGCACATCAATAATGCATTATAATGTGCTATTCCTGCAAAAATGTGATACATTTCACTCTTACGGCAACTCTTTTTAAAAATATTGTTAGATTAAATTACTCTTAATTGTGCAGGTTTGCTCCAATAAAAGATGAATGTTAATGTGTGACGCCGGTAACACATGAATGGTATCGAGGCCTTCTGGAGGAGAGCAAGAATCAATCATGCATACAAGAACAATGTTGGCTTTAGGAGGCAACCACATGAGGGAGTCTAGGGAAAGGGGGCTGCGGGGGCAAAAGAAGCAGTAACAGGGTCAGAGGGAAGACATTGTGTCACTCGGTGTAAATGGAGAGGTTAGCCTGACACTGTTACACTGCTCTAACTGCGGCTAGCACAAGCTAAGGGAGAACAGAGAGCCACAAAAGAAGGTAACATCATCTTAGCACTCAGGTTTATCCAGGGGACGTAGGCACAAAGGAAATGAGGCTGGTGCTACCAGGTGCTGTTGTACAACTTCTAGCAAGGATTTAAATAAAACGTAAAGTCAGTGTTACTGCTCATGGAATTCAAAATAGATTACTCAATAAATTATTTAGCAAACCTTGAAGAAATAAATGAAGGAATAAATCACTTCTAAAGATTATAGGAATATTTGCAGTTACACTTACGCTGAGTCTAAGCTAGTTACTTGTGCTATATTTGACTAGAACTCAGACGTGCTCTTGCAGCTGCCTGCTACTAATTCACAGAGCCCATTCTGTTGAACAGGCGGCAGCTCTCCAGACAGGAAATCTAGGGGAACTGCTTGCATTATTAAATACGACGTTTCTCTCACTCAATATTTAATTAATATCCAATTGGATCACGCTCCCCACAGACATAATATTATCCTGCTCATTTGAATATCATTACATTTGTCAAGTCTTGTGGATAACGCTCTAAATACATCATTCTTTCATGACTTCCTGCGCAGAAACATCCTCATCTGAGGAAGTGGATCATCTCTAACGGCAGGATTGTTTTTAGAGCTTGATGCCTGCCTTTGGTTCCAATTACAACAAGAGGTGGATTTCGGTTAAAGATGCTCTTATCTGTGACAGACTTCTGTTAGAGGGAAGTTTTTGTGTAGACTAAGGCTTAAACTCTTGTATGCAGAGAAACATTTGACATCCACGTGAATGGAGGTGGTTTTAGTTCTAAGCACCGATAAATGAAAGACAGCGATCTTCCTAATGCTGTTTGTCATTTAGCTCCGTTCTTTTCTTTCTTGTTTTTAACCACCTTACCCTATTCCCCTGCTGTGCTGTTAGTTATCAGAGAAACCAAGCAGGAACACTGACAGGGTAGGAGCTGGGGGAAAGGGGTGGCTAGTCCAAACATTAACAGGTGACCATGCAAATAGACCGTCGGACAGATGCAAATATCATTCCTAAAACCCCACCTCAAGATGCAAAACATGCACCACCTATTGGACAGTCAAGCAAGGACCAGAGGCATTCTCAATGGGAACATGGACACTGAACGTACAGCAGAGAAAAATAATATTCAAAGGAGCAAAAAAAAGAAAAAAAAAAGGCTAAAGTAATACATCAGTTTTTTTCATTTTAAACGTCTCTAAAATGTAGCTAAAAATAAATAAAATAAAAACACTTGTTTCTGTTGTGTTCAAAAAGTAAAAAACACACCAACCTTCTCGCAGCTCTGAGGGATGTGGGGAATTTGATGCAGAACAAAATGAAATAAGGAAAGGAGAAAAACAAGGGAAACACAGAGAGTAAAAAGGCCATGTTTTAGGTGTTCAGATGCTACTTGAACAATTAGAAGGACCTTCTTTTTGGAGGGCACAGGAAGCTGCTTGCACCCAAGAGCACCAATGTTACCAAGCAAAGTCTTAACCTGTCTAATTTCAATCCTCCTAAATAAGAAGAAAAAAAACATATCGTCTGCTCAAGTCATGTGGTTAGCTTCAAATATAGTAAATATTAATGTAAGTTGATTATAAAAAAATACTTTGAAACTATAATTAATGAATGCTACCCATAGGACTAAAGAGCACTGTGTATATATATATATATATATATATATATATATATATATATATATATATATATATATATATATATATATATATATATTAGGGGTGCAACGATATTCGTATCGATATTGAACCGTTCGATACAGTGCTTTCGGTTCGGTACGCATATGTATCGAACAATACAATTTTTTTCAATTTTTTTTTTTGTTTTTTTTTTGTGTGTCCCGTTTGGATCTATAGCCATCAGAATTGTTGTCTTGAGGCCAAGAAAGATGCCAAGAGGATTTATTTTAAGTGGATCATCATATTGGTCCATTTGATTGACCTTTATTATAATTATGAATTTATTTTATTTTCAGTTGCAAACGGGACAGACATGACTGTGGGATAGGACAGGGGGAAAGAATGAAAGAAAGAGGGGGAGAGAAAGAAAGAAAACCAAAGGGGAGAAAAAAAAAAGAACAATACAAAATTTGTAATTTATTTTATCAACTTTCCTTCTGACGATGCTGTCTGTGTTGAGCGCTCAGTGAATCTGCATTTGACTACTCCGCCTAGGCTCGAGAGTGCAGCCTAGGCGGAGTAGTCGAACGCAGATTCACTGAGCGCTCAACACAGACAGGATGGTCAGAAGGAAGAGCGCAGGGCAAGCTAGCGAGACAGAAGTGGACCTCCCCACCCTCATTCAGATCTGGCGTTTGGAATTATTTTGGTTTTCATGTGACGTATGACCCTGAAGGTAAGCGAGTCATGGACTAAAGTAAAACAGTATGTTGGATGTGCCATGCAATGCTCAATTACATGGGTGGGAGCTAGTGTGTTAGCGCAGTTAGCTCGTTAACGTGTTGGCCGTCTAGCCCCTCTGTATAGGGTAGCTCGTTAACGGAGATTTGCCGTGTTGTGGCGTTAAGGTTATTTCAACGAGATTAACCTGAAAGCACTAGTGGGAACACAACGAATATGACTGCACATTTACACCGACATCATCCTAGTGCAAAGACAAAAACAACAAGCATGCTACAAACTTTAGCCGAGTCATTTAGACAGCTGTTAGCACAGGATTCTCCTTATGGAGACCTGATATGTTTAATATGCTGCTGAGAATATAGCCCAGAAGAAGCAGATAGTATAGCTTTTATTTTGGAAAGAGCCATTTCTCTGTAATAAACTCTCTTTTCCAAAGATGAGTGATTCCTCAATCAGATACAGGGCTTGCAATATCGCTAGCCCGATGTCCCGGGGCTATCTCTGCCCTGCCCGTCGGGCTATTGTAGGAAGGAAAAATATATGTCAATGCTTTTGCATTCTTTCAGAAATGTAGCTGGGTAATTATGTCATTGGGTGAGCCACTGTCAATATGTGACATATTGAAATCGTGTTTGAATTTGCGCTTGTTTTTTTGCTTTCACTTTGCAATCGCGCGAACTGTGTATAGAGAGCGACAGCACTGATCTGTGAGTGATGATAATTTGTGCACCAATTCCTCTGACATCGTCTTATTAATCGTTAGCTTACTATGCAAACATGACAAGTGAAATCTCCCGCAGCAAGCTTAAACATGTGAGAGGTTGATCGCGCAGAGAATCGCTGAGCTTATGTGAGTGCGGCAGGATATATATTTCACTACGATGACCTGGATGACTGAGAACCTTCACAGACAGATATATATTTTAGTTCTGCTGAGCCAAATAAGACAGGTCAGGGTGAAGAAGTGACAGCCAAAGAAAAGCTTACCACAAAACGGAGAAGTTATGACAAATCAGACTATAAGGCAAAAAGAAAGTGCAGCTTTATGGTTTCATGGACAAAATAATTTCTGTGGCTGCGATATGACGAGCTAAAAAACAACACGCACAAGGGTTAGGGTTAAATTTAAAAACTGTACTTTTGTGTTAAAATATATATTTATAATTTTAATAAATGACAAATTAAAAAGGCATGAACATTTTTTTTTGTATCGAAAAAATATCGAACCGTGACACCAAAGTATCGAACCGAACCGAACCGTGAATTTTGTGTATCGTTGCACCCCTAATATATATATATATATATATATATATATATATATATATATATATATATATATATGGAAAGTTTCTAGATTACTGGAGCAAAAACAGTGGGTTTTGTATATAAAAGGAAAAAAAGCTTTGCATACTAAGTGCAATAAGAAGTAAGTAAGAAGACCAATGAGCTTTATATTTCAGAGGCTGTGCAGCTGTGACTGTTTTCTTTTGTCAGCTAATTTCATCTTTATTGCAGGATAACAAAATTCACAACTGTTACATAATGAAATATTATATTCCAGTTTAAACTCTCGAATTTGGTGGTTTAACATATTCATCGTCAGCAGCAAAGGTAATGGGATTAAAGGTGTCCTTCCATTGTTGACCAGTGGGTAGAAAAAGGAGCTGTTTACTGCTGGGAAAAAAAAGTCAGGGCTGATGGAGGGGAGGGAGGACATCCGCCTCCAACAGTTAGGTTTCAAAAGCAATTAGTAGATAAAAACAGCAAGCAGTGTTAGATTCAGGATAATCGAGAGAAAAGGGCCAGAAACATGTAAAAGAGCACTTTAGGTTCAAATCAGTGCAGGTAAGTCAAGTGCAAAAACAAAAAGACCAAACCAATACCAAAACCTAAACTTAACAAATCAAGCATACTTACAATAGAGTCACACGATGTGGCCCCTGCAGACTTTATTGGCTAATTTTAAAAATTCCTCTTGAATCGTAAAGAGAAAGTTAATGTAATGTTTGACAGAAGCATGCTGGTGGTGCTTAACGCGCGCTTCCTACCTCTGACATATAGGTTTGCTGGGGCAGAGTAGCGGGTTCCATCGTTGTTGGTCGCCACGCATTCATACTTCCCCTGGTCAGACTCTTCGCTCTGCTCTATCTGGAGGGCTCCTGGTTGGGAATAGCAAACGGGGTAGCAAAGTATATTTGGTTAAAGCTATGTCGTCAGCATCAAGTTCACAAGCAAAAAAGAACCAAACAAAAAAAACAACAAACAAAAAAGCAACGGGCTCGTTTGACCTCATGGAGGTCAACGTCAGCACCCTTCATTTCTAGATTTCTTTGTCCTTCTAAGCATCAGTAGATCAGTGAAATGAACCTTATAATTGATCGATATCCAATTAAATGTATGAATAAAATGTTTATAAACTATATAAATTATATTCGATCATTTATTGTCACAGCCTGATCCACTGGCTGAGGGGAAATCGAGACTGTGCAATCGCACTGTAAGTGAGGCAAAACACTGCGATGCAAATAGTTTCCTTCAAGAAGCCTAAAGTAGCAACACGAGAAAAGAAAGGAAAAAAAAAACACATCGTCAACCAAATCCAAAGGGAAAAAAAAAGAAAAATAACACCAAACTCAGTCGCTAATATATTTACCCTCCTAATCATCTCTTAAAAAAAAAAAGAAGAGAAGCTTTTTTACCTATAGGCTCTAACAAGACACTCATCCTAACGCCAATGGAAAAAAAAATGTCACTTTGAAAAATAGGGGCAAGCCCGTCAATGTACAACATATCACTGGACTGGTCAATATGGGGATGAGTGATACTACTTCAGGGAAACATGGATCAAACAAAAGAGGTTTACAGTATAAGAAAGCAGCATAACAAGGGAAGACAATTGAACAAAAGAATTTTAGGTATGAACTTTAGCATATTCAATCACAAATCAGGTGTATTATTCTGCCTGCAGAATAATTTGGGACTTCATTTAAGTGAAGTGACTTTTCAAAAAAAATGCAGCTCGTACCAAAAAATTGAAAAATGCTGCTGAGACATCTGGAAAAAATGTAATTGAACGTATTATGCAAGGCAAAAGCACCATATAACCCTCTGTAACAAAAGTTTTGACATGCAAATCTTAGCGAAGAAATGTATGTCGACACAACTTACAACCTTCTGACAACCCTTAGCTGAAAAATAAAATGCAATTGTATTAGAAGACAAAATTCAAAATACCGGCCTGAGCCGACAAGAAGGTAACCAGCCACTGCTTTAGCTTGTGAAAGCTACAAAAGACACCCATAAAAATCCACCAATGGGATCAGCAGTGTGGTGTCACATGACCCAGGGAAAAATGGCTTTATGCATCAACAACTCTCCGGCTCCATGTCACACGGCAAAAATGAGCCAATCGGGTCCTCGCCAGACTCTACTTGTTTGCCTTCCCAAACCCTGAAGAAAAAAAGTCAAAAAGTAAAATAGTCTCCAAACCCAAGAAAAGTAAGAAAAATAGGTGAAAGAGAAAAAAAGCACCGTAGAAACTTTATCAAAAAAGTGGTTGTTTGGGCTTTTTTGTAGAGGTACAGGAGAGGAAAGCAAATAGAAGAAATGGAAAAAAAATAGTTTGCAAAGATAGAAAGAATTCTTTGGGAGAAAAAAGCAGAGGAGAGGCAATGTTGTCGTCAGCATGCCTGCGTGATTCCACAGCATCTGTGCATATTTTTAGTGCTGAACAAGAACAGCTAAGGGGGAAAAATGCTTGGTTGTTTTAGTTGGACAAAAAGAGGGACACATGATTCGCTATGGCCAAAAAGAAAACAAAAATGAAACGTAAAAAAATAGAGTTCAAAAAAATAATTGTCATTGGATATGCTTATTCGAGCCAGGGCAAGCATATCGCAACTGAGCTAAACGGGCTCTTAAAACGAGAACATAAAGAGTAAATAAAGCGTAGACAGAAAAATGAAATACGAACGTAGTCAACGAAACAGGACAAATAAGAAGGAAGGTCCATATGAATGAAATGGGATTCGGTCTTGGTAAACAGGACAGAAATGGAGGTGATTCAAGTGAATGGATGGATTGACAGCAAGAATGAATTTGTATTATTTTCATTCTGTGAACGTCAGTTCAGCACTCTTACCTCTTATTGGTGTACCACCTGGGTGGATAATATGAATGCAAATAAGATTAGAAAGAAGAAGCATTAGTACGTGTAGATAGAGGCTGGGGGCTTTGGAAGAAGAATCAAATTAGATTTAACAGGGTACGTAAATAAAGGTACTACAGGAAAAGAGAAAGGAGAGAGAAAGAGAATAAGAACTTTTTTTTCTGTACTCTACTGGCAAAGAAAGACAGGATTCATCATAGAAAAATCACTGGTCAGAGAGACACATTGGTGTACCACGGGGAGGTGCCATTTTGGAAGTGGCAATGGCTTCTGAAGACCATCTACTGAAGGGAAAGACTTTCAGGACTTTGTGGTGTGTAAGATTGAGAGCAGAGATACTTAAAGAAAAAAAAGTGTGATCCCTTTGCTTGACCTGAGCTAAGAAGAGCTGGTCACCTCTCTAAAGGTTCTTTAAATTTCCATGCCTAAGATGTGCTGGTGTTAAAAGATTAAGTGAGTAAGCGGTGGGTCAGTAAGTGAGTTACAAACATGTGAGGACAGATCATTATCCAGGTCAGTATATGACAATGCTAAGCTAAACTTTGGATAACCGCCAGATTGGGTGACGCTACAGCTGGTAGTGACAGGACACCGTGGGGTGAGGGGAGAGTGTATGTGCCTCTAGTAGTAGCCCTGAGACTAAACTATCTGTTAGTAAAATGCATGCCATGCATTTTAATAGTTGTTGGAACATGAAAATTAGTGGAGGTGATGTGCGCTTTAGAGCTAAGCACTTACCAAAGGATTCTGTAGATTTAAAAATATAGAGAGAAGAAAGACAGCATAAGAATATGATTATATTCTTTAGGTAAGTTTAGTTAACAAGGTTTTGTTAATGCTTTATAAACTCTGAGTTGCACGTTAGCAAAAAGGATTAATGCTACACAGTTCTGTTGAAAACAAGTAGGCAAAGAGGTAAGGTTAACACGATGATTTAACAAAGAACAGCTGTGAAATCTGTGAAGACAGGGGGTCAAACACACAAGACTTAAAATTTAAGTAGTTAGGTTAATGCGCTGATATTAGCTGCTAAATAAAGTTGCAGGCTATATGTATGTATAAGTTCTATATTGCGATATTAAAATCAAACTTGAATAAATATATATATATATAATGAGTATATTGGGGTGTGTCACAGGCAAAAAAAGCAAAGCTGGCATCTAAACATTAAAGCAAGGACTGCTAAAGTCAATGAATCAAGGGGCTGGGGGGAGAGGGAAAAGCTTTACGAAGTTTTACGCACTACTGTGGCTGAATAGTCTCCAAAATTAAATGTATTTCTTAAACGTAAAAGGCCTTAAAAACAGCAAATATCTACCCCAAATTAGTTTAAGATACCTTTTGGAAAGTAAAATTTAGACAAAAGTACATTCATTTGATTTTTTGGGGGGAGGGAGCGTGTTTTCCTGTTTTAAAAGTATGCGCACTCCGTTGCAGATTCTGAATGAAGCCGAATGTTGAATATTAATTGTTAAAAGAAAAGACATAAGAACATGAAGAAAATGGTTCTAAAAAATTCTGCACCAATGCAGTGGAAAGGAAATCAACAGAAAACAGCAAAAGAATTCATTGTAAAAAAGTCACAGCAGTGAGCAATGAGGGCAGAAGTTGGGGCAGAAGCCAGCAAACACAGAGGGAGGGGGAACAATCCCAACAGCCCATGACAACACTGGAAGACAAAGGGAGACACACAAACGGACACAACACACCAGGGTGTACAGAAAGTAGAGGACAGGAAATAGTAGAAACAATGCCATTACCTACAAAATTAAAAGCCAAATGAGAAGTTAAATTATGGGAGGAAGAAGTGGATGAAAGAACAGAGGATACAATAGGGGGAGCAGATCAGATAGAAGAAAACAAGAAAGAAGACTTCCCTGTCCGGTAATTAGATTTTCAGCAGAGGAAACCTACCTGATCTGAGCTGTTTAATGCGCCCATTGTTGTTGCTGGTGTTGACAGGGAGGAAGTCTTTGAACCAAGAGATATCTGGGTCTGGGTTGCCGCTGGCAGCACAGAGCATGGTGGCAGTGCGTGTTCGCTCCACAACTTTCAACTGTGGGCCCATGTCTATGGTGGGGAAACCAGGGGGCAGCTGGTCCTCTGCAAATAGGTTATACAGACATTGGGGCATATATCAGAACTGAGCATAGCATCAAACCTTGTGCTAGGGTGGGGGAAGAGATAATTGGAAAATAAAAGAAGAAAAAAATCTTTACCATTTAAAGAAATAGCTTGTATATATAGCAGCATTTTTGAATGACAAATACGATACAATAAGCTAAAGCTAGCAGCTAGTTAGCTTAGCGTAAAAGTTAACAGGCAGCTACTGTAAATAAACCTTGGTTTAAGGAAATAAATGAAGAAAAAGGAAAGAATTTTATAATAGGTAGCTTGGGGTAAATTAAAAATAGGAATCAATTATATGTTTTGAGTCTTTATGCTAAGCTAATTTAAGCTAGGTTAAATGACTCCTGAGAGTAATAGATATGAGAGCGATAATAATGTAATCCATCCACAGCATATAAATGCCACTCTTTCTTTTCCTGGGGGAAAGGATGGGGCTTCGGTGGCTACACGTGCAGCAGAGCTTCGATGTCCTTTGGTGATGGCAGGTGGAGTTGCCGTGTTGTAAAAGCTGTCTTGTTCCCGCGCACGTCTCAACTTTCTGATTGAACAAGGGCGAGCAACATCTTGCTGCCGTTTGAGAAGTGAAAGAAAATAACTCACGCTGCACTTTTGCCCCAACCATGTTCTTTGAGCAAAACAAAGAAAATCAAAGCCCAGAGCAGTTTTGTCTGAAGCTCACAGCTCTCAACAGGAAGTATTTTCACTTTGAAGCAAGTGATGATCTCTGAGAGGCTGCAGACTCAAACACTGTCTACACCACAAGATCCCCCATATGCAAAATATCTGCCACTCTTCAACGTTGGCTAAGTCTTAACCTGCAAAACAAGACCTGCTTGCTGCCAATGAGGTTTATGTACATCTTTAAGCTTTGCTTTCCCTGCTGCGATATCGCTAACTAGTGTCTTCTGTTGCTTTCGTAAACGGCACCTTTTTGGAAACTATTTCTTCATTAAATTTTCATGAGGCGACATCAGACTAGAAACAGCTTTGAGATGCCATAGTCTGCAGCACAGCCAAACGACAATTATGGCTGCCTTCCAACAATGCTTTTGGGTATCTGGCATGAGAAGCCACCGCCATGGATAAATCTTCTCAGAAACACACAGTATTGCAAATGAGTGATTTCAGACTGTGCTGCAAAAGTTTTCCAATGCAACTCTGTGTCCCCGACTGAACTGATGTGTAAGGTAAAGATTGCTGCATCTTTGAAAATGGACAACTATAGGCTTTTTAAAGGGTTTTGATCATTTCCAAGCCTATGGAGTGCACTCACTCCTTTTAAAAGAAGTTGTTTTCTTTGCCAATATGTGCTTTTAGATATACAGGACATCTTGTCAGGGCACAGACATGGGTGGCATCTGGTTTCTGGAACTGGAACAATGACTCCAAACGCTTTGGGTTCTCTGGGTGGAGGTGGGGGGTTAATTGGGCTTTTCTGGCATATCCCATCGAAGCTTGTGTGGATTGGGATCTGGGGCGTTTGGAGGCTGGGTCAAAACCTTGAGCACCTTGTTCTGCTGTCAGGAGGCCTCTGCCATCAGGGAGTGATGCTGAAATTGGTATATAGTTAAGCTGTGTGTCATACCATGCAGCTAAATGCCAGGAAACGAGGATTCCCAGCAGAAAGCTACATCGTAGGGTTATTCACTTAACCTGTCAGTAGTTTTAATTTTGTGGCTGCCGAGAGCATACGTTATCTTTATCATTTCCAGCTTCCATTAAGGTAATGAAAGATGCTCTGGCTTTACTCTTGTTAAACTTTTGCAGTTATCTGGCATTGTGTCTGCTTGTTGTTGGCACAGTACAGATGCTCGTAAAAACAGCAAGCACTTAATCAAATCGCCTCCGTCACACAGTGGCTTTATTTAATTAACATTGTAAATACTAGAAAAGTATACAAGAAAAAGAACAGGGCTGATTTTTGGATAAAGTACTTAGAAATTATTCAAATATTATTCTTTTTCCCTTGGGAACTTGTTTTTGCCATGATTCATAACCCACCGAGGGTGGCTAAATGATTGATGTTCAGTCTATTGTTTTTTAATGTTCATTTAATAGTCTTCAAGAACTATTAACATTTTCCATCAGCATATATCACCTTAGAAAAAACAGGTCTACAAATTAAACACTGACTCAGTCTGAAGTGTTTAGAAGATGTAAACATGCGATACAAATCTCAGTTGTCATTCCCATAAATATAAACTGGTAATTCAGCGTGAGTTCGGTAAAACATCAAAATAAAAATGTAAAGAATGGTCACATATGTTTAATATATTGATTTTGCAAAAAAGGTGCAGTACTTGAAGTCTATGCCACATTTGGTCCCAATCACTTAGCTCCAATAAAAGCTCTAGGTTAACAACTATTAAGGAATGAACGAGCAGTTTAATGTGAGAGAGTGCGCTGCTCATTCAAATGAAGAAAGACACGAAGGGAGGGGAAATGAATTAATTGTACATGGTAGCTCCTGTCCAGGCTCCCTCCAGCCTGTTCAAGGTCGAACAGACAATTAGTTGATTCTACAGTGAGTCCAAAGTATACCTGATCAAACACAATAGCCAGAGGCAAGCCTATGAGCAGGGATGCGTGTTGAATATAGTAATTAGATGTGACAATCCATGCGAATTAAAATGCAACGCTCACGAGATTGCAATGTATTCTAAAACAAAGTGCTCAAGAAATCATAATTTAGCTATCCTGTAAGTTGTTAGAACTGTTCTCGTGCTGCAGCTTTAAGGACTGCAAAAGAGGGGCAGGAGACATTTCATTTTAAACTAAGTGGTGTACTCTGCAAAATCATGAGGAATCACAGCCGTACGCCTGATTCAGCCTACTGATTAACTACAGCATCACACAGAAGAATTGTGTGAGGGGGAAAAAAAATGTGGGGTCAAGTGAACAACGTGCACTTTTGCCAAACCCATATTATCTAAATGAGCGCTACATTTCGCTAAACCATATTTTTAGTGCAGTCAGCCGGTGTGCGTCCAGACAAAATTAATGATTTGTTACAAATAGTTCTGGCCTCGTGCATGTATTCCCACTTTGACCAGAAATGTAATTTACTGCTGCTTCGTGAACCCGCGCTCATCAAGAATGGTCACAAAGTCACGACATCGACAGTGAGCTATCTGAAAACTTTCCTCGCACAGATCCCAAACTTTAGATACAACAAACGCAACTACATTCATATTCTCAAGCCGCTTGTAACTCTTAGCTCTACCCTCATTTATTTCATAGTGAAGTGAATTACCATTGTGATAATAAATAAAGGAAGGGGAAATTGAACACAATTGGAAGCTGCTGCTGTGATTAACAACTCATGTCAACAGCGCTGCTGCAGCGTTCTCCTTATAAGGCTAAGAGAGCAAAATTAAATCACATTAATTGCTCTTTAATCGCACATGTTGCACATTTTTGAAGAACGTGGTTTATTGACAAGGCATTAGAGGTAAAGACTGAAATAATTAGTCAAGCAGAGACCAAGTGGTTTGCAGTTTTTTCGACTTGCAGAGATTGTCAGTACGGAGCTGTTTCAGTGCCACTTAAAAGGTCTCAAGTGCATCCTGACAGGGGGGGAACTGGAAAAGTTTGGGGCGCTTGCATTTGTTGTTGAATGTGTAGGCTGGGGTGAATACATTATGTCCTAGGTGCCATGAAAACAGTGCTAAGCCGCTCTGTGCAATAAATGAAAGTCAAACCTGAAGGGTGAAATTAACAGGTAAAAAGCGGAATGGTTTTTACATAATTTTTCTCGCTCGCTTATTCTACCTGGCTCCGGACTGCAATCTCAAGGACACCCTAAGACAAGGGCACTTCCTGCTTTACAGACCCATACTGTATATTCAACAATGGATCTACACACTAAATGAGATGGAAGGGAGAGAAATGCTGAAGTCACCTTCTAAAGAAGTGCTGAGCACTGGTGCTTGATATAAAAAGACTCCCAATGACAATTTGCACACATTAGCCACTGCCAGGCTATCAGGCCATATGAGTGTGTGTTGCCAAGTATTGGATGAGTATAAAAAGGACATTGGCTCAAAAAGTACCTCAGTGAGCAGATTTCTGCAGAAGACATAAGGCCATTGGACATAAACTCACCCCATTAGCAGATTATATCTATTGATCACTCATACAGAATACGAGCATAAGTAAAATCACATTTTCCTTGTATGACAACAGGGGCCATTAAAGTTTCTAAAGTGTTGCTTCAGTACAGCAATAAATTCAATTTTTTTTGTCATTTTTCACTTGTAACTTAAAAGATTTAGTGACCAGAGTGACAAAAACCCTTTTTTTCAGGATTTAATTAAATAGACTTGGTGCGGTCTGAACTGACAGAGGCGCCGTTTAGCCAATCAGTTACTCACAAGTGTACTTTAGTTGATGCAACACCGAGGTAGCTGTACAAGGCGACGTTTACAGTGTCTTAGAAAACTAACGTGGTTAGATCTATGGACACGAATTCATTTGTGAGGCATGGGGACCTGCACATGAGGCCAGAAACACTGCCTAAATTTGGCACGCACTTACATGTTGACAGCTGTGTGACACTGGGTTCAGACATCAAAATGAAAAGCCTGTTTGTTTCTCCTGCTCAGCACCTACACAGGATCAGCAGACGTTCAACCGTGTCTTCGCTATCACTTTCATTTATCCGGTTAATGTCAAGCTGTGCACACAGCACAGGTTTTTTAACAAAGCAACGCTGCAGTGTGCCGGTGTTGCCTGGCATCACATTTAGTTAAGTTAACAGCTTCGCAGCTTTAAGCAAAGTAAGTTTGACAATTTATGTGTAGTAAATCTTGATAGTCATGCACTGTTCTAAAAATAACCAAGAAGTAGCACACATTGGTTGTGAAATGAAGTGTAAATTTAAAAAAACAAACACATTCCCCATATCGTGAGTTATGGATGCTCTTTTGTGACACTGAAATCACATTTGGCAAATCACAGCTGGCTCCAAAAATACCCGATGAAGGAATCCGAGAAGAAAATAAGCCTTTGTTGCACCGGACTTTCCAAGTAAAGCCATAAAAACATAAACCTTTCCAGTCACATTCTGGCTTTAGTTCTGTGGTTGCTGCACAAGGATTGGATTTGGTCCGACCCCTTTTCTCCCCAAGCGGAACAAGACTTTTCACCCTCGTGGTTGAGGTTATTCTTCGGGGAAAATCCCCCGGGGACATAATAAGGTATATTTGTTGGACATATTTGAGTGGATACAATCCACTCAAAGAGGCTGTCACAGGTCACTTGCTGTGGCAGCAGCACGGGAGTCTGTGTTTTGGTATCCCGTCTTCGCAAAAGATTGTCAATTATGAACGTGCAGGAATTTGGCTCAGGTGGACGTCTTTAACTATTTACACCACTTCTTGTCGTCGTCCTAAAGATGATTTTTGCCCAATTAAGGAAATCCATCTGATCCTCGCTACCCCTCCCAAGATGAGACTAGCAGAAAAGAAAAGAAGCCGCAAAACATCAACCATGTTGAGTGTGACAGTAGTGCTTATTTTTCTCAGCAGTCTGAGCCCAAACCATTTTTCCCACCACACCATAGCATATAATTTGAAGTTGAGGGACACTGATTAAAAAGCTGTTTCAATGCTCCAAAATCCAAAACAAGTGAGAAAGAAGATCAGAGAATTTAGGAGGGTTAGAGTGCTAATCATATTAATCATACAATGATTTTACTCAATACGAGAGCATTGTTTGGAATCGACTTTGCTAATACATTAGCCTGCCTCGACTCGGTTTTCTAAAAGAACTCTGTGTACACAGTTTAGGAGAAAGGACAGAGAAATTTAAATAAAGTATGTAAAATGAAAAAAGGATGAATAGCAAATAAATTATTAAGAGGCAGACTTGCTCCAGCGCTGCAGGCTTGAGATTGTTCATATGTTTATGGATCTTTTTAAAATTTTGGTTAACTTTGTTTTTGCCTAAACGTGATTTGTGCTAACGCTCTTGATGTTTAAAGAAAGCAAAATAAAACAAGGTTTTATGAAAAAACAACGTTGTTGATTTCGTAACGGTGACCTGTGTGATTTGTTCACGTTTCTCTAGAAACGCTGCGAGAGACGACCTAAATCCCCGTCAATAAAATGTTCTGTTCGGCTCCTGTTCCACTGACATATTCATTTTTTTCTCCCTTTGGCACGGAGAGGGAACTGTTAATTATGCTTTTGTTTTCACACAAACAAAATTACTCAACCAAACGTAAGAGCTCTTGATTAACAAAAGAAGGCAGCAATTTCATTTTGTGCCAATTCTATGACGGCATCTGTTCCATTCTTCTCTCCCTCCCCTCCGCTCTAATGTTTCACCACTTTCACCCGCATCGCAGTTGATTTCCTTGCTCTATTTACAAGGTACACTTTATACTGTGGTTAAAAAAAAAAGATGCACTTTACAATCCGGCTCCTAAAGAGTGACAGGTTCTGAATCTGAGCCCACCCTTTGCTTTATCAGCTACCTGCAGCTTGGTTGAACAACCTCAATCTTGAACTTGGACATAGTTGCTTAGCTCAACACACCATCCATCATTCTTCCCATTAACTTTGGGCAGAGGTGAAACGTGTCCCCAAATTAATTTTTGATCACTGAACTAGGACATTTGATGGTGTTTTCCTACTTTAGAACCTCTTAAATATTCCTTCAAATCATTTTTCTGCTTTAGGATGCCATGCTAGCAGGTGGCATGAAACAATATTTAACCCTATAACGCCAACTGAATCATATTTGAGAGTTTTTGAGACTTCTACATCAGCCTGATGTTTTTAAGCATGTTTTTAAGCTAAACTGTGAGCAATAAATTGCACAAAAATGCTGCATGTAGCAAAAACGATATGAATTAAAGCTCATATATGAATACTGAATGAATTTTCAGGCAATTTTTTACATTTTTGAGGCTTTGCAGAGTTAAAAAATAAATAAATACTCCACTAATGCCTTAAGATTGCTTTCAGCATATAAATGGGCTGGCACTGCCTTGGGTAGAATACTTGGAATAGTTGAGATGCAAGTGAAAGCGATGACCCCTGACACTGGGAGCATAAAGTAACATTCATGAGTGGCAGGTCCAGCTATTAAAGCAACAAGTCTGAAAAGCACGCAGAGTATAAACATAGATGCGCTTCGTCGCAATTCTTAAGAAACTACGAATCGAGACGTCTAAATTCTCCTCGAATGCCCTCAGAGAATTCAGAGCCAGTATTTATCTCGTTGATACATCCCAGTGCTGCTTGGCACATATGTTGTCCAGGCTAAATAAGATTAGGTTTTTTTCACTCTAGAGCTTCCTTTGAGCCTGATTTTCCAAATAAGCCTCCTGGCACCTGCATTGGGCAGATATTGCTTAAGTAATCCAATAATGGAAAACAAAATGCTCAGCACTAGCGTCTAATAGAGCACATGCTGCTGTGTCGAAGGGGGATAATTCTGAAATTCTCCTTCCTGTGTTGCTCTTTAAAGGATTCAGGCTACTGAACTCTGAGTCAACCTTCAAATTGTTTTAAAACATAGCACGTAGCTTTATGATTGTCTAGACTGGAAGAGACTTTTCAAACATGAGAGTCTGGGGTCGTACTTCTGTACGTCCAAAAGCCTTAGATCAGCCGTATGGGAAAATCTTAAATGGCAAGGGGTTGCTGCTTTCTACTTCAGGTTTGCAAATGCGTCCGTGCAGGACCTGCATGTCAGATCTAATCCTTTTGTATCCAGCAAAGAGCCCGAGGGTTCGTGTTTTCAATGAAAGCCCATGACTCATTTATCTCAAATGAAGATACATTTGCGCGTTTAACATTCAAGATCAGAGAGTGGTGCCTCTCGTTTTGGACGTATACCTGCATGCGCCAGATGTGTGCCAGAGCCTCGTGTTCGGCATTAACGAATCATCTGATGTGAGGTGAAGAAAACCGCACGAGGAATGTCAATTTAACAAAAACAAAACGTGTTTCTGCAGTTGTTCCTTTATGTTTCATTTTGTGCGGTAAAAACAGCTCCTTGGAATCCTGGCTTGGCTCCGGAAAATATGCTTCAGTCTAGTTTATTAGTTGATTCAACAGGTACCGAGCGCGCTAATGAATATTACCGCGAATGTGCCACAGTTGGCTCAAACCGCTAATTTCAATTTGCTGTAATAGAGTTTTAGGAGGAACATTCCCACTCTGACACAAAGTGGCATTAAGTCTCTCCAGCTTGGTTGCCTCTAAAAGGTAGTTCAGTAATTTGCTGAACAAATACAGTCTCTTTGAGAAAACTGCTAAAACCCCAGGGCGGACAACGAGGGACCATCGACTATCCACTAAAACTTTTATTTCCCCGCTGTGGCCTAAAGCAGTGAAAAAAGGGAATTGGTTGTGAAATACTATCCTGTGTGTTCTTTAAAACTCCTGCGATGATGAATGTTGGAACGAAATATGGGAGGAGGAAGGTGAAGGCGCAGAAAGCTCTCTTAACCCGAGGTTCACGGCAGTCTGTCTCGGTGAAAAATAGCTTCTTCTCCCCCTTTTGCCCCGCACTGATTGTTTCTTCCATAAATCCCCTTTGAGATTGTGTAATTAATTGAATGCTGCTTATTTGTCATTAAAAATCCTCACCTAATGCCTGAAATTATGAGGAAAGCATTGTAGAGTCGATCTATTAATCACAGGCGACCCCCTCCCCCCCACCCCCACGAGAAAGCCTTCACACGTGAACAATTTCCTCATTCAGAGTGACTTTGGAGAAATAGTTGTAAAACTTTTAAGTCAACATTTTTCTTTCATTAAAGGATTTCATTATGCTCATTTCCAGCTCCAGCTAGATTAGGCTTGCATGATTCACTGTTCAGAATAATTTTAGTTAATCTTTAGCCTCGGAGCTGATCATCTGTTACCTGAGGTCACTTGTTTTAGCTCATCTCGCTTTAAGTCTTGCCTTTTAGTCAGCTTTCTACGGACTGGCTCCTCCAAATCAACAGCAAGAAGGTGAGATCAC
This sequence comes from Aulonocara stuartgranti, assembly GCF_965226115.1. Lineage (NCBI taxonomy): Eukaryota > Metazoa > Chordata > Actinopteri > Cichliformes > Cichlidae > Aulonocara > Aulonocara stuartgranti. The sequence continues at coordinate 33,751,453 of NC_138941.1, forward strand.
ATGATGCAAAAGCCAAATTACACATATTTCACATTTGCAATCCTGACAAAAACAATACCCAGGTTTCAGCTTTCAGCCTCTCCCTTTAGGAGTCGCCACAGCGGCTCATCTGCCTCTATCTCTTCCTCTGTCACATCAACCCTCTTCACGTCCTCATTCACTACATTTTCTCTGTGGTCTTTCTCTTTCCCTCCTGCCTGGCAGCTCCATCTCCAACTTCCTGTCCTCCTCTGCACATGCCCAAACCATCGCAGCCTTGAGCCTCTAAGAATAAATTATGTTGAGCAATCAAGTTAGAGTATTATTGTTATTAATTTGTCCACAACGCCCTTAAAACACAGCTGGAAGGTTTACACTGACACGAAGTGAGGTCCACAGAGAGAACAGCTTTGGTTTTTACAGTTCGATAGAAAATATTGGGTGGAAAAATGATTTCTTTTTTAAAAAAAAAGCTTTAAAGTGACCCAACAAAATGTCCCTCCAAGCCTGCCTTCCCCCATAGACTTTGTTTTTTTTTTTTTATGGCCACTGCTGCTGGGGCAGATTGGATCAGCCAAGCAGAGGGCATGCAACAGAGATGTACGCCACTTCTGGCAAGGCGACCCAACTCTCCGTAGGCCCAATGTCATTCATAAACATGACGGATTAGCTGTGATATTCCTCCATTTACAACATAAGCGAAGGGAGTGGGAGGAAGAGAATGAAAGCAGAGAGGGAGTGTTAGTGTCGGATGCCCCTTAGGGGTAGCGCTAAAATGGATGGGTAAAGAGTGAGATGAAAAGGAGAGATGAAGCAGGAAGGGCGGAGAGGGGGCCTTTCTCTACAGGCCTGGCTGGGCAAGCAGCAAGACAGGCAGGAAGCCAAGCACAAAGCTCCATTTACACTCAGATGCCCCCCCACTTCTTTTTTTTTTCGTTGTTGCTTTACAGACTACATGTCAGCTCAGCCAGATGTACTGTTCTGAGTAAAGATCACCTAGGGGCAAGGTAGAGAGGGAGGTTGAGACCTGCTCTACCTTCAATCAAGTCTTTCTTCGTCTTTTGCGTTCGCCCCTGTTTACCGGCTCCATCAGTCTTGATCCAGTTCATCCCGGGCTTTAAATTTGCTTTACGTCGAGGACTCTCTCGATCAGTCTTTTTGCGTCTCCCGCCTCCGCTTATGTCCTTCTCCCGCCCTCTTCAGGATTTTACTTTGCATATTCCATTTGCTGGTTGTTACCCTGAGCAATGATTCCATTTACTCCAGAAAACAGTGTCCCATTTATTTAGTTGGAAAGGAAGAAAGAAAAAAGAAGTATTCTTGTGGATGTCTTCCATCCACATTTTATTTCAACTATTAGTAATCAGCAGAGGAGGGAGCAAACTATTTGACAGCGCTTTCAGCTATTTGCCAAACACAAAGGCAAAATGGATGTCATTTAGTCCCTCTCAACATCATGAGATGCACCTTAGGAAGCCTCTTCTTCTTCTTTTTCCCTTTATTTTTTTTTTTTTTAGCTTTTTCTTAACAGTCCATCAACCCTCATTTGATCCTCCTGAGTGCATTAAGCATTCACAAATAAAGAGGACGTGGAAGGGAATATATAAACAACCGCACGCTACCTTCTCCTTAGAGACGCCTCCATTCTCACCAACGCTCCTGTCACTTTGAAGCACAGACATCTGTTCCGCTTTTATGTCTCAGGCTTAGTCACTGTATATTTACCCTCTCGCCGCCCACTTGGGATAACTATATGTTTGAAACTTTAAGTTTAATAAAGCATCAACGTTTATCATAAAACAACGTTGCCTTATTCGTCTTATCGGTTCAGGGGCAGCTGATAAAGGCCAAAGCCAGAAGCCAAAGCTGGCAGGGGCTCAGGAGAGCATCGGCGACTAGGTGAGGTTTCCTACCAGGCAGCAAAAAAAAGACAGACGGCGAAACCGTGAGACGCTGAGTTGCTTCATTAACCTTCGTGTACTGTACATTGAGAAGCAAAGGCTAGGCTATCTTTAAGGGTTATGCCGTGGTATCGGTAGACTCAGACGAACACTCTGGGAGAAGTATAAAAGGAGTGGTATAAATGTCTGAGGAAGCTGACTTTTATACAAGTTCACTTCCTCCCGAGAAAGGAAAAACCTAGCACCAGCCATTTCAATAATTTATATTTCTAAAAGCTTACTAGCAGGAGAGGGGGGTATAGAGATTATTCATGCTTGCTAACATCCTGCAGAGAGGACCTCTTGGCTCTCAAAGAGCCCTAATGGAAAATGGGGTTGTATCAGGCTTTTCAAATTTAGCAGACAGGCATTCTCCTCCAAAAGTGACTGCGGGAGATGGGTGTCACAGCAGGCGGGTTCTGACATCGTTTTATCACGGATATTGCTATATTGCTTTAAGTTTTGAGATTTGACAGGTGCGCTCAAAGATGATGAAACAGGCAACGACCAAAATATGAGGTTTTATCCCCCTTTGCTTCGAATTAGTCACCGCATTTATTTTTAATATAACACATGTACGGGGAGGGTGCAGCAGCACAAAATTAATTCTTGACGCATCACTTTTCACCAAAGTTGTTTGGTTGTAATTAGCAAGCAACCTTACATGGCTTGAGAAGTTTCTCAAGATCATTAGATGCATTTAGGATGACCCTGCAGGACCAATTAATCTAGTAGAAAATTACTTTTGAGTGCAGCTAAGATCAAAGCTGCTAACATTAGCACCCCTCGACTACCTGGCTCAGACTTACACACTCCTCATTTTATGACCTTGTGTCCCTCCTAGTCTAGCCAAAGGAGTATTCCTGATTAAATATACGTTATGCTCTGCCATATAGTGCAGCGATACCAGCTGCACCCTGTCTTTCAGGCCTTTGGGTAACTTGTGTGTTTGAGGTAGTAGAGAACTCTTGTTTTTCCCAGTGTGCAGCACAAGTAGCAGCAAGTAGCAGCAGCCACTGTGCAATGCATGCTGATAGGGGTAGTTAAGTTACTGCAGACAGCTATAAAGTGTTTCCTAGGGTTTCATTATGACAGATATTGCATTTAAAAGCTAGCCTACAGGTCATGCTAGAATTAATTAGCTGAAAAACGGAGGTTTCTCACAGTCAATGATATTACGTAATGTGCACAAACAGTGATTGTATTTTATCGCGCTCGCGAAGTGACGGTGAAAATGTATGAATTAATATCTGATCTCATGGTCGACATAAATGTTTCTCTAAACATGTAGATGATATAAGAAACGTTAGCATGTTAACAGATTCATATAAGATGGTAAACATCCTCAACAGAATGCCCTCTAAGCAGGGTGTCAGATGCTAGTTTGTATTATGCTCGGTGCTTAAGCTAAACCTTACAAACTTCTACTGAAGAGTCTTAGCACGGTTGCCAAATCTCAGACTACAGCTTGTGAGACATGCTTTTTATCTGCATTATTATGCTCTCACGATGCCCAAACAAGTCTCACACCAAATAGGAGGAAGATTCAAAGGAAGCCCATCATGAAAAGGGTTAGATTAAAAAGCTTTTTTAGCATTTGCCTCACAGCCAAACACATAATTTCAACCCCAGTCCTTTATAGATGTGCCTGAAACGCACAAAGACTTAAATTGTTACCTTAACTCAGTGGTTCCCAAACTTTTTTTTGCTGGGCCCCCCTTTGTTTTACAAGAAAAATGTTGCGCCCCCGGGTGCACGCGCGCATGCACGCACATACACGCACACATCCTCCAACCACACACACCCATATTTTGCTCCATTGCGGTTTATTTCACACCTCAAACATTTAGTAAACAATTAAGCAAATACAAGTAATCTGCAATAAATGACAGGTAGTAATAAAATAAACTACTAACTCTTTTACTAACACCTACACGGGTACTTTTGAAAACGCAGCTGTTTCGTCCACACGTAAACGGCGTTTGGAATCACCGAAAATGGTGATTCCACCAGGGGTTTTTTTGTGCATCATCAAAGGTATGTGCCTTTTCTCACGTCACGCTGTGCGCCACATTATTTTTTACATGAGATGAATTGCAGAATGATAGAGACAAAATACTGTTAATCTGACTATCTTCAGGTTTTATACGCTTACATACACACGCATTTAATGTCCCTCCATTTAGAAAAGCAGAGGCGTCACGATGTGATTATTTTACATGTAGTTGTTTTTTTTCCTGTGTAATAATATTCAACATTGCTATCAATACATTTTTCAAAAAATGTCTGTCTGTGCAAAATGGGTTTAAAAACATACAGCTGTGGGATTTGTCCGTGATTTGGAGAGCCCAGCGCTGCTCCCAACGAAGGGAAAACCAATTCTGCAGGGGAGACCTACCTCAGCACTTGTGCAGGTGAAACCAAAGGGCAGATATGCTTCACCATATTTTCTAGTCTTTGGCTTAGAATGAAGTTGGTTTGGAAACATATTCAGCGATGCGTCATCTCCTGCTTTGCGTTTCTGTGGGCCCCACACTTTGGGAAGGTCTGCCTTAACTCACTGTCTTAGGTCATGTTATAAGTTGCATGAGGTTATATTATATTAGGTTTAAAACTGGAGATCGACCATAGGTCTCTTATTGCAATACATTAGATCTAAAATAAGAAATAGGAGACTGCACTAGAACATCTAATTGATGTGGATTCCTGAAAAAGAAGTGAGTATTAAAGGTCAGCATTGAGTGCTGTTTGATCTGGTTACATTACAATACCTCTCATTTATATTGCATTCAAAATCAAACCAATTTGATAAAGTTTGAGAACTCTATTTGATATTTTTGGAGCCTGATGTATCCAACATTTTGCTGCAGGGATTTTTTTAAATTATTCATTTATTTATTTATTTTGAAAAGCCCCGATAACAAAGGGCTTATTGTACATTACTACTGAAGTTTTTCGCGTTGCAAGAAACAGAAACGATTTGTTTTGTTCTACCCCTCAGCCTCCTGGTAGACACACCTGTGGCATCAATTTCCAAATCCTAGGTCAACTTGTTCTCAAGTTATCGAGATTTTCAGACAACGTGACCTTTGACTTTTAGGTCGAGATCACTGAGATTCAGACTCATCTGAGAATTTTAGCAGATGCATCTATGGTATCAACTTGAAGCTCCTACGATGCCTCGTTCTCGAGTTATTGCATTCACAAACGTAGGTGCTTAACCTGTGCCCCCGGCAGGGTGACAACAATACCCCACCAACCTTTTACAGCAGAGGGGTAAAAAGTGTTGGATGGATCAATTCTTTACTCATAAAACTGAAAAACATATAAACATATTACAAGACCTTTGTCGTTATTATGCAAGCATAGAGAAGTTACATTTATTCTGACCTCACATGTTGAGTAAAAATTATGTAAGTTTGAATAACAGACAAATGCTGACACACAAAAAGTGTCATAAAAAGCACTCATACATATTTCTTTTAATAAAATTCTGGAGTTACATCATTAAAAAGGAGACAACAGCACAACAGGAGCGTATATAAAATATATATTTATAATAGTGGCCATAATAATGAGTTATTTACAGACTATGTAATGTAGAAAAAGTAGATGATAGGACTATGCAGGGTTTTATCTTCAATATGAAGCTTTTTCTGCAAATTCCAGTTTGATTTACATTTTTTAGGTTTTCAGCTGTGACACAGAGGCCGTTCTCAGCATTAAATTCAGCACAAAAATGGTGCACTCTGTACTCTGATACTGAATGAGGAAACTGTTCACACAGTAAAATCAATCGTGACCCTATTACGGGCCGGTGGTGCTGCGAGGCCTCTGTGGAGGACAGCGGCATCTACGGCCAGGAAGCAAACACAAAATGTGCATTCCTCATTTGTCTGAATCAATAATTATTAATCTGTGTGGCCGAGTTTCGTTTTATTAAAATAAATACAAAGCCGAAACACGTGCAGAGTTATCTATCACGGTCTGAGTGCAGTCACACAGCGTCTAAGGCACCAGCAGATGTTTTCTCACATGCTACGTGGCTGCAAAAGTCCCAACATCCATCTTGCAAGCAGCACTTTTTGTTTTAAATCATCCTGCATACAATACAGATAATGATCGGCTCTCGTGATTAACCACGCGGTACGTTACAGAGGGGTTTGAGGGATGATCTTTTTTTTCTTCTTCTCCTTCTCTTTTACTTTCCCGTGAAGATCAATTTCGTCGAGGACAGTCAACTCCATCTTTTTAATTACAATAACGAATAACTTGTCATTACGTGCTCCATTTTTGTGACGTATGATGAAGCGAAGTTGAGAAGTAGCATCAAGGCCAAATCCCCAGCAATGTGGCTATTTTATGAAACATCTAATGATGATAATAGACTCTCTGTGACGCTTCCAGCATTGCTAGGAAAAGCTGTTTGTGAGGAAAAAAAATATGCTGCAGACATAATGACTAGTTTGCTAACTAGTCATTATGAAATGTTGGTGGCCTCTGAAAAGCCAGAGACTGCGAAGAAATGTATATATCTTTCAACGTAGCACTCTTAATTCTTATTCTCATGTATATATCTCATGTATATCTCATGCACATATCTTTCCACGTAGCACTTTTCATTCTTATCCCTACTTTTATTTTTTTCCATGTCTATTTAAGTGCTATTTATGACACTATGTTTGCACTGAAGCACCGCAGCAATTTCCTAATGTTGTAAACCTGCTCAACATTTGGCAATAAACCCCATTCTGATTCTGATTCTGAAAAGGAGTTTAACAATCTAAGGATGAATCTGCTTTGACTGTGCAAAAAAACACAAAACAGAAAAAGTGTTCGGATAAGTTTCATACTTAAAAACTCTTACAACGAGTCAGCATGTCATCCCAGCACCATTTCCTTGGAGGAAAAGTGTACTTTCCTAACAAAATTGAGTGTTTCCATGCGGTAGCTCAGGTCTCGCCTTCTATAGAGCTCCCGCCAGTAAACCAGAGAATTGCATGGTAGCTGCTACTGCTCCCCCTCCTCTCCTGTTTTTTTCTTTTTTCTTTTTGCAAGCCACTGATCACAAACACGGTAATTTTACAATGGTCACTTGCTTTCTACCGACTGCTACGCTTACTCTGGCGAGACAGCTGACACAGCATTTATCTTCCCGAGCAATTTGAGCATGCAGACCAGTTTTTGTTCATCTTGCACTCTGCACTTGTTAGAAGTGGTGCAAGAGCATACAAATGAAAAATGGCATTTAGGCGGAGGTGTTAAGGTACATTTTAATCCTTATTATGACTCCAAATTTGCTCATTTTTGCTTCACAGGCAGGTTTCTGTCGACCCACGTGCTGTGGATGTCGGCGTATAAAGCCTGGAATATCAATTAGGCAGGTATTGGCGTCTTTTATTAAGAGAGGAGACTGTTTCTTTTCCCCCCATAACAACGACAAAGAGCCCGGAGTATACATTGTCTATGAATAATCACTGATCATGTAGCGGCGCTTTCATTGCATGTGGAAAGATCCGTCTCAGCTACACAGCCCTGCACCATTCCATACAAATGGAAATGATGCATTCTATTTTTCCGTCACAGGAGAGCGGCTTCCCATTTTCCGCTCCCACTGTCAAGTTGTGCACAGCTGCATAAGTTTGCCTGCTTGTGTGCGGGGCACAGGAAATGGTTGTTGACAGCATAATGGGAGTATGAGGATGAAATATAAATCCTTAATCACGCCTGAATTGTGAACTGCAGCACTCAAATGTACACATCATTCTGCTGGAAGTGCTGCTAGCAAAGCGTCTAGACACCGTGCGATGTTTTGTCTACATTTTCAGGTGTTTTTCATGTTTACTTTCAGTTAACCGTCTAAGGATGTATACTCGTTGTAGACGCCTCGCCGTGAGCATGTCCACGCTCATGGAGAAGATTAAACATCGCTTTTACTGAAATCGTATGCCGGCCATGACACCCAAAATGTGCTGCTTCTTCATTTTTCAATCTCTTCATGTCATTCTCAATTACGGAGAAAATCGAGACGACCCTAATTCAAAGACATGAATCACGTATGAGTCGGGTCATCTCACAGTTAATCGAAACACAGAACCCCCCCCCCCTAAAAAAAAGAAAAGGAAAAGAAAGTGCAATAAGTAAAGCCGCACCTCATGCCGGGGCCTGGCGGATTTGACTTGGAACATCATTACGTTTCCGAGTTCGCCTTTCATGCAAATCGCTTCTCTAAAGCTTGGAAGTTCATTACTAATGGCGCTTCCCATCAAGTTGGAGGCCCATTGGAATACTAATATCCCCTGGTATTTGTCACCTCAAGTCCCCTCTTCTCATAACACGGCAATTACAAGAATGTGCTTTTCCTTCATGGAATTAGGCATCGCCCCCTGTGGCGAGCTTCCCACAACAGATGCTTTGCAGTCGTTTCCACAGACCATTGGAGCCTAAATGAACTACATGAACAGTCGCTTTATATGTATTAGGCCTGGTGCAGTAGCACTTATCTTTATTTGCTTATTTATCTCTCCAGGCCTGCATCACACACTTGTGTGTAACTTCGGTATTTCTCCAGTGAAATAAATTTTTCATCTTGGTGACAGACGAGCGTTCGAAAAAAATCTGCTGAAGTTTATGTCGTGTGGAATGAAACTAGCAGTGCCGTACTGTACGGAGCACTTTTGGAGGTAGGAAGCTTTTTGGGCTTCTAAATCATTTATAGCACACTCTTGAGGTAACGCTGTGCGCTCGCAAGCTCTTCATATAGTACTACGCTTTTACAATACGGCGTGTCGGCACATTTCCACCTTGCACCGAACACAAGTCAGCTCGTCTTTGAGTAGCGTTTGCAACTTGAACACGTGTGCGTGGCACGCTGTGTGTACTTATAATCTGCAATACCAATAAAGGAAAATGTCTTATTACATTTATCACAAGTACATGAAGCTGTGACTGTTATGTGTCCAACTGGTGCTACTGCTCATACTTATCATTAATGTATTCATTTATTATTAGTTTCATGACCTGTGCTCAATCCTCAAACTCACTGTATATTAAACTCCTGTTATTCCACAGCAGCGGGCGTATACTGAAGCGAAATCAACATATTTTTTATATTTTTTTAAATTCCAGATTATCAGCTAAATCCTCACAGAGTCAATATTTCACGTATCTACAAGAAGCAACGTGAAAGAGCACAACTTTATATTTGCACCAAAGCAGAGGTGGAAAAAGCTCGGCACCATTTTTCTATTTTTTTTTCAGCCGTGATAGGCCTCTACTCACCTTCAATACATTGATGGGAAAGGAGAGCGAGCAGAAGAGCAAAATGGAAATGGTAATAAACATGCTAATGCTAGGCCGCGGAGCCGGGAAGAGCAGCTTCTACCCATCCCTCAGCTATCTATGCGTGTGTGTGTGTGTGTGTGTGTGTGTGTGTGTGCGTGAAGGGAAAATACAGAGGTAGAGGCAGAGCGAGAGTGAAAGGGAAGGGGAAATGCACAATATTGCATGTGAGTGAGAGCATGCACACGTGCACACGCGTCACACACACACACACACACACTCACTTTGTGCTCCAGAGTAAACAGGAGAAAGCTGCATTTGAACGTGCCACCTTTCTCTTTCAATCGGCCTCTGGAGACAGTGCAAAGGGCCTTTTGTTGGCTCACTGGTGAGATAAGAAGCGAGTGGAGGGAGGAAGGGCTGGGTGTGTGTGCGTGTGTGTGTGTGTGTAGGGGGGTGCTTCAGAGACTCGCAGTGCCAGCTTTTTTTCTATAGGATGGAAGCACCCCTCTCAATAGGAACTCATTTGCCATGTTGTGTAATTGTGGCACATAATGGAGCGCACCTCATTCAAGCAGCCCAAGGCTTTTTCTTTTTTTCCCTTCTAAAGCCATTTTCTCCATTCACAGTCAAACAAGTCATGTTTTAGAGAGATATTACGCAGCCTTTTGAGCTCAGGGCCACCACATATTTGCCTCTGAATGGGATGTTATGTGTAATCAAGATAAAATTTTGTTCACTGCTCCTTATAAAAGAGGCACTGTCATCGCAACTCGATATTTGTCATCCGGCTTTTACCCGCACCGCTCGCTGAAAGTAAACAAAGTGGCTGACCTTTCCTGCCCGGGTTGCTATGCACGTTCGTGTAGAGGGGTGTGCGCGGCGTGTTAACAGCCACTGGTCCGCTGGAAGGCGCTGACTTTGAGCCAACCTGCCGCCGCAACGCCGCCCGGAACAATATACAGCGGTTAATTGCGTGAGAACGCGCCGCTTTGTTTTCTGCACGGTCAAATGAATATCAAAGCTGGAGTGCAGGAGATGAAAAATGACTGATTTGAAAATTATTGCTGAGCTTTTCCATTAAACCACTGCAGGCTAGGAATAGATGGCTATTTGCATAATTTAACTGGCATCTTAATTATTGTGTCAGAAATCTGTATGCAAATGACTTAAGTCACTTAGAAACGGAAACTTAGTTGGCTAAATGGCTAATGGACTAAATCTTATCAAGTTAGAATGCACAACGTGAGTGTAATCGAAGTCTGTGCAGAGTGACGGTGAAAATAAAGGAAAATTTAAAAAAAAGAAGGAAAGACATCAAACAGATAAATTCAAGCTTACCTGGGTTAGTTGGAAGAAAAGGGTGCATTAGTAGTGTGTGTATGTGTGTGTGTGTGTGTGTGTGTAGTAGGGAGGGTTGGTGGTGGCTTTTTCTTTGCTTGTCGGGCTGTTGAGAGGGACCTACCACGTAAAACAGTGAGTCTGGTGGTAGCGCTCGTCTCTCCAACACTGTTGGAGGCGACGCATTCGTATATGGCTTCGTCTCGGGGCGTGCGCAACGGCTGAATTCTCAGCACTGAACCAGAGCCATCGTCGAACTCAATCACCTGCAGGTGCGAGAGACAGGATATGTTAAAGGAGATTTTTTTGTTCACAATGGGTGAGGGACCTTCTGCAGAAAAAACAGAGAAAAAACAACAAAACAAAAGAAAAACAAGAAAGAAACAGAAACAACACTGTCGAGGACATTTAGCTAACAACACTGATGGTGACTGACACAATGTGCTGTCTATGACAGGAAAGCTGCTGCCTACCTTACGCTCAACCCTAGTGATTTATGTTCTGATGAATGTTGCACGTTGTTGTTATGTACATATAGAAAGAGTATCTTTAGAATTTATGCAGGATTATTTTTCTTGTGGCTAATTCGTAGGTGCTAGTTATATTTGATTTAAACAAAAACTAGCATACTCTTTGTGGTTAGGCACGGAGTCCATTTGTTATGTGTTCAGCTGTAAATTGCTGGATATCTACTTAAGCGCTGTGCAAGACTTTATAAAATAACCAATGAGGCTGACTAACTTTAAGAATGGGGAATTTTTTTATTTTATTTTTTATGTTTTTTTTATCTTGGTCAGACAAATTTTTGCCTGGACTTTAGGTGGCAGAGAATTGAAACCTGAACGTGTCCCACTCTTAAAGTTAACTTTTAAATCCTTTGAAGGAAATGCATCACACTGGATCGTGTCAATGGGACAGAAACAAGCACAGACAGTTAAAGGTGGCTTGATAAACGGTTACGGACAGTTGTACCATGAGGTGAGGTAGTGGTACAAAAAGACAGGATCGACTGCTTTGGACGAACGACACATAAAATGCTGACAAACAGGTGTGGGTTTTTTTGGTAGCTTATTCAGCTATGGGTTTGGTTTTTTTTGTTTTGTTTTGCATGCTACACGTTGTATACTCACTGATTTTAGAAAGATCTGTGTGTCATAACTCAATCTCTTTTAAGCATAGAGGTAGATTTCAATAAAAAAAAAAGAATAGGCCCGAGAGCTCTGTTGCACACACGTACACGCTCACACACTCACTCACGCACGCACACACACACAAGCGCACAGGCCTACGGACATTTTTAAAGTTCACAGTATATCTGAGCATATGTTAGTTAACAATACATTTTAAACATTTCATTGGCCAAGCTAAAGCGGGCGATGTGCAGAAACAGCCTCTTTTCTTAGTCAAAGCCAAAGAGCAAATTAAAAAAGGAAGTTGTGAGACTTCTAAAAGGGAAATGGGTTTTTGTTAGAAGATGAAGCGGCAGTGCATGATTGAATCGGTGCAGAATGGCAGCTGCCAGCAAGTCCTGTGAGGCGGTGGAGGAATGAAAACTAGCGTGTTAGCATGCAGCGCAACGTGCGATGCAAACGCGATGAACTCTGATAAGATTAGATTTCTGCGGACATGAGATGCAAAGAAGAGGTGGGAAGAGGTCTCCAAGCTCCCTTAAGCCATCTTGCTGTGCAGTAGCAAGCAAATATGGCATCTAGGGCAGAGAAGGAGGAAAAAAAAAAGTGACACTATGATAGTCCCGAGAACTGACACAGAAATTAATAGAAATCTTATCAGTGTTCTGCGATGATGTGTTGTTTCTCATGGGTATTGAGCCCAAGTGCAGATTAAAGCTGACCAGAAATCAAAGCTTCAGCCAAAATAAGGAGGGCACGCCATGCATTTAGATAAAGATGCCACAAAGCAGAAGGATTTTTCCGAAGTGAAAGCGCTACTTCCCCCCCTTTCACTTTGCACGTAGCTGGCAAATGTGGCGCGATGCTAATGGAGGTATCTGGGTCACACCACAAGTTGTGTTGGGTTTTTTCGTGTGTGTTTTTTCTCTTCTATCCAATTGCTCTTTCCTTGTCTTTTATTCAATTACAAATTTGTCCCCAGATCTTTTGTGTACTTGCTCATTAAACCTCATGCATGTTTAAAAGCCTGGCCAGCGTGATTATTAGAGCCTGCTAATGCGTGGTGGCAAGTCAGGGCAAAAGCAAGCGAGGGAGGCTTGGCGGAATGGATTATGTGCGAGCGGAGCCAAAAGCAGTGCTGAAGCATTCCCATTTTTGTCGAGCATTTTACATCAGAACAATAGACCTAATACCTCAAATCTCTGGTTGCTGACTTTCTTCCCCTTCTTGTTCCACACGATCTTCGGCCGTGGATCGCCTGTAGCTTGGCAGATGAAGGATGCTACACCTCCTTGCACGCCTGTTTGGTCATTGGGGGTTCTTAAAAACTTTGGTGGTGCTGAAAAGAGAAGCAGAGAAACAAGAAAAGATTGTTTTTAAATGTGAGCATGCTGAGCATCGCAGAGAATGAGCAATTAATCTTGTATCAAGCCACACACACACACACGCTAGAGGAATAAAAGTCGAGGATTTTGGCATGTGGCTTTTAAGAAGATTGACTTTGGAAGTCAAGACAAGAGCTTATAGAGACTTTATTGTGCAAGTGCAAACAGATCAGCTGCTGAGATCAGGAGTAAAAGGACAGAGGTGTTGGGAGCAGAATGTATAAAACATTCTCCTGACCCTGGAAGGATTTTGTGAAATCTCCATTGAAGGTTGACTGACTTGAGACTTAGGGTGGATTTTGTTGCGATGGAAGGGAGAAAAGAAAGAAATTAGGCTTATAAAAACCATTTTCCACTTGTTGTTTTTCATTTGTTCTCAAGAGGAAATTTGGATTTAATTGCCAGTTATTTAGACATAAAAGACTTTCACTTGTGTCAAGGCAGAAAAAAGACCACCTCTTATTTCTCTGCCTGTAAACTGTGCTATTGTGATCGCTATGTGATACTGTCATGAAATAAATGGGAGGAAATGCGAGCTAGATGCATGCAGCTACTCCTGTGGTGATTCTGTTGTTCTCTATACAAGCTTTCAAACGAGTCAGTCTATTTTCTGAATTCTTTACTTTGTGAAGAAGCAGTTAATTTAATCGGAACTAGTTGGTAACTGAAACGAGACTCTGATTCAATCCAGTCCAATTTTATTTGATATAGCACCAAATCCCAACAGCAGTCGTATCAAGGGGCTTTATATTGTAAGGTAGAGGCCCTACAATAACAGAGAGAAAACGATCCCCTATGAGCAGCACCTGGCGACAGTGGGAAGGAAAAACTCCCTTTTAACAGGAAGAAACCTCCAGCAGACGGGCAGCAATATACTGTGACAAGTTGGGGGTGTGGGGAGGGAGACAGGACAAAAACACACCGTGGAAGAGAGCCAGAGATTAATAGTAAGTATTCAAGTTCAGGTTAGAAGTGATTAACACATGAGCTAGTTTTTTAGCATCCCTCTGAGACTGGGTGTTTCTGATCAGTAGCATTAGTACCAGGGCTAATATCTGTATGTTATAACATTTCCCCACTTGTTTTCAGAAAAAAAGGAGCCTTTTAAATCCATTTAGTTGCAGACATTGCTAATCTGTAGAACATCACTGAATAATAGTGGTGCCCCACACAAATGAGACATAAACCTGATAAGAGCTTTGGAATTCTTTGATTACTGTTCTTTTCGCTCTTAATTGGCCCTTTAATTTGACGCAACAAGTGAAGCGTAAAGGAAATGAGGATAAAAATGCAAAAAATGCAGCAGGCGAGTGCTTTCTGTGGTCATGGTATGGACGTTTTTTCAAACCCCATGTGGGCTTTGCAGCGCCGTATGCTAGTATTTGCTTTGGTTTGCACAACAATGAGGTTGTTCCAATCTTATTCCTGCAGAGTGCATTTTTAGAATTACAAGAAAAATGCTCCCTGGTCTAAGTCAGGCTTTGTCAGCCATTACAGCCAATCTCAATCCATATTCACTCGCAACAATTCAGTTCTGTCTTGCCTCCCCCCACCCCAGGATAATCAGCCTCTGCCTCACAAGCTGACGTTTCTTTTACAATCGCACAAAAATCAAAAAGCATGAAAGTGATCGGTTATCAAAGGGACCTGGCTTCCCCTGATGAGATTTTGATTGATTTAGACTCCAGCTTTATCATGATCAAGGCTCTTATAATTTCAGTAGCAATAATGTCAGTGCTAAGTCAGACCCCCACCGCCAGTGTTTTCCTCTGAAGCTAGAGTGCCGGCTTCAGTGGGAGGTGCAGCTCCATCTGTCCCCCTGCAGAGCAACTGTTTGCCTTTTATCAATCACTTCAGAAGGCCATTAGAAGCCACACAGCTGCAGTAATGCCAACCATGTGAATCACCTCATCCGAGTGAGCGTGTGTGAGCGAGAACGTGCGACCGTGCTTATTCGCGTGCCTGCCTGTGCACGGGCTGAATGCCTAGCAGCAGTGTCGGCGACGGCGCTGCGAGTGTGGGACAAATTAACCTGCGGGATTCGCGGAGAGGTGACATAAGATATGCAAGTGGCAATCAAAAGAGTGAACAGATAAACGGGCAAGCAGCTGGGCTTCCACTGGGCCAGCGAGTCTGGGAAATCGCCTGATCGCCCCTCACGCGCACGCACATGCGCGCAGGTTTCTCAGACTCGCACTCTGGTTCACCTGCTGACAGATCAGACAGGTGGGCAGCAGAGTTGACACTGTGTAATTTGTACTTGGCCTAAAGCTCCATTATATCTGCATTTGCGCCTTATCTCATTGACTTGGCCGGGGTGTGGTGCACGTTGGCATGCAGCCAAGAGGGCGCTGATGGGTAATTGATATGCTATTGGGGCTGTTTTCGCTCCCAGGCCATCCATTACGGCTGTGGCGCGTCTTCCTATGCTGCCTGTAATAGACTTCTACGACATGTACGGGAGATCGGCGCTGGAGGTGTGTGTGTGTCTGCATGTGTGTGTATGTGTGTGTGTGTGGGAGGAGGGGAGGTGGGGCGGGGGGGCTAGTCATAGCACAATGGGGAGTGATTGAGGCGTGACATGGAGGTAATGGTGTTTTCACAGACATGGCCGCTGATATCGCCATCATACCCCCATTTTAGATCTGCGGCTGACAAACATCCATTTTGGTAGGCTCCTCGTACGGCTCCGCGCAGACAGAGGCTGATTGAAACCTCGGCTCTTGTCCGAACAATACCGCGGCTATAACCTTGGCAGCGAGTAGAGGCACGGTCTGTGAGCAAACAGTGTGCAAATTTCACACGCCACAGAGAAACCTTACCAAAGAAGCACGATTTCTTTTTTTTTTGTCAGCGACTGTGTCAGAAAATGACTTCTGTTGCGGTATAAAAGCATACGACAGCAGAAAGCAGGGGAGACGTGTCACTTTTTAACTGTAATCATGTTCATTTAAACCAAAAAAAATTTTTTTTAATTAACACAGATTAGCTTTTCAACGCGAGGCTAACAATTTAAGAGGCTCCTTTTACCTCGGCTGCGTGTGCACGCCTCCTTTGAGAGGTAGCCACAATCTACATAAATTAATGCCATGGCTAGGCACCTGGTAATCCAGTGCTAAGCTGTCAGTGGCAAACAAGCTGAAAGCTGAAAGGCTTGTGACACGGGCCTGTTCCTGCCTTCCCTCGAGGTCATTATGTAACCTATCCCATACATAGCCACGGGAAAAGACGAAGCATCCCACAGCTCCATTTTTCATGGTTCAATGTTGTGTTAATAATTTGATGTTTGAGTGAGAACCACGATTGTTCTTCAGAACATCCAAGTCCACAGGGCTGAGGGGGCAGACCATTCCCTGACTTTAAATATCTATATTTTTAATGTGTGAACAGAAATGAAAATTGGAAGCCTTGAAACAATGTGGGCTGAAGATGAAATGCATAACTGCTCCTGCTACTGCACACTACCCTTATGACTGGTGAGGTCTTAAAACATTTCAAGTTTTTTTTTCAACCCATCAATCAAGTTTTTTTTTTTAGCTGATTATAAAGAAAAAACATAAATAAATAACCACAAGGAGTTACGTTTGAGCAGGCACAACATATTACCTACTCTGGAATCAAAAACGGCATATAGATGCCAAAAATTAAACTTGTGGCCGGTATCTTTTGGTAGCCTGTATATAACCGTTATGGTCTGATCTGTGCTGACACTCTGCACCCTGCTGTTTAACAATATGGTGTTACATTGGTGCTAGGCAGCACTAACAAAAAGAGGTGGCTGATCTGCACGAGTCCTTTTCTGGAAACCTATTTAAAGCACGAAGGGAAACTCTGGGATTCATTTGATTCTTTCAAGTTGCAACAGTGCATTGCATTTCGCCCTTCCTCTTTTCTCCAGGGCTACGGCAAATGCCCCATTCAACCCCACGCAACTGTTGACCCTCAGAAGCGCTGCATTGGTTTGACCTTAATACGGGTTACCAGAATCAGTCATTCACAGAGGTGATGTAGGAGCAACCTTCAGTGCAAATAATTGTTGTGTGATGTTATCTTCCGATATATTTCCGGGGCAGTGCACAAAGAGCCAGTGACACCGGCACTAATGGAAGGATTGGGAGAGCCGCTCCATTTTCTTTTCTGCTCAAACTTGGATTTCAAACAAAAAGTAAGAGGTGTTGGACCTAAATGGAAATTTCTTCTCTTCTTGATAACTCCCAACCCAAATGAATAAATGATGCGAACGTGTTTATTAGCTGCAAAACCCATTTAAAAGTCAAACTCTGACATGACACAGAAGGGGAAACATTTCAAGAAACGCTGTCGGTAAACTGACACTGCATAAATAAGCTCACATCTTCAGGTTTTTGTTGGTTTGGTTTGATTTTTTTGTTTTCTGCTTCAAGTACCTGCTACAGGAGAGCTATCCGAGCAGTCGATGGTAAAAGTGAGGACCGGGGCTAATGATATCGATTCTTTTTGTATCATCCCAGTGGGGTTCAGAGGATCTTGGAGATGTGCATTCATTACAAGCCTGTTTGATATTGGCTTAACTCACAGTCAAACACTGCATTTAGAAATGCTGGTTCTCAAAGACATCCGAGTCTGGGTTTCGTTCACAATGGCCAAAACATTCCCAGCTATCAGGATTCGCCGTAGACTTAAGTTTGATCTGCCGAGCCATTAAAGAGCACGAATCAAAGAGAGGAAAGAAGAACATTAATAAACCGACTTTTAGCTGAAACCTCTATTGGGTCCAAGATGGCTTGGTTTTCACAATTATACTGACTGACATATTCAATTTCATTTGCATGAAAGGGGCCATTTCCTCTCTGAATCTTTAACTTGCAGGGTGAGGTGGGGTTGCGGAGGGCGATAATTAATCCTAACACATTGGGTGGCAGTCTGCAAATACTCTGCTCCATTTTGGACGTACGCATGGAAGAAAGGAACATTTAAGGATGTCATTAACCTCATTCGACATCTTTTAAGCCCCAGCATATCAGCTGTGTGATATTGATGAATTGTCACAATTCGAGCAAGCAACACAAATTAGACTGGAAGGGGCGGCTGGTGTCAGGAGAGGGTAAAAGTGACACATGTGGTGTGTATATATATATATATGCCTCAGATGTTTGACTTACTTATGACTTATAATCCTTTGAGTATTCTGCAAGTCAAACAGCTGCAGTAACTTTGTTATAATAGTTGAAAAAAGGAAGGTAAACAGTGACGGGCTCATTGGTGATTGTAGTTCAGTTAACTGCCTGCACAAAGTCTAGAGATGTCTGACCTCATGCCAAAAACCAAAGCAGAATGTCTTAACAGCAGATGCACAAAAACAGAGCCAAACAACATAAAGGGAGGGCGGGGAAAAAACCACAAACCAAAAAGGAACCAAGACAAACCGCACATGCCAATCTTTGGCCACTTCACAGCTCGCTATCTGCAGTGTTATGATAAAAAAATGTATCTCTTATAATGCGGGGGAAACAAACTCCACATTGTACGCGCTGACAAAGGATCTCGGCAGAAAGAGCGAGAGAGAAAGAATCGGAGCCTAATTAGAACTGTTGGCTGATTTGCATTGCATGCTCATCGGTAATCTTGCCTTAAATGGAATCTGAAATTCTTATTGCAATTAGTGATTACTTGAGAAGGGATATGGCCCCCGAATGATTGTTAATTACTAGATCAGGAATAGTACATTAATTCACTGCAGAGGTTTTAATGCAGTGCAATGATGGGGACCCACTCTTCCATCAATATTGTGCTGCTTGTCACACATAATGAAGTTCATAATGCAAGCCTTCTCCCACACTGCCCCCACCGCCACCAGCCCCTCCCCACTGCTTAAATGTGCTCTCTAAGCAAAATTTCAAACAGTCATTATGTAAAACTAATCCAATGGAATATACAAAAATGCAGCCTAATGACACATTAATATAGAGACTGCATATAGGTAATAGGGCTGCAGGTCCATTTCCTGATAGGGTCACGGTCTCTTATCTGGCTCATGAGCTAAAGAGAGGCGGATATGAATAAATAAATGTATATCAGTGCATTGAACGTGGCTTTAAAGCCAGAATAAAAGCAGTAGGACACATAATAGCATGCAAACTCAAATACTCAACCCAGTGACTAAGGCTGCTTAAAAAAACATATTCCGATGGGACTGTCTTAACCCCGGCCGGTGTGTATTACTCATGCTCAGTGGCGCTCCTATGGAAGGTCTGAGCTTCTGGCTACAACTCTGCTGGAGTAAGGGCACTTGTGCGCAGACAACAGCAACCGCTTCAAAAAGAATGGCTAATGCTCTTGTCCCACATTCGATGCACTGACAGAATCTCTGATGGGGGGGCAGAAGCGCAAATCGTGCACATATACATGCATGCACAAGCACATGCTCTCACGAGTATTCGAGCATTCCTGTTGGATGGCGGAAGCATTGCAAATGGGCGAACGATGTTAATAAATTGACTGACGTGGGGCGACAGAAAATCGTGAAGGGGTCCATTAAATAAGCACATATTGAAGAGAGGCAAGTTTGGATGAGATGGAAGCCGAAGGGGTCCCTGTTCAATTATCATCGTGGATTCATAAAGGTAAAAACCTCTCAGTTCTGGAGAGACGGAACCGCATGGGTTATGCACGCCTCTTCTGCGGCGTATCCCGACATTTGCATAGGAAAACTCTCTCTCTCTCGCTCTCCCTCACTTCCCGTGCTTATCTTTCTACCAGGCACGCACCCGAAAACAAGCTACCGCCGTCTCCCGAGGGGCACATTAGCGAGGCAGAGGGATCCAGTTTGTCACTTAATAAAACGGCCCACTCAAACAGATGGCTTTGTTCAAACGGCCCCCGACGCTCTAAAAGCTGGGACCGGATCACCGCCGAGGCAAATCAGACGCAGGAATGCCCACCTCCCTTTGCGGTGGAAACCAAACAGAAGGAAACATATAAATATTGAATTGCACCACTGTTGGTGCGAAACCGTCCGCCTGTGAGAAAAATAAATAAATATGAAGGCTGAAGAAGAAGTGGGAGGTTGGGGGGCGGGGCTGGGGGAACACTCAGCTTCCCTGTTGGAAATTCTGAACATCTGGGCTGAGGTTGTCAAAAGCCACTGCAAAAGAAAAAAAATATAAAAAATAATAATAATACAGAGGGTTCACTTTCAATAAGACTTCATTTTCATCCCTGCTCATTCATTATTTGTTCATTTGTGCATGGATACACAAATCTGGGGCCAATTGGTGTGTGACCATTTGAGGAGAAAACAGTCGAGCAAGAAGTATGAAATTTGGATTTGTTTGTCTTGTTTGTTTTTCCCTCTAACGTCTGAGGGGAGGGGAGGTGGGGGGTGGGGGAAGGGGAAAAAAAAGAAAAGAAAG
Source organism: Aulonocara stuartgranti (assembly GCF_965226115.1). NCBI lineage: Eukaryota > Metazoa > Chordata > Actinopteri > Cichliformes > Cichlidae > Aulonocara > Aulonocara stuartgranti. Next base: position 33,771,900 of record NC_138941.1, read on the forward strand.
AACATAGATAAGCAATTCTAATTGTGCAGGCTTACTCTGTTTGGTAGTCAGTGCAGTCTATTTGCAAAAAGTTAATTATCTGATAGGATAGGCAGTGGCAGCCACTAACACAGAAAGCCATTCGTTCATTCTGTTATCCACTAGGCAATGGAACGATTCATTAAATGGCAGTGCTGCAGCAAAATGGCCAGTAGTTATCATGCTGAGGCTGCACAGACTTGAAAAGATGTAAAAAAAAAAAAAAAAAAAAAAAAAAGATAAACAGTCTTTGACCGTGTCAGATTCTTGTCAATATAATGATGTGTGTGATTCTTCTAATACAGAAATAATAATAATAATTGTAATAATAATACAAAGAAAAGATTTTAAACGATGATTTCATTTGTTGAGGGAAAAGGCTATCCAATCTGAGTTCTAGTTCACTAGCCTCACCCTGATTCCTGCCAAATCACTTAAATAAAATCTGTCTGGTAAAGTGAACAAGGCTAGAAGACCTCACAAAGCAACGCATCATGCAAAGATCTAAAGAAACAGATGAGAAACAAAGTCACTGGCATCTATCAGCCAGGAAACTGTTACAAAGCCATTGCCACAGCTTCGGGACTCCAGTGAATCACTGTGACAGCCACTACACCACAACTTGGAACAGAGGGAAACCTTTCCAGGAGTGGCCGAATTTACTCCAAGAGCACATCGACGAATCATCCAGGAAGTTACAAAGAAATCAGAACAACAGCTAAAGAACTATGGTCAGAGTTTATGATTCAACCATAAGAAAGAAACTGGGCAAAAATGGCCTCCATGGGAGATTTCCAAGGACAAAAACCACTGCTGACCAAAAAGAACATCTTGATGATCCCCGAGACCTTTTGGGAAAAAATATTCTGTGGATTGACAAGACAAAAGTTGAGCTTTTTCAAAGGTTTGTGTCCCGTTACATCTGGCATAAAACTAACACAGCATAAAAACAACAAACATGGTGGTGGTAGTGTGACGGTCAGGGGCTGCTTTGCTGCTTTGGGACCTGGAAGACATGCTGTAATTGACAGAACTAAGAATTCTGCTCTTTGCCAGAAAATCCTGAAAGAGAACGCCCGACCACTATTTCATGCCTTGAAGATCAAGCACAGTTGGGTTATGCAGCAGGACAATGATCCAAAATACACATGTCCGCATCTGAATGGCCACAAAAAAACCCCCAAAATGATGGTTTTGGAGTGGTCTAGTCAGTCTGGACTCAAATCTGATTGAGATGCTTTGGCAAGATCTTAAAAGGCCGAATATATCAAAAACTCTCCAATGTGGCTGAATTACAACAATTCTACAAAGAAAACTGGCCAAAATTCTTTAATAGCAATGTGAAAGACTCATTTCCAGTTATTACAAATGACTGATTGCAGTTCATGCTGCCAACTGTGGCACGACCTGTTATTAGGTTTAGGGGCAATTAGTTTTTGCACATAAGGCCAAATAGATTAGACGACTTTTTTCCCATTCTAAAAAGAAAACTGCATTTTGTATTTTGTCTAATATTAAAATTTGTGATCTGAAACATGTACATGTGACAAATATGAAAATTAGGAAATTAGGAAGAAAACAAATACTAATATATTATTCAATTCCTTTGTGTTTATTGTGTATTTTATATTGTTTCCTATATTGTGTATAGGAAATCAATATATAGGAAATAGGAAATGTATATATATATATGTATTGTGTATAGGAAATCAAATAACTACCATGTTCAGCCGGCTCTAATCGAGGGAGTATTTCACTATTCTTGGGCCTGCCCTATTTCTTTAAAGCATAAACTTCACATAATTGTCTTGCCCTCAACCACAGAGCGGAAAAGCTTGCCTCATATTTGTCTCCGTAGGAGCAGAGATGGATTATGTAGCAAATAATTCCACAGATTCGACATTGTATATTTAAACAGACTCTAATTTTATGGATAAGCAGTGCCAAGCCATTTCCGATGGATGCCAGTTGCCGGGCCATAAGAAGTGACACATTCCCTGCACTGTGTTTTCTTAGGCGCTTACAGGCAAACTAGCTCATGCTCCAGCAATCCTGCATGATGACAACTGGCTTCCTTTCAGCAGCTCAGCTATCCTGCAAATGCTCCTAAGTTCAGCAAACCAGGTTATATTAATAGCAAGCTTTTTAGGAAAATAAACAGACCTTTTATCCTGGTTTCTCCACATCCTCTGTACACCCAACCATCACATTATGCTAGTCTTCACATTCTCATTAAAATAAAATACAAATTCTTAAAAAAAACACACACACACAAAAAAAGAACAAAAAGAAGAAAAAAAATCCAAAATGAGCTCGTCTGAGTACTGTTCTCTGCAACCAGCTGTATTAATGGCTATCCTCACACCAAAATCCTATTACTGGGACAAATGATATAAAGGGGAGGTACCACAAACAGTCACTCAAGGACCAAAGTGACCTTTCATAGGCCACTAATTTTATGCAGCAGTGAAGGAATAGTACTGCATATAAAAGAGAGGAAGAAAATGGTAGTAAGTGGAAGGGTACTGAGATGAAAATCACCTTTTCCTTTATGAAGCCAACAGTGAGTATGATCTGTCAGAAACCAGTGGCATAGCTGTTAGTGACCAGGAATGTAATGACATGTCAATTATGACATATCATGTTTTCTTCCATATGTGAACAGAGTGGAAACTCAACGCATTGCTGTGTTTTGTGCTTATGTAAGTTAAGAAAACCTCCAATAAACCAGAGCCAGATGACTTGGGTTGTCCAGAAGTTTTGGACCCAATGAGAAGATCTCACCAACAGAACAGTGCCACAGAAGCCAGCACTGCTCGGAGCCCGTTCAACCTCAGTGCAGAACCAGTCTGCATGTTTCTTCCAAGACTGGAAGAATAAAATTCCAGCCAATTAAATATTTTGTGGAATTCCTTTTGGTAGCACCACAAAAGGCCAATAACAGCAGCTGTTCCAACTTTGGGCCCATCGCACCAGTGCCAGCTTTTTGGTACTGATGTTTGTTTAGGCGAAAATGTAAGGAAACTATTATTATGTCGATGGAAATGAGTTCTTTCAGGGTTCAAATGAGATTTGGAAATCTTGCGCTTTTACCTGTGAATGTTAGATTCAAACAGGTAATAAACGATAATTGTCTAAAATCTTATAATAGCTTAATTTACTGAGTGAGGTTTATAGTACAACTGGCTCATTTCGGCTCATTTTTCATAAAGATATCAGTTACTAACTACGTCAAAGTTTTGTATCTGATCTGCTGCATTTCATTTCATATCCGTATATATGAAAATGCCACGGGATTGTCCAAAAGAATCATCATTTGTAATTAGTTTGCCTTACATTAACTTAGCAACATACCCGATAGCAGGATAACACATTAGCTGTGTCTTAGTGGATTGTTTCTGTCAGCTACACATTATTAATATGTCGCCAACTAAACTGCATGCAGTAAATCTAAGATGAAGTCTTTGAATTCTTAATTGCGAACCCCTGAAGAAAACAGTTGAGCTTGTATGAGTGTGTGTGTGTGTGCGTCTGTGTGTGGCAAAGTCTTTGAAGAGCTACAGATGGGAAACAAATGAGGGCGGGTGGTATCAGGGTCAGTCTGGCGAATGGGGGTTTTTGACTTGGAAGCAAACAGTGCAATGTCACCCCAGGAGCAAAAAAACACCAACCCTCAGGGGGCGTAATTAAAATAATCCAGTAAAATTAAGTGCTTCAGATCATTTTGGAAAGACTCTTCCTTGATGTGTGCGCGTGTGGATGTGACGAAGATTCATGGGGAGGTGTAAAGAGTATATGTGTGTGTGTCCATGTGTCTGTTTACACTGACTGTGCGCTACTAGAGTCTCTGCTTTTAGAGTATTTGTATTTATCATAATCATAAGCCCGCTGCCACACATATCTGTGCAACGTGCCGCAACATCGCACTTCTGCTTCCATAATGTTTTGCTTTTATTTTTGTCCAAACTTTGAAACTAGTCTCAGGTTTCCATTGAACTGCTTGCATTTTGCGATTACCCCCCAAATAATTGCTTTAACCTTGGAAATATTTGCATCACTTTAAAGTTAAAATGAACACGATCAAAGTGATGAAATTACACAACCAATCACTTTTTTTAAATGAAAGAATGGAGACAAACAATATAAAAGAACAGCTTTTTCTGAGTTGGCCTATATTATAGCCTTTCATATTTGTTTTGATTTAATGGAATATTCTGCGGTGAAGGGATATGAAAAATCTGGAGTCGATTGCTGATGATTTGAAGCCTCCGCAGGGCATGAGACTATTGGGGGCCGGAGATGTGGCCTCTGGACTGATGGAGTTGGTTACCCTTCCCTTCTTAGTCCTTTTCACCCTTCGCCAAACTGAGCTTCAGTTGACAGAGTGAGAGAGTACACAAAGGCGCCACCCTCAAGTGCAAATGTTTGCTGGCAGTAATGGGCTTTAGTCCACTAGGCGAGTAAATGTGGGAGTTTTTTTTAATGTGTGCTTTAAGTGTATGTACATAAGTGTGTGAACAGAAATACTGTACAGACCACGTTTATTTGTGCATCCAGACATAAGTGCATACTTGTGTATTTTTCACAATACAGCTGAAGTGTTTACACCCGTTCTAAGTTAACAATTGGAGTACTTCCTTGTACCCTCGGTCTATTTGTATAATAGCAGCAGACATTCAAGCAAAAAACATCCTTTTTGCAAGGATGGAAAGGTACCACCTTAAAATCAGTACAAACAGGACCGAGACAGTAATCAGGAGACCATGCCCCTAAAATGATGCCATGGACTGTGCCCTACTTGGACAATCTTTTTCTGAAAAACAGATGGGCAAGTGCCTCCAACTCGTCACAAGGGTTATCAAATGAAGCCAGGGCTTCTTTGAAAGCTCAGACTGTGCATAAGAAAACAAACAAACTGAAAAAAAACTTATTCTTTGGCACAAAACTGCAAGACTAACTTTGATAAAGATCATTAAAAAGAGCCCTGATGAATATTGTGGGGACATTCTTTGATCGCACGATGCCAACATGAATTTGTTCGGCTCAGATGAGGCCCAGTGTATCTGGCACGAACGTTAGCCAGGACTACCACAGTGAATACATAATCCCAACAGTGGAAGTGTGATGCAATGAGCAGGGGCACAACCAAGGGGGGGCCAGGGGGGGAACTGGCCACCGCTAAAATTTACTCTCTTTTTACCTATATTTGACAGCAGCGTAATAAAACTGGAAATTTTGTTTTTGTTGTGTCACCCTAATATTTATAGTGGCCCCCCTAGGCAAAACTTCTGGAGGCTCCCCTGTCAATGAGGTTGCATGAGTACAAAAAAAGGTGTCGGGGGATAAAACCAAAAGACAACAGCACGAATCCCAGTGAACACACCAAGGTAATGCTTGACAAGATGACTCAAGTTTCCCAAAGCCTGGCAGAAAAGGAATATTCCAGAAAATAATGATCCAAAACAGACTGCCAAAAATTATGAGAGTTTCTAAAGAGGGGAAAAAAGTAGAAACTATGACCAGGCCAAGTGTGTTGCCTGACTTGAATCAAACTAAAGACATTTGTTATACTTGTATCCTCCACACTGGGATGTTTTTGCCATAAAAGTTCATATCTGGAACTTTAAATATATTCAAATGTGATAAATAATGTTTGAATACCAGGATCGAAATGTGCTTTGGCTGTTTCTGCCAGATTCCATTGTGGATAAAGTTTTATCCAAGTTTCAAATCTGCTATTAATTTGTTTTTCACTCTTATCTGAATCATTCTAACAGCGCAAGTGGGTATCGACTGGAGTTATTTTATTGTGGAGCAGTGAAACCGCCAAGGAGCGAGAGATAAAGTTAAAAGCCGGTGGCATTGTCACAAAATGCCACGAGGTACTATGATCCCCGGTAAGTAATGACTTCATTTGTCTTCTCACATTGATTAAAGGATAAATAGTAAGCCTACAAATTGACTTGGCGTGAACATCGTGAATACTCCAGGAAATCTAGTGCACTTGAAGGTTTAAAGTGTGAGACTTGTCAAAGATAGGACTGAACTGATGGGGAGGTAGTCGGTCACGTCAAACAAGGGTCCTTGACAATGGTGTGAAATGGGAGTTATCCAACGCATCGCACGGATACGATTCAAGTGTAAGATCTCATAAGGATGTAAAGTATCTGCAATTAATAGTCAAAGTCGCAAACTGCATCCATAATTGTCGGGACTAGCGTAGCTTTCTGCATATGAATAAAACTCGGATGTGGCTTGCAAATGAGTCTCCCTTAACACTTGTGTATCTAAAAAGTACTGACATCACTTCAGCACGCATCTCATTGAATGAGATATCAGCGCTAATGCAGTTTTATCCACTCATTCATCCCTGTATGAGAGGCTTTTTCCTTCCATTCCTCTCTCATGCTCACTTTTTCCCCCCCATCCATTTTTATAGTAATCATCATACATTAGTATAGATGGCTTTAAGAATAAACGAATCCGATGTAATGTAGTGTATTCACCAGTGAGAAACCATCCGGAAAGTTAATACAGTAGAGAAAATGCAGCATTATAAGGAGAAAAAAGAAAAAGAAAAACAGGTCTGCGATGAATGTTGTTTGCCTTTAAAGGAGGCCTAAAACCTACGTTTGTGTAATGTACCGGTAAATAGCAGAAGAATTATGTTTATAGCAGAGTTCTCCTTGTGTTTTTGGAATGGATATTTTCACTCTGCAGCATGTGAGGCGAGTGCGCCGCCATTAATCATTCCACAGGTGCGGCAGCACTGTCAGAAGCCATACGTCCCTTTGCCTTTCCAACCTGGGTGGAAAGTGGAATGGAAAGGAAAAAGGAGGGAAGGAGGGTTGGTGGCTGGAGGTGGAGGGTGAACACATCCCTAAAAACAATTTCACTTCCTCTTCTTCCTCTGCACTGGATTTGTCAGTGAGGGGGGTTCGAAGTCCAGATTAATTAGATCCATTTTGTGGTCCATCTTTGTTTTTGGTTTTTTTTGCTTTGCTTTGTTTTTTTCCCGCCACTTCCATGACTCTTTTCTTTTCTTTGTCTTGCCTACAGTCCTTACTGCCATCCCAGCGCCATTTATCACGTTGCCATCTCGACAGTGCCTTCCCCCTTCCTTGCTGGGAAGCCATTAGAGCATCTCTGCATCGTGGCGGCCAGATTGCATTCCGGTCCCCACTCGCGACATTTATCATCTTTTGTCCTAAGTTTTTATCTGCCCCTGCCCTGTGTGAAGCCCTATCTGCAATGCCCACTATAATGAAACACTGGGAGGTGAGGCTCAAGTAAATAACCTAATTAAACCTAGCAAACAGGGACAAAGGGGGGGGGGAAATTCACAAAAGGCCTTTGTGAGAATGCCAGAGGAGGAACACTCACAGATGGCAGCGAGGAAGTCGAAGCAGCGATGTGGCACGCGGCCCATACCACCTTCTCATCTCAGTATTTATAGTACTCCTACTGGTGCTGTTGTTTGTCCAAAGATGTCCTCTTTACGTGATTTGGATCAACGCAGAATGACAGTTTATATTTAGACCGGCGATACGCTGATTACTTGTCAGGAATCGGGTTTGTAAGACAAGAAATGTTCCTGTAAAGCAAGGGGATATATCTGTGATAAGGACCCAAAGCACTGAGTAATGGGTCCTAAGAGAAAATCTATCCTCCCTTCTCACTCGCTTTCACTCCTCTCTCTGAGTCTTAGGCAAAAAGTCGAGCCAGCTCTGATTGGTCTCATTAGGGACAAAACGAGGAATACTAATCATCAAAATTATCGACGGCACCCTTGCAAACAGTATCGAGTCAATGCAGTAAAATGTCAGGAGGGCATTAGTGGACAATTATTAATCCATATCAAGCTGGGGTGGACAATTTAATTATCACCTAATCAATATTTCCAGATCTTGTACAGATGTAGAGCAGTGACTCGATGGATAGATCTGCCTTTTGAGAAGCCCTTTATTGGATTAAAAAAAAAAAGGCAGCTGGGAACAGTAGTAGGGTGGCAGTAAACAAGAAAGTGCTTCTCTGCATGGCTGACCCAGGGCACACACTACAGCTTCTTCCGGTGATGAGCACCAGCTCCACTGCACATGGATACTTTAGGGAAAATTCAGCTTGTTTTTTCTGGGCACACACAGACACCTTGGATGCTTTTGTTGGTTTTGTGCTCATAATTTGACCCATGCGTTTTTCTTTTTGGTCTAATCTTGTTATCTCAAGCAACCTTGACCAAAGACGAGGCTCCGTTTGTGTTTATTGGAGCCTCTAACTTTATCATAACCTCGCAAAGCTCAGAAAGCCACAGCAGCGGTGTGCTGACTGCATTTCCTTTTTTCTTTTTTTTTAACAATCCCCAGCCCCGTGTCATTATTTGTGCAGCTCTTACTAGTAATTTGTTGCCATATTGTGTCATTGCCAGTAATGTTGCTTACTTTCTGCTGGTACTCTCTGTTTTCTCAGTGCAGCCTGAATAATTACTCTCATTGTACCTGAAACAAACTATCTCAAATATTGTCAGTCAAGGCTTTTGTGGGAGTGATGAGACAAAATGAATGCTGTGTAACAGGCCCTCGTGGATTTCAAAGACACTGCACAATGAGCCACGGCAAAACAAAAGTGGCTGTCTTCTATGAGATAGCAGTCATCTGAGATAAGAATACCCTCCCGTGGTTTGGTTTTGCTTTTTTTTTTTGTTTGCTATTATTGTAACTCTCCGTCTCCATCCCCCCGAATCACTTCAGCCACTACACAGCCTACTGATTACTACAAAGTCGCCTGGACCTTTGTTATTTTCACTATTTACTGCCTTACTGTGTGTTGCCATGGATTATTATTTTGGCGTAAGGCTGCATTTTCAGAGCACTCTTTCCCCCCCCCTCACATTATAAACCTGCAGTACTCTTATCTTTTTCCTGTAATGCTTCAGCGTCTGTCCGCTATAATGCCACAAGCCGAGAGGACCGCGAGCCAAAGTGCTTCTCTTTGTGCAAATGCTGTAAATAAAAACTCTCTTGGTTCACACAGTGTTGACTCTGAGCTCCGATGGAAGTTGGCTGGAAGTTAAATGCGGTGGCGCATACTTTCAAGATAAAAGTCAACTTTTTTTTTCTTTGCTTTTCATTGTGTATGACAAGAGACTTGAAATGAGATCAAAATGTGACATTCAATCCTAACTGCAATATCTTTAATCTGTTTACCTTTGACTTTCATTACCAAATTTCAGATCCTTAGAAAAAAACGGGGAAAAAAGAGTCGAGATCATTTCATAAGATGCCGAGAACCTAATCATATCGGCGGGATTAGAGTTGTAGGCTCCAGGATTACTTTTTGAAAATTATCTCTGAGCTTTGTAAAAGAAAAAAAAACCTCACTAAGCAGTGAAGAACTATAAAAGAAATCCCTGTAACTTGTATTAGCCTCCCCTTCACTTCAGTCCTATCACCTCATCTGGTTCAAATGCCTTTAAAAGTCAATCCATCCATTCTTTTAGTTAATCGTCAACTAAGCTCTTTTCTCTCCCGTAGCTTTATTTTCTGTCGCCCAACTTGTAATCTCTCAGCATCCGTGGTATTTTGACATTAGCACACTGTACAAGCAGCACATTGATGTGGCAGGCATGGGTCAGCATGGATTTTGCACACCATCTGATCTATAATGCACCACAAGTACTGCCCATCTCTTGGTTCCATTAGGTGTCTAACATGCATGTGTGGAGAACATGCTTCTTTTATATACACGTATGCCACAGAGACAGTGAATATGTGTAATTCAACCCTGCACAGCAGCTACTTTTACCATCTTATGCTTTAGGAATGGGTGCTAGGATTGTGGAATGTGTTGCGAGCCAACAAGCTACCATTCCCTGCACACTGTTTGCACAAAGATTACACCTGTTAGGGATTATTTTCACTTTAAAACAGACAAAACAGGTGAGCCAATGGATTCAAATGAAGCAATCACAGGAAGACCACCTTGCAGCCTCAAAATGAACAAACAGGTGAGGGTAACAGATGCTATTAAATGATCAAGAAACATCTGTGACTACAGTATATACAGGTTGGACGGGTGGTGATTAAGGCTTTGTTTTACAGACAGACAATGCCTGCCTCGAGTCGTAGTCATGAGAATCTCCCCCTATGTCTGTGTACAAGTCTGATATCTCACTCAATGTAGCAAAACCACCATGCTGTGCTATTTAGCGTTTGGGTTTTCCATATTAATTATTTACCAAGTTGAATACTCAAAGAGACAAACCACTAAATTAGCTAAATAAAATCCCAAAAAATCTCACTGAAGAAAAAAAAAAATCAATCTTGGCCAACAGGGACCAAACCCCAGGGAGTGTTTTCAATCATCTGACTATATTTACTATATGACTATTCACATAGCCAGATGCAAACCTTCATAGTATGTGCAAAACATTGCAGTAGTTACAAAAATAGGGAAAATTAAATTCTTTTCAGTATTTAATTTCTGGCTTTTCATGCAAAGACTCTCTTAAATTTTCTATTTAACTGGTTCATTCTGTGGCACTTTGCTACCTGCTAACTCATTAGCGTCTCATGTCCTCATTTGCCAGATACACAAATAAGAATTTGATGGTAAAACTAAAGCCTATTGTTCTTGAATGTTTCTCCTTAAATCCCAGCAATGAGAGGGAAAGCACACGCAATTAAATTGTGCCATTTAATGAAAGGCGACAACAGATCGTGCACCGTGTGCAATTTCTGTCCCACCCGGTCACGGGCAGGGAGAAAGGTGAAGGGGTGTAAGGGGATCGTTGCGAGGCGCTCTGATCATGTATTTTTCTGCGCTCTGAGAGGCGGGAAAATCTTATTTGGAAAGTGTACTTAATGAAATCCATGTAGGCACAAATCCTGACATCACAGAGCACACTCTGTGCCGTCTTGTACCGACTATCAAGACGCAGGGAAAAGATAAAAGTGCAGGAATGACTGTTTAAGGAAGGAGCGAATGAGGTTGAATTTAGGAGGACTAAAGCAGTCCACCATGTTTTGATGAAATATTCCGGACTGCTTGTTTACCTTAATGGGGCTTGTAAAAGCTAACAAGGTCCCGCCTTTTGACTCAGGATTCCACGGTCATTCCAGCCTCTTTGTTGTACATTAATTATCTGCACTTAACTTGAAATATCCTTCATCGTGACTCAAGTGATGGGGGTGATTGGGGGTAATTAATTAGCTGATGAGAGGGTGATGAATGACATGAAAGATGGCACCAGGGGAGTATTAAAACTAAAGGGAAACAGACTGGTTATGGATGCTATGATGAATGCTGTCTAAACACTGCATAAATGTCCAGGGACCCGTCTGTAATTGTGTGTGTGTGTGTGTGTGTGTGTGTGTGTGTGAATACATATGATGTGATGGGCAGTTAGAGTGCTCCACCATTAGAAACAAGAGCTTGGCTCAGGCTCAACTTGAAAAGCCTATGGGTCTTGCTGTGGCGTGAGAGCATTTTCACCTCTCAATGGAGGCTTTCACTCTCATTTGCCATAACTAATAAACCACACTAAAGCAGTGTGTCACAATAAATCTCAGCTCCTCAAATGGCATGACTCATTTGCCGGTGCAGAGGAGCCAAAGAGGGAGAGAGAGAGAGTGTGTAAGGCGCAGGGCGTGTGAGCCGGTGTGCGCGAGAGTGAGTTAATGAGTGAGCGGGCGCGCAAACAAGAGAGAGGGCGGAGTGACAGGAAAGACTGACAGATGTAGTGTGTTTGAGAGGGTATTAGGTGAGAAAGATGGCTCTCCTAAGACGGACTTTGAGCACTCACTCCATCACAGCGCTGAATGTAAATCAGCTGTGACAGGAGGAGCTCGGGGCATAAAGATTTCCCAATCTGCATCACGCTTTGGCGAGTGCTGTAGGTAAGAAGGTTGGGATGTAAGCTTTTTGGCTAGGACTGAGAGATCGCCCGGAGGCGCTTCATGGAGATGAATGGTTTAGACCATTAACCCCACTGCAGAATCCCAACACCCCCCCAAGGCACACAAATGTGCTGCACTGAGATCAGTGCAACGTGTCGCACTTTTAGGACCCCCCAGTGTGAGACCAAAGCGCCAGCCTAGGGCCGGGTGTTACCCCCCCCCCCCCCCGCGTGCACACACGCGCCCAAACCGCACGCAGTTCTGAAGTGGGGAATTCAAAAGTGATTGCTACCCTCACAAGTCAGGGATGGGAGGGTTTCAACAAACAAATTAGTGAATTTAGCAACATTTATTTCCATTTTTCATGTGTAGTGGTTAACACAGTCGCAGGAACAAACAAAAGATCCCCAATTAAAGGGCAGAAGGATAGGCCCAGCCTAAGAAGGTCACAAGCTAGTGTACTCCTAGTGCTCATCCCAAGCCTGGATAAATGGGATGGTTGGGTCAGGAAGGGCATCCAGTATAAAAGCTGTGCCAAATCAAATATGCAGATCCATCTGCTGTTACTACCGCTTGGGAATTAAGTGAGCAACCAAACAAAAGTGCAGATTTTATCTTCAGAGATATTTTCAACAATTTACTGAATGACATGTAAATCCTGTCTCTGCAGCACAGTCATACTGTACACCACCGATTTCTGCGTACTGCTTATGACGTACAAATTAAACACTAGATTTTGGATGAGTTTGGTTGTGAATGATGCATACTTTTGTTTATGTAAATCGCAAAGTTTTGGTAATCATCAAATTATCATCACTGGCCTGATTTGCTAGCGCAAAATTGATGAACAAGTCATGAATGTGGAGCAGATGAAGGAACATTTTAGCCAAATGTACTGCACTAAGTAAACATGTATCCAGAAAAGTGCTCATTTCCAGCTTCATGATTATTTTAATTCTTGGACTCTGTAAGAGGAGTTTTGCACGACTCAAAGTTCAAAAATAATGATCTCACACTGGGCTTTGGTGCACCCCAGAATGATTATAGTTTTGTGTTGTCTAATTAGTTGCCTTTTTTATTTATTTAAAAAAAATTTTGAGGTTTTGTTGTTTGTTCAGTTCACTTTAGTTTCAGTTCATTTTTCCAGGGTAGTTAATTTCCATTTAGTTGTCAATGTTTGACAAAGTTTACTTCTAGTTTAGTTCTGAATAAGTTTTAATCATTATAAAATTGAGTCTTATTAGGGGTCAATTTAAAAAGTTCAAAACAGGTGCCAATTTTTTGACAGCACCTAACCCACAATCATGTGGAGACCCAGTCTGGTTTATTTTAGCTTATTCAATTCCATCTTATTTCATTTATACAGCACCACATCACAACAACAGTCACCTTAAAGTGCTTTATATTGTAACCCTTCAATAACATAGAGAAAACTCTAACAATCAGACAAACCTTTATGATCAGGCACTTGGCGACAGTGGGAAGGAAAAACTTCCTTTTAACAGGAAGAGACCTCTGGCAGAACCTTGGTAAGGGGGCAGACAATCTTAAGATAAGAAGATTTAAGATAAGGCTTAAAACTTTCCTTTTTGCTAAAGCATATAGTTAGGGCTGGATCAGGTGACCCTGAATCCTCCCTTAGTTATGCTGCAATAGGTGTAGGCTGCTGGTGGATTCCCATGATGCATTGAGTTTTTCCTTTTCAGCACCTTTCTCACTCAACATGTGTTAATAGACCTCTCTGCACTGAATCATACTTGTTATTAACCTCTGTCTCTCTTCCACAGCATGCCTTTTATCCTGTCCTCCTTCTCTCACCCCAACCGGTCGCAGCAGATGGCCCCGCCCCTCCCTGAGCCTGGTTCTGCAGGAGGTTTCTTCCTGTTAAAAGGGAGTTTTTCCTTCCCACTGTCACCAAAGTGCTTGCTCATAGGGGGTCATATGATTGTTGTGTTTTTCTCTGTATGTATTATTGTAGGGTCTACCTTAAAATATAAAACGCCTTGGCGCTGTATCACTAAAATCAAATTGAATCTGCTGTGACCGGTTAGGAGTGAAGAGAGGGAGACAGGACAAAATATGCACTGTTGATCATTTCACGTCATTACGTTCTTTTTATTTTCATTTTTGAAGCCTAGTTTTTATTGTCACTTCAAGACTAACATGAAAATAAGTCTCAGTATTATAACCTTCGTGCCGCCCCCACAGTTCAAGCAGCTGTTTTAGCCTCCTGTTCCAGCTCTTTAACTTTCATCTTATCAACAGCCTCTTGCAAACAAAAGATTTGAACAGCCTGTGGTTGGGGGCAGAGCTGTGTGCTCAGATGACCACATAAAGGACATCTCTCTCTATTAACAAGTCAATCTAAAGTTGGGAGATAAATCAGGTAGCATATGGGGAGCAGACAAACTCCAGCATGTTTTGGGAACATTATGACTCAAATCCACATGGAACCATTTTCACTTCTCTTTTCTACTTAAAAGACTTGAGTATGATTTTCTGTACTGTGAGTATAAAAGCATCTTTAGTAAGATTGCTGTGCAGACACAGAGGTTTTGTTCTCTCCCCTTCACCTGCACACTGCAGTAAAACATCATCTGGTCTGTGAGCGCTCGTGTATTTCAGACTTGACTAGCCGAGTAATCCCATCGCCACAGCTACGGCATCAATCCATTAATTGCACTGTCACTGTGGCAATGTCATGAAACACCTGCATTGTTATACAGTTCACTGGCACAGTGTGTGAAGGGTGATCAGATTTTAGTACGTGCGCCAGCAAAGCCCGAATCGTGCCAAGCGTAAGCCCGGCAGATGCAGAACAGCTGGCATTGTGTTCGTCTCACTGGCTGATCCCGGCTTCAAAGACGTGCTACGAGGTCCTCTTTCAATGAGAGTGTGTGCGCATGAGGGAGAGAAAGGGAGAGCAATTGTGTAAGAATCAAAACAAAACAAAAAAAAACTAGCATGACACACCGTGTTAACGTGGCCCTCTATTGTTTTGCTGACACCATAAACGCTCAACGGACAGATAAGGAGGCGCCAGGTTGACTGAAATCCATACCATTTCACAGTACGACAGACCCTGTCGTTTCATGGCGAGGGATTCAAATCTATGGAATTAGAAAAAGGGATTTGTGGAGTTTGTTGATTGCCACTCCAATGGATTTACAATTTGGATTAAGGTGCTTTTGTTCTGTCAATATTCCCACTCTGAGACGTGAATGGTACAGCATGCTTAATTTGCACCACCACTTTTTAGTCGGTTATTTCTTGAAGAAATAAGTGCACTCAGATGTGGCGTTACTAACCGTGGGGGCTAGCCTTTAATTACCTTCATCGGAGCCTGTACAACATCTCCATATAGCTTGTGATTATCTGCTTTTCTTGAGAGTGGGAGGGTCAGGGGTGTGATGAAAATTGCTTGGCTTTTGTGCGATTTTGTGGTCTAAGTGCGAGGCGAAATGACTGCGATCCATAGATGAGGCTAATGGCCTTAAATAATACACTTGGGCAAAGTTGCCGGAGAACTCGGCATCCATGGAGTTAATAATGGGCCTGATACAACCTTTACACATAATTGCACAGCACATTGTTGACATGGAGTTGGTACAGGCCTTTACAGCCAAAGAAAATGATAATGACTTCTTACTCGTTCAGTTCAACCTGCAAGCGAGCATCTTGCATTGCACCGATAACATTGTTTTATCTCAGATTCCCAGCCTTGTCACAAGGTCTTCATCCAAACAACTAGATGGTAATTAAATGCTGGCACTCTCAGCCGAAGGTGTTCTCACCGCATTTATTTGAAGTGTGAACATGATGCATGCTCTCCCCTTGTAGATATCGACGCTAGTTTTTAAGGATGTGCTGCGCTAAGATACGTTTTGAAATGAACGAGTGGAGCCAACAATGAGATTTCCACATGAGCAGCGTCCGGCAGAATGATGAACGAGGTGGTAGACTTGAAGAATTACAGTGATTTAAAGTTGGATCAAAACCCCCTCTGAGAGTACGGTTCTCCTCTTGCTTTGATGTCATTTCGTGTGGCTACACAAACATGTAACCTCGGCGCGCGCTTATTTGTGTGCCTAATTCCGCGTGTGCACCGCAGCGTGTAGGCTGCAGCTCTTAAAGAGTGCGTACTGTGCATTCACGTGTGTGCGTGCGCGCCCGGTTCCGTGGGTACGGGCGTAAAAGCGAACGGAATAGACTCAATTTAAATCAAATTAGCATGTAGGCAAATTAAGCAGACGGATTTAATTTGAGCTGTTGTAAAAATGCTAATTTCAGTACAGCCCGCAAGCTTATATGCAAATACAATACTATTTTACAATAATTCATATTAGGCAAGGCATGCATAAAACACACATTACATCCTAACGTCATCTGGGGAATTGAGTATCATTAGCTTTTGTACTCCTAACAAGGTGAAGCTTTTTAGCTGGTATGTGGGGCGAGCGTATGCATTAGAACTTCTCCACTTATCTGTGTGCATCGCTGCTGCTGCTGCAGCTTTATTCACAACACTGTAACGCTCATAGGAATGACAGTGTGTCTTTGCGTGTGTGCATAATTTGTTATAACTCGTCCAGCAGGCATGCCTCAAATTTTTTCGCATTCTGTTGCTGCATTACTACTAAACAGATGACACTTATACTCTCCTCTGCTGTCACAGTAGATACTGCTGGGTCATAACTTGCTTCTGCATTTAGTTGACTTATGGGGAAAGGACAGAATCTACTAGCATAGAAACATGGCTGCCTTTAGATGTTGTTGTATTTAATTCTGCCCTTAGCCGCCGCCCCCCATCAACTCTACTATGGCTTGCTTTTTTCACACTGCTGCAGCTCAGAAGAAGCACCACATCAATAGATGATGTGCTGTTTTCCTCCCATGTGGTTCACCTTTGATTGCAGGCTCCAAAGGTTTGCACATACATTAAGGTGTCTGTGGATGTTGTTAGCGCTTGGGTGGGCATGTTGCTCCATACTCGTGCGCGTGAGCGAGATGAAGTTTGGGTGTTAACATCTTAATGTGTAAAGAGGACGGAGCCTTGTCGATACTCGTTTGACGTGTTAAAGAGAATTGGGCTGGCTCGCTGTGACTCACCACGCCATCCACCAGCAATGAGGGCAATCAATTAAAACACTATTAGGCCAAGGGTTTGACATGGTCCAACACAGCATGGGCTAGAAAGTGTGTGAGTTGGGTTTCTCTACAGACGTAACTGAGCAAATTTGCAGCTGAAAGACCAGCTGATTTTTTACCTCCACCAGGGAGGTTATGCTTTTGTGGTAGCGTTCAGTTGTCTTGTCTTTCTACCGGTCTTTAAACACGACAGCTTGAAAGGTTCTAAATGAATTCTGGCGTCCATTAAAATGTGGCTCATATTCACCAAGGACTTTAAGTTCAACCTATTGATTTATTGGCTGAAAATGAACAAAAAGCCTGATAAATCAGAACCTATGAATCGTGCAAGTGTGCTTGTCAACACATAGAAAGTAGTGTGTAAAAATGTAAAATATGATGTCACACTTCATGAACATTGATAGACTGATCTGAAGGTCACAGAAATAACAGTAATCTGTACATAACATATCAGCATATATGGAGTGATATATGGGGATTCTAAAAAGATGTTACTTTGAACCTTTGACCTCGTCTCCAAGATCAGATGAGATCAAACTTTCATAAAATGTTTATATAGTTAGTTCGCATCCAAAATCATGTCACATTTGACCTCTGACCTCACTTTTACATTTCACAATCCACCTTTCGTTCAAGTTGACCCAAAAATGTATAAGTAAATATTGTCAACAGAAAGAGGCTGAGCTGCCTAGTTAGTAAGAACACTACTGTACACTAATACTAAATAATAAGCTCCAATTATGCACAAATCAATCCCTATTATCCTAAACCAACTCCCACATACTGTTATTAAAAGTGCAATCAAAGTAAACATCTGTTATGCTACCCTTATCAGATTTTTACCGCACTACAATCTTAAAAATACATTTAAAAAGAACAAATAAAACTAAATGAATATATAAAATATAATGCTGTTTCCCTTAAAGTAAATAGAGAGTGAGCTGTCTTGGGGAGACAACTAGGTTTTTGATGTCAGTGATGTGTGCTCATTGAGAAAAGAAAGATACAGTAAATTAGTTCGCAATATACACATCTGTAGCTGAATCAGTTTAATGATTAAGCTACATATTATTAAGCAGCCTGCTCTAAAAATACAGTAAAATATCACTCTTTGTCATCACAGCTGAGTTTTGAAACTGTTGTATATTACGATATGATTATAACATTATTACAGCAGTATGTTGTTACAATTACAGCACTATATTATTGTCTATTTCTGTTGTATATTGTGTTGTACATTATTTTTGTTGCATGAATGCCAGCCTTACCAGCATTGAACTGTTATCTAATAGTTTGACGCTGCCAAATTCTTCCTCTCTGTAATCTAAGTTATATTGCAGGTTGACTTGATTTTTCTGTGGCCCAGTAGCAAAATCAAGCCCCACACCTTGTGGAGACACGATCCAGTCCAAACCTGGTTTGGTTTTGCTTCATATCTGTGTTGGGCTCATGCAGCAAAAGCTCTATCGAGTTAAAGGAGACCCGAGTTATTTAGTTCTGGTGCCCACACCAAAGTTTTCGCTTTAACTTCATCCCTGCGCAGGTGGAGCTGTTTAATGCTTTAGGCTGTCCTCTCATCTCCAGTGAGTCCTGTTTGTATTACTGCTCAGTAAAAGACAGAGAAATTGTTTGTTGCCTCTCTCGCACTTTGTCCCCCCTTGGCTCGCTGGGGACAATTATGTCCCCCGCTCCTCCCCCCTTCGAGCTATTGCCGAAGCCCAATTTGCTACACAAATTAAACGGGAGGCATTTGAAGAGCAAGGGGAACAAGGTGAAGGAGAAAACAACAGAGAGCAACAGAGAGAAGGCCAAAGACACACAACAGCAGACCGAACAGACCTGCACAGAGATAAGGAAATACCCTTTTATATTTATTAAGAGAAGTGCATGTTTACTAGGAGTCCTTACTGTTAATTTTCTTAAAGAGTGCCCAACATGTGAGGTAGGACTGGCTCTAAGGCTCGTGCCATCTGTTGAACAGGCAGACTCAGCCATTTTCTGCACTCGTGTGTCTCATATCCTCCACCAGGTCCACAGCCTGAGGCTAGCTCACATCCAAATGGATCCAGAGCAGCAACAGTAGGGTTTTGGTGCTGAGGGGTTAGTCTGGAACAGACTAAACTGATGTGCACTGAGGTTCTCAGTGCACAGCACACATGCAGGGAGAGCCTTTGAGTGTCAGGGCTGGGCATGCACAAGCATCGGCACAGTGGAGGAAATTAAGGAGCTTCCGAGTCGCTGGAAGGGGCTATTGCACGGCTTCCAAACAACAAGGGAAGAAGGTGGGGAAAAGACAAAGACGCTGGCGGGGGAAACAAAAAACAGAAAGGAAGAAAAAAACAATACAACATCAGAAAGAAAAAGCCAAAGTAAGAACTGAGGAGAAAATTGGCAAGAGAGCGATTAGGAAGAAAAACAATAGAAAGAAGCCGGGGAAAGAAAAGGAGCAAACACGTGCATGTGGGAGATCAGGTGGCGCAGGAACAGAAAGGAGCAAATATAAATCCCAGAGCTAAAATGTACTGCCTGAAGTGGCTCTGCTTATGAGCAGCCATGTTTTCGCACACCTCGGCAGCAGACACAACAAGCACCGCGTCTCCGTGACCTCCCTCACTCCCACACACCCCTTCAGTCATTAGCAGACAGGCGCTGTGGCTACCTCGTGATAAGTGTGTGTGTTTTGGCTTTGAAATGATGACCCCGCACAGCTGTTAAAGTAGGGTACGGGGGTAGCCGCAGCTGCTAACAACCACACAGCCAAATGAAGGGAATTAATCGGGGGGTGGGGGTGGGTTGCAGGGGAATGGCGAGCACTGAGGCGTCAAGATTTGGAATGTCTGGAAGTTTCACCGAGGCAGTTGTCTGAGGTTGTCTGAGCAAATGTTATGTGAATTCACACTACGCCGAGGAAGATGGGAGTTTGTGAAAAGATGGCTTCCGAAGAGCCCGCTCAATGGTAACGTTTATCGACCGTTAATGCCATTTTGGGAAGGTCCCATAATTAAATTGTGTCAATAAATCCCGGAGCTGCACATAAAACCGGGGAATAAACGGAGAAGACGTTTTCAACTGTTTGCCTCTTCCCTGCTGAGAGACATATGTGGCTTGGGGGTAAGGGGGGGGGTTGGGCACAGAATAGAAAAATAAAACACAGTGGAGCGGATTGCAGGGAACATTTCTCAAGCACAAAGTTGAAAATTTCGCCCATCAATTCCACTTTGCGTTGGCTCTGTTGTCTGTGACCTTGGGTGAACGAGCCCTTCGTTCTGAGATATTCAGCTGAACTGAGGGGATTTCAGGCAGTGCAAAGGGAGCAATAAAATTTTTTATTCATCTCACTGTGACTCCAGTAGCTAATGATTCATGGATCTTAGTGTAAAAAAAAAAAAAAAAAAGTGGTGGGGGATGATGTGGGGGAGGGGGAGGTGGTCTTTTGGTGTAGGACCAGAGCTCAATGAGGTTTGAAAACGGTTGTCACACATCAATGGGCAGGTGTCTGATGTCAAGTAACTCAATTCCAAAGATTTCTCATTGCTAGATTCTTGGCTGAGGCGTGAGCGTTTCTGGTTTTTACTGCAGAAAGAAGTAGCTGGAAAATAAGGAGTTGAGATGAAGAGACTGATCATTGTGGACTAAAGGTGTGTGTGTAAAGGAGGCATAGACACAGTGGGAACAGTAAAATAGGACTGATGGAAGAGGGCCTGTTTTCTCATCACTGACTGGGATCACTTTTTAAATATGTTTCAGGAAATAAATAATAACACATTATTAGACAAACAGTGTCTCTTACCCACAGGCCTGTGAAGTTTTTACAAACGCAGTACAGGAAGTATTTCTGCGCATGATGATGTTTAAACAAAAATGAAAGAGATGACTCAAAAAACAGTCCCCATCCCATAACCAGCGGGACACCACACTCGAGGCCCGTGGGGAAAGCGGACGGTGTACTTACTTTGAGCGTCGGCGAGGTGGAGGAGCAGACCCAGGACGAGCAGCAGCGGCAGCAGCAGCGTGGGTCTGGCTCTGCGCATGGTGGGACAGCTTGGCACCAGCATGCTTTGGCAGCCTCGGTGGCACTGGCTCACAGAGCCCTGTGAGTCAGTCTGGTCTGATTTCTCAGATGCAGGGTATTCACAGCCTATGCGAGGCAAGGAGGGAAAGGAAGAGGGAGAAGGAAGGAGGGGATGAGGAGGGGGGAAAAAAAGGAGAGAGAAAGAGAGAGGAGAATGAATGAAACAAAGCTGTTTGGCTCCACGGGTTTTATCTATTCCTGCACATTTCTGACATACCCCCACACAGCCTCGGCTGGAGCTGACAGAGGATAGGAAGAGCCTGATGTGCTCACAGGGTATGTTCTGACAGTTCTCTAAATGGAATAGTCACTTCACACAACGCGTGTGCACGTGTGCATGAGAAGGAGTGAGACGCAGAGTGCAAGCCACAGAGAGAGAGAGGGAGAAACCGCCCAGATGAAAGGGCGAGTTAATATGATTTTGTCTTCACAGCTCCGGTCACGAGCGCCAATTAAATGCGCTCCATAATATGAGCACCTTCCAAGTCCACCTCAGATCAGCAGCGATATCTGTTTCACATTAGGAAGGCCTCGCTCCCATGAAGCAACAGCCAGGAAATGCAGTAAGAATCCCGAATTGCAAAAGCGATTTCCTATTATTCAGTAAAACTGCTTAAACTTTTAACATCACTGGACATAAAAGTTGTCTGTAAACGACACTGTGCTATCTTGTACATGTTTGCTAAACCCGTTCATCTGTAGCCCATACACAACATTTCCATCAATTCTTTAAAAGCTCTATACAAAGTAGAGTAGCTTAACTTGGAGCCCATGTGTGTGTGTGTGTGGTTCAGTCTTTTATCCGTTTGCTGCACAAACAACAAATAAAATCTGTAAGACAGAGCGACGAGCCGTTGCCATTCATGTTTCAGCCTTTTATCTCAGGACCACTACATGGCTGTGAAAATCAATGTGATACAGTGAGCTAGTATTAGCCGCAGACCGGCTCCATCCCTTGTCATCCATTTGCTTAAGCCCGAGCTTGATCCTCAGTGATGGATGCTGTGCGGTAGTCTTCGGCTCATAACACGGCTCCCGGCTAATCCGAGTGTGTGAGCTTTGATGACACACTGTACCGCTGGTTAGCATCTTAGCTCGTCTGCCTGCATTGTTCGGCGGGAAGCCGCTGTTGTTTCAGCTGCGGTGGAGACTGGTGGAGTTGGATGCGCGCACGCTATGCGCACCGTGACATTTCAGACACTTTGTGCACCATGAGATCAAAAGCGCATCCGTTTTCGGATTGTTTTTGGTAACTGTGCACATAAAGGCTTTTGCTAGAAGTATTATTACGCTGGGGTGTTTATCTGCAGATTTGACCGCCACTCACTAGTAGGAAGCAAAGAGGGAAAAAAAGGGAAAAACGCAGCCCCTAAGCACAATCACTAGGCCCGATGATGACAAAGTACCTCATTTCCCTGTTACCAATCATCCTCTGTCTCGTTCTTAGCCTTCCCTCTTTCATTTCTGTGGGCTGTAAATGGCAGAAAAGACGGGAAGATAGCACACCTGTCACACTCGATTTGTGTTGGGGGGAGATAGACACGACTACCTGTCTCCAAGCATCGCGGGGCTAGTAGCGAATGCAAGAGCGGGGGGGGGACGGGTGGCAAAGGGAATCAATTTGAGGCAATTTCATCCCCGCTCACACCACACACACACACACACACACACACACACACACACACACACACACACACACACACGCAAACAAAAACGTGTATGCATATAACATACATCTGAGAACACTAGACAGAATTTTCACATGAGCAGTGTTTGTAGCGACGGTGAATCTGATTAGAATTAACTGGACTGAAAAGCCCCGAGCAGCGGCGCGAGGGGATGGAGCTGCAGCGTGATCCATACGTGGCGCGGTGCGGCGTACGGCCGTCTGTCTCCTCCGGTTATTGTTTCACGCATCTGCCCCTCCAAATCTAAGTGATAGCCTTTGAGTTAATTAATGAAGTGTGAATTTCCATAATGACACGACATTAGGTAGCACACAAGAAACAGTACTCGGCAGCCCTCCACTTCTCTGTTTGCACCCTGCGTGCATACACACCCATTTACACACACACACACACACACACACACACACACACACACACACACACACACGCGCACGCTGATAGAGGCAAACAAAACCATCTGTATGTTGTGTAACTGCTAGTGAGACAACCAAGAGGCTACACCATGTGAGTAAATAGAAGGAGAAGCTAATGTAGGCTAAAATGCACCCAGCGCAGCCATAATTTATACCAACAATGAAAGCAATTATAATTGCTGTTGATTTGTAGTGTTCATTTTTACAAGTAAACTGTGCTGCAGATTCCTTCCTAATGTGCTATGGGGGTGACGAGCCACCTGCCAGACCTGGCAGAAAGGCAGCAGTTTGCCAACTGCATTGTTAACCGACAATGGATTTAGCTTAAATACTGCAGATTTTTTTATTTATTTTTTGGGAGTGGAAGCTTCTACAATTACATATACGGGCGTGCATGCAAATCCGCATCATCGTCTCTGCATGCATTAGTCGGTGTAAACCAACAGCATCACCTTTGATCGTTTCAGCCTCAACGCGGCCATTCGGCGTCACTCTGCGAATCTTCTCGTTCATATATTTGGTGGCACTGATGCTTGTCATTGAACATTTATTACAATAAAAAGGGGGAGAAAAAAAAAACACCAACAGTCTTGTCTTTCTTCCTGAGCCCCCGGTGGTATTATTGTGTTCCCATTCAGTAGTGTTTCATTCAAAGGATTTTGCTGCTGATAGCAATCATGCATTATTAAACAAAGCCTGACAACATGCACAATGTTAATTAGAAAAAGGGTGGTGGTGGTGGGGGGGGGGGGGGAGTGTGTGGCAAGAAAAAGAAAGGGGCTGTTGAGCTGTCTACTCTCTCTCTCTCCCTCCTTCTCCATGATCCTTATCAGAAATGTGAAAGAGAAAAGAGGGTGGGATGTTTATATTCTCCATAATGGCTGGGCTCTATTCTCATTTGAGCATGCCTGTTTGGTATTCTGGTCTATTTAGACAAGCAATATTATTAAGGCTCTAAAAAAACCAAACCAAAACAACAACAACAAAGAATCAGTCATATTTATCTCATATTCCAGCCATACTCCAATAAACTTGTTATAGGGACAAATGCAGGCAGAATAGTTTATGAGCTTCAAAAACAGCGTTTTCATAACATCGGCGTGTCTTTTGCGTGCCCTCCTCCACGTTTTACTGTTTTAGCGAGCTCGATACAAACCAAAGGCCCAAACCGACGGTGCAATTTTTTTATTATTTATTTGTTTTTTAACATTTTCAACATGAGCTTGAGCGTAGCATTTGGACCGCATTATGCTCATCCTCAGCGCGAGATGACTAATTTCGCTTTGGCCTGCCCCGGAGAATGTTGAAATGGGGTATTTTTAATTTCAGGCTCATGCACAAACTGAACTGAACTCGAAAGGAAACGGCGGACTCATGGTATGTTATCCTAACAGACCAGAGCGGCCACAAAAATGCCATCAAATCTATTAAGGCCAATCCCTCTGTAATTAGCTCAACACATGCGAGGACAAAAGCACAGCAAAACTACGAAGGATGTGAACTGAACTGGACCGGGTTATAAAAAAGCAGTATCATACCCAGACAGGCACAGCCAATAAGAATGCGTTTCCTTTTACGAGGCAGGGCTTTCTATTTATCTTCAGACTGGCTAAGTTAAAGAATGCAATAATTATCCTCCACAGCCACACTTTTAAGCTACAGTGATATGCAAGGCTGTGAGAACAGTGGGGTAAACTGCTATGCTATAACTGCACTGGTCTCTGTGATTTCTGCCCTGATGCTGGGAGACACGGCCCGTGCCTGAGAAACCGCATCAGACGACCAGCTCTTGTTGTGAAGCTAAGTGGCAGCGAAGGGGACGCAAGGTGGAGAGCAGAGCAGAACTGCAGTCGACACAGATTCCACCAGCCTCCAATTGCTGTTGACTTAATATGCATGAAAATTGTATTCTCCAGCTTAACACCATGATGAAGGCACCAGTAATAGATGGCTGGGAATAAAGCTTAAAGAATTCAAGGAAATATTTTGTCTTGATAGGGTTTAACCATGTTACTGATGATTTTCTAGGGTATTCAAATGAAAGATGAGCAACACAGGTGCATCAGAGCATATATGTTTATATATGAGGGAACACATCATTCATTTGGATATTAATTAAAAATATGGCACAGTGTGGGTGCCTTACGGAGATGCTAATGTAAGTTCTAGAGATGAAATACTGCTAGTAAACAACGAGTATATTTGCTCCACCACGCTGTCCTTGAACACTGAGCAAGTTCATAAAGTCATGTCAAGAAGGCCGATATTCAGAGTCCGGCTTATCTAATCCGTTAGCCGTTTGTCGATATATAAACAGAGTCCGGAGCAGCTTTTTCCCCCAAGACGTGGCCTCCATCGTCCCCCCATACACTACAATAACTTGCACCAACTCCCATTGCGCCCTGTATAATCATTCCCTTAGGAGTAATAACGTATTTGTTATTGTTTTTATTATCTGATCTTTTTTGATGGGTATAGCAGAGATGCTATTCTGTTCGATTCTATATCAGCATTCATACTAGCCAATAAATGCAAATGTAAAACGTAAAGAAAAGACGGAATGTTTGGAATACCACAAACGACCAGTCGATCCGAGCAGAGCTGGGCAGTGTTTCAACTGCTTGCTGTGACAATAAAACAAGATTCTTTTTAATATTTAAATAAGGACACGGGAGGATAGCAGGAATGGGACTAAAATTCATTTACATCCAGATCCATGCTTGTACTTTCACAATCAACCACAGTAGCTTTGCATGATACAATCCAAAATAATCCTTAGTGTACCCTCCATCGACTGCCTGAAATGGGACGTCTTAAGGCTACACTTTGGTTTGATCAGCAGGTGGGCGGGGCAGCTGTAAGATGACCATATAAGGGACAGCCACTCCCACTGACATCATACAGCTCTAAGAGTAAAAACCAAAAGAAGTAGAAACAGCTCATACTTCTCATACTGATGACTTCTACATCCACCCAAGTCATCATTCGAATCTTTGGCCACGTTTGGTATTATCATCCACGATTGTCAGATCATATATATACACACACAAACATAATAAGCTCCCTTTTAATGAGTAAATACCAATCAAAGCGAAACCTCTGTGGAGTGGCAGTGTATACAGAGTCAGATTGTCAAAGGGCAAATAAAACATCGCAAGCTGCTGTGTACTAGCACCGCTGCTCTTTTAATAGCTTGCGTCGAAGAAACACAAGGATAGCTGCGAAGGACGCCCCAAGGATTTTCCCAAACATCAAATGACCAGATTTACAGCTATACAGCTAATATGTTTTTGGTTTCCTGTAAATTTTAAAGTCTCTCTTCTCTAAAAAAAAAGGCCATTTTCTTATGTGTACTTCTGTCTTTTCATGAACATTCTTCCCTTGTGTTAGTGGCTTCTGTTTTTCCTTATTTTTCCTTTCTCCCCCTCTTTACTGCTACTTTCTTTCTCTTGCCCGCAATGTGATTTAAGACCGAGTGACAAGGCCTTTTCTCACACATCGCTCTCGATCAGCCGGCATGTGTAATAACATTCCTCAAGCTAAGCTAAGCTATGCCCTCAAGTGCAGCCTCCACATGAAAGACCCTGACAACTACACATTAGATGAGTTTATTTTCTATACTTATTTATTTGCTTCTACCCCCTCGCCTCCCTCAAACAAGCCTCTCATGGCCATAAACTATTCTCCGGGTGGTGCCGGCGGACTTTTTGCTTGAGAAAATCGGGGTTTACGCCCCTGCCTCGGATGCCTGACGAATTTTTCGGACGAGCAAAGGCTACCGGTTGCTGGGGCTGATGTCTGGTTATATCTTGTTTTCCTGTGAATGGATCACCCAACATGAAACAGCACAGCGGGAAGCTAATTGGCTCTGATGACATTTGTCTGTCTAATAATTGGTTTAAAAGCACCTGCTGCGGCTGTAGGACGCCGAAGCTATCGCGACCCCAACTCGATTGTGTGTCCGTGGCAAATTACTTCCAGGAGATTTCAAACCACTTCCTCCCCCCACCCTTCTTCCCTGTCAGCAAAAATGATTGTGGACTTTAAAAATGTCACAGCAGAAATAGTGTAAAATACAAATTATTTCTCCTGGGCCTTTTCTGTGATTGTTTTTCTGTTACATTAACCGCCAAAATGGGAGGTTATGCATCTTCATCGAGCAAAAAAAGGGAAAAAATAATATTAATAAAAGTACACAATTGAGCAGACAAAAACAAAAGCTGAGTTGCAGTTTTAAGACCATTACCTTGATGGGTGCAAGAGCAAGCTTTTATCATTGCGTGAACTCAGCCCACCCAGACTGACCTTGATGCTTTTTTGGTATGACTTAAAGGAGCGCATGGCGTCAGCTCAGGAATGCCTCCACTCTGTCTGTGTGTGTGTGCTCGCTTTTGTTTTCAACAGCCTCTCCTTGACTTTTCTCTCCACCTGATCTACCTTGCTACTTTTTCCCTCTCTCTCCCCGTCCTCACCCATCTTTCTCTCTCATCTCATTCCTCCCGCCATGTTTCCCAGCAGCTGCTTGGTTCAGATGGATGGTACCAACAGTGCAAGACCCTGACCTGTAGTCTAGTGACTGATTATCCCCGTGCCCTGTTGTGCTGCTCTTTGAGCGCATACCAACACACAGTGCACGCACAGGCATAACAAACGCACACACAAACACACACACACACACGTGTGCAAGGTTATGGGGCTATTGGGTAAGCTTCGGGGACACTTGGGAATTTCAAAGTGAGGGTTGAGGGGGAACAAAGAAGCCAAAGTAATCTATTTCATCTTTGTCGCCATTTTTGGATCACCTCCGCTGACCTTGTTGACACAACAAACACACTTGCTATTGAACGCTAATGGACGTCACTAATGCCGTTTGAATGGGCTGCGCATAAAACCAGAGCAGAGCACAATCAGCCTTTTGGGATGCATGCGAGCTGTGTAAACTATTCATATGACTGCCAGCTCTTTGGGAGGCCTTCTCTTGCGCTACATTTGCTTGTCACGGCGTGGGCGGCTTCTATAGTACAAGCATGTGCCACTTGGGTCGTGCTTGACCTTGCGTATCAGCATTTAGCATAGGGAAAGAACTTGTTATCATGCAAACAGGCTGAATCATGAGGAGTCTATTGTGTTGGGTGCACAAAGTGTGGCGGGATAGAGAGGGGGAAAGAAGAGAAAAATTGTAGACGCGGCAACAGCAGCAGCAGCAGCAGCAGCCAACCAGGAATGGATGGGATTAAATTTACGCCGCATGAACTGGGGAGGGCTAAATCATGTTACATATTATGAAGCAGGAAAAAAAAGAAGAGGGAGTGAGAAGAGGGCGGAGCAGAGGGCTGGAAATATAATGGATAAGGGGAGCAACGAGGCAGAGAGGTGGCAAAAGAAGGGAGAGGAGGATAGGGGAAGGAGGCAAGGAAGGAAAGGGGAGATGAAGAGGAGAGCACGCTGTAGGGTGAAAGAGCAGGAGAGGCGGAGACCAAGGGGAGGGAAGCGAGGGAATGTGCCTCACTGCCAGCTTTTTCACACTCCGCCTGTGCTCGTACGCCTGACGGAGGCTGCGTGAGGGAGATGGGAGAGAGAGGAACGAGGGATAGAGGCAGAGAGAAATCACGCGCTGCCGAAGAGGAGAGGGCGGTAGCCGCGAGACCGCTCTGGCAGTGTGAAGGTATTGTTTCCTGAAAGGGAGGCAGCTGGACAGATGACAGCAGGTGAAAGAGAAAAACAAAATGTGAATAAAACACATGGCAGACTCTTCTCACCCTCAAATGTGCACACTCTGGTTCAGGACTATGTCCAAGCAAATCGATGCAGCTCAAAGAAAAAAAAACAAAACGCCAAAACAAAACGCACAACTCCCACACAAACACGCTCGCAAACGTGGACTCGGGCACACACGAGCAGAAGAGCGGGCACGCATACCCTTTGCACCGTGTGCTCTTGGCACTCTGACATCTACCCCCAACACAGCAACGGTCTGTGGGAGGATGAATAATCTCACTTCCGTGAGGCAGAGGAATGGGAGAGAGGAAGGAGGGCGAGAGGGAGGTTGTTCCCAGCCCGAGCTCACGCCGTTTTATGGAAAGTGCCGAGCCCTCGAACAGACAAAACAGCGTTCCACTGCCACTCGCCGACGCGGCACAAAACATTAGAACAGAGCTCTATTGAAAATATCGGAATAATACAGCGCCGGGAATTGTGTTGCCCCCTAATACGTATGGCATAAGTCAACAGCAATGTGCCTCCTTATCTTTTCGAAACAATTGACACACCGAGCTACATTGTGCGCTAGTGACATTTTAGTGGCTTTTGTACGCACGCCAAGCCGTTTGGTATGTAAATACACTACTTAAGCGCACATGAAGGATGTAAGGAGGCGCTGGGGGCACCCACGCTATACTCATAGGCCAGCAAAATAATTAAAATGCCAAGTGTCTTCCATTATCTAAATGCTAATTTGCCTCGATTTACCCTGAGCTAAAATGTAACGCCACATTATGGCTGTGCACTAAGGCGACGATGGGTGAATTTCCCTTCAATTAGCCTAGCACACTGTACGCTATCGTTTACCTGGGGTGAGATGTTTTCATAAGCGGAGATCTAGTCTTATGAAGATATTAGGGGCCGTTTCATGTCAGTTTTTGGCACTTGCCCCACATCTGCACATACACGGACATATCATCTAAGCTACATTACAGCGGACCCTGTTATGATGAGCGTTGCTCACATTAAACAGTTAAAAAAAATCAGCTTTGTAGGACGTCTGTTAGCCTGGATATCCCCGATATGATCATCTAAGGGTCAGAGCACAACATATAAGCACTTAATCTCCTCACGCCTGCTATTCAAACTTTCTGTTTGCAAGGATCAGCCAATCAGAAGAAAGTTAGGGCGGCCTTTAAGGCAGTGCAGCTAAAATGTTTACTTTCAAGAGCAAGAATGTTTGTCAAAGCTGACAGCCACTCTTGTTTCTCGCTGGACTTCAGCCAGTGTTGTTTTTGCCATGACTGAGATTTAATAAGAAAGCCTGAGTCAACAAGTAAAAGAGCAGGCAGGGTCCATTAGAAGCAGCAGCTTATCGAAGCTTTCTTTTTTTTGCATGAAAATTCATCAGTGCATATACGGAGGGCAACAGGACAAAAAAATTATTATCACAGATATGAAATGTTTTTGCTGAATACACAGATAGGGGTGAAATTGTGTTGTTCCTGCCTTTCCATCTATATCCTGATAAGACTGTCAGAGGACATGCTAGGTGGGGGTGGGTGATGACGAGCATCGTTTTAGAAAGCTGTTTCAATGTTTCTGCAGCTCGAGTATCCTTACTAAAGTTTACTGAGCGCTTTGATGCGGGAGCTGCTGATTATAACTTTTATTAGTTCTTGGACGCCCTTGAAAGGTGTTTTAGCCAAGCTAAGCTATTGTTCTCATGAAAAGCAGTTTAGGCTGCCCGTGCACCTCGGTGAAGAGAAAGAAATGGTTCACCCCAAGGCAAAAGCAACAATTCCTCCTTTGTCGTTTCACCAAGACAAATGTTTGCCATTGCAATGTTACCAGACACACACACACTCACATGGAGGGGGGGGGGGGAGTAGTTCCCTGTCACTGATGGTATATTGTAGCGCTGGAACGAGACATTTTATTATGCTGCCGAAAACAAATGGATAATCCTTTTCCAGCCACAGTTTGAAGATTGAAATTCAAATCAAATGCCACCTTCAAACAAATGTCAGAGTACAAAATCAAAACCGTTCTGTCAATGCCTGGATTCAAGCAAAGAAAAAGCACAGTTTGACATTTGGGAGTGATTTTCTCTCTCCGTGTCTTCATGCCTTCATATAAAATTAACTTGGTAATTGTCCGGGGGGAAAAAAAAATTCAAAAAATCTGCATGTGAACCCACGCTACACAAACAAGTCTTTTTTTTTTGCTCTCACTTTACATCCAACACCCTCTTAGAAACCTTTCTACATGCTCCCCCAACCCAATACAAATCCGCCCCCGAACGCTCGCAAACATGATTAAGACACTGTCAAGCCTGACATTGCCATCTCTCCCGTGCTGCCAGTGGCCCTCACTGTTGACTGACTGCGTGGATGTGCCTTATCATTAACGGGGCCGCCCGTGCCACCACGGAGGGGCTTTGATGACAGAAACTAAGGCCCAAGTGCCTGCCCCTCCCATTCCGCCAGCCCAAGTGTCATCTAAATGAGATAGGGCCTAGGAGCTAGGGGATTAGGCTCTGCATAATTACCTATTTAAAGACCCTAATTGAGCATTTCATTAAGAGACTGGCACTGAGATTTTGCCAAGGAGGGCACTACAGGGAGAGAGATGTATTTGTCTGTGCATGCTTGCTGTGTACTGATGTGTACGTATGTGTGGGTTAGCGAGGACATTGGTGTGCATATGCTTGAGTGTGCATTTTGGAACCACAGCAGACTGTAACCTTGAATTCAAGGGTTACCTTGTTAGCAACAAGGTCTCTCACTTAGTTTTGTTTACATTGCACTTAGGACTGTTTGCCACACGATTGTGTAAGTATATCCAGGAGATGTTCACCCTTCCATTCAAGAGTACTATTTAACCTTCAATAATCTATGTTGCATTACATCTTTATGTAACAGTGCTGCTACAAAAGTCAGTGCACTGAAAAAATACTGTTGGTATTTACAAAGAAAGAAAGATTGACTTCATTAAGAATATATATCGTTACAGGTGATAAACTCCAGTATTTGCCACTTGATTGAATCCAAGAATACTTGTTCAGTCGATTTATTTATACAATGCAAATTCTGCTCCAGTTGTCCCAACTTCTATTTTGGGATAACACCAGCAAGGCCATTCACAGGAAGCTACAAATCAAAGGCTAACAGCTGAGAGTACCAGGATCTGAAACAAGCAATAAAAGAGCTACACTACAAAGCTGTAATGATTTCCTTGTCTATTAAGCTAACCTAATCCAACAGAAGGCAAATGCGTGTGCATATTGTTCATTTCTTATATTCACTGTCCTTCATCCCAACAGTAAAAGACAGTAAATGAGTTACTGCCACTAACACTGTCAGCTGTCAAGCTCGTGCCGGCTCCTCGATTCCTAGTGGCATATCTAAAACAGCTTTGTCAAACACGAGATGAGATACAAGACCTATGTGTCTCTTATTTCAATTTAATACTGAAACTCCAGTTCTGCTGTTCAGGTTACCTAAAAGTGTTTCTCAAAAACACAAAAAAGACCACCACAGTGATAGTCTTTTGTGCGCAAAGCTTTCATTATATTCACATTCTATGGGTCAATCGAAAAACATATGAATGCCAGTTCAAATCATAATTGCAGCATGTAAATATGAGATATACAATCCTGCACCGGCCAAAATCAATGAACTGCACTGGAATCTGGACCACACTGGGGTCCCCAGATCTTTTGTGATTATCACCAGTTTCAGCAGTGACCATCATTAGCAGAGAATGCTAGACCCAGATAGTTTGCTGGGTCTACCATAGTTCGACCTGATTTCCACGACCTAGCAGACCGCAACTCTGCTTTGCCCCCTTGTCGTCATATCAGGGATCGCTGGGGACACCGAAAAGTCACTAGCAGTTGCTTGCGCATGATTGACTCGTTTGCTAAATGACTAGCATCTGAAGTGGCAATGCTGGCTGGAGGCTGTTAAAGTCTTTAGGGCAGACACCAGCTGCTAGCTGCAACAGATAAACTGTCCCTTCCTCCTCTCGGGATTCATGTGAGTAGAAGTCTGGCCAAATATGCTCAGGGCTGTGATGACACTGAAACATCATGTGTTGTCTGTGTTGGCAAAGCACCAGACTTCCATTCTTCTCTGACATGCCAGGGTTTGAGGGAACCAGGACTTAGTGGAGGACTGGAGGAGAGAAATCTGCTGCTCAACCTCCGATTGTAACAAACTCAAAAGTCAACGTAGCATCAGTGTGATTGACGGACTCTACTAAAGCACAATTGCATGATTTGAAGTTTAAAGTAACTGATATTTATCACCAAGTCTTACTGCAGCACCTCAGTTCATCTCTGTTCAATCTTCAAACGCACTCTTTCTTTTCAACCAAATTTTTCTGAATGGGTTCACCTTTGTAAACAGAAGGTTTTACCATCAAGTAGGTGTACTTGAGACCACCACTTTTATTGACACGCCACAGAGCCAAGGGTAGGAAAAAGAGCCTGAAACAACACATTTAGAGGATCTGACACCTGTGATTGTGGCTCACATGGATTACTTGTGCTCGTTATTTGAAAATTTGAATGTTAAATGTGAGCACATGCCATTACAACAATATTTCTATGACAGAAAATTTTGAAAAAGCATGAAAGCTTCCCTTTTATGTTATTAACCTCTGATGCACTGGGCTTAATAAAACAGGCAGATACTGTGTCCATGTAATCCGTAGAAATAAAGAAATTCGGGAAAAACGAAACAGCAGTGGATGCCGTCGGTATAACTGGCACATGAACCTTGTTTTCATCTGGCGTTCGAGGTGCTGTTTTTTCTGTGAC
The DNA here is from genome assembly GCF_965226115.1 of Aulonocara stuartgranti. Classification (NCBI taxonomy): domain Eukaryota; kingdom Metazoa; phylum Chordata; class Actinopteri; order Cichliformes; family Cichlidae; genus Aulonocara; species Aulonocara stuartgranti. The sequence continues at coordinate 33,805,658 of NC_138941.1, forward strand.
CGCTTTAATGTAAGCTTGGATAGGTGGGTAGGTTAGTTTGTGCGATGCCTCATCCAAATCACTCACTTGAAGACTCGTCGTATGACTCTCTCTCTCTGCCTTTTGTTGCTTTACAATGACCACGAACAATGAAACGTGCAACAAGCTTCAGAGTCTGGAATATATTCACTTACACAAATGGAAGATTGGCAAGGGATACACAAGAAAGCAAGAGTCGTAATCTCCAAGAGAAAAGCCCTTTGTGCAACAAAGCGTGCCCATGTTTGCATTTCCTTCTGTAATGAAAATTTTGATGGCTATGCCATTGCAGTGACTGTCAAACGCTATATGCTGCCATAAGATGCCGAAATCCTGAGGTTGTACCTTGCGCCACATGTTCAATTTTTGATAACATCAGTATATATTCAGAATATTGAATTAACTAAATTACCCCCATGACCGGCAACACATCTCGAGGTAATCCCATCATACATGTGCATGTGACCACAGTTTTACACCACAAGCATGAATGCAGACTGCTGCTATCTTTTTGATATTCTTCTACATTAATGGATTTGTAGAGTAACACTCTATACAACAAGAAAGCCAAGCTGTTGTATAATTTAACATTTGTGTGTGGACAAACTACCTACTCAACTTGTGTTCCCCATCTGAAAACGCCCACAGCAGAGTATCCTCTAAAATAGGCTGTTTCTATTCCAAAGTTCCTGAACAGTTCTGGCAGCCCCGGTGGACTCAATCTAACAGGAGGCCCAATGTGGGCCCTATCAGGACCCATCTTGGCATTGCGCTTTCGATATCCCTCCATCTCTGCTAAGGAGACATCTATCTCGATTTTTGCTGAGTGCCAAAAAAGAAGTAGTAGGAGAACCAGGCGGAGAGATTGAGAGGAGGCTGGAAGAAGGGTGATAAGGCAGCTGAGAATCAGAAGAAAGGATCTTGGGGAGCGTGGCCGGAGCGTGCCGGAAAGAGGAACTTCATCTTTATCTAATTACCACAGGGCCATTTTGCCAGGGTAGATAGCGCCAGCGTTTATGGCGGCCTGTTCGGTATCTCGGGCAAGTCGTGCAGATATGATTAACATTCAAATACACTTTGAGTCACACACATACATAAGCCTGAAAGCGCGCTCTCGCGCATACATGCGGCCCAGGGCTGAGTGCCATAACAGCCCAATGAAATATATTCAGATTAGAAAGGTGTCGCATTACTCTCCAGTCGGATGATAAATACGCGGTTAGCACCATCATTAATCTTGTACCCCTCCCCACCTTCTGCCTCTAGACGCGGCGATGTAGAGCAAGCATGCACTGGATGGAGCTAGTGGCTCAGTTAGGGGCTGCGGCGGCGTGGCCGGTGCATGCATGGAGCAGTGGCACTCTCTTCTTGTTCTGCTCGGTCTCACAAGCACACAAGGTCAGGGCCAATCTCACTTCTGAGATCGCTGTTCACAGAAGCAGGGTGGTGGGTTGGACTGAAGTCTTGCTGGCAATTTCTTCTATAAAAGGATCTGCAAAAATGTACAAATGCATATAAGCCCCCTTGTCATTTGTTAAACACATGGAGCATTTTCTTCTTCTTGAACTCTCGGTGCACTCTCCCTATCATTCCTTTCACATTCACCTCTCCTTTCTTTCTGAGCACATGTCTTTGTCCTGCCCCACTTCCGTCTTTCATCCCAGGGGTTAGCTGACACAGTGCTCTGAATGACATTTCATTGTAAGTAGCCATTGTCTGGCTAATGAGCAGCATGCATAAAACACACGGGAGACAATGATAGACATACACGCACGGAAACATCAACACATGCTGGGCACAAGGGTGGAGCCACCACCAGTGGCTTAAGCAGCATATTTCTCCAGCAAACACTGCCGTGTCCCTCTAGAGAGATTTCAGACAGACAGTTCAGACAGCGGCACCTCGCCTTCAATACAAACACAGCCCTAGGGAGAGGTCAGAGGTCAAGAGCTGAGGAAATTACGTGTGATAAATTGGCGCTGGTGCCAGGAGTGTTGTGTATATGTGAGGAGGGTCATCCTCCTCTTCCCCTTCATTGGTGTTTTTGATGAAATGTATAGGTTTATAAAGAACAGCCTGTATGTTCGACATGCTGAAAGTCAGGATTTTGAGCAGGTTCCTCCCACGTGTCCTCATTCAAGCGGTGTCTCCCGGGAAAAATGCAAGAGGGAGTGCATCATTTGATTTAGTCCAAAAGGAGGACTAAAACGCTCAGGCTTAAGCAGCATTTAGTAGCTTAGTCTAAAATACCCTCATGAGAAACATCCCTAATATTTTACCTAAAAAATAAGTAGAATTTTTGTGTACCAGATTTTTCATCCATTCTAAACAGAAAACACATCCAATTCAGTAGCGCACTACAAACTGTGCCCCTGAAAAGTGGCTAGACATCATATTTACACAACGTTCTGCTGAATCAGAAGTTGTGCAGGAGGAAAGTCAGGCTGATTATAAATTCACAGCTAATCTCACATTCCAAGGACAATGTTTTTCGAGGGACATTTACTCATAGTTGTGTGAAACTTCTGTCCAGTCTGGAGCTGCCAAAATACTTGGGGCCTTTTCTTTTTGTTCCTCCCAGATTATGGCATTATTTTCCCCTGCCCACATTCAGTGATCACCATGACAGCAACAGGATGAGTTTTATTCTTGCCAAGACCTTTGAGCCCAACAACAAGCGTACACTGGGACCATTGTGTGGGAAAAGCCAATATAAACTCCTGTGTTTCATTGCAAGATGGCTGATTAGCTCTTAGGGGGGCCGTAAAGAATTTGGTGCCTTGGTTCCGGGCCTTCGGTCATAAGACAGTTGTTAAATTTGGGTGATGACAACTATTGCGTGCAGGCATCACATACGCTGGTATATAAAATTATGCTGTAATCGAGCACAAACTCCACACAAAACTTGTCACGCTCTCAGTTACCTTTTGTTGGGCCAATTGTGTTACCACATTTTTATTGGAGCTCTCAGTCGCCCCCGATCACTCTGCGCACCATAAAATGCTGGTAAGTGAATTGGGGCTACTATAATGGTGGCACAATACAGAAATAAACTACTTTTACTGCTGCAAACAAAGTGATGTGACCTGGAAAGGTTGTATTTTTTGCTGCGATAATGACTGTATTTTAGAGTCAAACCTCAGTGTGAACTCTAATTACTTGTCTGGGGCCACTGAGCTACATTGGTCTCAAGCACTTAGTAATGAAGTCCATATTGGGTCCATGTTTATCACATACAACATGAATGTCCTGATTGCTCAATCTCTGTACTCACTGTTTCAAGACTGTTTTCTGTTTGTTTACACGATAACATGGATCTGATATCTCTTGTTAGCATTGTTTCTATATCATGACAATAATGTTAGTCCAGGGTCATCAGTGAAACTGACCAATTGCATTGTCTGAACATTTAGTTAACATTAGCTGAGAGGTTAGCTAATGGTATTAACAACTATTACTAACCAACCAACATAGGTAACCTAAATGTGTTTAACAGCAAACCTAACTTATAAATTATAAATTAATAAAGAAACCACTTAAAATGCTGACCAATTGTTCCAAAAGAGAGTTTTAAACAAAGTTTGTTTTCTTTTTCTACCAAGTTCAGTGTTGATCCTGGACCAAAATTATTTTGATGATGCAGGAACAACACCAACATGGGGATATCAGGCACAGCCTGAAGCAGGACCCTGCTGTTTACACCCTCCTTTTTCGAGGGGCGGCGTATCAGAGAAACTAGCTTAAATCGATGAGGGAACTATAGGGAACTATACTGGCTTGCTCTCTAGACACTGAACGCATTGAGTGGCAGCACCACTGACAAATATTAGATAATAAGGGATACTTATTATGAATGATGCAAAGCAGCTCTAAAAAAACACTTTTTTTAAAGTATGGAACTGGAAATGAACACAATAGATCCTCTTCAAGTTAAAAAAAAAAGCACAAGATAGGGCTGTTCGATATAACGATATATATTGGAGTCGAGCTGCCCGAGATTCACAGAATTTACAGAAAATGTTAGATTTTTGTGATTTATATCGTTATCGGGACAATAGAATTCTTATGTCGGGATATGAGATTTTGGTCATATCGCACAGCCCGAGCACAAGAGCATATAATCAAGTGGATATTGTTTTTTTGTTGCCATTTTACAACCATTTACTGACCCATTTGAACTTATCCCAGCTTACAAATCCACTACACAAGGGACCAATAGTTCATCAAACTCGACCAAGTCTGAATAAAGTTAAGAGATATTTTTAAGAAAACGTCCTTTGACTTTCAAATTTTATATGATTTCATTATCCACACTCCGCAGAACTGGCTCCCAGTTAACTTAATCACTGTGACACCCATTTCTCATAAATATGCAAATACAATTCAGACGTGTTGAGCACTTCGGAGAGGAGAAAAAAAAGTGACTTCAGGCGAAGACTTGCTGAAGACCCCTCCTCAAATCACAAGTCCTCTAATCGCCTCACGTGCGGCGCTGTTCTTCAAAAACTGCGAAGTTTCGAGGTTCCCAGAGCAACATGTTGTGCCAAAACAAAGCATGCTTGCTTGTCAGAGTAAATTTAATCATACAAAATGGGAGCACTCTGTGCTGCTCTCATCACTGCCACTTCTTTTGAGTGGTTGTGTTTCCAATGTGGTTAGAACTGAAGCAGATATGTTGGTAAGGGGGGGGGGCACAACAACAAAGACAGGAGACTTTTCCTGCAATTTCAATGAAAATATTATAAAAAAAAAAAACTGGTACAATGGAGGTCTGGTTATATACAGCAGCTTGAAATATAGTTTTACACTCAGGTTCTTTGTATCCCTGTAGGCCAGTCGCTCACCAGTAAAACAGTCCTCTACAGACCAAAAGGCAAGCATGGGTTTGTGAGATGGTGGGGAAAAATAAAAGGAACGCAGGGCAGGAGAAAGGGATTTGTAGGGGTATTAAGGCACTGCACGCCTGCTGGCTTGTGCCTTATCCCACAGCACATTCCAGTGGCGCAGCGGGCAAAACTTTACAGTGCTCATCCTAAAAGCAACTTCAAGAGTTGGGTGTTCCATCGACAGCTACTATCGCCCTTGAAGGAGAGCCATCTCAATCCATTTTCTCTGAGCTGTCTTGTCTCACCTATTGCATTCCCGCTGATCTACTTAATCTCTGACAGGGAAGCAGAGCTTGCGGACTAACAGCTGGGAAATCTGTGCCCCCTACTGCCCTTGCACTCCTGCCTCCCACTCTTTCTCCCTCTCACCGCCCTACCAGGTTGGCTTGCTGACGGCTAATAAAAGAAGCGGCCCTTGACTGTGAACAGCTGGGATCCTGTGATCTAACTCGACAAGCGGCGTGCCGGGTTTTTTTCTCTGTGAGTGGAATAGTAAATACATAAGAACAGCGCGAGGACGAGGGCGATGAATTTAGGACATGGAGAGGGATTCGATAAATGGAAAAAAAAAAAGAAAGGGAGCTTAAAAAAACGAGAGTAAAGTGGAAAAACAGACATACAAGCATCCACTGGTAGGAAGAGAGCTCAGTGGCTGTCTTGTCCCCAGCTTTTCATTGCCTAACCAGCTAATCAATAGCACAGAGAAACACTATTTCAGCTGGCTCGCTGAGCTCTCTGCACAGGAGAAATACCGCAAGTGCCAACTCAGTCTCCTTTTGTGGAGTTTCCTTTTTGTTCTCCACAGCATGTGACAGCAGTATTTCGTTAAATATATTTAGCTTATACTCAGGAAGTGATGTATCTTGTGAAGTGGGGAGTGTGCACCTACGCATAACCTGAATTGGACTTTAGAGAGAAGGGAGTGGGTGGGAGCAGCTGAAGTATGTCATTGATATTAACAAGAGAAAGCTCTATTGTTCATATAGGATGGACTGCAGCTTATCCAAAGATTTGGCACAAACAGAACAGCTATTTCAAAAGAATTAGATCATAAAAGGCAAATATATATAAAGACTCAAACTCAAATAACTGTCTCTGTTAAATCAAGCATAGCTAGATCAGCCTACGGCACGCTTGCACCCTTCTACACATCTAATTGGCAATCATATAGGTTATGCTATTTAAGCTACTTTACCCAGTCACTCTGCATATGCATACTGCTTTGCAACCCACCTTTTCCCCAGCTGCCCCCTTCATCCTCCATCTGATCTAACAGTGACATATCTGACAGCGCCCTGCTGCTACTCCCTCTGCATACATTGTATGCGTGCAAAAGGTCGGGGAGGTCCCAGAACAGAGTCCTGCCGCCGAACATAAATGACTGGCTGATAAAAATAATCTTCTTTTGACTCTTAACTCTTAATAAAAGTGCACAGTGAATTCAAGAGGCGCTGGATTATTTTAGACACTCTTTTTATTGTTAGGTAGCGCTTTGATGCAGCTCGGGTGCAGAAGCTGCTGGGAATGGATGCGGTCCTCCCCTCTTGGCTGTTGGCATTCCAAT